>NC_090934.1:531949509-532549509 GCF_040938575.1 Ambystoma mexicanum
GAAGGAAGGAAGGAAGGAAGAAGGAAGGAAGGAAGGAAGGAAGGAAGGAAGGAAGGAAGGAAGGAAGGAAGGAAGGAAGGAAGGAAGGAAGGAAAGGAAGGAAGGAAGGAAGGAAGGAAGGAAGGAAGGAAGGAAGGGCGAGGGACGAAGGAAGGAAGAAGAACAAATGGATGGAAGGAAAGAAGGACAGATAAGGACGGATGGAAAACAGAAGGAAGGAAGGAAGGAAGGAAGGAAGGAAGGAAGGAAGGAAGGAAGGAAGGAAGGAAGGAAGGAAGGAAGGAAGGAAGGAAGGAAGGAAGGAGAAGAAAAGGATGGAAGTAAAGAAGGGAGGATGGAAGGAAAGGTGGATTAAAGAAAAAAACAGAAAGGAAGGAAGGAAGGAAGGAAGGAAGGAAGGAAGGAAGGAAGGAAGGAAGGAAGGAAGGAAGGAAGGAAGGAAGGAAGGAAGGAAGGAAGGAAGGGCAAGGGATGAAGGAGGAAGGAAGGAAAGGAGGGAAGGAGGGACAGAGGGAGGGAGGGAGGAAGGAAGGAAGGAAGGAAGGAAGGAAGGAAGGAAGGAAGAAGAAAGGAAGGAAGGAAGGAAGGAAGGAAGGAAGGAAGGAAGGAAGGAAGGAAGGAAGGAAGGAAGGAAGGAAGGAAGGAAGGAAGGAAGGAAGGAAGGGAGGAAGGAAGGAAGGAAGGGCGGAGGACGAAGGAAGGAAGAAGAACAATGGATGGAAGGAAAGAAGGACAGATGGAAGGAAAGAAGGACGGATGGAAAAAAGAAGGAAGGAAGGAAGGAAGGAAGGGAGGAAGGAAAAAAGAAAGAAAGAAAGAAAGAAAGAAAGAAAGAAAGAAAGAAAGAAAGAAAGGAGGAAGACGGAACAAAGAAGAAAGGGAAGGAGGAAGGGAGAGAGGGAGGAATGAGGGAAGGAAGGAAGGAAGGAAGGAAGGAAGGAAGGAAGGAAGGAAGGAAGGAAGGAAGGACAGGGAAGTGGAATGAAGGGAAGGGGGTACGGAAGGAAGGGAGGAAGGAAGGAAGGAAGAAGGAAGGAAGGAAGGGAGGGGCAAGGAAGGAAGGGAGGGAGCAAGGAAGGAAGGGGAAGGAAAGGAAATGAAAGGGAGGAGTAGGGAAGAGAAGAAAAGGGATGGGAAGGAAAGAAGGATGACGGGTGGAAGGAAAAGAAGGAAGGATGGGGAAAAAGAAGGATGGAAGGGAGGAAGGGAAGGAGGGAAGGAAGGAAGGAAAGCAGGAAGGATAACAAAAAGGAAGGAAGGAAGGAAGGAAGGAAGGAAGGAAGGAAGGAAGGAAGGAAGGAAGGAAGGAAGGAAGGAAGGAAGGAAGGAAGGAAGGGCGAGGACGAGGGACGAGGGGAAGGAAGGAAGGAAGGAAGGAAGGAAGGAAGGAAGGAAGGAAGGAAGGAAGGCCGGGAAGGAAGGAAGGAAGGAAGGAAGGAAGGAAGGAAGGAAGGAGGGAAGGAAGGAAGGAAGGAAGGAAAGAGGAGAAGGAAGGAAGGAAGGAAGGAAAAGAAAGAAAGAAAGAAAGAAAGGAAGGAAAAAAGAAAGGAAAGAAAGAAAGAAAGAAGAAGAAAGAAAGAAGACGGAACAATGGAAGAAAGGGAGGGAGGGAAGGAAGGAAGAAGGGGAAGGGAATGAAGGGAAGGGGGTAGGAAGGAAGGGAGGAAGGAGGAAGGAAGAAGGGAACAGGGAGGAGGGAAGGAAAGGGTAGGGTGGATGGGTGTAGTTAGTGATGGAGAGAGGGATGGAGAAAACCGGGAGCTATGGAGAGAGGAAATTAGAGGTAGAGAGGATGGATGATGATTTTAAGTAACCGTAAACACGTTTTCTTATGAAAAAGAAACATCTTGCGCCTGGTGGACGTCTCCCCATTGCACCGTGATCACTGCATAATAAAGCATGACACTGCAGGGTTGTCCTTGCTCCTAAAGGAGCAGCACTTCAACTACGTGATGCACCTTCCACCTTAAAAAGACAACAGCAGTGAAAAGCAACGAGCGCGGCTAAAAAATAACCTCTCAGAGAAAGTGAGAGTCGTGGCGAGCAGGATTCTGACACTAAAATATGTTTTCCACGTGATTACATTATTTAAATGACGCATAACTTCATGTTTAATCCCTGCGCAGAAAGTCTGCTGCGGAATTTGTAATTATGACCAGAATTCACGAGAGTCCATGCTAAAGATAAAGATAAAGGAGTTATTTCCACCCGCCTCCCGTGAGTAGCTAATCTCTCCCTATGCCCTAATCTACTGACATACAGAGTTTGATCTGAAATAAGCTCTTAATAATGAATAATCTGGATATGATATCATTTTGCCGAGCAAGAAATAGAGGATTAGAAAGGAGAGCTGCAGCCTTAAACATGGCAGTTTTCCTGCTTTTAAGAAATTGACAGCCTGTGGGAATACGTTTTTCGTTGCTGCTGCTGCCCCCTTATGGGTGCATCTGGAATGGCATGTTGGTTGTGGAACTACACACACATTCAGCACACCAAACACTTTGTGTATTTCAGATTGAAATGCCACCCCAGAAATATCGCGAAAAGCTGTGAGCATGCACATTTTCGCAGACGTCTACTTTTTGTTCGATTGTTCTCCCGAGTTGTATTAAAATACATAACAGTAAAGTCAGATACTTTACCTTTAAGGTGGGTATGTTAAACAAACAAAATCGTAAACATTATAAAAAGCAAGGGCACATTTTGTTTTGGGGATGTCCGTGTGATTTAGCCAACCTTCGCTGAAGTAATGCCTTGATCACTTACCAGTTATTACCAGTACTGCTCTCTTCCTCGTGACAGTACTTCAAAATTGAAAAGTGTCTGCATCCTGAAACAGGCAACCCGATACACAACCCTACATTCTATTTCCAAAAATCGCCTGCCAGAATACTACTATAACAAGGACCATCCTCAAAGGTCCTCTCTCCTGTGCCGGCTGAACAAACCGTGCGAAGGATGGGCAAAACCAGCCAACATCAGAGGGATGGTGGGCCGGGTGCGAGTTGTACATACTGTGATGCGTCGGGAAAACTCGGAGGAATACCAACTAGTAATCAACCCCTCCCTCCCTCACTAACTATCCTTTACTTTCACCGCTAGTACACATTAAGGGAAGGAACACATGAATGATTTGAGTACAGTACCAATCTATTAAACAAAAGCAGCCTTAGCACTAAAGGGAGCCACCAGCCTACCCAATCCAGGTAAAAGCAATGGAAAATCCAAAGAATTGATTCTGCAGGCACTAGACGATGCTCTCTGCAACAGTAAGCTATCAAGACCCCATTGATATTACTGCTAGTGCTCCATGGTGGAGATGCTTCCTCCCCCACTGGCGTGTGGAAAAGCCTAGATTGATTCCTGTTTAATGCAGTGGTGTACATTTCGAACAGAAATGACTTGCAGTTACAATTTACAGATAATGAAGGCATTCCCGCGAAGAATGTACAATGGCACAAAGATGAGAACAAGCGGCAAGACAGTTTATGAGGATGTGAAGAATTTGGTACATACTCGAGGAACAAAACAAAAGAAAACAAACATGTAAGAAAGATGTGACTCACAAAGATAACATTAACACGGGGTGGCAAGTGCTACAAACTAATGTGGAGTACTGTGCAAATATAGAAAATGATGTTGTTGCATTATTATGTGGCTCTTGAGGGAGAAAGTGAGTGAAGGTTACGTGGCAATGAGGCTGGCTTTGATTGTGATGCAAGTGGGTTTAAATGGACTGAGGCAAGTAGGGTGGAAGAGCGGAAGCGACAGGAGGCATATCGGGCATTGGACAGTGAGGTTGAGTGCAAAGGAGGAGCGGGAGGAATGAGATGGTGAGTAGACAATAATATAATCAGACAAGTACTGTGGAGCACCACTATTGGTAGCTCTGTAGCTTTGTGGGCTAGAAGAAGGAACTTGAAATGGGAGTGGTTATGCATGGGGGGCCAACTCGAATTTTGTCGGTAGGTAGTCGAGGGAGAGGATCTGAGCAGGTTGTTGAGAGTGCGGGTAGCGAAGTTGATGACTTTGTCTAGATGGAGAATAGAGGAAGGTAAAGGGGTAGGCATGAGCAGCAGTCGAATTTGCTGAGCAAGAGGGTGGGGATTAGAATTTTCCTGGAGTGGTGATTAACAAATGGACACATTTTCTGAATGTTGTGAGGATTAATATACCCTGCAGAGGAAGTGGTAGTGACGAGTTGCTGCAATTGGAGGATTTATCAAAGAGCATTCCTGGATTGTGAACCGTGTACGATGAAGCATGAATGTCAGGCAGGAAGGAGATAGGAGAGGGGAAGGGAGGGATGGCATTGGAAGCCGGTAGAAAGATTACTTCTGTTTTGGAATTGTTCTGCATGAGGTAGCAGAGAGCCATCCACTAACAGATTGCAGTGAGACAGTTCACTATTACTGGGATGAAGGAGAGAAAGGAGGAACATATCTGACTGTTATCAGCTGTGATTGGTGTCCTGGGCCCTTCTGCATTCTCGGGCCCACTGACCTCCCACACCCAATCACCCCAGCTTCTGTCTACCCTCAGCACTTGCCTTGGCACTCCCTCTTCGCTGGAGGCTTGCACTTACACCCAACACTGCAAGGTAGGAGGCAAGATCAGATATGTGAAAGCCAATGTCCTGGCAAGAGGTGTGGTCAACACTGTTGATAGCGGCAGAGTGGGCCAAATGATGAGTTCAGAAGAAAGTTTGTAGTTGTGAGCATAAGAGAGAAAGTTGGAGACATGTGTGAGCGCTGTTGTGGTGGAGTGTTCACCACAAAAGCCAAATTGAAGTGGATCTCCAAGACCATTCTCCTGAAGGTATTTAGTGATTGTGACACAATGATTTCTGTCCTGCAGGAGTACAAGGATGAGTAGAGGCTAAAGTGCCTACTCAGCCCTCACACCTCTACACAAGTAGAGTGGTCCCAATCATAAAGTTAAAACAGGCAAAGTTAAGAGATGCACCTCCTTCACCTTTTGTGGTAGCGTGTGCCGGGGGAAGGCTAAACTCTCAAGAGGGGTGTGGAGGGAAACAGATAACAACACAAATTGCAAAGTACAACAAAACAAGGAATGTCCAATCAAGGTTATATAACAATAGCTATGCTTTAATTAAAAGCACCATATGCAATCATCTATAGTAGAAAACACTACAAAAACGTCCTTGCTTAGAAAACACAGAATATGCAAAATGTAAATGAGGCAAGCACTCTGGGGAAAGTAGCAAGGGGAAAGGCATGACATTACAATAATGTCAATTTAAAAGGATCTGTTTTTTGAAGAAAAAGGCTTAACAAGGTGGCTTATTAGTCTCTACGGTCCCAAAAGTGGAGCAGGAAGACTCCCAAGAGTACCTTATTCTTCTCTTTGGCGGTTCCACAGTGTACAGTTATGCTTTTGTGTGCTGTCCTGCAGGTTGAACCAGTTTAAAGGTTTCAAGTAGAGGTTCGGAGATGAGAAGAGTGCCAAAGCAGCACTTTGTGTACTGGTTTGGTTCAAAAGGGTGTCAAATGTTGTTCGAATTTGGTTCAAACCTGTGTAAGCAGGGGTCCTGTACTAGTTTGAAGGGTGTCGAACATGGTTTAAATTCCGTTTGAGCCAGTGTAAACAGGGGTTCTGTATTGGTTCAAACGTCTGTAAAGTAGGGCCCTGTTTGATTGAAAGGGCATTAAACAAGGATTGAATTCTGTTTAAACCATTGTAAACAGTGGTTCTGTGTTTAGTGTGGGCTTTTCTCCCCCTCCTTCTTTGATTCACTTGTCACCATGCACCTAAGGAAGGATTCATTGGACCTGTGTTGGGAGCGTCACTTTCCAAAGCCCTCTGCCGGAGGTACAGACTGAGTGTCTCAGGCAGAGGCAAGCTCTTCTCCCTAAACATCCACAGGGCAGGTTGGGGGTGATCTGCTGATGGAGCAAGACCTACCACTATGCCAGCCACATTGGTACCCAGCAATGCAATGCATTACAGGAATCCTGCAGGTCTTTGCCAGCCTCCCTTGAGTTGGGAGCCCAGGAGAAAGGACTATTCTTATGCTTAGGTCCCTGGATTGTGACCCACAGCAACTTGAGAGTCACGACAGACAGGATCCTTGTGTGTCCATCAATGGACCACTGGAAGCCATGATTTAAGCCCTTTGACCCCATTTAAAACAACAGGACCATCCAGAGCTGCCTTCGCACTCCACAGATCTTTGAGACTCTGCCTTGCACACTCAAACAAGTTAGCCAGCGCACTGAGCCAGCTGAGCGCATTGTTGCCTTGTCTTGAACTAGAAGATTATCATTGTACATGACTCCTTCGAACCACCCTTGAACAAATTGCATCTTTGTTGCCGATTTTTATCAACAGTCGACTAGAATCTGGGGGCCCAAAACCTGCGACCTTACAGCACAGCACCGAACTACCTTACCCGAAAAGTGCATCCAGTCGCCAGCAACGTCTCCATTTAACCCACTATTGAACCAACCTTGGTGGCCTTCCTTCACGACCTGCACTTCACGGAATGCTGCTCCAAACCGCACCTCCAAACACCAGTATCTTTGCTGCAGATCTTCATGGCCTGTTGAATTAACCCTGGTGGCTTCATCAAACTGCATTCTTCAAACACCACATCAAACCACCTGCTGCAAATTGCGTATCCATTCACCAGCATTTTCCCTGTCGAATCGACTGTCGAACTGACCCTGCTGGCCTCGATGAGCCAAAGTTAATGAAATTAAATGACCTTCAACTTGACCCCAGCTCGACATCTGATCCCCATCTGAAACAATACAACTTCTGCATTCAGGCCTGTTTGAATTATACAAACAATACCAAATAGCCTGATACGGTGGTGTCGAACCACTGAAAACAGCAGAAGGTATAACTGACTTATAACTTCCTCCATGGTCCATCTATGTGCCCTAGAGACTGGTGAGGTAACCTTTAATTCCTTGCCAAACAAGAATGTATCATGTTAAAGAATATCGGGCCTCATTACAAGTTTAGTGCAATTCCCGAATCACCACCAAATTCAATTACCATTGTTGCCACTTGGTCCTGTGGAGTTACCCTGAGAATACAAGTGGTGGTAATGCCCCATTTTTGGAGTCTCTAGGGGGAGTTTTGGTGGATTTACCACTGGCGGAATTACCACAGAGTAAATCCACTGATTTTTTGTGGCAAAGTCGCAATTTCCCCAAAAATAATGGTAATTCAGTTACTGCCAAAAAACATAGCTGTAACAGGATGCCACAACTTTTTTCCTGCACTGCCAAACTTGTAATGAGGCCCATTGTTGTTCTTACTTGACTTCCACCCCTGTTTCTGCACCCAGAGCGTTGCATCTTTCTATCTTTACATATTCTGTGTTCTTCAAAAAGAGGCTTTGTAAAGTGTTTTTTTTTCCATTTAGTTATTATTGCAGATGGTGTTTTTTATTAAAATATATATATTTGAATAGAGCCTTGATATGACATTCCCTTTATTTTGTACTGTTGTACGAGTTGCTACTGGGTCAGATTCAGGCCACGCTTGAGAGAATAACCTTCCCTTAGCCCATGTTACCACAAAAAGCAAAGGAGGAATATCTTGTAATTGTGCCTGTTACAAGAGGAGGCAGTTTAGCCTCTACTCATCCTTGTACCCTGCAAGCCAGAAGTCAATTTGTCACACATATGTATGATATCAATCTGATGTGGTTGCTTATAGTTAAGGGAATTACTATCCACCATATCCTAAAATCAGGTATGGCCATATGTTTCAAGATCAAACTGCCACCAGAATAGCAAACCCCTATGTTCCCTCTAAGCTATGTTCATGTGCGCTTACCCGGCTTCCTTGTGGGTGCCACTCTTAAGAGTTTTAGCAGCACACACAGAAAATTCCCACCTTTTTAAGAATTAATAAGGCATGCACCACAGCAGTTAACTGACATTTGCTTTTTCTCTTAATAAAGCTACATTATACTAACTAGTCTTGATATTCTGACATAGCCTATTTACATTACCCTACTATGCAAGCATGGCCTTAAAAAGCTAAAGACTCTAGAAACAGAATACACCCTCAAAAGGTTAAAAATGAATATGAAAAACTGGTTCCATAACAGAAGATCTAAATAAGATATGCCTCTACATATTAACCAAATAACCTTCCCTCCCCACCCATGGCACCTATACTTGACTCTATCATATTTATACCATATGACTGCTTCTGCCCCAAGCCACATTTAGACATTAGCAGTCAACCTTGACTTTGTCTACCTTGGTTCAGAGAAAGGTTACTGGGCTTGTGCCTACATCCACTTGTGTTATGTTTGTTGTAATGTGAATAACATTCAAGCACCAGAATTTCTGGCAATCATGGTGCCTTAGCAAAAGCATCACCCACACTATGTACTAATATGATATTATATGATGAGTCATTTATATCGTGCCTGTACACAAGTGTTTCTAGGTGTGACAAGACAAGGTAGGGAAGACAGAGGGCGGAGAAAACAAATGTTCTTACCAGGCCTTGTGTCATTCAGATCGTGCATGTGCAGGGGGAAGGGAGAGGAAAACTGCCAGGGGGAGGGATGGAGGGAAGCGCAATCAGGGCAGCATTGCTCTAAGTAAGTGCAGCCAGGGCACCCCAGCTCTGGTTAAGTGCAAGAAGGCACGGGACTGTAGGGATACAGATACAGCCCCTAAGTGCACGTTAGTCCCGGAGGCAGTGAAGGGTCTACTGGTCATAGAGGAGCCTGGTGCCCATTGAGATACTGAGGGTAGCCAGACATCCAGTCAGTCCTGTAGTACATTTTGATTTGTGTTCTGGATTGTTTTCTGCCCAGGAGTCCATGTGGGACTCCTGGCATTGCAGTTCTTCCTGTTTTTAGTTTGGTGTACAGACCCATGGGATACTCTTATGGCACCCATGGGTGGGGGTGCAACCCTGTGCCCCTAGTGTATGTTTTTGGGCACCTGTGTGTGGCCCACATAGCAGGGTGTGGGCTGGTGGCAGCGGTGGGATGCTTATGGTTTTAAGAATCAGTGTATAACTGTCTCACTTACAAAATATCTGCACTTTGTTAAATTTAACTTTAGTTGTGTACAAAATAACTGCATTACAAGCAATGGAGTCTATTGCAAATGTAAATTGGCTAGGATGAGCTTAGAGGCTCTCCAAAGTGCGTGTGAAGCCAGGGAGTTAGACTTTGTGGATAAGTCTAGGGCTGAGCTGATGACTGCCCTGGTGAACTACCAGACTGATGGAGAAACTCTTGAAGGGGGGGATGCAACCAATGAGGACTCTGCCCCTGGGGTTGTTGCTGAATCTGTTTCTGGGAATGCCACCATTCCTGATGCCTCTGTTCAAAACCCCAGCAATTCCTTGGAGTTTAAGTTATGAAGGATGAAATTGGCCTTTGAATACCGCAAGTTGGAAATAGATGCTGAGCTTAAGAAAGAGGAGTTGGCACAACAAGTGGAGCTCAAGAATACAGATCTTGAACTCAAAAACAAGGACCTTGAACTCAAGAACAAGGACACTGAGTGTCAGAGAATCCGGCTAGAGAAAGCTAGAGTGGAGACTGCAGCTAAACCCATTGAGAGTGTCAGGTCCCCAGCAACCAAGTTTATGAAAGATTTGGTTGGTGTGTATGTGGAGGGTTCTGATATCCTCCAATGGATTGAAGCATTTGAGATGGCTTGTGCAATTCATGATGTAGATAAAAGAGATTGGGCTAAGTGTTTGTTAAGCAGAGTGCCTCAGACTCTGTATGACTGTATTCTGAAGCTGAGGAAGAAAGGGGTCAGTATGAGTGCATGAAGTTTGCTTTGATTGCCAAGTTTGGCAAGACACCTACCCAATACCTTAAAAGGTTCATGGATTTTAAGAAACGAGAGAATGTGTCTTGGGTTGAATGGGTGAGTGCTGCGCACATGAACATGATGGGGTGGATTGATGGTTACAAAGTGAAAACGTTTGTTGAATTATCGTACCTTTTGTTTTTTGAAAATTTGTCGGAAGCATGTTCACCAGAGCTGCATCAGTATGTTGCTGACCAGAACATTTTGGACCACTTAGCTGGCTAGGTTGGCTGACAAGTGGGTCTCCCACCGGGTGTCCCCTAACAACTCCATTGTGAAGAACAAGGACAAAGCAAAGGGGACCTCTCAGAAAGCGGAGGAGTCCCAGAAGCAATCACAGTCAGGTAAACCAAAACCTTCCTCTCCTAAGACCCAAAAACCGAGTGGGGATATGTCTGTTGTGGGTGGCAGTAAGAGTAGTGATCCGCCTGCTGCAACGCAAGGTCCCAGTGGCTCCAGTACTGTACCATGCACTCCTGGCACTTGTTGGGTTTGTAGGGCTCTGGATCACCGAAGGGTTGACCTCAAGTGTAAGGGTAAGGCACTTGGAGTCCAGGCTGTCAGCCTGACCTACCCCTACTCTGTACCCGAGGTGGAGGCTGCTGTCCTCCCCTCCTCTACCGGGATCACATTTGGTGCTCCCGTAGAGATTTCCTTAGTGTCCCTTGGGGCTTGGGACCAGTACGCAGAAGTACTGGCAACTATCCCACAGAGCACTCATAGGTTTTTGAGAAGTGTCCTCTTGAATGGCCAGCCTTCTACTGGTTTGAGAGACACTGGTGCAAGCATGACAGTGGTGGACAGGACCCTGTTCAAGCCAGAGGACTATATAGGTGCTCCTCTGAGAAACACCAGGTTAGCTGGTGGGCCTCCCAAATTATCGCCTGTAGCTATAGTCAACATTATGATTGGAGACAAGACAGCAAAGCTTCTGGTTCTGGTTCAGGACAACGTGCCTGCAAACATTTTGTTAGGCAGCGATTTGGTCGAGTTGGGGATGATCATGGATGGTCTACCCATGGCTGCTGTGGTGGTCACCCGATCGTAGGTCACACAGGTTGCGGCTGCGAGCCCGATACCCTTGCCGACGGGGAAACACAAGGCACGAAGGAAAATGAAGAGTAAGAATGCCACCTCTGTGGAGGGAGCGCCTTCTCTTCCTGCTGTTCCTACAGAACCCATTAGTATACATGCACCGGATGGGCTGGGTCCAGTGGAAAACCCAAACTCAACTCCTGTGGGAGAAGAGCCAGAAGACTTTCCTGTGGCAGAAGTACTCAACCCGGTGGACCACGCCGACCTTCAATGCTTGTTAGCTGAAGGGGGACCCTCCCGGGCAGACTTCTGTAAGGGACAAAGAGAGTGCCACTCTCTCGAGGGTCTGAGGAAACAGGCCCTGTCCCAGGCACCAGGAGAGGTGCCTAGGACATTCCGGATCTATTGGGAGGGTGAGCTCCTTGTTAGTGAGCCCACTAAGCCTGAACCTGATGCCCTCAAGAGGTTGGTGGTACCCCAAGTTTACAGGCCCTTCCTGCTGCAGCTGGTGCATGAGGTGCCCTTAGCTGGTCATCTTGGGGCCAAGAAGACTAGGAAGAGGCTCTCTGCCCATTTCTACTGGCCAAGGATGGGAGTAGAAGTGGAGTCCCACTGCAGGACCTGCCCAACTTGTCAGTTGTCTGGCAAGACTGGAGGCAGAGTCATTGCCCCACTGCAGCAATTGCCAGTGGTTGGCACACCGTTTGAGAGGGTGGGCATCAACATTGTCGGTCCCCTTGACCCTCCCACTTCAGGTGGACATCGGTGCATCCTGGTCATGGTTGATCATGCCACCAGGTACCCTGATGCTATACCCCTTCGGACTGTTACTGCCAAGGTGGTTCCAGGGCTCTCCTGGGCATTTTCACCTGTGTTGGATTCCCTAATGAGGTTGTCTTTGACCGAGGATCCAACTTCATGTCTAGTTACATGAAAACCATGTGGAAAGAGTGCTGGGTAACCTATAAATTCTCCACCTCTTACCATCTTCAGACCAATGGTCTGGTTGAGAGATTTAATAAAACTCTAAAGGGCATGCTAGGTGCTTTGAAAGAGCCCCTAAGGAAGAAATGGGATCTCCTCCTGCCATTTCCTGTTTGCTTACAGAGATGTACCTCAAGAGGGTATTGGTTTCAGCCCCTTTGAGTTACTCTTTGGACATCCCGTGAGGAGGCCCCTTGCCTTGATCAGAGAAGCTTTGGAAGCCACCCCTCCCGGTCCCTCCAAGCAAGCGGGGGACTATGTGTTAGGCCTCAGATGGAGGATGACACAGATGATGGGTCAGGCGACAGAGAATCTCAAGGCCAGCCAAGAACTGAATAAGTACTGGCATGTTATTAAAGCCTCGCAAGTGGATTGTACTCTGGGACAGGAAATCCTTGTGATGGAGCCTACCAAGCCTAGAGCTTTGGCAGACAAGTGGATTGGAACCTTCAGTATCATCTCCAAGATGGGCAAAGTCAATTATCTGGTTGACATGGGAGTCCTGGGGTAGCCCCTCAGGTATTCCATGTTAACAGGCTCAAGCCTTTCCACAGGCGAGCAGAAGTCTCATGTCTCTTGCTAGCTTCAGAGCAAGAAGAGGATGAGAGTGAGCCCCTTCCTGATTTGCTGCATAGCAACCTCAGGATGGCTCAGTTGAGGGAGTGCATCTCTCTCCAGATCTGACGACAGAGCAGCAGAGAGCATGCAGGGCTTTACTCCGGCAGTATGCCTCTCTGTTTTCCCTGACACCAGGCCTTACACCTTGGTGTAGGCACGAAATTGACACTAGTGACGGTGTGCCTGTCAAAAGCAGGTGTTACCGTATGTCAGATACCGTTAAGAATCACATCCAGGCTGAGTTCACCAAGATGCTGGATCTGGGTGTTATTGAACCCTCAACCAGTCCCGTGGTCCTTGTCCCCAAGGTGAGTTCCCAGGCCGGTAGCAAGGATTGGAGGTTCTGTGTGGACTACCGAGGAGTCAATACCGTCACCAAAACTGATGCGCACCTATTGCCCAGGGCTGATGAGCTCGTGGACACCATAGGTGCTGCCAAATTTGTGAGCACCCTTGACCTTACCTCAGGCTATTGGCAAAAAGCTCTGACGGACCATGCCAAGTAAAAGACAGCGTTCTCAATACCTGAGGGACTCTACCGTTTTAGGATCATGCCTTTTGGGTTGAAGAATTCCCCTGCCACCTTCCAGAGATTGGTCAATCATGCGCTCAGTGGGCTGGAGGCCTTTTGTGTGGCCTACTTAGACAACATTTCCATCTACAGTTACACCTGGGAAGAGCATTTGACAAATCTGGATAAGGTTGCAGGCCTTGAAAAGGGCTAACCTCACTATCAAGGCCAGCAAGTGCCAGATAGATCAGGGGAAAGTCACATATCTTGGTCATGAGGTTGGAGGGGGTGAAATCCAACCTCTCCCCAGTAAAGTATAGGATGTACATGACTGGGAGACTCCCACTACTCAAACCCAGGTGAGAGCCTTTTTGGGGCTCACTGGGTACTATTGCAATTTCATGGCGGACTATGGAACCATAGCTGCACCCCTGACAGCTCTGACTTCATCCGAACAGCCTACGAAGGGTGATTGGACTAAACACTGTCAGAGGGCCTTTTATGGCTTGAAAGAAAGTCTGTGTAGGGCACCATGTTGTGTGCGCCTGACTGCAGCAAACCCTTTATCGTCCAGACAGATGCCTGAGATACCAGAATTGGAGCTGTCTTCTCCCAGTTAGATGACAAAGGGAGGGAACATCCGATCATATTCATCAGTAGACAACTCAAGGGGAGAGATCTTAGGTGGGCTACTGTTGAAAAGGAATGTTTTAGCATAGTTTGGAGCCTTAAGCATTTTAAGCCCTACCTAACGGGGTCTACTTTCAAGGTCCAAACAGATCATAAGCCCCTGAAGTGGCTTATGCAGATGAAGGGTGAAAACCCGAAACTGCTCAGGTGGTCCATTAGCCCGCCACGGCTAGACTTCACCATAGAGCACCGATCAGGGAAGAGTCACGATAATGCAGATGGCCTTTCCAGAAGGTATGTTGACCGTTTGGATGAGGGTGTCTATCGCGTGGGAGATTAGGCACCCTAACCTCAGTCTGGGGGGGTGACTGTGATGCTGGAAATGCATCGGAGGGACAGGGCCTCCGTATCCTTGTGCTTTACTGCTTTTTATCGTGTGTTCTGTCGTGTTTTCCATGCAGGAGTTCATGTGGGACTCCTAGCGGTGCAGCTCTCTCTTTTGGTTTGGTGTACAGACCCATGAGATACCCTTATGGCACCCATGGGTGGGGGTACAACCCTGTGCCCCTAGTGTATGTTTTTGGACACCTGTGGGTGACCCACGGAGCAGGGTACAGGCTGGTGGCTTCTCCGTGCTGAAATGACTGCTGCCCTGAGCGTCCTCCATTTTGGGATGCCCAGGCCCTGTCATTGGAATCGGTAGATTCCTGATGGAGACAAGATGCCCCCCGTGGCCTCTTGCCCTCCATCACCTGTTACCTTGATCTTCCCGAAGTCCCAGGAAGCCCTGACTGTGTCCCTTCCCCCTGACTGGCTGTTGGGTGGAAGTTCCATATATGGTAGTGTGGGGAAGTGCCGACCAGACTGGCCTGAGCCTTCCCAATGACCATATGCTGTGGGTACACCTGTGCGTGGGACCTGGGTGAATAGAGTGTGTGGCGGATATGCACTTCTTGCTGTGGATGTCTGGTTTCTGATGTTTGACACAATGACTGAGACAGACCGGCCCGAAACTGGTATGCATGCAGTGTGTAGTGTTGAATGGTGTGGTACTTGTCCGAATCCACATTCTGTGTTGTGAGTGTCTGGATGGAGAAGAATGGCCTGAATGCACCGTATGCCTGATTGGCTGACAGACTGCTGAATGCCCTTCTTAGTGATCAGATGCTCGAGTGTGACCCAGCGGAATGAATGGGAGATCAAGAGTATATCTGTGGACCTCCCACTGCTAGGAATCATGTTCAGAAGTGTTCAGAGCTGAAATCCAAACTACAAAGAGTAACTGGAGTGGAACTGATGCTTGACCTTAAAGCCCTTCTGGAGGAGAAGAATTGCTGTTGCTCTCCTTCATTGATCTGAAAGCTGCTGTGTCTCCAAGTACTGACCAGAGAGGACCTGGTAAGGCGCCCTCTTCCCGAGCTAAGAGGGACCATAGTGCACCTGCTGATCTTTGCCAAAGATTCCTGGTAGACAGACCTACAAAAGGCTGCTGACCCAAGACAGGGAATGCTGCAGAATCCCAAAGAGAAGCGCCCGGACTGTTGACCACCACCGTTGATGACTGCCGTCGCCGACTGCAGCTGCGTGCTCCCGTTGCCTAAGAACTCTTGATCCAAGGACGCTCTCGTCTGCATCATCGTCCGTCTTAGCCCGCTGGAGAAGGCCAGGCTGTCGACGCACTGAGGAGTATCCGCCGGTGGGTTTCCCACCACCCCAAGACCACAGAGATGCCGACGACTCGACGCCCTTGCTGGGCCACAGTTCTTCAACTCTTTGCGGTCCAGAACTATCGACATCGAGGTGCCCCGCACGCCTCTTTCCCACAGGACATTTACGCTTCCCCGTCGACGAGCACCGCTAGGAAAGAAGCTGCCACCTCACCGCCGCAGTTCATCCTGATCTCCGTCGGACGTTCGATGACCCGTGACTCCAGCCTTAAAGGGAGGGCACTCAAGAAGGGCCATCGATTCCCTGATGAGGAACGCTACAATGCCAGGTACATTGGGGTTGCAGAACTATTGGAAAGACTCTTGTGATCAATATATGGACTGGGTGTATGATATATCTTTATTTACAGGTTGCCCAGGTGGGGGGATATCCACACAGAACTGTATCTAGGTATCAGGGCCAGTATTCTGCAAATTGTTCTAACCAACTGCTTTCCTCTTATATCTATTGTTGGTTTCCTTTACAAACTGATGTGTGTGACATTTAACCGTACAGATGATGCACTTTAACGAGATCTAATAGTAACTGTGGTGCCACGTAGAACTGTATATTTGCCATTATAGATAACCGAGTACAAAGTGAGTTATCGTGATATTGTACATAACCTTGAATATGAATTATATAAAGACTGTGTTTTAACTAATACAGTGTGCGGACATTCCTTTGGGGGTGCCCGGGGACTACATTGTACTTAAGAACCAGCCTGCATCACCTCCTGAGAAGCTAGGCCTTAATTGCTCGACCACGCACCAATAATATAGAATCTTGGCTGGGGTCCTCTGTGCCTTTCCTCTGCCATATAGAGAGCAGAAGTACAGACTCCCCTCCGGTCCTCTACAACGAGCATGGCTCTGATAAAATTGTACTCCCTATTTGGAATCAAATGTTTTTTTAGGGAGTCAAAATATAATTAGCTTTGGCAATAAGGATACTTTATGATTATTAAAATATGTTTTCCCCTTAAAATTCCTCTTGAGATTGAGCAGTAATATTATGAGAGTTTTTTTTCCCATAACACTGCTCTGCTGGTCACAAATTCAAAAAAAAATCTGTGAAGCGTTGTGGTTAGAAGCAGGGGCTAGGCTTCTATATGTTCATTTTTTCCCATTATGTTGGGCGCACTTTCCTGTTTTAGGGAGTACAAATGGGTGGTGTGTATGCCTCTTAGCTGTAAGGGTGATTTTGAGTAAGCATTGTCACACCTCCATTCACAGGACAATGTGGATGTGAAGCAGAGGCACATGAATACTATAATCATCATATTATGTGGTGCAGTTATTCTGATGCAATTATCATTCTTACCCAAAGTATGAGGCATGCTTTCCTGGCCCTTGAATTACTTCATTAAAGTGACACATTAACTCATTTTGGTATGTTTTTGTAAACATACTTTCCTGTTAGTTGCCATAACTCCATCTGCAAATAATGTATTACATCTGCTTTTCACCAGCAACATCAATTACGATAATCAATATTTGTTTTTTTTATAATACACCTGAGTGTTTTATTCCAATGGCATAAACCACTTTATGCATTGTCTCTGAGAAGTGTTGATAAAAGAAAAGCTACCGCTAAATCTATTATTTATAAAGTGCATACAATGATTTTTTCCTCATACACATATTTTTCTCTGCACTCTGTACAGGAGTATGTTTACTAGGTACTGTGGCAGACCTTGAAGTCTTGGACTTGTTGATGATTTCTCTTTATAATGACATTTACAATATTTGGAAAGGTACTGTAACATGCACCTTTTACACTGAATTGCAGTGGTACAGAAGGGGAAATTCCTTTCCAAACTCTCTTTAGAGATGATAGCTCACTAACTAAGCATGGACACAAAGGGGCTTACCTCGTTAGTCAGTTGTGCACATGAAAAATAATGTGCACATGGAACCCAACCATTTCCGCAATCAGGGAAACATTGGGAACATTGCTTATAACTATGTCATTTTGGAACACAGTTCAGACTTTAAATGCAGCCTCTGTGGTGAAGTGACTTGACTGTCACAGCAGCTGTCAGATGGGTACCTGTGACCACTGAACCTGCCCTGTGCCACTGGCGAGCAGGCGCTGCAGATCAGGATACTGATCCAGTAGGGCACAGGTGAACACTATGCTATTGGCATGAAGCTTGTGAAATGGAGATCTGGTTAGCGGATTACCCTTTCTGAAATGAAATTACCCACATCATTGTTAATGTTAATGCTAATGTTAAAGGACATTTGTACCGCGCACTATCACCACCGGAGTGGTCCCCTGGCGCTCAAGTGAATAAAGTCAGGGTTTCTACACCTTTGTCATATTGCAAGCCGTCAGAGTGATCCTGATGAAATAAGGCCATTCACTGACATGTAAATAACAAAGACGGAGGGAAAGTGAGAGATAGTTCACACAGACTTTTTGGTTTTAAGAGGGTTTCTTCAAAAGGGGTAGGGCAGCTATTGATCTGAAAAAGGCAGGAAAGAATGCAGAGGAGAGTGTATGGTTAATGAGCTCAGAAAGATAAGGACAAGTGATTGAGTCAAAATTTTGAATGTTTGAGGGGCATTAGACGGGTTTGCACTGTGAGGATGGGTGCTAATTCAGAAGTAGAGGTGGGAGGAGTTAGTACAGAGTAGAAGGGCTAAAGGGGAGGGGTGGTGGAAAGAAAGGGTGCAGGAAGGAGGGAGGGGGGCTGTGTGAGTGTCACACATTTTAGAGATTTTAGAGGAAAAGTAGTGGGCAAAGTCATTAACAGAGAGGGAGGATACAGTTGATATTGGCTTGGGATGTGTGGGCCAAGCTTGGAAGGTAGATGAAAGTTTGTGGGCAGGGTTGTGAAGGGGGGAGATGAGGTGCTTGAAGGAGGGGAATTTGGCAGAGTCCAGTGCAAATGATAGGACAGCAATGGAATTTTTGCAGGTTGGGACTAGGGTGGGATTCCATGAGTTTGACAAGATTTTCAGGTCATTACGCATGTTTGTTTTGAGGTACTTGATTTCAGAGGTGTTCCAAGGTTGAAGACGGGGATGGGGACGTGCAAATGAGCATACATGATAGTGTTAATTGAAGTGAATCATAAGTGCATAGTAGTAGTATGCAAAACACATGATCAAAGCAAGAGGCATGAGTAGAGGAGAGAGACAGGATAGTGGTCATCATAACATCGATGCAAGGGGCAAGAGAGTCCTGCATAAATGTCTTCCTGGTCCAGGAAGGGGGGGAGAGATGTGAAAGTGGACAACGGAGTTATTGGAGGGTGAGGCATGAATGGAGACGTCTGAGGATGCAAATGTAGTAGAGAGAAACGCACAATGGAGAGAGCTCCTTCCAGAGCGGATATGCTGGTCATTGCGGAAGTGCAGATGAAAGAACAAGGAAATATCAAGGCTGAGTACCACAAAGGAAATACACCAATCACGGGCAAAAAGATTCACAGATCTTTTATTACTGTACAGGTTACAAAGCAACTCAGATAGCTATCTGGCTCCCAACACCTTGCAATGTGTACCAGCCTGACAGAGACAGGTGAGAGAGTGCTGGACATCTAAACATTCGTGCTTTTATACAATTTCATGTAATATTGTCCAGCCTCTCTTCACGTTAATAATTTGTGTTCTAGAGTTTGTGCCTAGTTCACATACAGTTTATACAATATTATGCAAAGGATTACATAGGTTTGCATATCCATGGAGGCACAATGGTGATGTATGTTCTTGGATCCCGCGGTAAGTCTTGTTTCAAGAATCGCTACAATGCAGTTCAGCAAAAACACACGGTCTGAGTTTGTTCTACATTGTCTCAATGTGCATACAAGGATGAGTCTTTTGAGCGCAGACAGCACTTAAACAACAGTTCATATGCAGCACAAGGTCTCATTGCCTATCTAAACAGTCGGCTCTTGGACAGTCTAAACATTAACAGAACTCAAAGGTTGGGAGGCTTGGTTGCAAGTTGAAAACATAGTCCACCATTTTAGAATGAAGAACACAAGGGTAGAAATCAAAATGGCGGAGGAATCTTAAAATGGCGGCGAAGTTAACCCAAAATCGGAACTTTGCAACGCGATTTTCCATGCAGCGCGAATAGGCTTAGGCCAATATAAATATTAAGGAGGCACTATACAATTACTGTTGAACAAACCCTCCTTTTGGCATAAGAGCCTCACTAAAAATATTTGCTTTACTCGTAACTCCACGTTTCAATGTCCGTACATCCTGAATCATATACATCAGATATATCAATTGCCATTAGATCTTTGACAGTAATATCTTTCATCACAAAAACATTAGTCATCTTCTCAGGTGTGTGTATTTTTAGTCCTAATGTTCCTACAGTTAGGGCACAACATCCCCCTAACATTAAACATATGGCAGGAAGACATTGTATGCAACAACAACAGAACAACAGAATACAAAGTATTACCATGAAAGAAGTTTCTATCCCAAGACGGTAAGAAGTCTCAAAACCAAGTACTAAGATCCCAGTTTCCCTCGGGAACATGCACTTCTGAGCTTAGGACGTGCAGATTTTGTATTGCCTTGAATATGGTCGGAGGAGTCAGGTGCGAAAACACAACAAGCACACCCCACCAATATACATACTCCACCGCGCTCAGCCAGGATGACGTCTAACACCATCCGGTTCTGTAAAGCCACTAATCTAATTGCTTTCTGGTCTAGAGTCATATTGTAGAGTATATTGGTGGTCCGGTTGATGGTTCCCTCCAATACTCTTGCCAGTCTCCTAATATCCTCGGAATTCATGATCTGTCCCCAAAATGGTACAAAGGATTTTGCTACATCACCCATGACTTGTGAAGGAGTATCACTGTTCTCGTCTCGCCTTGGACGAGCCCTAGAGCCCTCAGTGGTACTAGCTACATATACCCCTGGTAGCAAGATACCCAAACAACAAGTACCCTACCAATCCCTAGGTAGCCACGGATAAGCTTCATTACCGCAAATTAAATAAACAGGATTGCCTACATACAAAGGTCTGTCCTCTCTGGTCAAGTTTGCAACATTGGTACAACCCTCAAAATAACCCATCGACTGAGAGCCATTCCTTTGTATAGAGAAGGAAACAGAGTTGGGGCTATGATTGATAGTATAGGAAGGTGGTGTGGAATCCCGGTTGCCTACAGGAGCCATCTTAAAAGAAATTAATGATGTCCTTTAATGTGAGTTGGAGCAAGGACATTTTGAGTAAAACCATGATCATTTAGCAGGTGTGCTATTGATTCAGCATGTTTGTTGTCTGTATCATTATGGCCAAGATTAAAATCTCCCATCAGTAGTGTTTGAGACTGGTCTTTTGTATTGTTGGCTATAAGACTAGTTAGGTCATCTTCAAAGGTGCCCAGTGGCCCAGGGGCCCATGTATCAAGTGGATTGTTAGTGCACGGTTATTGGAGAGAGGCAGTTTGGCTGTGAGTATTTCACAGGATGAATAGGGTGCTGACGTGGCAAGTCTAATGGGAAGGGTCATTTTGAAAATGATGGCTAGGCCACCACCTCTGGCATTAGGCCGGTCTACTCTAAGCATCTGGTAACTGTCAGGTACCGCTAACATGAGAGTCGGTCCTGCAGCCTCATGTAACCAAGTCTCAGTTATGGCCAATAGGTCCAGATTATCACTGTTTAGGATGTCTACAATTTCAGTAGCATGGGCTACCACTGATCTAGTGTTGATGAGGGACCCTGTTAGTGTTAGAGTACTTTTGGATTTAGATATTTGAGAAGGTTTGGGTGAGAGGGTGTTCTGGATCGTATGATTCTTGGTAGGAGTTCGAGCACAAGAATTGGTAATCTGCATTGATATGGGCAGAGAGTTCCTAGGCTGGGTGGTAGTACATCTGTTGGAGTTGTTAGGGTGGTTTCTTTTAGGTTCGAATATACAGGGCAGTCTAGACCTGAGTTTTGAATTTCTATCCTTAGGAGGGCTTGTTTTAGTAACAAAGGCCATGATGGTGAGGATAGCAAGGGTGAGTAGTAGGGTTTGAGCTGATTTAGTAGAATAGGCAGGGGACATTTTCAGGCTATGCCCGGAAGGTACTTTGTACTGGCATCTAAGTATTATTTCAGTGAGGAGGGCAGAGTATATGTTCGTGCTATACCTAGGAGATGCTGTGTGATAACATCCAGAAACAACTTTAGTACAAGAGGCAAAACACACTCATGACTAGAATGTGCTATGGGCTAACATCTGAATACAGTTGCAGTTTAAGAGGGCAGAAATACTCTATCATGCTAAAGCTGGGAGATGCTATGTGCTAACATCTGGATTCAATTTCATTGCAAGAGGCCAAAACACTCATGACTAGAATGTGCTATGAGCTAACATCTGAATACAGTTACAATTTAAGAAGGCAGAACAACTCTATCATGCTAATCCTGGGACATACTATGTGCTAACATCTAAATTCAGTTTTAGTGCAAGAGGCCAAAAAGACTCATGACTAGAATGTGCTATGTGCTAACATCTGAATACACTTGCAGTTTAAGAAGGCAGAAACACGTTTTGTGCTATACTTGGGAAATGCTATGTGCTAAAATCCAAATACAGTTTTAATGCAAGGGGCCACAGACACTCTCATACTATACCTAAAATGTGCTAGCATCTGAGTAGTGTTACAGTCGAGGAGTCAAAAGACCACTTTAGTGCTATACCTGGGACATACTGTATGCTAACATCCAAATACAGTTTTAGTGCAGGAGGTAAGAAACACTTTCCTGCTATATCTTAGAGTATCATATGCAGGAACCCAAAAATCATTTTAGTGCAAAATAGCAGGAAGCACTTCCTGCTGTGCCTGAGATGCTAAGCTTAGTACCATGTGCAAGTTGTAGTTCTGCGACATGGGGTATAGCGCGCAGTCAAGCAGCATTTTAAGGCCGTATAGAACGATCAGCAGGAGAGGGCAGAGTTGCATTACAATGGGGCAACGCGCCAGCAGGTATGTACTTAGGAAGGCGTGCTGGTACAATGGGCTAGGCAGATCATTAGGCATACACAGTGCTGGTTAGTAGTGAGGGTACCACGATTAGTGTGCGCTGGGTAGGCACACGTTCTTAGCAGGAAACAGTTAAAGAGTACCTTGTAGTGGGTTCTTGCGGTGGGTCCGTTGCACAGAGTAACTGGCCGATGGCTGGGAAGGCGTGGACAGGCTGGGACATGGTAAGAGGCCTTAGTGCAGGCCTTTGTGCTGTAGGCTGGCTACGCCTACCGGCTTGGGGATTAACTCAATATAGGGCAGATGAACCAATGAAATGAGTCGGCAGCCTGGAGGTGCCTATACCAGGAAGTAGGCAAGCTGCTGATGTCGGGCGGCCATCTTGGAATGGCGGCTGCGGATCCACGAAGAATGAAGCTGAATCAAGGAGAGCAAGTAACGCTGAATAGCGAGCGTTATGGTATTGAGGGAGAATTCTTACATCTGGTCAGGCAGTGCGCGTTAAAGTAGCACTTTCAGGCAAGTATCAACAATTTCATTACAAATAAGGGTGAGCCCACGGGCCTACCTATATGGTGTGGGGAGAAGTGTGCAGGTGCGCGAAAGGTGTAGACATAGTGGGAACACTCTCAGTAGGCAAAAATGTTTCAAGTGGACGCACTTCTTCAATGTACCAAAACCCAAAAGCAATTGCTACTGTTAGGCCGGTTAACATAATTACAAGAAAACAATAGGTCCTCAAGGACTATGTATTTGTCTGTTCAATGTCTTTGTAAGCCACACAATCGATTGGTTGCTCCGTACGAATAGAGATAGCGACAGGCATTGTTCCTCAAAGCTCTTTCCCGAAAAGTTCCTGCGAAAAACACCATCGTCGGTTTGCTGGTGATCTCCTGACTACGTGATCTTGATTGAAGATAGCTTTTCCCGGTCCCCAGCCACTTACTTATTTTTCAGTGCAAAAGTGGCAGAGGGCGAGCTCAACTGTCATTTCCTGTGGGCACAGCCATGCTGTGCAGTAAGTCTAGTGCCGTGGACACAGATCGTACCTCAAGACTCCAGGTACTGCGTGATCTTTGAACAGCGTGTCCTTGCTTCCTGATGGAAGTGGTGAGATAGCGATATAATCGTGCAAGGGTGCAGAAAGATCGGAAGAAGAGTTCAGAGACAAAGCAGCAGTCTCCCCAGGCCCCGCAGGCTCAGGAAGAGTTTCCGAAATACCCTTGATGTTGTTCAAGACTGATTGATTGTCAGAAACAGAGCAAGTAGTTTTCTTCTTTTCTTCTCCGTCGTGTGGCAAAGAGAAAGATATCCTCTTGACATGCGTAGCGTGTATCCACTGTCGTTTCCCAGCTATTCGTACCACAGTCTGTGTGGCCAACAGGACCTGAAATGGTCCTCTGCAACACAGTGCGAGGCTGGATGCTCTCTCAAATGACTTTGTGAGCACCCAGTCGCCGGGTCGAATCCTGTGACCTGGCCCCTCGTACTTAACTGGAAGGGCTTATCGCACCTGTTGATAAATCAAATACAAGTTTTGAGTTAACTGGTCTCAGTATTCAGAGAGAAGCAAATGCTTTACATCCTTTAAATATTTAGGCTTGGGAAGGTTGCAGATGTTAGCTGGTCTCCCCATGACAATTTCATGTGGGGAGAGCCCAGTTCTAGTCTGTGGGGTTGTCTGCATGGACAGTAGTGCTATAGGAAAGTGTCCGGCCATTTCAAATTACTACTGGCACAGACCTTAGCAATTTTATTCTTCAAAATGCTATTATGGCATTCTACGAGTCCTGCACTTTGAGCGGGTCTAGCCGAATGGAACAGTTTATCGTTCTGTAATCACGCGCATACTTGCAGAATAACAGCAGCGATAAAATGTGGACCATTATCCGACCAGATGACCCTCGGCAAACCCAACCTAGGAAAATATTCCTTAAGCATGGTTTTCGCCGTTGTCATTGCTGTGGCATCTTTCACAGGGAAGGCTTCAACCCATTTGCTAAAGGCACAAATGACTACCAGGACATACTTGTAGTTGGTACAGTGCTCCATCTCGATGTAGTTGACATGAATCACTTCAAAAGGCACAGAGGGTGGACCAAAATGACCCCTCTGTGTCGTCGTACCCTTCCCTGCATAATGCTGTAGGCAAACCATACAATTTTGGACAAAACACTTTTTGAGATGTTAACATTTTCCCAGACAGATTCTAACATTTTGTAGATCTTCCTAGCACATATATGAGTGGAACCATAGGCCACCCTTCTTCATCCAACCTTGCCAAACCCTCAGCCCATTAAGTTCTTCTAGAGTGGCATTGGCTTGAATATTCTTTATCAAGTCAATCCCTTCATCTATAATACAAGTGTTTGTGGCTTGCTTTGTAGCATACATATCTGAGTATAGATCAGTAGCAGTCTATTTAGCTATACTGTCAGCAAAAGCGTTCCCTTTTCCTACATCATCTTCTACTTTCTGATGTGCTGCGCACTTCATAATTGCTAGTTGAGTGGGAAGCGCAAGCGCTGAGAGCAACTGAACTATCAAGGTGCCATGTTGGATTCTTGGTCCGTGTGAGGTCAAGAAACCTCATTCTGCCCATAGTCTACCAAACTTGTGAACCACCCCAAAGGCATATTGGCTGTAAGTAAACATATTCACTCTAAGCCCTTCGGAAAGTTCACAAGCTCGAGTCAGTGCAATAATATCTGTGGCCTACGCGGAGTTATCCGAAATTCTCTTGGTTTCCACAACCGTGCTTAATGTAGTGATGGCATAAGCAGCAGTGGATGTACCATACAGAAGTTTGAAGCAGGGTCCATCGCAAAACAGCTCCCCTTGTGGATCATTCAAAGGTGTATCTTTCAAATCAATTCTGCCTTTAGTTTCTTGTTCTGTAGTATAAAGGCAGTCGTGTGACATTTCGTCATTGCAAGCAATATCTTGCAGAAGAGGTAACAGTTCAGCCAGATTCAGTAAGCAACACCTTTTAATTTGAATATGCGGTGCAAACAATATCAGTTCATATATTGTTAATCGTGCAGAAGTAAGGTGATGTGTTTGCCTTCTATTTAATAGAACATCTACAGCATGAGGTACCAACAATGTTAAAGTATGGCCTAGGACCATACCCTCGCTCTGCTTTACAGACGCAGCAGCAGCTCTCAAACATATCAGCAAAGCGCACGCAACAGGATCAAGGGTGGAGGAAAAGTAACCGCACAGTCTATTCTTCCCCCCATGTTCCTGCATTAACACAGCCAAAGCACATCCATCACGTTCATGCACATACAACTTGAAGGCCTTATCATAATTTGGTGTGACCAAAATTGGTGCTGAACACAGTGCAGTCTTGAGCAGATCAAAAGCTTTCTGGTGTTCCAAGTTGCACATTAATGGCAAAGAAATGCCCTTCTTTGTCAATGCCAACATTGATTTGATCACTAGGGAAAAATTAGGGATCCACTGTCTTCAGTAAGAAGCCTTTCGTATCAAGGCTCTGACTTCCTTCTGTGTATTTGGGACAGACATGCTAGAAATTCTCCTAATCCATTCATGTGTCAATCTTCTTCCCTCCTTTGACAGCCTAGACAGCCTAAATAGGCAACCTCCTGTTGGCAGCTAAAAGAAGGTCATCGACATATTTCAGCAATTTACATGTAGTAGGCAACTCAAGTGTATCAAGCTGCTCTTTCAAAGCCCTACTATAAATGCTCGGACTCTCAGTGTACCCTTGTGGTGCTTGGGTGAATGTAATCTCGCGTTCACCCTAGGGTGAACACAAACAAATATCTAATATCCATGTGCAGAGGAATGCTAAAGGAGGCATTCTTAAGATCCACAACACTGAAATGAGTAGCAGAAGTGATAATGAAATGGAAAGGAATTGCATTATCCCCTTTCTTGTACACGGTAAAATCGGGCTATTGCACAAACTTCCTGCAATTTCTTCAATTACTCCACTATGTACACAATCAGAAACTATACACTTCAAATCTTGCTAACCATAAACCGAAATCGTATATTGTGGAATTCATGGCAACTTAACTCCTGGTTTCAAAATTATTTTAACAGGCTCAATTTGAAAAATACCAACATAATTGTCATCAATCGCCCATAAACATGCCGGAACTTCACTAAATTCTGATGGCAAAGGTCTAGTCAGAAACTGTGAGGCAGAAGATTGCTGAGGTGAAATCGGCAAATTCACTCCATCCGAAGAACAATGAATTACCATATTTAATTCCTTCAACGGATTTAACCGCAACAAATTCTCTCCACAGTTCGTTGTCAAAAGAAACAGACAGTGATCCATAAATGGACCCTGTGAAATCAGTACTGGCAGAGAAACCGGACTAACCACTGGTGTACCAGAAAACCCTACAGAAACATTATTCTGCCCTGACAGTGGAATGTCTGGAACCCGTAAATGATCAATGGAACACTTCTGTGCTCCTGTGTCTATCAAAAATAGATGCTTCCTATTCACCACCATCTTCTCAACGTAGGGACCTTCCTGATTAACGGGAATAGGCATAGGTTCCAGACCCTGCTTTGGGGTTTCCTAACGAAACAATATATTGTCAAAGACAAGATCTTCAGAGAGATAGGCAGTGGAAGGATTATCAAAGATATTTCTGCTATCTACACTAGGTTATGATTATCTTGTGAAAGAGACTGAGAATTTTGAGCAAACTGGCTTCTTCCAGGACCCCTTAGCCCAGGGCGGCCTCTGGATCGTCTACCCATGACACCATATGTATTATTCTACCTTTGCTGGAAGATCAGGCATTGTGCTTGCCAATGATCCTCTTGTCTGCAATACTGCAATAAGCACATTGGTTTGCGTATACAGGACCCAACATCACGTCACTTTGTGGAACAAACTGACCTCTAAACTGTGTGCTCTTTAATTATCTGTTGCAATAATATCGTAGTTTTCAGATCTCCCTTTTTCTTTTTAATCCTTTCTTTCTCATTATTGACTCTATTCTCAAAATACTGAGCCATATGTAATACTTCGGACTGTGATTTAGCTTGCCAAGCACTCTCGGAAGTCATAATTTGTGACTGGATATCAGGCAACAATCCATGCACAAATGTATCCACAAATAATCTTTTTCCTGCTTAAATCCTATCCGCTAAAATTTGAGAATACTTGTTCGAACCGATTAAAGAATTCAGTAGCACCTTCAGATTTTCCTTAGATACAAGCAGTGAGTTTGTCTCAAACAATCCTTCTCGCGGGAATTAAAGTCTTCAATTTCACTACTATTCTATCTGGTACAGTCAGTATCACCTGTGGTGGTCTTTCACCAGCTGTCCATTCTCCATTTAGCCTATCCAAGTTAGCCCATGTGTCACCTAACCCTGCTGCATCATCTACAGTCCTAATCTGTTTCCATAAATCAGCAGGTAGGAGAACAGGAAACAAGTCTATATCACAGAGAGTAAAAACTGACGAATACAAGACAGATTCTATTTCTTTGTAAAATCTTGTTGGATTTTTTTCTAATGTCTGGAATTGACTGTCTAATAGTATTCACTTCCTGTCTTGAGAACGGGACGTGAACAAACTGTGATACACAGTGAGCGCCAATATAATAGGCTGCTGCACCCTTTGCAAAATTAGCCGGAACCTCAACTTTGGGAACAAATGTCGGGGAACCTCTCATATATACAACTGAGAAGTAGGCAACTCCGAACGCTTACTAAGCAACAGAGCCAAATCGAGCGCTAAAGTGGTAGAAGTAGTGTCAGATGCAAAAGCTCTCTTATAGATATTCAATAATTCTGTGGGACAACACATCTTTCTCTTTATACATTCATCCTGCAGGTATTCTACCATTACCTGTATCAGCTTCCTCTGCATTTCTGGAGTATACTGACTATATGTATCATATACTTCTACGGGAGATATCGACATATATTAAATCCATCTAAGTGCATCTCTCGTACAAATTTGTGTTTCTTCACTCATCAACTTACAAAGAGGAAAGAACCGTTTCTGCAACCGTTCTAACTCCCTTCTGAACTCAAAAAGCCACTCGACATGCTCATGAACTTTCTCTGCAGTATCTCTTGAATAAGCTAAATCATTCAAATCCATCAACCCTTCTGGGACATCTGTGTCCATCAGTCTATTCCACATTACAGCCAAATGTATCCCCACCCCTTCAATAAAGACATTCTGATTGGGAATACTTTCTATATTAGAGAGTGTAGCTAAGACAGCAGATTGTTCACCTTTCTCTATACATTGTCTAGCCCATGCATTCAAGTTTCTCTTCCTCTCTTTGGAAACTGTATTTCGAGTTACAACTTTTGTTTCAAAACTCGCTCCTTTATCAGCTACAAGCAGAGCAGAACCGCTTGGGGAACAAAGAGTAGACAAATCCTGTACGACAGGTAGTGGAGACACTATCACTGTCACCAAAGACGGATCTATTGGAACCGTAACAGTCAGTAAAGGTGAAGGTACAGACGGAAGAACAACAACAGGAAGTGGAGCAATAGCTGGTGGTGGGGGGGCAACAGGAAGAACAGAAATAGCTGTGGGAGGAGGAACGACAGCAGGAATAGGTACATAAAGAGGTGGTGCAGTGGAACCAGGCCTACGTTCATTTAAGAGTTTATCAATTAGTTCATCTGAGGCATGAAAATCTTTAGACGGATATATTTTCTGTATACCAAGTTGAAAAGCACTATCCATGTTTCTAACAGACCCTGTTTTTGTTGATCATACAATAATGTCTTTTCAGAGTTTGACATATGTCGACGTGCATGCTTCTCTTTACTCTTAAGTTGCTGCATAGCTTCCTTTTTCCAATTTTGTATTACATCAAATGCTGCAGGTCTAGCTTTTTTCTTTAACAATATGGATTCTAAATACTCTATTCGCAAAATCTCAAAACTACCATTGACTGGCCACTGAAGTTCGGAAGCATGTCTAGTTTGTCTGTGCCAAATATCATTGAATACTATACTACCAATGCCGTACTTACAGTACAAAGTACATTCCGGAGACCCCTCTTGTGGTGCCGGATGGCCAAATTCCAAAGATTGTCTGTCTCTGTGGAATAACGCCCTGAAACAGGCAGACAATTTCCAGGCATATCAGATTACTGGTGTTACCTAGCACCGATTGCGCTCGCGAAAACAATACTACAACCAAATATTAGGATACCTAGAAATCGGGGCACAGCTCACCTGATACAAAAGACTAAGGGAGGTCCGATCGGATTAGAAAGGACAACAAAGGAACCTCGGGGGAGGTGATTTTGGCAAAACTGCCCGCCTCGATATATGGACCCTCGTCAAGATGCCGTCTCGAACCGCAAGCTCACCGTCCAGGGATCGTATCGTGCAATACTTTGAGGTGTCGCATCTCATCCAAGAAAGGGCCCCCTTTCTCATCGTCCGATCTCGGTCCGATAGCCACGTCAACTCTTCAACAAAGTGGCATCAATCTTGAGGGTCCCTATTCGGGCGCCATCTGAAAGAACAAGGAAATATTGAGGCTGAGTACCACAAAGGAAATACACCAATCACGGGCTAAAAAGATTCACAGATCTTTTATTACTGTATAGTTTATAAAGCAACACAGATAGCTATCTGCCTCCCAACACCTTGTAATGTGTACCAGCCCGACAGAGAGAGGTGAGAGAGTGCTGGACGTCTAAACATTTGTGCTTTTATACAATTTTGTATAATATTGTCCAGCCTCTCTTCACGTTAATAATTTGTGGTCTAGAGTTTGTGCCTAGTTCACATACAAATTATATAATATTATGCAAAGGATTACATAGGTTTGCATTTCCATGGAGGCACAATGGTGATGTATGTTCTCGGATCCCTCGATAAGCCTTGTTTCAAGAATCACTACAATGCAGTTCAGCAAAAACACACAGTCTGAGTTTGTTCTACATTGTCTCAATATGCATACAAGGATGAGTCGTGTGAGCGCAGACAACACTTAAACAACAGTTTATATGCAGCACAAGGTCTCATTGCCTAGTCTAAACAGTTGGCTCTTGGACAGTCTAAACATTAACAGAACTCAAAGGTTGGGAGGCTTGGTTGCAAGTTGAAAACATAGTCCACCATTTTAGAATGAAGAACATACGAGTAGAAATCAAAATGGCAGATGAATCTTAAAATGGCGGAGAAGTTAACCCAAAATCGGAACTTTGCAGCGCGGTTTTCCGTGTAGCTCGAATAGGCTTAGGTCAATATAAATATTAAGGAGTCACTATACAAGTACTGTTTAATACAGGGAGTCATCAGATAGGTAGGAGTTATGTTCTAGGTGGGTGGTTGCAGAGGGCTTGGAAAGATTAAAGACCCTCAGCAAGACAATGTGGATGTTGGTGGGAAGTGACTCAAGTAGAAGGTTCATTTCAGAGAAGAAGGGGTTTAGAGGGCCAGGAGCTGGATTGAGAGACAGCACAGTAGAATAGTTGCAGTGAGTTGTTTTTCTATAAGTATCTGTCCACCAACACCGTTCCCAACATGTTGAGGAGAGTAGAAGAATGTATCAGAGTCAGTGTGGAGTGCTGCTAGTGTTGCAGAGTCATGAGGGGATAATTCAGGTTTGTCTGTGACAGAAAAAAATGTAAACTCAGAGTGATGAGAGTAAAAGTAGTCAGTGATGTAGGAAGGCTTGTTGCTGAGAGATTGTGCATTACGGGGCCAAGTGCAATTATGAAATGAGGTGGGAGGGAAACAGGTGTTGTGTGGCTGATAAAGAGGATAGATGAGGTTAGATTATTATGGTATTATTATGATGGTATTTATTGAGTGTGTGCCTAGCTTCGAGACGTAACAGAGCACTTTACTGGGGTATACAACAATACAGAAGCATAACATGGCACTTTTCAGAGGTAAAAACAGAACAGATATACTGCAGGATTAGGATACAAACGGGCCCAGTGGAGGGGTACAGCTATACAGGATCGTGGGGAGGAGAGAGGTGCACAGCGTCTAGCGAGTCAGGTGATGGGGCAACGTGATGGACTAGATGTGTCCTTGAAGAAGTGGGTCTGAGTGCTTATCTGAATTGTAGGAACATGGGGGGGAGTCTGATGCTGGTGGGGAGGAGTTTCCATAGTCTTGTGGTGGAAGCAGAGAAGGCTTGTATTCTGGTCCTTTCCTTTTTGCAGTGGCAGATTTCAAGTCTGCACATGTCCTGGCTTCTGGTGGTGAACTGTCTGCCAGAAATCCAGAGTTTCTCTGCGAGGTAGCTTGGTGTTATAATCCGTTCAAGAATGGGAGCATTAGGTTTGATTGGTATGGGTGAAGAAGGGAGGAGGGAGATGAGGGGGAAGAGAGTGAGATTGAAGATACATCACATTGCTGAAGGCTATGTGAGTAGGGGAGGAGAAGACTGAGTACAAGAAGGAATGGAGCGAAGTCAAGGTGCATGGTGGAGGGAAGAATAAATAGGCAAGTGAAGACAGTAAAGTGCAGCCCAAAAGATGCAGGGTAGGTGGGTGAACAAATGGGAAGGTGGGAGCGTTAGCTGGGAAGGAGCGGGTGTAAGTCATGAGGTCAGATAGAAAGGGACTATAGGTAACAAAAAGCCAGTTATCAGGCCAAATCCAGGGATGCTCTTAGTTTAAAGAGGTAAAAGCAGCTCCACATTGAATGGAGTTTCACTGGGTTGAGGAAGCAGGAGTTAGGCAAAGGGCGAGCACAGTAAAATACTGACATGAGCAGCGCCTCTGTGCTGGCCCTTTGCAGCCCTAACAGGTCAAACAGCAATGCTCCCCTTGCTGCTTGTGGCCCTTAGGTGCAGATGCATAGTCTGGACACTAGGGAATACTCATTAACAATAGAAGCAGTGTGACACATGGCCCTCTGAAAACCAGTCAGAATACCCAAGAAGGCTTCCTAACTTGCAGGGAGGGTCCTGGGTGTTGTAGGCCCAAGGAGCTTCATTTTTAACCTGAACTTGAGGGCCCAACACCCTGGTCGACCCAGCCAACAGCAAATTAGAACTCCGGTTTATTGCAAATAAAATCATCAGGGATCAATACAAGAAGATGGAGCTTCTCCAGTACATCTCAGCTCTCCATGGCATGTGCTTCATTTTTGTACAAGTATTGTGTCATCACCTAGGCCCTTCTCTGAAAAACATATCATCACAAAGGATTGGGTATTGAGAGTACTATTACCTATCGAGGTAACCTATAGAGGTTATTCTGCTGGTCTTTGCATGTCAGGTGGCTGACCTATCTCATCACCAAGAAACTATCCAGGGACGTCATTTCACCAAAATGCCAGGGGTAGCGGAAGTGACATCACAATGCCACACCCCCAAGAGTGACATCACAGGAAGTGGTCATGTGAGCCCGCCCCGTGTGACATCACAGGAAGTGATGCCATTTGACCACACCCCCCACGTGACATCACAGGAAGTGGCATCATAAAGCATTATCTCTCAGTACAGTAAGAAAATTATGGTTACGACATCACTGTATTGTGACATTTCATACAAGAATCGATCTGTTGCTACTGTAGGTATGGAGGTCATATGTCCAAACACCCCTGTGACATGCCTAGTGTTGAAATCCCATGTCTAACTTAGCATCACTTTTGCCAGGATATGTTAACATACAGCCTACACTTTCAAATGAGAGTGAAATTTTTGGATAAATAGATTACACAGCAGCAATAGATGCTTTTGTGGCAGCAACATCAAGCTTGAGCATATGTTTTTTACCATAAACCTCATCACTCACTAATGTGCAATTTGCTGAGCGCACGATTGCGGCCAAGGATCACACACCTGTAATCACAGTTTTCACAGCTCTTGAAATCTTGCACAACCTCAGGGACCCACTCTTTAAGCAAACAAATACAGCACTCACCTCTAAGTGGAACAACAACCGTCACAATAGTGATATGTTGCAGTGGCCGAGGGCCACTTCAGTCCAATCTTACAACACAGTGGCATTTTTGTCCTTCAGACACAGCAGAGAGAGCGAGCAATGAGATGCCTCGAAGAAGCCTTCCCAGTGGAGCATAAACTTTAGCAGGAGGAGGCTTCAGGTGCGGGACCACCAGCCCACCTCCAAACACATGCTCTCAGTCACCGCAACCTCAACCCCCTCCTTAGCCAGGAGCTCAGCTGCCCTTTCCTATTGAGCAGTAAACAGACCTCCAGCTGCCACCTCCTCGAAGTACATGAGGGCACATCACAAATCCCAACTCCGTTTTCATCTCAAGCCTCTGCCACTTGCCGCAAGCAGCACTGATGCAGGTTGGCCATTATTATCACACTGTAGGATCAGAGTAGTGGAGCATCATGTCAAGGTACTTAACATGGGGCCTTGTTTTTCCCCAGACCCTTGCCTCTGTGTTCGTACACACACACAGACCCACCCTTTCAGAAGCGCACTAACACAATCCGATGGACATAAAATTCAAACACGTACTGTGTCACATGTGCAGACACAAGTCTTAGGTCTGACGCATGTAGCCTGGAGGAGGTGTGTGGGTGATATCAACTCGCTCACAGCCAAGGCCAGGATGGTGATGACCAGAGGCAGTTTCTGCCTGCAGCATTAATTGACCACATCCCAGCAAGTTGTACCGGTCCAAACATGGTCTCACTGGCAGAGAGCTGTAGTTAGGCCAGCTCTTGGGTGACAGCCGGCCAAACATGTGCTCACTCCAGAGAACCATGTGTAGCCTGCAGGCCACAGGGACGCTGCCCACCAGCACAACAACCACGAGCCACCAGGGGACACCACCGCTCCCATATCGGGCAACTACGTTCCTGGCACTCAGCTTCAGCTGCAGAGATAGCTCAGTGGGTTAATGGACCGATTACCTGGGTCTGGGTTCAAGCTGCAGGTCGTGTGGCCAATAAGATAGCTCACTGGGCAATGCGTCTGCTGCAGAGATCTGGGCATAAAGCCACAGGTTTCAGTTGCAACAGGGTAAACTGAGCTTTTCATCTGTGCAGGTGGATAAAAGGAGTGCCACTGATGTGATATAGCGACACCCGTCATTTACAGCCCAGGGGAATGGCAAGCATGCAGGAAATGGGCTAGATAAATCTATCGCCATTTATGAACAGAAGCCAGGGCGTGCGTTCAAGGCATAGATTGGAAGCAAGGGGAATATGCATGCACACATCCGAGACAAAACTCAGGGCAGAAGGGACCGTGCACACAGGAGACATGAAGGCACGGAAAGCACCCACCCACATCAGAAGCAATGCACAATGGCTGCTAAATACAGGCAAAGGACATGGTGAAACCAAACCCACAGAAGAAAGAACGACAAAAACACAGGACAGCAGAGAGTGCTCGGACTTCAATCTAGTAGCGACATGCAGCACTATCAGGGCAGCAGTAAAATATTGCACATTTCAAAGCGGAGACGTCAACCCGAAATCAGGGGCTTATGAATTCCAACAACCCTATGGAACTAACTCTTTAGGATAATAATGAAGAAAGGTGGTGTCTGTCCTGCCAGTATTCAAACCAGACTGAAGAAGACAGACCTCTCTGCAGCAGGCACTTTAACCCACTGAGCTATCTGGCCGAGAGAGCCGCCTGTTTGCTGCTGCAGAGCAATACCCAATGGTCGTCATTGGGAGCTTAGCTTGTAGTTTCAGCTGCGAGAGCAGTTGGGATACTAATGGGAAGTGAACTGTGCATAAAAAGTGTTTGGACAAACAGCCTAATCAAATCAATCGCCTGGCGTTCTGCAAGCTGCAGGCTGTGAACACAGAGAATATGCGTCTATCCAATGGAGAAGAAAGCAACAAGAAGTACCTTTGGAATATCTAGCACACACGTGCAGCGCATTCTACACCATGCACAATGGTATTCATTTGGCCGATGACGAGTTACCTCATATCACTATTGTGACGGTTGTCGTGGCTCTTAGGAACAAGGTCACATAAGGTTATCCATTTCAATCATTTAACTGTGCACAATGCACGAAAGGTAAACCCACTGATGCGGATTGTCAAATTGCCCACATTGGAGAGCATGCGCCATGATGGGCAAGTGTGCACAGAGGCTAGAGGCAATTCAGCTTGTATTGGCAGTCTAGCCCAGTCTCTTGAACATTTTCTCATCCCTCGCTCAGTGCTTTTGGAAATAACAAAAATAGAATTCATGCTTGTAGAAATAGAAGCTGGCCTAAAGTGCAATTTCAACATATTTACAAAGCTAATTTGTGGGGCTCACAGGGTTCAGCCCGTAAAACATGCACGGAAAGTTGGAAACATTAAGTAGTAAAGCTTCTTACCTGCCTAGACCTGCATCTTGTGACTGAAAGTGGAAATGAAGGAGACGGTACCCTTTTTTCTCCTTCACTTTACTCAGGTTCGGCCAATGATTAGGAATTTAGCAAGGCCCGGGTAGGCTATGCATTATTACTGACACTCAGACGGTCGCAGGAGCCAGAGGAGAGCAATTTAGTTAAAAAAAAGTACGAGCACACAGCTCAGCTCACACCCACCATTTGTTTTCGTTCTACTTTGACACTCTGTGAGAGAGTGCGTGAGGCCAGGACTGCATCCTGGCTGGCGGCGCCGCGTCGCCGGCTGATCATGGGCCTGTGCAAGCGAATGGAATGGGCCCAATTCACAGAACATTTTGCCATTTGAAAACGCTTCTGTGAATTAGGCCCTGTGTCTGCCACTCTGCTACTCTGCGCCAGTGCTTTGCTTATCATGCAGCATTCATCAAAGGAAAACTTTCTTTGATGAATGCTGCATGCAAAAACCGGCCCCAGGGGTGGCTCATAAAACTGGCCCATTCAGAATCCAAGGTCAATTTTGTTCGGCCACGGTAGGGCCAATCCAACCCTGGAGGAGGGCTCATTAGCTCCAGAGAGTTAATTTATAAATAATGGTGGTTGAGGCTGGCCTGGCTGGGTGCTAACTATCTCTCGATTTCACACGTGTGTGGGGTCAGGGAGGGACTCTACAATATTGTAGCAGTCTGGGCCTGGGCAAACCCTGCCTCCAGTCCCAGGCTTGTCGCTAACTGCAATAGAAGCCAGCCCTATGCCACCCTTGCGCTCGCATTGCAAAGTCATCTTGCAAAGTAGCTCCCCCGCACCCCACCATTCCAACAAGGTAACGGTTGTTCAGCTGAGTCTGACACTCGACCGAGCCGGAGAGAGAGACACATAATGCCTCTTCTCTCCAGCCCAGCCCCAGATGGGGCTCAGCCCTGAATGAATTCTCCTGATGGGGGCCTGGGGCCGGGCCCCAGAGTCCCCACGTACTCAGCACCCCTGAGTGACAGCCCCCAAAATCACAAAGGTGCGAGGCTGGTGTCGGTGTGAGTTCTGCCTGGATGGCCACGGCTCTGCAGGCCGCAAGCAGGTGCACTGACCCATGAGCAGCACGCCACATGACAAGGAGACGAGGACCCACCCAGCAGAGCACACTACCCACTCCCGCGCTGTTCTGCTCTCACTCCTACCTTCTTTCAGAGCTAGAGGGATGAAAACCAGCAGTGATGCACACGAGTCACACGTGCTGTTGCTGTGCGCAAGGCGAGGTGAGGCAAAGTGGAGAAACCCACACGCGGCACCGTGCTTGCTGTGGTGGCCACGCCCCCTCAGAAGTCGCAAGAGATTGGCAGAGGTCGCCAGCCAATCGGCAGAGGTCGCTCTTGCGACATCTGGCGACCCCCAAATGACGTCCCTGAAACTATCTATGACATTGTTGCAGAGTAGCTGCCTTACTATTGGCCCTTACCATCCATCCCTGGTTTTCTATCCTGTGATTGGCTAGAGATGATCTCCCCATGCCTGGTACTCGTTTGTTGTTCTCAGCTCGCTGTGCACCTCTTCAAGGTGATTTGAACGATTATGTGTCTACATTGTTACTGTCGTACTATCTTTGCCTGTTAGAATGCGCTCCGACATTGCAACACTTATTGCGTCTTTCATCTGTCTAAGCTGAGATCAGCTCTGCTTTCCCACCATGTGTGAATGCCCATTGTTTCGTTTGGCTGCATCACGTGCTTAGGGACCACAACATCGAGCTCTTGAGCTAGCCTTCATGAGGATTTATTCTGTTTCTTTGCAGCTGGTCCCCTTGTTCTCTGAAGATTGGAATGTGTCAGTGTATCTCTGACCTTGGTTGTGACCCTGCTTTGTGCTCTGTGCAGCTTGAATCAGCTCTCTTTGTCTCAGGCTCTGTGGCTTTGAGGCCTTCTGTAATTTTCCATCACTTCATAATATGATTTTTGCATGCTCTTGTTATACTAATTTACCTATAAGTTAGTCACACATGGTCCTATTAGACTCCATATATATTCTTGTAGTTCCATAGGGTTATTCGTGTTAAGCATCTGCAAGCTTGCTCAGGATCTCTTGTTTGCCTTGCGTTTCTGTGTTACTGAATTTGGCTAATAAAAAATAATAAACGCATTGACAGTATGTATATGCATCAGTCCTCTAGCTATAGAAATGTTTAAGAATGTTCTTCAAGTATATGACAAGTGCGTGTCTATGTAATGCGGTGTAGGACCGTGAGTGTGCTTCATGACTAACAATGCTACATTGTGGTGTCACTAGTAATGTCAGTATCATGGCTTCTTGGTGCTTAATCGAGACTGTCCATCTAGGTGTTTCTGCCCACGATCTCTGTTTCTTCCCCTTTACCGGTGATGACATGTACTGTATTTGGGTGGTATTGCTGGCTGAGTGGATACCTTTCTGTGTATTTGTCAATCATGGGTGCACTCGCGATTTGTCCAAAATAAGATGGGTGGCTGCAAGCATTTCTGGCTCTTTGTATTGTCATGAATCTGGGGGTGAGGAGGGGCATTCTTGGGACCCTCTCTTCAGTCCCCCCTCTGGTCGACTTGTCAATCAAATCACGATACTTTACACCCTTTGGTCTTGGTTGCCAAATTTTCGTTATCCATCAGAGGTGTCTGTAATAATTCACATGGTCGTCAAAAGTCCAGTACATATAACTGCATACTCCTTCTGGGTTGCACCATACCCATTTTCCTTCATAGATCTTACCATCAAATCATCACCTTCATTCCAATAGTTATCTGCTCTCTTTCGACACTGGGCAATACATATCTTTACCACGCATAGTGTCACTAGTGCCAATATTAGCGCCTCTAATAATACTTTCAGCCCGTCTGACAGCCATGAAGACATCGATGATCGCAAGTATGCTATCCAGCTCTGGACTTTTCCAGTCCCCTTGGATTCTTCCTCCATTTTGCCATGCATCTTGGATAGCTGGGTTGCTGCTTCGGTGGATGTACCCTTCTCTTTGTCGTTGGCAGGTATGAATGTGCAACTGGAACTCCCAATGTTTGTGCAAACTCCTCCTTCCATTGCTGTGAGCAGAACCAGAACAAATCTATTCTGGAGCGCCATCCACCTTACTGCTCTGAGCTTTTCCTTTATTGCATTGAACCCATTCACTGTAGAGTTTATTGTCATCGTAAGTTCCCACCTGGTAATTTGCAGCCATTTCGTAATTGTATATGTCTGTATAGCTGGAACCAATGATGCAAAAACATTTGTTTTCTGCTGAATAACCTATGCTCAGGTGGTATATCTAGCACTGTTTCTGACTTTTCTGAGAAATAGTTGCTTCTTTTTACTCCATTCACTTCCACTGACCTCCTTTCTTTTCCTGTTTGTTCTCCTTCCACTGACCAAACTTTATATCTTTCCATGGCACAACTAATGATGGCATATTGATATGTACCAACAAGCAAACTCCTCCCCAGTTGGGTGGTAGGTTCTTGTATGCCTTGGTTGCACATGCTCAGTAGTCCATCAGTACTGCAGTGCCTATCTCCATCACTGAGTGCTTTTCTATGCTACGGCATCCTGTGTTCTTACCAACTCTTTCTTCACTGTCATTCTGGTAACAGAGTGCTGGCTTTTTTAGGGGTATTATAGGCATCGGTCCAGCTTCATTCTCCACCAAAGTGAGCAACTTTGCACTCGCATTCCTCTCCTTCAGGCACTTGTCATTTTCTTCTTGTACTGTATTCACTGGTGATTGTGCTAGGGTGTGTGCTTTGCTTCCCACTACTCCATCTTCCCATCCATCCTCTTTGTACACTTGACCGTACACAAGCATCTGTGGTCTTTCCCAGCATCCAGGTTCTCCCCTATCTCTTTCAACCTTTTCCATGGGCATGGCAATTGTTTCAAATTTATAGTCTTTGTGTCTCCTTTCTGTGGCTTGTCAGTTATATATGGTATTGCTTGGTCTAACTGCCAATAATTGTTCACCATGTCAAGAGTCTTTATGTAACTGTCTTTATATGGGAATGTCGCCTGAGACATCATCTCAATGTTGCCGTTTTCCCATGAACTCTTCCTCAAGTTGTTACCATACATCAGTCAATAGGCGCTTGTTGCTGATATTTCAGTTGCTATAAACGTTCTGGTGGCACTCATGCCATAGGGGATTAATGAGCAGACAGTGGTTTCAAAACCTATTTTGGTCATGCGCTTGTACTACATGTTATTAAACACTCGAGCAGTGTCAGTGAGATAGAGATCCACCCCCTACATGCCTGTGTCAACCGTGCACTTACCTCTCCTTACCATGCTTGCAGTGCTCTCCTATCCACCTGACATGGTTGTTCCTCTTGCTGGGGTTGGGGTTATGTTAGTAGAGGATACAGCGGATTCACTAGTGATGAGTGAAATTATCCAGAACATGAATACAAATACTCCACTTGGAAATAAGAGACACGACAAAATAAGCAATTTTTTACAATTATTTTACCCATCTTTACCTGTGCTGCTGGATCCTTGGGCAGCTTGATGATATCAGTTGCCCGCCTGAAATGCACAAATGTGAGTGTTACTGTGTTAGTGTCAGATTACTTTATAAGCCCTGTGAACCATATAGTCATTTATGGTGAAAATAAATAACTGCTCCCACAGGTCCCTAATTCAGGGTCCATCAGTATGGAAAGAACAGAAGGGTTTCCCTGTCCTATTTGTGGGTACACCTGTGCAAAATATGTTACAAAAACAAGATAATATACTATAGATGATCATGCTCGAAACCGGCTGGGTCTTCTGACATTATGAACAAATTGGCTTGAAAAAGAATCAAGGTGAAAGTCAATAGGTTACATAAACAGTCATAAATTATCATAGCCGGCTTTTGCGAAGAATGTATGTAGAGAATAAAATATCAAACAGTGTATCCTCACTCTAGATGTTCAGGAGGTCCTTGCCCTAACTCTGCTGCCCTTAAGTGGGTAACCATTGGGTGTCCTACACTCTGCAGTGTAAATTCAGAATGATCGTTTTGCTCCTCTCGCTGCTGATCGTTGGGCCTGTCGATCTTGTTGGCACATGAGGCTGTGGCTTGGTAGGGCTTGATGTCTGCAATATGATTCCACACAGTCTTCCCTTCTAACTTCACAGCCCTCGGCCACCACCTCAACAATGTGTGGTCCAGTGAACCTGGGTGCGTCCCACCTCCTGATGAAATTCCTCAACAGTACAGTGGGCCTCATTACAACTGTGCCGGTCCAATAACAACAGTGCCGGTAAGGCTACTGGAACCGTTGTTACCAGACTGACAGAGTACGACTTTGTGGGTGGGTGTCCACCCGCAGAGATTCACGGAAGCACCAGCACCGTTGATGATGGTAAATATTGCAGGTCCGGCTGCATCCAACCGGTAGCACCGGCAGAGTTACCGCTGGACTTTTAATGAGGCCTAGTGTCACCAATGCTTACAAGTCTTTCTGTCACAGAGTCATTTGGTGCGTTGTCACTGTTGCTTTCTCTGCTGTCTTCTGGACCTCCCCGGTGTCGTTGTATCTGGTGAGAGATAAAAGAGGCACTAGCAATCAAAGAAGTAATCATACATTTCCTGGCCTATTACAGTTGCACTACTCTCTGCATCCTTCAGTTCCCTAGTGCGAGGATCCAGTGGGAGTTGTATGTGACATCTTGTCACCACCTCATGTGGGGTTAAATGGTGGTCAGACCCGGGCTTATGGCACAATGCAAAGAGTGGCAGTGGTAAACAATGTAGCCAGTTATTGTTTGTACTCTTTTTAGTATTGGCTATTCTCTCCTATAAGAGGCCATTGAGGACTTCACACAGCCCATTTCCTTGTGGGTGATAAGCACAGGAGAAGTTATGTTGAATGCCCATGAACAATGTGATGTGCTTGAACATCTCAATGGTGGAGTGAGGGCCATTGTCAGACCGCAGGACCTCACACATGCCCCATTGTGGGAATACTTCCCAGACCAGGAACTTCACTGCCCTGAGGACATCAGGATGTGAACAGTGGCCTGTCTCAATCCACTGAGATAATGGGCACACAACCACTATCATGTAGTGCTATCCTTGGCAGACTTGGGTCATGTCAACATAGTCGACATGAAGATGTTGGAATGGACCAGCTGGATGAGGTATGGCTCCTCTAACAACTCTCAATGTTTGTCCAGCAGTGAACTGCTTGCATATCAAAGAGTTACTCACAAATTCAGCCACAATTTCCATCAAGTTTGGAAAAAACAACGTTTCTCCAATATGGGCAGCAATGACGTCCTTCCCTGTTTGTGTCGGGTAATGTAACTGTGTCAGTGCAGTGTGCAATAATGCTACTGGCATCACCACTTTTCCTGTGTTGTTCTGTTGCCATAGGGCATCTGTGAGAAAAACTGTTCATCCCCTCCTAGTCCACAAGTCATTCTCCTCCCTGGATGCAGCTCCATGCAACTCCATTATCTGTGTTTCTGGCAAAACATTGTACCCTTCCTTTAGTACCATTGTCCTTGCATAGTCCCAGGCATGAGAGGAGGCCTCCATTTCAAGGGGTTCTCCAAAATATGTGGCACACTTTGCTTCTGAGTCTGCTGCTTCATTTCCCCTCCAGATAGGGTCTTCCCCTTGTGTTTGTGCCACGCACTACACTATGGCTATCTGCATGGGATACTGTATGACTTCAACTAAACTGCCCAATAGAAGTGCATGCTGTACTGGTGACCCGTCTGCCCTCTTGAAGCCCCTCCTTATCCATTGTGGCATTCTTGAGTGCACTGTTGACATCACATAAGCGTAGTCTGAGTATACTGTTACCTCTTTCCCTCTGCTGTGCGCCAATGCTAATATTAAGGCCACTAGTTCTGCTGCTTGTGCCGAATAATGTGATGGCAATCACGCACTAACCACTACCTCACTTGTTCCATCCTCTCACAACCTTACCACTGAAGTTCCTGTATGTCTTGCCCCATCCATCTGATCAATTGTGGAAGAACTATGAATGTAAAGCATGTCCCCCCTCTCAAGTGTGTCCTCCTGTACCTTATGGGTGTCACTGAATTCGTGTTTGTTTTCTGCGCATTCATGTGTGCAGTCATCTTCCTGTAAGACTTCGGCAAGGGAAATCACTGGGTTGACCACTCTGTACCTAACCACCTTGAGTGATGTGTTTAATAGTATCACCTCGTACCCTGATGCTCTCTGTGTTGTGAGTGTGCACTTTGGTTTATCCAGTATCGCAAAGAGGGCATGCCTCAAGTAGACTGTGGTGCTGCACCCCATGGTTGTGCTTGCTTATTTGTCGAATGTGAATGCAACAGCAGCCAGAGCTTGTTCACAAGGATAGTGTCCTCTCATTACTGAGTCAAGCTTCCCACTGTAGTAAGCTATGAGCTTTTGTCCCAAACCTGCCTTTTGTGTCAGTACTGCTTTCATTACCACCCCATCGGAGTGTGAGAATAAGAAGAGTTCCTTTTTATAGTCTGGGATCCCTAACACTGGAGCTGTGCATATTGCTTCTTTCAGCTCATTAAATGGCTCATTCATTTCTGTTGTCCATGTTATTGTCTTGTGTCCCTTTTGTGCTTCCTTCAGAGCTCCTAGTAAAGGCCTGGTGTAAGTGTGATAATCAAGGACACATGCTCTGCAGTAATTACACAACCCCAGAAATTGTTGCATATCGTTCACTGTCATGGGTTTTTCTGTCTTGCATATTGTCTGTGACCTTTCTGACATTACCTGTTGGCCATTTTTTTATATCATCTGTCCAATGTATAGTACTTCCTTCTGACAGTGCTGTAGTTTCACTTTGTCCACCTTGTATCCCTTGTCAGCCAACACTGTAAGCATGTGCCCTGAGTCATTTCTACATTGGTCTTCTGTCCTGCTGTAAATCAAAATGTCTACATACTGTATAACTGTGCTCTCCATCTGTCCATTGCCTAGGTCCATCTGGAGGACACTATTGAATATGGAAGGTGACTCACAGTACCCTTGAGGAAGTCTTGTATGTTTCCATTTCTGTTTTCTATACATAAAGGAAGTCAAGTCTTGTCTGGATGTAGCGGTATAGAGAAGAACGCACTCTTGAAGTCTGACTGTGAAAAGGGCAGTTTCCGCTGGAATGCTGCACAAAATCATCACTGGATTTAAAACCAGAGGATACTTTGTTTCTACAATGTGATTAAGGGGGTGCAAGTCCTGGATGAAACGCCATGACCCCCTTTTGCTTTCTTAACTAGGTACACAGCAGTGTTGCATGGTGATTCTGATGGTATTAGGATGACTCTGTCCACCAATGCTGCAACTGACTCATTAATTGCCTTTGTCCTCCTGCTTGGATATTGGGTTCTGTTTGACTCTCGGCATAATTGCTCCTGGTTTCAGCTTTATCTTCACTCACCCCACTTCTTTCAAGAGCCCCACATCATAGGGACTTGTGGTCCATAGGATGCTGGGCACCTTGGCCAAATCCTCCTCAGAGAATGATGGTGGTGTCTCCAGCGCCATTGCCATCCTCTGTGGTACCACTCTGTAGTGTATCTTCAACCAATGTGTCACACTCATCTCGAACACCATCTTGTGCTCTGACCATTCATCTCTGAATAGTTCCTCATCTGTTACTGTGGTTAGTCTGTACCCTTCAGCTACAGCAATCACTGCTTGCCATGGTCGTCCTTTTTCGTCCAACCCATGTATTGCTACCACTTGTCCCTCACAACCACTGCCTCAATCTCTATTGGTACTATTGTCCCTTCTGCCTCATCCAATGGTATCTGTGGTCTAAACAAATACTCATTTGGAATGTGCCACATTTTTCATTGAATCCCTGGAAGCCATGCAATTGCAATCTCAGTGTCGTACTGAAACAGTTCCCCGTCTACTGACACCCCCCTCTGCACCTTCCGTCCACAGTAGGCTTGAATGATCTCTCTTATTTTAAGACAGTGCATCCCTGGTGTAGAGCACACAATCAACTTGTCTGTGAATGAAATTGTCATGTTTAGTCTGCTCATAATGCCTCATCCCAGTATATTTACAGGTGTCTGTCGAGAGTAAACTAAGGGCAGATATAAATCACTTTCCCCCATAGAAAGGGAGATATTGTCTGTAAAAGGAACCATTTTCCGAGCCCTAGAGAATCCTACAGTATTTATGGCTTCACCTGACAATTTAGATGTTCTCTCTCCAATGCAGGACCTAGTCGTCCCTGTGTCTACAAGAAAGGAAAAGGTGTTGTCACCTAACGCCACCCCTATGCGAGGTTCCTCCGCAGGGTTGGGTGTGATCAACAGGATGGAACACCTCAAGGATGTCTTTGGGCTGTCGTATTGAGGGCATAAGGACATCCCGTTCCCTGGAAATGGATTGTTCCCCACCATGGTGACCCCTCTCAGTTTTCTAACAGGACCGTTGCTATGGAGTCCATGTGTGACACTGTGCTGTCGTATGGCTGCACACTATTCTGTATCTGTGGCACCTGCTGTGTGATGCCTCGAATCTGGGGTGATTGCAAATATTGTGGTACAGGTGCATGGCATCTGTGGTATCTGTGTCATGGGCTGGTGTGCCTGTGGCTGTGCACCCTGTGTCTGTTCCTGCTGTTGCTGTGGTTGGTCCTATGTGCAATAGTCATCTTGGTCCTCCTAATATGCTTGCTGGTACTGTTGTCCCAAATTCTGCTGCATCCCCCTGCTTCTGCACCCTCTCAAAAATGTGCCCCATATGCCTACATGTCCAGCACTGTGGTGGTTCCCTCCCTTGTCCTTGGAAACCCCCCACATAGTCCCCAGGCCCTGCTGCACCTGTGGCCCATATCCCTGAAAAACCCCTAGGACACCCCGTTGGTTGTGATGTATCTGTGGCCCATAGCTTGCGTCGTCTGGGTGTCCCTCTCTTACTCAAAACCCATGTGCATGTTCCACCGCCCCATTAATCCTGTCCCCGCAAGCAGCGGTGTGTATTGCTGTTACTGTGTCATGTGTGTGCCGGCACTTGTCAGTACTTCCCTTTCCAATGCATGCTTTGATAGTTTTGTCTGCACTCATTTCGCATCCTCTAACTTTCTTTCCTCAGCTTTCTTCTGAATGTTCTCCTGCAAAAGTCAACAGTGATTTTCTATTGTAGCTGTATTTCTGGCCAGGATTTTGTCTCCATTCTGATAGTCCCTGGCATAATATGTGGTAAAATACTATTACTGTTTTGTACCCATGGTTCTCGCGTTTCAAGGAGCCAAAGCTCTTGGATCATCTGAATATAGTGTAAAGGGTCTTCGTCTGCCCCATCTTGCGGGCCATAATTGCACCAATGTCTAAAGTGTCGGGGTATTGTGTCCTTAAGGCTTGCCATATAGCAGCTGTACAATTTGTAAATGGCGAACCATTGTACGCCATGTCCTTGATAGTCACCCCAGGGAACCCTGTCCTTTTCCATACGTCATAGCAGCCTCCCCAAAGATTGCCACTAGAAGCCCTTTTACATCCCCTATTGCTAGTCTCGGTCCCGCTGTCATTCTTTCCATCTCATATATCCATTTCCCCGCACCCGCGGGTAACAAATGTAACCTACATCTCATGTTCTCCTTGTCAATATGCTTCCATGGAATATATTGAGGTCGCCTCCCTCCCTTTTCAAATAGGGGCATTTGTGTAAATCCTACCTCCCCACTCGCTCTTCTGGTCCGTCTCATCTGCCTTTTCAGCATTTCTAATGTCGGTGCACACATCTATTGTTTCTGTTATTGGTATTCAAATGCAGTCATTCGATCCCTCTGGGATCCTCTACCTGGAACATACTATAGCTGTATCCCCATTCCTTCGACCTGGAAGATCTTTCAGTCTCTCAACTTATGGCACTAGGTCATCGATATTACATAACTCGTCCACTGACCATGGTAGTCGATCGTCCCTGTCACCTTTAGTTCGCCCTGTACCAGTCCCCCTTTTCCAAGTCACACTTGTCCGCACCTTTCCCCTGTGGATTGAGGCTTGAACCACTAATCTCCCTTGCCCCCACTGTTCCTTCCTTTGTTGTCCGAACCAGAGCCCATATCACTGCAAAAGTAATTCACGAAACTCAGTTTACTAGTAGTAGTGTCTACGTTAGGCTTCATGCTAAATTTGATGTCCCGCAAGTTGTATCTGCTCCCTCCCCCATAGGACCCTGAGCTTGTTCTGTCCTTTACAGTGGTAGTCCTACCCTGTGTGGTCATGCTGTCTGGTCCTACTCTGTCATTTCCCTTTCTCAGTGTACATCACGTCTTTATGTCCCATGTTGCAAGCTCCTCCTCCTCTGCCTTGCGTGCACACTCTCTTACAATTTTCTATACCTGCAACTTTCTTCATTCCCTTTCTATTAACATGCATTTTTCCTTCTCCTCTGCTTCAAACTGTCTCTCAGTCTCTTCTTACTCCCATCTCCTCCTCTCCATTTGCTCCCACTCTTCTCCTCCCTTTTCCTGTCTTTGTGCTCCCTCTCTAGTCTCTCTTCTCTTTCCCTCTCCTTTCTGCTCGTCTCCTCCATAATCTCTGCGGAGTCAATTGCTTTTAAGGCCTTCCATTGCTTTTGTTGCTCCCTCTGTCTCTCCATTCGTCTTTCCCTCCAGTTTTAGGATGATCTGTCCACCTACCCACGTGTTCGTGGCAATGCCCCCTACCGCTGCTTTGTGCCCTTCTGTGCCTCACTTCTCACTCCCATCTCGCTGGTTGCTGTCCTGTGCTTTTCTGTCCCTCCTCCCGAGTGTATGGTGGTGGTTTATATGTCAGGTTTGAATACCCCTTTGCCTCCTTTAGCTTTGGTAATGGGTACATCCCCTGCTCATCATCTGTGTCATCGGAGACCTTGCTTGGAGGATGGGTGGGGGAGCAGAAGGCAGGGCAAAGGGCCTCTTCACCTTCTGATGGCTCAGCATCCACTGATACCTTGCTGTATCCCCCTCGCCCTCCAGAAACATCCTCCACAATTTGAATATCGCCATGTGGCTTGGTAGCTTCTTCCCCTTTTGGATACGTTGTATATGTGTCAGTATTGATTGCTGCACATCCTTGGAGAAACTTCTGCAAGGTGGCCATGGTTTCGTTAATTTTCCCCCAGTTCTTTTAGTCCATCTATGCTGTATTTGCAAATTTTGTCTTCATAAGGTGGGAGGGTCTTACACAGGTGCTGTAGGGGCGTGTGTCATGCGCCTAGGGCTTTGGCGCTTGTGAGACCGCTGGCGCTCAGTCAGACATTGATTGTTCCATCACGTTTCTGTCGCTTGCGCCGGCTGCGGTCTAGTGGTTCCCAATATGTCCGCCACCGGGAGGTACTTACATTCTGTCCTCCTGGCAACCGGCGCATTGCAACCCTACTGTGCGGCTCTTGCTCTTTTGGGTTATATGCTTGAGTTTTCTCTCTCTTCCGTGGCACTCACGGTTTCGGACTCTGTGTCTCCCTTCTGTCACCACCTTCAGCGGTTCTTTCCCTCTCGTCGTGCTATCTTCTCTTTGTCTCTGCCACCCCGGCAGCTCTCCCTTTTCCCTTCTGCCCTCTTACCTCCTCTTGCTCTGGCTTGCATTCCTGTGGTTCAGCCAATCCTCAGCCTTGCACGGCTGCCGCCTTACCTTGTTTGCTGGTACTCTATACTTCCCTCACTCCTCTGGCTTCCCCCATGGGCTCCTCCCTCATTGGCCACCCCCTTTCCCTTTGATGCTTGCCCCCGTTCTTCAGATCCGTTCTGTGGATTTGTGTACTATGACACCCCACTGCCGAGAACTCACGTACAGGTTTTTTTTATGCCATCTGGCTTTTTCCCCTGCCTGTGTCGTCCCGGAAGAGGGGCCTCCGGGCCATTCCTTACATTAGCGGTCACGGGGGCTTCCTTCTTACACAAAAAAAAGGATCTCATTGGAATAAAAAGAAGGGAAATCTCCTGGACACCGATACCTCAGGTGCGGAGGAGGGGAAATTGACCGATTGTGAGGAGGAAGAGTCATCTGGTGACAGTGTGTCACCCCTGCACTTCCCTCAATATATTGCTCTCACTCTTAGCTGAACTCAAATCAAGGGTTTTGATAGTCCACTGTTAAGGAAAAACACAGTGTAATCGTAATGCGTTTAATTCACTATGAGCCTCTCTGGCTCCACAACCTGGCAGTTGTGCTCCATGTACTGCCCCTCTCACAATTGTTGCCTCCTCAGGCACTCCCACAAAACTCACGCATGCACCTTCCACGCACCACCACTCGTTCACCTCGCCTATCAATCTCAAGCTTACCAACACTAGCTCCTCAACGTCTCATGTTCTCCAAGTCCTATGTGTAAACCTACGGGTGATGTCACCAATTTACCAAACAAGGTAGTGCTACGAAGTCAATTACCGCACACAATATACCATAACCTGTTGCCCCAAAATATGCACAATCCCAACACTAACCACACAGCTGTCTTCCTGCCTCCTAGCAGAGAATACCACTATTCTTCTGTGTTCGATCTGTACCTGTTGCGTTTCCGAACAAGCAAAACATCTCCTCGAGACTTAACCAGTCAAATCACCTTCTGCAATCTTGCCAGCTCCCTTGCTAAACCTTACGGGGTTACCGTCATCTATGACCCCAGCTAAAACACCCAACCCACAGGAAATCCACTATTTACATAACTTCTGTCATCTACCTTCGAGTCAATAGTCTAGGTTGTTCACCAGAACCATTTATCTCTAAAGTGAGTGTGCCCTAGCAACAAATGAAATCTACCTCTGCTCCTATCCCTACTATACTTAACAATGCTAGACAACACTCAACATTACTCAACAATGCTAAACAGCACTGAGCAATATGTCATAATGAATGGTGGAATGCCCGCTCGCGGTAGTGCGTAGTCGCATTCCAGGTGTGAGACGGAGAGGACGGTTGAAGCGGGCTGTGTGGTGATGTGGCCACAGGGTCTGTCGTGTAAATAAAGGTTTACCTCACTTAAACCGACAGGCATGGTTAAGGGGAGTTGGTTCAAGCAGTATTGCCATCATTTAAGAAAAACATCAGTGAGGTCAAGAAGAAGTTGAAAAAGCATGAGGGGTAACCCAATAGACAGAGCTGGGTGAACTATGGTGGCAGGGTGAGGGAGGCATGTAAAAAGTGTGGTTGGTCCAGTCACCCCACTGGAGCCAAGGAATGTCCTGCGTGGGCTGTGCAATGCAGGCGGTGTAAGGCTAGAGGACATTACGCCAGGATGTGCCGAGTGAAAATGGATGAGGGCAATGCCCAAGGAAGACAAAATGTCTGAATTATAGAACCGGATGGGGGTGCAGGGTATTCTGGAACCTTTGAGGGCATCGGGATGAGAGATTGGGTGATTTTACATGTCGGGGAGGAGGCCAAAAAGGAACTGTGGGACATGTTGACTGTAAATGGTGTGTGTATGGAAATGTTGCTGGATTCTGGCTCCCTGTATAATATGATTTCACCTGCAGTGTACAGGGAGAAATTGGGGAAAGAAGTGTCTAATCTCAAGCCTCCCTACATTTGTCCAAGTGCGTATTGCCAATTACCAATAAAGGTTGTGGGGTATGAGTGTGTGCGAATTGAATTTAAGGGGCGTAGCACACAAGGTAAACTGTATGTAGCACACAAAGATGCCAGTGTTGGGATGGGATGAGCAGGCCACGCTTGATATTAAGATACATCCTGGGAAGAGTGTGCCTGGGTTAAGTGTCGATAAAGGGTCGGATGAGGTCATTTCAGCGCAATAATTGTGCAACAAGTATCCTGTTGTATTTGCAGAGTGACTGGGGATGTTGCTGGGATTTTCACAACAAATTGTTATGAAGAGAGGGGTGGTGCCAAACGTACACAAGGTCAGAGTGGTTCCTGTTTTGGCCAGGGAAGTTTGAAAGATGAATAAGAATTGTTAAAATTGGTGGGGAATACAGAGGAGATAGAATGTTCTGAGTGCTTATCTCTGGTGGTTTTGGCATGGAAACAGGATGGGGGATTGAGGATGTGTGTAGATCTTAGGGAGCTTAATGCCAACATTTGGGTAGATCGACATCCCCTTCCCAACATCAATGAGTTTTTTGACGATGGGACACGCAGAGTGGTTTGCTACTTTTGATTTGTCTTTGGCGTATCACCAAATCGATTTTCATGTGGAGTTGCGTCCATTGACCTCATTTGTGACACTGTTTGGGGCATATAGATTTTGTCGTATGCCGTTTGGTTTGGCTTCAGCATCAGCTGTCTTCCAGCGTCTGATGCAAGAATTGTTTGAGCGTGTACCGGGAGAGAGCTATATCCAAGATGACATTTTGGTATGGGTAGGAGCATAATGAGAGATTGCATCAGGTTATGCGCATTCTGCAGCGGAATGGGTTGCCAGTGAAGTTAGCCAAGGGTCAGGTGGGGGTTCCCAGTATGACATAATTGGGGCATACACTGGGAGCTGACGGCATAAAACCCGAGAGAGGAGTTGGTGAAGGTTATGAGGGAGGCTCCGTCCCCTGTCAACAAAGGAACAACTCAGATCATTTTTGGGCATGACGGAGTACTACGTCAAGTTTATACCATCTTATGTGGAGGAGACAGTGTGCATGAAGGCTCTGTTAAAGAAGAATGTCAGGATCAAATGGTCCCGGGAATGCCAGGCCGAATTCCTGAAGATGAAGCAGGATGTGGATGGGGCGCCATCTTTGATGTCATTTGACCCGAAATGTATGATGGTACTAACTGTGGATGCCAGGAATGTAGGCATGGGGGCAGTTTTAGAGCAGTGGCAGGATGGTATATGTAAGCAAATTGCTTTGCATCTAGATCGCTTAGGGATGCAGAAAGGCTGTATGTGTTTGGCGGCAATCCGACCGGTACTTTTGTTGCAAAGAACTGAAATTTACGTCTCAAAAAAATTGTGATATCTGGCTCCACTCCACCAACCCATTTCCCTGTTCGCTCCACGGACATAAGTCTGATTGGCTTGCATTACGCCATGCTGTCGGCGAACTTTGGACGTGGCCGGTGGTTGGCTGGAGGGAAGCATGCTGTGCGTCAACGTTTTTGGGAAACGCCGCCATGGTGTATCGGGGGACAGTGAAAGGCTGAAAGGGACTGACAAACATAATGTTCGGCATGTGGTGATGGGAAGAAGGGATGAAAAGGGTGTGGGAGAGAGAAGTGGTCATCAGAGATATGGGATTATTAGGTGGATGAAGACGGTGGTGTGCCTGCAGTATCCATGTGTACTGCACCAATTCACTGGTACCTGCACAGGCAACTACCATGTGTGGTGAATGCAGGCAGATTTCGTTATGGCACGATAGCTCGTGCAGCAACCACTTACCGTGCTGACTGGTGGTGCCTGAATAGCAGATTGGGAGTGCATTGCAAAACATATATCACGCCATGTGGTGCTGGGAAGAAGGGATGGAAAGGGTGGGGGTGTGAGAAGTGAATCATCTGAGATATGTCAATAGGTGGATGAAGACGCTAATGTGCCCGCAGTGTCTGTGCCTACAGTGCCAATTTGCGGGTCTCTGCATACCATGTGTGCTGCATGTAGGCAGGCTTCATTACGGCATGGTAGCTGGTGCAGAGACCTCTTTACATGGTGACTGGTGGGAGCTCAATTGCAGAAGGGGAGTGCATTGCACATAGCTTGCACATTGTAAAATAGTGTGTACTCTGGTGTTTTGAATGGATGGAGCCCTTGTAGCGACAACTATGTGCCGGGGTTGGAATTAGGTTTCACATTGTTCCCTTATGTGTGTAGTTCATCAGCATTGCATAGATGATTGATTCCATGGGTGTGGTGCTTCTCAGCACATCCTACGGTATTTATTCCATGGCTGCAGCTACTGGAGGGAACAATTGTGCAGTGATTCCACTGAGTGCAGTGTTGCAATACTGACAGTATCGAAGAGGGTAGGGTTGAAGTGCACCTTCTATGTGCATGGATACTACAGTGTGTGAAGTGGGCGCAATTCTTCAATAGTGTGTGCATAGAAGTGGATACGGGCTAAACTGCATGTCGCATAGGATTGCGCAGTGTCCATTGTACAGAGTGGTGACTACTGTACTGCATTATGACATACTGCTTTTGTGTACTGAATAGAGTGCTGGGAGATGTACTATGTGAATGAAAGTGGGTATGGGTGCCGGAGGCTGTGTTATGTTTCCATGCATAGCTGTATTACGGTGTGGAGGTTGGGTAGTAGTGGCGGTGGCTGTGGTACGTGTGTGCAGTGTGATACGTGAGCACATGATGCCATGCATGGCTGCATTACGTTGCGTTGGGTGTGGGCAAGGCCTAGACCATAGGGTGCATGGCCAAAGGCCATAGGCCATGCATCCAATAGTCTAGGCCTTTCCCACACCCACCGCAGCAATGCAGTTTAGACTGCATCTGTCAGAGACTCCTAACCTTTACAGAATGCTTGTGGAGCACATTGTAGACTTGATAGAGCATCAGAAGTCAGCTGTCATGCATATACTGTTGGTTGGTTCATTTTGCAGTAACACCATCGTATGTGAATGAAAGTGGGTAGGGGTGCCAGAGGATGTGTTAAGTTTGTAGATTCTGGTAGAAGGTGAATCTTTCTATGCATAGCTGTATAACGGTACGGAGCTTGGGTTGGAGTGCCGGTGGCTGTGGTATGTGTGTGGATTGTGGTACTTGGTGACATGTTGCCAGGCATGGCTGGATTACATTGCAGTGGGTGTGGCCAAGGCCTAGACTTTTGGGTGCATTGCCAAAGGCCGTAGGCCTCATGGGTGTTAATCCTTGCAGTGCACAGTGCTAGCGCGTGTTATGGTTGCTTAGCTTACCATAACTTTTGAATTTCTGTTTTATTTTGGTTTTACCTGTAACCATAACGTCCCAGTAACAACGTTGTTCCATTGAATTGCATACATTTTTAGTAGCGCAACTTAACCATAACGTCCTTTTAACAACTCTTTTTCAGTGACTATATATAATAATAGGGTGGAGAGCGCATGGGAGCTTAGACCAGAGGTTGCATTCCTACAAGAAAGGAAAGGAGGTAATGGCAGGAAAGCCACAAACATCAGTAAACAAAGTACTATGTAATAACACTCTAGTGGCAGATAAGGGACATTATAGGAGTTATGCAGATGTGACAATAAAATACAGAAAGTCGATCCAATGTATAAAATCAGTAGTGATGCGGATTGAGCAAGACGGGTATTTAGTGACACAATGGTTAAAGTTTAGGAGCAGACATTTTTTCAAGCCATATTCCTTGAAGACGGAGGGTCGCGATGACATCACGGAGAGAAGGTGGGAGATACGTGCTGCTGTCAATAAATTAGGTGAGTACACACTGTGGATTTTCGCCACAGGACTGCAGCCATGAAGAATGTAATGTCCTAGGACCTTGAGCGGAGGGCGAGCCAGTGAACATGTGGCCTGACATCTTCAATACAAATAGGCCAAGAGGCTGTGTAACTGGCACATCGTTTGCTTCATAACTGCAGTGCTACAGAAAGAGTCGGATGGATCAGTGGAATCGTCCACCAGAAGGGAGACATGGTGTTACACAGTGATCCTGTGGCTATCCACTGCTGTTAACATCATAGTGTGCCACTTGGCTGAGGTCCTGAAGGCACATCAGGGCCAGATTACAGAAAATGTGCACAGGTGCAAGTGCAAAATTGCACCGTATTAGCGTAATTCTAAAACATTGGGTCCATATTCGAAAACATTTGCACCGTGAGAAGTGCCATTTTTTATGGTATTAGCACTAGAGCAAACCTGCTTTGAATGTGCATGTTTTTGCACTAGGTAAATGTTTGGCCTAGTGCTAACACCATGAAAAATGGCACTTGTCACGATGCAAATGTTGACAGCACCGGGAAACATTCCCGAAAGTTATCCTAAAGCATGTGCAGTCGTGGGCTGAGGATAACGATCAGTGTTTTCGTTTGTACCTACCTGCTTGTGCAGGAATATACTGTGTTGATGAGATTCTAAATTTTATGTTTTATATGTTGATGTTAAGGATTCTGGTTTGGCAGGTCTTTGATAAAAGGAAAATGCCTCATCAGTTTATAATTATTGTCTGTTCCCTACACTCAGCAAACAAGGCAGTGTTGAGATATGGGGGTGAGGCAGGTCTGTCTCCTTGCTCCACTTTCGTTCAGTATCTATCTGTAGGAGGTGATAACAGCCCTGATGACTGGATGCTTGGAATCGCCTAAAATTGGCAAGGAAAAATATAGTGCATTGTTTTTTGCAGACAAAGCTGTCCTTTTGTCAACCTCTCTCCAGTGTCTGAGGGTCACATGAGCCATATTTTTGAAGATGTCTGAAGATCTAAGACTGTTATTAATTGTTGCTAAAAACAAATCTATGGCCTTTAAAACCAAATTTGCAAAACAGCAAACCTTAGAGGTCCGGGTAAGGGAAAGTAGGTTGGAGCGGGTCTCTCCATATGATTACCTAGTGATCAGATTCCAAGAGACTGGTCATAGACCGACCAAGTTGACAAATCCTATGTCACACTGGAAAAGTATACTGGGGCCGTGAAGGTCTTTTTCAATAGGCAGGGAAGGGGTGCTAGTGCCCCTAGCATTGAACTATATAAAAAACAAGCATGTGCCTCTTTACCGTTCGGGGCTGAGATATGGGGATTCTCATGTGCAAACAAAATCACAAAGGTGGAAATCAACGTCTTGAAAAACCTCCTCATGTTACCGCAGAGTACCCTGAGTACACTACTTCAGTTGGAGACCAACATAGCCCCCATTGCTGATACAGCTATGTTTTCGCCCACTGCTGTATTGGCTACACCGTCATAATAATGAAGGCCTTGCAAAATATAGGGAAGCCCTCCATCATATTGAGAGACTGGTGGGGGGAGAGGGGGCTGAGTCTCCCTTTGGTGAAGCACGTTAAGATACCCTTTTTTTGCTCAATGAATCCGCACAGTGGAGAAGTCCTGATGGTGTTGATAGAATCTTTATTGTTAGAGTAAAGAGGGCCATGGTTTGCTATACAAGGATGAAGATAGTGGAGGGGAGTTGTAAACTGACATTGGGACCTGGTTATTTGGCTATTAAGGGAGAGCTTGGATACAAAGGCTTCCTTGATTAAGTCAGCTCCCCCACCCCCTTTTTGCACTAGCCCTATAGTTGGGCTTTAGGTTGGGTACCCTGTGGGTTGCCTCATTTACAAAATCATGGAGTTCGGGAGAATCAGGTATTTGCCCTTTATGTCACCTGGTGGAGGAAACCATGACCCACTTTATGTTTTTTTGTCCCATCCTACGTGCATTGAGATTTCATTATATAAAGCCCATTTTAAGAGTAACAGGGGCTCTTACTATCGCTGAAGCATTAGTCTTTTGTAAAAGCTCCAATAAGCTGCCCACCGTGCTAGCTGTGGCAAAATATCAACATCGGGCATGGCTTGTAGGAGCACATTTGATAACAGGCCATTCAAGCTGATATGTGTGGTTGCTGATGTATAACTTTGGTATATGGTTTCTGCTTCATTGTATGAGATATAGCTGTGTATAAATATGGAAGTTGTAAAACTGCCATAATTAATGATTTTATGTAGGGGCTGTGAGTTATCGCTCCCCTTGGGTGCTAGGAATAAGTTGTATAGTTCTAAATTGGAAGCTGCAAAATTTCCAATTCATGAGTCTCGGGAGGATAGCTCAGGGCCTTGGAAACAAGCGGACACGGTGCACCACAGGTTCGATCCCTGGATCCGCGCATAGAAACCTCTGGGTATTAAGCATATTATAAATAACCTATCATATTATTTAGTATAGGGGCTGCACGTTAGCTGTCCCCTTCGGTGTCCGGTATTAATTACATAATCAACCCCAAGCCATTTTGTATTTGTTTTTTAATAATATATTTGATCTGTTAGTCATATTAACTTTCTTTTATGTGTACCAATGATGAATGTGTATGCGTCGTTCATATGTTTTTGACTTTATATCTAATGCCGAATAAAGCACGATGATGTAGAGGCAAATGTTTCTGAATATGGTCCCATTGTTTTTTGCACTTGGGAAAACGTTGCCCTAGTGTTAATAAGGTGCAAGTGCGCACTTGCAACAGTGCAACATTTCTGTGATGTGGCCCCAGGTATGCATCCAATTGTATGATGGTTATTTGTATTTCAAATTATTAAATGGAGGGGAGTTTCTCACTCAGAAATACTGTACAAAGGGCATTAAAAGCAAGCTGGGTGTTTTTTACAGGGGATTAGATTTAAAACCTTATAAACTGCCCATGCACCATCTATCAACTTTATGTAATGCATAAACCCCCTAAGGCAGACACATATTTTGTTGCTCACGTCTTCAGATCCTACAATTTATACAATTTCAGCCTACGGCACACACTCAGTAAATGATTTGTGGTATTAGATTCAAAACCATTTTCCAGTGCCCTTTATTGCTGCCAAAACATTGCAGCATTGGATGTCCCTGCTTTGTCATACACACTTTTACAATCACCCTTAAGAGGTTTTGCATCTGCTCGTTGTAAAGTTTAATTTGCAAACAAATTGTTCCATTGACCTTACGGAACTCTTGAGCATGGCACACATGAATCACAAACCAGTGTTGTTACAAGTCCATTCTCATCAGACAAAGGCAGAAAACACACCACGTCCTGAGATGCACAGAACACAACCCTGTTCAGCCTTTCTGTCTGATTCACTATCCCGTACAACAGCATGAATATATCTGCATGTACATTCACGATTGCCCAAGACATGCTCCTTGTGTCCACCTATGACCCAGAACTGTGTCTCGGAGTGTTTCTTACACATCTAGCTACAGGTGGGGTCCCCTCGCCTTTACCCTCTTTCTCAACCTGTGAACATTTCTGAAAGATGTATATCAGTGTTCTTATTCACACTGGCCCCTGTGTCATCCCCCAGAAGTTTGATTGATTGTTGAGCTCCGCCATTATTTAGTCACATGATCACCCCATTCAGACACAACTGTTCTTGTTATTCAGAGCCCCTACGTGTCATCAAAGTTGTACTTACAGCCATTGAAACGCCATCACAGATTAACTCAGCCCTTCAACCCCTCACACCAGAACAATAGACTGCATATCACAATTGGATAATCGTGACATTAGAAACAGGGGCAATTCCGTCATGGAGCATTGTATAAATCGCCAAGCTATTTTAAACAATTGACTGCTCAAAGCCTTCCGGTTTTAGACGATAAGCAGCAGCTTACTTTTTGTTTTCTCCAGATAAACCTTCGCCATTGAGGTCATATTCAAAGACAACTTTCTGTTCTTTCCGGGAAAACATCAGCTCCGCTTACTCTGGGTAAGAAGGTGGCACAGATAACTGCATTGAGAATGACATCGCGTGATAATAACACACCTAGACAGAATGCACAATCCCTGATGAAGCAACCCTTTCAATTACACAAAGTAGCCCAATGTTCCGTAGTGCAGACCATGAGCCCCATCCTGTCTATTTGTTTATTTATTTATTTATTTATTTATTTATTTATTTATTTATGTGTTATTTGTATGGCGCCGGAAGCCCTCAGACATCGGGGCGCACCTATAGCGCTGTGCAGCATGAACTCCGCAGCAAGCTTCATTTCCCAGAAAGAAAGAAAACAAACTGCACACCTTACATTCAAAAGACTTCATGGCACAGTAGCAGTGCTCGCAATCATAGACTCAGTCACAAAGGCCTGCTGCTGGTCAATAATAAGCAACGGATTGCTCACTGTACTCCCGAAAGCAGTGATGGTTGAACTGATCAATCAAGTGAAATGCAACATGCAAATCCGCTCCCCTCTCATACAATGCTGCATGGCACTGGTCCATTAGAGCACCCAAGAAGCTGTTACATGAGGAACTTCTCAGGCGAGCCACCTGCGGTTCAGCTGCACTTCATTCAAGTCTGCATCTGGCATGGATTCACACGTGTGCAGTTGCATGGCAAACAACTCAAGGCCCACCTTTCCCTCCTTTCAATACTACCTTTGGCAAAGGTTGCTTTCTATGTGTGTGTACAATTGTTGATTCAAGCACTGACTCGGGCACAATCTTTGACTATGCAAGAGTGCCCTGGTTGTATTGCATCTCATGCCGGTAAATTGGCATGTATCCGTAGCACTGGTTCGCAGAGCAGTCTTCTCCTTTTGATTCCAGTTCTCTTTCGGACTCCGCACCCGACCGGCCTGGGCTGCCTCGAATTTATGCACCTGCTCAAGGGGGAGACGTTGTGAAAAATCCTCATGAATCAGCACACAGCAGGACGATTCTTGTAACTACAATGTTCTTGTCAAGCCGTCTGTAGGGTCTCGCCGATGGATGGGCTGTTGCATCACACTGCTGCTGCCACTTAAAGGCGCAGCATGGGAATAGAGCTGTTTTTATTCAATTGCATCACCAGTCCGCACAATGGGCTACCCTCTCCAACAAGGACCTTTTATCCTCTTCAAAAATCTTTACTTACATAAAACATCTGTTCGTGCCAGACAGGACGTTCCACACTCAGACTGTCATCTATTCATGAATGTGTAAGTTATAACAAACACCTTGCCTTCTGTGTAAGCACCATGTGAATCGTCTCTTGGCTGTTGTAATCTGGATTCCTGTCAAATGTCATTCATCCCATCCCTGTCAAGTATCCCTGACAGGTATGTCTTCTATTTCTATTCCTATCCTGATAAAATGAAGTCAAAGTGGCACATGATTCCTTGCCTGTAGAGTAACGGTGCCTGGATGGTCATGGAACCCAATGAGCCTCATGTAACAAATGAGCAAAAGACTGCACCCATGATTATATTATTATTATTATTATTATTATTATTATTATTATTATTATTATATTTCATTTTTTTAGTGCAGGCCTAGTTTCGAGAAGCAGCGGAGCATTTTACAGAGGTATCCAACATTACAGATGCTTAACGGAGCACTTTACAGAGATATGCAACAGAACATAATACAGCGGGGGAAGGATACAGAGGGGCACTAAGGATGTACAGATGTATCCGGTGGTAGGACGAGAGGGGTGGGCAGCATCTAGCGAGTCAGGTGGCGTGAGAGGCGATTTGATGTGCAAGACCCTAGGTGTTGAGGAGGCGAGAATCCTTAAAGAGGTGAGTCTTGAGTTATTTTCTGATTTGTAGGAGTGTGGGGGCGAGTCTGATGCTGACACAGAGGAAGTTCCATAGTCTTGGGGTGGACGCAGAGAAGGCTTGTTTTCTGGTCCTTTCTCTTTTGCAGAGGCGAATTTCAAGTCTGCATGCGTCCTAGCTTCTGGTGGTGTGCTGTCCGCCGGTGATTCTGAGTTTCTCTGTGAGGTAGCTGAGTGACTAGAGGGTAACTGCTTTATAGATGATGCAGCAAGACCTGAAGTTGATTTGTGCATGCAGTAGGAACCAGTAAAGGTTGATAAAGGCGGGGGGTGATGTGGTTGTATATATATAGACCCTTGATGAGGCGTGCAGCCGTGTGTAGGACACTTCTGAGGGGGACAAAGAAGGATGACAGGAGGCCTTCGAGGAGTGCATTGCCCCCGTCCAGGTGGGATAGGACCAGTGCTTGAACGGTGGATCTAAAGCTGTCTGGAGGGAGGAACAATTTGACTTTCCACAGGAGTGAGAGCTGACACCAAGCTGTCTGAGTTCTCTTAGCTATGTGTGTCTTGAAGGAGATGTGTTTGTAAATGTGGAACCCAATGTACTCGGTGCAGGAGGTGAGTTCAGGTGTGAATCCCTCAGAGTTTATGGTTGATAGTTAGGTCTGTATGTATGGGTGTTCTGTGTTGCCGGTGATGAGTAGGAATTTGGTCTTGGACAGGTTGAGTTTCAAGTATGCATTGGACATGCAAGGCTGGATCAACGAGAGGCAGGTTTTGAGCATATAGATTACGTTGATGGAGTAGATCTTGAAGTATAGCTTTGTGTCATCAGCGTATTGGTATGATAGCATTTTAATCATTGATATGCATTAAATATGACCAGGGAATCCTTCACATTTTCTTGTAGGGCACATGGCAAACTGACTGTCTTATCATGCTTGAATAAACACCAGAGAAAGAAACAAAGACCCACGTTAGGAAAAAGACTGAGTTGTAATATCATAAGGTAAGGAATACAATAAATAGTTAATATCACCAATACAAAATCCAATACAATTTCCTGCTAGCGGGTATTCCATAAAAACACCTCTCAAGTCTACAAATCACATAAGATTTGGCAGGTAGTACCAAAGTGTTCTTATATCTCACAATTTTGAAGGTCTCTTCACTGGCTACCACTCAGGCAGAGAATTATGTTTAAAGTTCATTGCATGACATTTAAATATATTAATGGTCTAGGCACAGCATATTCGCCTGTGAAGATTCAATACTATCATACAACTTCCCCCCTTCGATCAGTAAACCGACACTTTCTGGCTTTACTCTCATCCACCATATTCACTGAGATAAATAGGCGGCTCCTGGTCTTGAGTCCTCGCCTGTGGAATTTAATATCTATTAACCTGAGAATAAATGATATCTTACCATTTTCTGAAAGACTCTTAAAACATATCTCTTTCAATAACTCTGGGCCCTCTTATTCATATGGTGATAGCAAACGATCCACCAAAGGTAACACCTGTGCCCAGATGCAGCACAGTTTGCTTTTTTTTGTTGCCCAGAAAATGTGTGCATTATAAATACCAAATTAAATCAAAACATATTATATTACTAGTGGAAAAGCCTACAGGGGCTAATGTGCGCAAAGGAATATACTTTCAGAGTGTAAATATATTATGTGATGTATTTTATTGTAATATAAGTTAATAGAAAAAAAACATTGTAAACGATTGTGTTCCTTTTACGTGGGGGAGTAGTAAACTCAAACAAAATGTCACAGAATCCATTGAAAGGTAAACATTCTACATACCGCCAATTGTTGTATCTGCTCCTCATTGTCTTGCATTCCACTTACGGGGATGTCAGAGTAATACAATTCACGTGAAACATGATTCGAAGTAGACATGAGAATATAAAATAAAATAAATTGAAGTCAAATAAAGTTTAAAATGTATATGAAGAAGGTTATTGATGTAATAACACATACCAAGTAATATTACAATAAATAATTACATGATACTTAAGTCATGGAAAAAAAAAGTTAATTATTTTGTTTGAGAAATGGCGCATCATCAAAAGAATTTCTGTTTATATGTTTTTTTTTAAATGTATATATTTTCTTAGCGTATGCAACTTGAATCATGCTTTTGAAGTGGTATCCCTGACTTGGGTGCCTTTTCTCCAGCTAATTGTATGTTATCATTGTTGAAACACAAATTGTGTTCACCTGGAAGTTGAATTTGAAGTCGTATAGGTGCATGGTTGTATGCGTAAGGCAACCGCTGCCTCAGTACATCGAAAAAGAACACAATTCATTTATTTTGTTGGAAGAATTGTTCTTGATCAAATTAATTTCTGTTTATATTTTTTTCAAATTTATATATTTTCTTAGTGTATGCAACTTGAACTATGCTGTTGAAGTGGTATCCTTATCGTCGGCCTTTTCTACAGCTAATTGTATGTTATCATTGTTGAATTACATATGTTGTTCACTTGAAATATGAACTTGAAGTCTTATTGCTCTATGCATAAGGTAACAGATCGCTCTAGAGGTGATATTGTTGACATACACATTTTGTTCGCCTGGAAGATGAACTTGAAGTCTTATTGTTATATGCATAAGGCAACAGCTCCTGCTAGCAGTGATAACAGGTGAAGCTGGCATTCCGGCTTCAGACAAACTTACATCTGGCCTTTTAACATATAGTATGATATATGAGAACACATAGTATACATGTTGTTCTGTATTAGTACACACATTGTCCATGAAAATACTTCAGGTGACACAACTTAAATAGGGTCTATATGCAATTTACAAAAATCACTGACCTCATGAAGGTCACCCTTTATGACATAATCAAATACATGAACTCTGACATTACCAATGTCACCGCAATCCGGTTATGTGAAGGTTACCAAGGATGCACCTGCTGTGGTTTAGGGCTGCTGATCTTGCGTTGCAATTAAGGTTACAATAGCAATGTGCTGGCACTCACATACTAGCTGCATGTCAAGTTACATTAGTACAATTTCACACGGCTCAGCACAAACCATCAATTATAGAGATCCATTTTGCCTTTAAAGAACTTTAAAAATGCAAAATTAGCAGTCTACGCAGATAAACTTGTTTTTTCTTTGTTTGACAGAAGTTACCTTTCAGTACATGGGTGTATGTTCAACTTCCAAATCTGCATGAATTCCAGGGAGGAGACCTGTATAATGTTTACCATTTGCATTATGAACTTGTACACATTAATTTGACTTTAGTGGACCTTTTCATGCATATGAATGGTTGTGGAGGGTGCACAGATTGTGATGTACAATTTTCCCTCACCTTCCTCTATGCCATACAAATACAACAGTACTTACTGAAACATGACATTTTCATGCTGGCGTAAATGCTGTCGATTCCTCAGGGATCTGCCTACCTTTCCCACCAGGAAACATGCAGGCGATTCCATAGGAATTCATTCTAAAAGCTGCCTGCCATGATGAAATGGCAGACGACCTTTGCTCACTTTGCACTCTGAAGGGCAAATGATGAAATTGACATGGAGAGAAACTGTGTGCACCTGCGTGCAAATGTAACAGGTCCCCTACGGGTAATTTTCAAGGATTTTGAAAATGAGTCCCAACGTATTCTCATGGGATCCTCCTGCTATAAGCTGGTGTAAAAATTGGGAGATGCATAGTAATCAAAAGCATTATCGCCAGCATGAACATCAGATGCTGGCGGTAATGAAAACAGATGTGTATGGCAGTGTTCCCGTTTCGCCATACAAATCAATTAATATATGGAGTGGCATTAAAACCGTATGTAAAATTTAACTCATGGCTTTTACCAATGTTTGCTATGTTACTCTATGAGGGAAATCCCCTCCATGGGATATATCTGTTTTTTTAGCAAATTCTGTCAGACAACGAGAAAGAGGCCAATTGAACTGAAGTGATTTCCTGGGATCAAACAATCTTGATCAAGTGGAAGCCGAAATTCAAGATCAGAGTATGTGGTTCAAGGGCCACTACATGTGCCCCCATGTCTCCCCTCCACCAACAAGACTTGTTCTTAAGGGACTTCTTTTCACTAGCTGCTTTCTTCTTTATAATATTTATGAATGTGATACAGTTTAAATATAAACTTTACACATTAGAACAAAAAGAAAAAGCTGCTTTCTCTTCAGCAGAAGAAACAAATGTAAACTACCATGCAACATTATAAAAAGAACCACGGTAGCAGCTCTGCATCTGGAACGGGAGTATTTTAAAAGTTAGCAGTTGAATTAACCTTGCAATTAACTCTAAAACCAATCATTTAATTATTAGGCCGAAGGACACTGGAAGTGAACAACACCTCCGCCCATTTAAGTGCACACTGTAAACCTATTAGATTTCTGAGTCCAGCAATTACCTTGCCAGCATAAACCCTTTTAATGGCTTAATGAAGGATCTTTTTTCAAATGCAGCCCTGCATTTGCATATCTTTCTTTCAAAGTTGGGAAACTAAATTAATTATCGCTCTGAGCTGTCATGCAATACTGTCCCTGCGCTGTTATGAAACACTCATAGCAGGAAACAGCCCAGTTGTAAGTGGTTGGATCAATAACACCTTCTTCTTCTCATATGCTGCAGTATAAAGTGCAAAATTCACATCCGTCTGTGACCTGGCATGCACAATGCTCTACCAGTCCAGCAGGGAACCAAAAGAAGTCTTGAAAATGTTGAGAGACCAGACCCCATATTGGATTGAGTGAACATTCATTGTGGCAGCTGATGTCAGCCTCCAGAACCTCGCTACTGTCTTGAGAGGGTGGGTGGTCGCTCCTTTTCATCACTGAGGCTAAGCCATGGAACTCTCTTCCTGTTACTCTTGAAGCCACGATTGACCATCTCATCTTCCAGCGTGCCTTGAAAACTTACCTCTTTTAGGCAGTCTTCTGCTCCTGTTGTATTCTCTAGTGCCAAGATGTCACCAGCATATGTGTTCTTTATAAAAACAGATAACAACACAGAACATAACAGAAGCAATGTTTGGGGGTTCTGTCTCCAAGACGTACTTTACTAAAAATAGGCAAACATGCCTAAGGTAAGGACTGAGTTGTACGTGCTGATCTGTGATGGAACCACAAGGAAAGCCACAGGCCATGATTGTGACTGGAGTTCTGTGCAGGGAGAGAAGAGGCCAAAGACATGTAGCCAATCAGGGACTGGCTGGGGGTGAGTGTTAAAAAACTCCAGAGAAGGTAAGACCCTGTTCCCGTTACTTGAGGTGAATTCAAGTGTCTTAGTCTGACCATCTGGATTTAGCCTGCCATAAAGAGGAATTCTATCCCAAACGGTATGCTTCTAGTCTGTTTGTGGTGCTGGCAATGCATTAAAGTAACTCTCACATACAAGCATGTGAACTTCAACTGTGCATGTATGCAAGTGACTTATTATACAGGAGCATAGCCAGAGCCAGCTGCCAATTTTTTGGGGGATTACCGGACAATTTAAAACGCAGTTCTGAGTGATCATATACTGATCTCTAGGAGTGTCCACAAGCAGCATCTTAAAGTTCTCATTAAATACTCTCATTTACCAGTGGTCCACATTCCCATGTTTTTATCTGAAAGTCACAGGGGACCCCTCACTCTGGGTCAGGGTATTAGTATACTACTAATCTCAGAAAAAGGATCCAGAGGATACAATTTTGAAAAAAGGGGGATCAAGGAATTTAATTAGACCATATCCATTATTTTAAATATCAAAATTTTAATCATGAATTAATCATAGCACTCATGACAATTTTACATTGCAGGAGAAAGATTTAAGAACACATAATTTTACATACAATTCATATCATTCTTACACATACATCCATTAGCAATTCATACTACAGTGACAAATATAAGCTAAAACTTTATCATAAAACAAAGATAACAATCAATTACTTATTGTCTTCATTAAAAAGTACAGAAGTATATAATCAATATATAAGAGACCACAACAGATTGCACAAGTGGTCATTGGTTGGTAGAGGTACATCAATTTCCAAACTCAACCTCATCTCTGGTTTTTCAACTGGTTTCAATGTATACAACCTTAATTTTGTTATGTCTTCATCAGGAGATAAGCAATTACACTCTGAAAAGACAGGGACACATACATACATAAGACCCCGTCCTAGAGTAACCAGGTGGGGTGAACCCCCAATTGTCAAACAAATAAGATATTTACTAAAAAATATTTTTTAAAAACAGAAGGAAATCCTGCTACCACCCTTGTGCCGTAACTCCAAGGGGGCGGCCTTTGCATGCCAAACGAGTGCTAACCATAGAATTGATGCCCTATAGTGCAAGAGATAGCCCACAAGTCATGGTTGACATGAAACCCTATTAGATTTGATTTAAAGTGCTAGTGCATCATATTCCCGTGAATGGGTTGAAAGGCATAACTTTTTTCCTCAAACAATCCAGCCAAGATGGTCCTAGTTCCTAGTACATAAGGTGAGCAAAGGATTTTTAACCTAATTCGGTAACTGACCTTCGAAGCGAAGAAAAACAGCTAGAAATTCCTGAAATGAATAACAGAAATAGCTGCTGCACCAGTGTGCAGTGTTCCAAGGAAAGTGAGCTGCATTGCCGTCAGCCCAGCATTGGCAGGTATCCAATCTGTAATAGATGAATACAACATTAGGAACCCATTTAATTGGGTATTTTATTTTAAACTCTAACACCCGAAGGTATTGATGCCTAAGGAGTTGTATCAATCTTACCCTGCAGAGTTTAATTAGCTGCTGAATAGGGAGATTTTTTTGCTGGGAGATGTCAGTCCACCAGTAATTCTATTCATAAGCACTGTGGTTTTATGAACACCACTACAGCTCTCACGTTCTCTATGTAAATGGAAAAATAGAAGAAGCGAGGGGAGGAATAAAGAAAGGAAGAAAAATTGGTCTATTCAAAAAATCCCAAATCACACGGATCACAGTAATAATTCTAAACCAGGCAAACTAGATAGAATCCTGAATTCGTACCAAACACTAGGGGTCCAAGTTAAAGTTATAATGATGTAACGCAGAGAGCACGCCAGCCATGGTAGTAAAATAGATTCCTTCACAATAACGGCCAAACTATGAATAGAGACACTCGAACGTTGTGCCCCAGGCGAGTCCCAAATAAGAAATAACTAAATCCGGCTCACGAGTGAAAAGAGAGCCGTGTTCTCGAATTCCAAACGGGCATGTGCCACCAAACATTCCAGGGACATGGTAACATGCCCATGTTTTGCCACACAACATTAATGTGCAGATGAAGGGGCAATTCATAGAGCAGGAGCTGGAAGCAGCTCCTCTGTGTCAGAATATTTCTCTGACCAGGAGTTACTTATTGTGATCCAGGAGCTACCTGACTTTCAAATTAGACGCTACTATACATTTGTGTACAGTAAACACGACCATCCCTGTTTATAGGTCTTCTAGAAGTTTACTAATTCACCTTTTTTTGCAAATTCCTAGACACAGAGTTAATACTCAGATAGGTATGTTTGTGTTCACCAGTTGCCTTTGGGGGCCAGAAGTAGCACCAGGTAGCTGTTGGTAACAAGCTAAGCATGCTAGTCTTGGCCCTTTCCAGGAGCAAAATAGCTCCCAGCAATTTCAAACCCTGATATGAAATAGAATGACACAAACGCTAGGTATACAAATCCAAAACAGTTCACCAGATAGTAGCCAAGAAATCATTGCACACGTTTCTCACCAAATATCACAAGAGAGAAAAATATTGTGATGAAACATCTTGCAGGACAGATTACAGGTCATAATCTGCTATCTAGCTTGCAAAGCATGTACAGTTACAGTGCACATAGTTTGCCAACATTGTAAATTCAGGACTACAAGTACCAGAGGACAATTCGAGAGCCTAAAGGCAAGGCCTAAAAGCCAGGACTGGTTATTTCATATCTAATATAGGAAAACCTGAGATTGATGTAAACTGCCATATGAGATATCCTATGAGAAAATCTACTTTTAAAATATAAAGAAATAGCCTAGAAGAGCTTATGTGATAATGTAAACATACCTTTAGTCATTGTTTGAGACACGCTTTCATCTAGTGCTATGAATGATGTGAAACCCCCATTACAGTGCCACACAAATGTGTACACATGTTCTACATTTATCAAGCAATTGTCTTGGTCTTGTCAGCATTCCAAACTTTAAAAAGTAGATTTACCTCGTGCTTCCATTTGCTATGCAAGAAAAAGATCCATCTTGGGCTTCGAAAAGCAATCTCAGTGCTAATTGCCAGTCTTGAAACCAACTAATAGAAGCTCACCTGTTCAGATATTGGGGTCTTTCCCATCCTTCATTTGGCACTGACTCGTCCTTTTTGCACAGAAATGCCAAATAGCCCAGCACTTAAGGGATTAAAAAGTACTGCTTAAATAAGAGTTGGCGTGAAAAAGACAATATATGTTCACAGCTTAAGCTAGGCTTGGCAGGTATGAGCTTGAGATATCTTGGGATTTTTCTGTCAGAACTAGTTTACCATACTGTAGTCAACATTTTGGCAGGGCGTCAACCCTCCTAAGCAGGGGTGGAGTAGAAACCAAAAGAGTGGCCCCATATTATAAATATTCAGCAACCCAAACCCCTTTCTCATGGGAACATTTGGAAATGCCACAGAAAAGAGGCCGACGGTTCAGATGCCTACCAGGAAATCTCCAGACTTCCCTGTAGGCCAGTCCACCCCTGCTCCCAAGCCTATGGTGTATGCCATCCCTGTAGGAGCTAAATGATGAGCAGGAGGTTAGGGATGCGGAGCACTACAGCTGCCTCACTTGGTTTGATTGCTGTGTACTCTACACATGATCTAATGACCAGGGTATTAACAGTGATATAGCACAGAGATGTAGTGTCACACACTGCTGCTCTGTCTCTTCATCACAGTGGGTGTCCCATGCTATTTATTGGTATAGTTGCATGCATTGATGTCATGCCAGAGAGTGACTGCTCTACCGGACCCTTTTGCCATGCTTTTGTCGTTTTCTTTTGAGACCAGCGAGACCAACAGCGGGCAGATATTCCCATTGCCCAGCCCTGAACGCTCAGCTAGAGGGCCCATCTTTCAGGGGCGGCAGCACGCAACAACCACATGTAGTTGTGTGCACATGCCTGTATGTGTGAGACTTGTGAGCTTTGGCTCGTTCATACAAATTGGATAGAGACATGACTCAAATGCCAAGCCCAGTTCACAAGGGAATCAGGTGCTGAGGTGACAAGTTGTGTCCCTAAGCAATACAACTTTGCAAATGAGTAAAAATAATCCAACCACCATAATAATATGGAACTCCCCGACACTTAACGTCCCTGTCAAAAACATGGAGACTTTAATCATGAAAACACTCTTACTTGGAGGTTTTCTGCATCCCCCTGGGCCACATTAGCCCAATGGCTGCCACAATGAGGAAAATCTATTTACTAGAGGCCAGTCTGTCTCCAAATTGTTTTCGGTACCATGCCTATTCCTTTTCTCTGTGAAGTTTGCATGCTTTTGTTTTCCTTTCCTTGCTGATAATGGGGTACGATATATTTAAGTAGCAGAAGTCTGAGGGAGTGGCGTGTGTAAGGGGGGACGCTATGAACACATGGAGAAGAGTTTGAGGGGCTCTTTGGGGATGAGCATGTTCTTTCTGGAGGAACCCATAGGCACCAAGGGACAGAGGAAGGATGACTGGGCATGGGTCCCTGCATGTCTAGCTTCCGATAGAACATTGGGGTTAACACTTTCACTCATAGGATTCTATGATTTGTTTAACCTCTTGGAAATCCCGAGGCTACATCCACCTTCTTGCAGCTGGGAAGGATTTGGACCTGTTGGGGAAATTTCATATTATTAACTTGCAAGAAGTGTGGCTTAAGGAGACCCTGGTGATGGATGGGTATAAGACTCTCATAAAACTGGCCTGCCAAGGGGCACAAATTACAGCAGTTAGGAATGGGCTGCATTGGACTAGCTGGCAATTAAATTCCCTGCACCGGGGATATTATCATTGATTTTTGCGGAATCGATGGAGGGACATGGCTTAGGGAGATGTCTATTGATTAACCTTTACTGGAATCATAATGTATTGGGACATTTTGGGGATTTGGCAGAGGGTGTGGCTGACCTACTGGATGAGTGGTTTAGTGTTGAGAGAGGAGAAAATGTAGTGATAAATAGAAATATCCGTTTTAACAATAAGGGTGATAGCCCATTGCAAATGGCCAAAAATAAGCTAATTATCAAGCAACGTGTCAGTGCTACTCTAGGCTTGTCAAGGGGTCCTGGAAGCAGTATAGTGGCTCCCATTATTGAGGTTTACAGGGCACAGGCTTAACGTGCTGGGATATGGAGCTACATTCATGTTGATTGACTACAAGTCAATGAAAATACATTATTATGAAGATTGTTGTGTCTGCCCCATGGTGCCCCTCCTGAACATTCTGGTCAAAATGCAACTGGGGCAGAAGAGGATTGAATCAGTTAGCCAATTAATACCAATATTGTTATTGGTTAAATCATGGGCTAACGCTGACCTGAGCATGTATAAGACTGCAATGCTTGACGTCCTAAATGGTAATAGTGCAAAAGCATTGACATGGTTTACACATGTAAGGTGAGTCTTGAACAACATTTATATGGGTGATATATGAAGTCATCCTGAAATTTCAAGGCTGACTATGAACACTTTATGGGACTGAGTTTTGATAGATGTTCTAAACGACCCCATTAGCAAGCTACTCATATCTAAAGATAAAATAGAATTTATTTATCCAAGGAGTATGAAATATATGTCATTGGCTTGATTCTGATCTGACAAGTAACCTCTACCTAAAAGAGATTATGTACTCTATCCCTGAATGCTTTGGTCCACTCGTTTTCTAACCAATCTACCAAGTCAGAATCCATCTGCAACCACCACAATGAGGATAAGTACATTTCTTATGTCCTTATTTCACCAATATAAGGCACACATTGTTGATTCCAATATTCCACTTTAGTGCGAGCACTTGATTTGTGCAAGTCCCCAGAGTAGATCCCGAATATTTGCTGTCATCAATTATTTAACTAATGCCTTGTGTAGAAGATGGAGTCATTTGCTACAGTTCTAAATTGGAGCTTGGGTGGTGATGTTTATTATTATTATTATTATTATTATTATTATTATTATTATTATTATTATTATTATTATTATTATTATTTTATTATTATTATTATTATTATTTTAGAATGTGTAGAGTGCGAACTATGGCCTGAAAGCATCAAGGTAAAAGAAAGGAGCAGTCTTCCAGAAACAAGACCAACAGGCCTAAGAATAGAAAAGAACCTAAAAAGATGAGTCTTTAATGCCTTCCTAAAGGGGAGGTATTCAGTCTGAACTCTCAAATGCAACAGCAATGCATTCCATAGGCTGGGGGCCAGTACGAAAAAGGAGCGGCCACTAAGACGCTTACAGCGGAATTTAGGAACTTTCAGCACAACTTGTGTTTCAGATCGAAGACTTCTAGCAGGATAGTTCCTTACCAATTTCTTTCTGAAATAATGGGGCCCAACATTATAGAGAGCTTGATGCATGCTACAAAGAATCTTAAACTCGATTCATGCTCCCACTGGCAGTCAGTGAAGACTAAGAAGAAAAGCAGCGGACAGAGTCAATCGGGGAACTTGGAGAGCAAGTCGGGCTGCCACATTCTTAAGAACTTGTAATCTCTGAACCTGGTGCTTCGGTTGCCCCAAATAGATACTGTTACAGTAATCTAAGGACCCCATTATCGAAGAAGTCACCAGTGTAGTGCGATTTTCTAGAAGAAGCAGAGGAAGAATTTTTCTCAGAGCCTTTAGTTTTCCAAACCCAGCTTCATGCGAGCCATCAGGTAGGAGTATCACAACCAAACTCTTAACAGAAGCACAGGGTACCAGACAGGTGCCAAGGGAAGCTGGTCAATATTGCACATTCCAGAGATGATCCCTACCCTTTGGCCCAACCACTAGTACCTGAGTTTTTTTCCATTTAGTTTAAGCCAGTTGGCTGCCATCCAGGAGCCCATGTTCTCTAGGCAGTCACGCAGCTGGCTGGGGGGGAGCAGTTTAAGGAGAGTCCAAATGGAGGATCAGCTGCGTGTCGTCCGCATAGGAATAGAAGAGCAAGCCACAGTCTGCAATAAGATTGGCCAACATCCGAACATACAGATTAAATAAGAGAGGAGATAGGGCCAACTTTTGTGGGACTCCACAAAGCAACTTAGCGAGAGAAGAAAAGCATCCCTGAAAAGAGACTGTCTGTGTTTAAGGATATCTTTTTATCTCTTTTTATTCTCTGAAGCTTATCGCTTAGACTGATGATGTACGTAGGATTATTCAATTTTTTGTATAAGTATGATTAGTTTGCTTTTATATTTTACACTTGATTTTAATTCTTCTTGTGTTTAATGTTCACCATAAATTCTTATATGGAATTGAATTAGAATACCAGACATACATCCTAAAGGAGTTGCAGTGGATAATTATGCTTGTGAAGTAATCCAAGGTTATTTTTTTGATGAATTCATATTGTGATGATGAAGGTAGTCTAAAAATGCCTGCCTGATATTGTAGTGTTTGCCTCTTGCTGTGATCAATGTGTTGATTCCGTAATGCTTTATATCATATGATTTTATATCATATTCCCGAAACAAAGTTCATGATGATATGATGAAGGGATAAAGGTATCTTCATGCCAAGAAGTTTTACCCTCCCATGTCCAAGTCCATGCTTCCTCCCTTCCTGTCAGGTGTGCAATATGTCTTCAGCTGGCATGACACTATGTGATCAGTACTAACGGGATTGAGGGTATTTCCAATGGTAATGGCTGCAGCAGTTCATATGCACCTCATACAACACTAAACTATCTCGCTGCCTGTCTGCACTGAGAGTAAGCTTCTAAGTGAGATATATGTTGCAGTTTGTAAGATATTTGGTCTTATTGGGGTAAATTTGGGGTTTGGCTGTATTTTCTTACCGTAAAAATGTTGGTGGTAATTTTGTGGTAAATTAGTGTTGCATTTGGATTGGGTATTTAGTGATGAGCATAGCTTTCTTCCTTATATTGTAACCCCATCATAAAACAACACCTTCCTTTCTATTATAATACCTCCCAGTGGTCTATAGAGAGCCTTGGACCTATGCACTGTTATAATCCAATAATTTTATTCAGAGCGCCATCTACAGTTCGTGACTGGTATGACTGGCTTATCTATATCCAGCGATCTATGTGCCCTTAGGTATTACTGACTCATGGACGTCCAGTAATCTATATATATATATTATCATAAAGTATCACTGGCTTATTTACATCCAGTAATCTATGCCTTTCCCATCAGCATGCAAGGAAAACACACACACACACACGTTACTTGGCTTGCATTGGTAAATAGGCAAATGCACTTAATATGAGTCTCCACTTTAGACCTTGTCTATTACAAATAATTCATAGAAGCATGAAAAGCATGAATGACACCAACTCCCATTTGTTTTCATCGGTATTTATTATATTAAATTACATATACATGTCATCAAGTCTTACCATGGTTATTTACAGCAGCCTCTGGAATGCAAGAAAAGAAAACAAAGTAGCACAAGCAGGTCTATTGCACCGTGGATTAATGTTCCCACATTCTGACAATGACAAAAATAACATGCAGTGATTTTCTACCCTTTCTACACTATGATAACATTCTAACCATACATACTATGTTCACAAGATCCTCACTTGGCACCCTGCTTTGAAGTTCTTAGCACAACCTTGGTCCACTCGCAAAGGCAGGCCCAGTCTGGGCAGAATGCTTCTGTAAATCTTGTGTGTGTGGGGAGCGCCAGCGAGATAGCTTCTCTAGCCAGCGCTCTGTAACCCCTTGGAACTCCGTCTGTCTTTACAGTATAGTCTCCACTAACTCCTCTCCGCAAGTTGTTCCATTAGCCAAACTCAGAGCCTTTCCACTTTATTTACGTGGCATGTCTGCCTATAATTCTTCCAATCAGGTTGAAAAGAATGTTTTCTATGCCACCCTTCATTTCCAGAACAAAGAAATCCTTGCTCTCTGAGCAATGTTTAATTTATTTCCTGCTGCACATACTTTCTGCCCTTCACAAGCTAACACAGAAAGGAAGGAAAAAAAATGTGATTTTGCATTTAAAATGCATTTCAGTAGTGTCACCAAAACATGTGTTTTCACCTCATTTTGCACATGAGACTACACTATAATGTTATGGAGGTTAGAGTTAGTATTTAGCAATGTTAATTAAGTTAGCCAGTTAGTCATTTATATGAATAATGTAGTCTTCCATGTATGAGGTATCAAAAAAAAAAAAAAGGTGCCATTCATTGTTTGGCCTGGCAGCACTAAGCTGCTATGCATGCATTTCATCATCTGCAGTTTCAGGATGGGCTTGACTGTGTTATAAATTCTGTACTTCCACTCAGATTATATTATACTGGCTAAATACAAATTATATACTGCTGCTGGCAACATACCAGTACATGCTGGGAATAAAATGCCATTACATTTAGTAAAATGATATATAAATTCTTACATTTTCCGACAATTCTGGCTACCCAAATCCACAATTGGAGGATACCCAAATTGTTATTCTTTCTTCCCATCATATTAATCACAATTGAAATAATAGCAACATAATATAATGAACATTTAAACATTTCATAATACAGCACTACTTAATCATAATAGCAGTAACATCTTCCAAATGTGTCCATGAGTTTTTTTAAAACGAGATTCCGCCATCAACATTTTATCAACATTTTATGTATAATAACATGTATAATAACAAAACAATACAATAAAATAAATAAATTAAATAAATGACTAATACAATTAACTAAAACAACTAATTAAAATAACAAACATGTGATTCTCCACCACACTCCTTTTCAGTTCCATAGAATAATACTATGCTTTATCAGAAACGCCGTAGAATTAAGTATCATTGTAAGCACATGTTAGAGAGAAAACAAACACATACACAAGACACCATTATACATCAAAATATATTTCAACACTGTACCATAATAATTCAATCTGCTTCAGCCCCTTATGTCAATGTTTATCGTCTATGGTATTTTCATTTACATTCATCTCTATAATAGGAACCACAACTATATTTTTTTTTATGTTGTGAGATACTATGAAGACAGCTACTGTGTTTTGCCTTGTATGTACTCAGGGCACTTAAGCTGTTTCTACTTGCTCAAGCCTCCTTACTTCATGTTTGGGATGACAGGGCTTGATTTGGTTAACATGAACAAATTGCTCTGTTACCGTTTCACCCTGTCTTTAATATTTTGTAAACTACTGGAGACACCTCATCCACAATTTTAAATGGCCCTTGCCATGCTGCAAAAATGTTTCTGTTTACCTTTTCCAAAATGAAATTTATATACCTAATCCCCCACATTATACTCTTTCAAAGACGTCTTTCTATCATAATATGATTTTGCACTGTCAGCAGCCCTTTCCAAATGTTGCTGCACAAATGCAAATGCATGTTGTAAGTGCTTCCTCAGTTCTTCCACATATTCGTGAACTGTCGATGCACTCACAAGTGTTTGCTCATGTGTCCTGTATAATAAATGTTGTGGCAGTACCATCTTCCTACCTGTCAACACCTCATGAGGGCTGATACCTGTTGCTTTGGCAGGAGTCGATCTGATTGCCATCAAAACCAGGGGTAATTGTAAATCCCAGCTGGAACCTGCCTCTGCTAAAAACGTATTTAATACCTCCACAATAGACCTGTTGCAACATCCAATATTCCCAGAAGAGGCGGGTCGGTATGCAGTTTTCTTTTCACCCCAGTATCTGCCACACTTTACTCATTAACGCGGATGTAAAATGACTTCCTCTGTCTGACTCTATTCTTTGTGGTTACCCAAATCTTGAAAATATATGATTTACCAGTAATGAAGCTGCGGTTTGCACACTACAATCTGGTGCAGGAATACACTCTACCCATTTTGACATCAAACAAACCACACTCAAAATATAACGGTTGCCCCAACTCAACCTTTTTACAGGCCCTACATAGTCAATTTGCAAATATAACCATGGAAGGGTAAAGCCTCTTTTCATCAGTGGAGCTCTACGCATTGGTGAAGCGGGTTTACATTGGGCACATACCAGGCACCCCCTAGTATATAATTCCACATCTTTGGACATATGTGGCCAGTAAGCATAATCCTTTAGTATCTCTAAAGTCTTTTGTGAACCTCTGTGTCCTGCAGTTATTGCATCATGTGCATGGTGTAGCATTAGCCCTCTGAATGAAAGGGGTACCACCCATTGTATTTGTCCTGTTATGGATTCCCTGATCATGAGTCCATCCTGTAGTTTAATTTGTTTTCTTTCTTTAATAATACCCTCAACTTCTCGTTTCCTGTACAATCATTCTCAGTTACAGGATTTTGTTCGGGATCTATCAAATGATTATAATAGATACCCAATATTGGATCATCTTTTTGCACCTTAATCAAATCTTGATCTGGTGTATCATAACTCCATTGCACTACTGGTTGTTCCAGTACCAGCACGATTACACAGAATTTATTATCAATTGCAGTAGTAATTGCTTTATAAATGGCTGCCAATTCCGCTATCTGACTACTCCTATCCCCAATTCCCATCCCTATACTAGGAATGCCTTCACATTTCAACCAGACATTTCCTATTCCTGATACCAACTGTTTATTACTGTCATTTTCGATGTGAAAAGCACAACCGTCAACATATACAGTTGGTGAATTCCTGCATGTCTTTTCATCAAAAGCTTTGTGTGGTGATTGTTCAAACTCCTGCAAACTAGATTCCACCTCTACGTCGTCTGATACACATTCAGCTGTACAGTCATGTAAATCCGCTAAACCTTGAGCAACTGGGGTCTTTTTATTTTGGCCATACCTCACTTCTACAGGAAAGCCTTGCAATGCCAATGTCCATGAAGTAATTCTGGACTGTGCTAGTTTGCCTGACCTAATCCTTTTACTCTGTAGAAACTGCAGTGGTTGATCATTTGTCTGAATGATTACCTTTTCTCCTTGAACAATGGCCGGAAATGCTGCAACGCCCACACAGTGGTCAAAAGGGCATTTTCCCATTCACTGAATTTAATTTCAACTTGAGAAAATGCCTTACTTGCATAAGCAATGGTTTTGTGGTTCAAATCATGTTTTTGGGATAACACTGCTGACATACAATGTTCAGTGAAACCTATTTCTATAAAGAAATCTCAGTTTTTTATGGGATATGCTAAACATGGTGCCTTTATGAGACATTCCTTTAATTTAGCAACTGCCTCAGATTGCTCCTTTTCCCATTTCCAGGGCGTATTTAGCTTCAACAGTTTAGTTAATGGCTGAGTAATTTCAGCCTCATTTTCAATACATTTCCTGTTATATCCTGTCAATTCTAATAAACTTTTTAAACTTTTCACATTTCTAGGATCTTTCAATTTCTGTATGGCCTCCACCTTTTTCTTTTGTGGATTTAATTACTTCATGGCCTAGGAAAGTCACCTTTTTCTTGCACCATTGTGCTTTCTGTAAAGATATTTGGCACCCGCCTTTTGCAATTGGCCAAGAACATGTCTAATTTCATCAAAATGGCTTTTTAAGTTTTCATTTTATATCAGGACATCATCCACATAAACTATAGTTCCTTTTTCCGCTGCATCAGGAATAGCCTTTCTCAAAAATATGCCAAATTCGCTCCCACTATTGACGTACCCGAATGGTGTTCTAGCCCATGCATATTGCGTTTTATCAAATGAAAATGAAAGCAAATTCTGAATATCCTCTGCCAGTGGCACACAGCAATATCCAGATGTGAGATCTAAGGTAGAAAATACCTTTGAGCCATGCACCTGAGCAAGGTCTTGATCAATGAATGTCAGTGGCCATCTGGACACTGGCACTCTTTTATTTAACTCTCTTAAGTCTGCCCACAGACGCCATTGACCATTTGGCTTTAACACACCCAAAATAGGAGTGTTGGATGTGCTATGAATGGGCCTGATATTTCCTCGAGACTCCAGGTTTGTAATTATCTCTGCCAATGGCTCTAAACATGCCAGTGGTAATCTATATTGGCGCACAAACACTGGATTTCTACCACATCCTTCGGTAATGTGGCAACATGTAAATTAGTTAGGCCGCAATCATATGCATCTTTAGCAAAAACATCTTTAAATTCCATAAATATTTTCCTCAATTAATTTTCATCCTCTTCACTATCACATGCATCTGCTAACAAAATCTGCTACTCTACCATTTTCGAAAATTCTGGTAAATCCTCCAGTGGAGGAATCTCTGTGCTTTCTTCCAACTGTGTGGCTGTGTCTCTCTGTAAAGCTGCCACCTTTAAATATGTTGGCATATCAGCCTCCACTTCAATGTGCTGATTTTCCATTTAATTTTCATTTAAGTCAAATACTATCCAATTTTCTTGGTGACAGCATACTGTCTCATTTGAATCATAAAGGTACACAGATTTAATTTTAAAGATCCCTTTGGGCTGAGAATTCAGATATTCTGGCAACACACCCTGTGCATCTACATATCTCTCAGGAATATTTCCAGTCACCATATTATTGAAATCTGCAGTGTAATGTGATTTTTGTATGGCCATCCCTAATGAAGAATTCTCTTCTAAATTAATATCTCGACACTCTTTACTGTTCACCATAATTTTGGCAGATCCTTCTCCAACCTTTATCAATGGGGTGTATTCATAATCCAGGCCCTGCTGTTTCATAGATTCATTCAGGCACACAAATGCATCAGAATCTTTCATTTGCTGTCCATTCTTGCACTTTAGTGTTATAGCAACCTGCTTGGTTAATGCAGGAATAGTAATATCCCTTTTCACCTGTAATTCATGTGCATATGGAACCAGTTGTGCACAATGATAAGCCTTTCTCTTATCTTCAAATTCAGGTGCAGGCACGCTTAGCTGGGACCATATTTTCTGGTTAAGAAAATTTAACACCATATATATTCTGTGCATGATATCATTGCCCATGTAAAAAATCATCTTGTGTTCCACTCACTATCCACACATTGTGGTAGATGGTTTTCTGTCCAATATTAATCTTTAGCATGCATCTTCCCGCAATTCGGTTTTCAAAGTCTGGATTGTCCAAACCAGAGAAATATTGTTTTTTAATTCTAAATGTTGGGATCTCCTCTCTTTCCATTATTTTCTGCAGTAATTTCTCATTAATAAAGCTCCTTTCCTGTTCAAGCACCAAAGTAGCTTTTACCACTCTAGAATGGTCATTCATACCAATGTGAACTCATGGCTGCTCATCTTTCATTTTTATTTCAGCAAGGGTGGCAATGTGTTTTTCTGTGTCTGTTTTAGGAATAGTATTCTGTTTGCATTTCTTCTCTTTTAAATAGAAGCACAATGTGTGTTCAACTATTTCATTTTGCCATTTCTTCCTGGGATCCAAATAAATCTGTACAGATTGTTTTTCTTTTTCATTTTGCATTTTATCCTGGCACATCAAAATGACAGTGACAGTGACAATAGGCACACAGCTATTCTGTAGGTATACCTCCACTGCATCATTTGCAACAGTGTGGCATTCATTTATACTGTTGTTTTGGGACTTTATTTTCTTAGCTCTTAATAGTTTTTGGTTAACGACCACAGTACCCCATTTACCCCATCTATGAGAGGAGACAATCTTTTCAAGCAATCTGTTCCCATTAGGAATGGAATTTCACAAATAGATGTGATCAATACTTCCTGTTTCATTCTGTGTTTTCCTATCTTTATGTCAACCTCAGTGACACCCACAATAGGCACCTCCTCACCATTAAAGTTATGCACTGGGCCTTCACTCTGCCTCACTGTGATCTGGTTCTGTGGAGATCTCCCTTCATTGATACTTTTTACCAATTCGCCCATAATTGTGGCCTGTGCACCCATGTCAATCACTGCAAATGAATTGCATTTCGCTTCCACTGTAATGGGAGCATAATATCTGTCCTCAACTTCATTTAACACACACAAAAAGTGTGAATTCTTACTAATTTCAGGATTCACTTTTCTCAGACCTTTTTCACTTTTGGCTAAGCACATTGGTAAATGGAAAGACATGTTTCCCTCCTTTTTGTCCATTTCTGTTTGAGAAACCTTACTAATTTCCCCATATTCAGATGTCCTTTGCAGTGTGGCCACTGTTTTCCCTTCCATCCGGGGATCATCAGAGTTCACACTACAATTCTCCAACTGAATATGTGAAGAAACATTACTTGGTAATTTGTCATTTTCTAATTCTGGGCATTTGTGGATGTTTGGCATGGTACCAATCTTTTTAACTTCCTCAAAAATCTATGGTTCAAAGAACTCTTCAGGTCATTGATATGTACCCTCCTTTTGACTACTAATTCTTTCTGCCTGTTTTTTGTTAGTGTTTTTATTGTCTAGGGAGAGCGTTCTAACATCCCCGCTTACTCCCTGTTCAATTGTATTTCCCATGCATGAATTGTCTTTCTTAAATCTATCCCTTTGTTCTTTTGGAATGTCATGTTTTCCTTTTTCATTTGTGAAAATCTCCATTGTTTGATTTAACTCTAGGTTAAACCAAACTTCTTTTTTAGATGTATTTGCAATTCGTGTCACATGTTCATTTGCCGGTATTTTCCTTTTTAAATCATTAGGCATCTCAGAGTCATTATGCAAAATCAAATCAGGGCAATCTGTCTTTTTAGCATTGCAGGTATCATTAATATTTAGTCACTTATTATCGGAAACCACCCGGTCATTCTGCCCCCTCTTTTGATGACTGTTTTTGAACCGTACATAGTTTTCCTATCTGTTCAGCCAACATTTTCACTTGGGCCTTCGAGACACTGGACTCTTTCCATCTCTCTAGAATCTTCTCTCTGCGGCTTAGGTCGATATTGGTTGTTTTCCCCCTGATTGAATCTATTCTGATATCTCTCAAGAGAATGATTTCTATTGGGGTTGTTTCTGAACTCTTGATTCAATGTGGAGGGGAGCGGGGCACACCTATCCTTTGGTTGTAGTCCCCTGGTAGTAGTGATTCATTGTATTGATGTGGGGCATAATTCATACACTGCCTCATGTCCTGTCTCTCATTTTGTGAGTATTGTCCCCTATGCTGATTCCCATTTTCAGTAAATGGATCCACATATCGGGGTCTATCCTGATTACCATATATCATGGTGTTAGGGTCAAATCTGCTCTGTGTCCCCAATGCCTGGTAGGGACCATTATTTCTTTGATCCTGACTTTGTCTCTGATTACTGTTCATACCCGACATATCAGTCCAATATCCTGCCAGGGGCCTGTCGCCTACGTACCTAGGGCTAACGTAGCTCTCCTTATTACGAGGATCATGTGATTGAAACATTGGTTCAGGGAGCGACAACCTCTTTTGATTACCCCTTTGTTCAGGTGTCACATTATTTTTACCTGGACTTTGACTGGACTCAAGGGATATTTAACTGACCTAATCTCCATCACTGTTGCTGAGGATTCTTTAGATTTTGGTCTAGTGTCTTTCATTTTATCACTCTCTCTACCCTGACAATATAGCACTTCATATAGTTTTGTACTTTGGTGCACAATCCATTCAAGGGACTTGTCACGGCCAAATTCACAGACTAACTGTGATATGATGTCTTTCTGTAGCCCATAGAAGTAGGCAGTTTTAAACTCATTGGAATTGGGGTCAAAAGATACATCAAAGGGAGAAAAAGCTCTTTTTAAGTCTTGCAAAAATTGGCAAGGTGACGTATTAGAATGAGCCATAATTGTGTAAGCAACTTTCTTCGCCGCCTGCAATGATTGGAATGGAGAAAAATGACGTCTAATCTCTTTTTCAAACTCTGCCTATGTCATGTTCTGCTGGTCATTTAATCCCCTAATAATGCTGGCTGTGGGGGCGTCCAGAGTTAAGTGAAAGTATTGTCTGTATTGTTCCTTAGGTATCTGGAGGGCTTTAAATATATTGTGCACCGCTTCTAAGTGGTCCTCTATGCAGCACTCTCCTCCTTTTTTAAATGATTTGATCAGAGCCTTGATTGATTTCACTATTTTAATAGGGCTACTCGTTGCTATACATGGAATTGTAATACTTTGTAATTCAACCCTTGTTTCAGCCATATGGGATTGGTGCTGGCCCCCAATGGGTGTGTCAAATCCCCCAAGGGCGCTGCAACCAAGTTCAGTCACTGGCCCAGCCACTGGGGCACTAGTTCTCTGTGTAGAAATAGAATTCACCTCAACTCCACTGAATGTGGTGCCCTGTTGTTTGTCCTGGATCCTGCAAATGCATATTTGTCGTTCCAAATCCTTGCACTTTTTAAGGAGCCTATCTGCCTCCTTATGCAAATAATTGTTTTCATCACTCATTTTACGAATCACACTTTTCTTATCGCTCATTTGCATTTGGCATTCATTGAATTCTTTGTCTCTTTTGTCACTTTCTTGAAACATTTTAACCATCTCTTGTTCAGCATTTTGAAGATCAATTTGTTTCTCAAAATGTCCTTTTTGTAAATTCTGCATTTCCAAAACAACGTCATCTTTATCTTGTCTAATATGATCTACCAATGCTTTCAAGTGTTTTAATTCTTGCTCACTATCCTCAAACTGTTTCTTTCTTTGAGACAATTGAGTGTCGAGATCTTTACATTTTGACTGCATGTCCTTTTGACATACCTCTAGTTCTGCTCTTAATTTTTCCTCTTGTTCACTAGCTCCATCCAGTTCAATTTTTTAATCTGCAAATCAGCGTGGCATCATTTTCTTGCATTCGCAGGGGCCTATTTAAAATGAACCATGTCTTGGCACATAGCCGTATCAGACAATCTTTCTCTGCATGTTTATCAGCAGCATTTAATAATCTCAAGAGACAGACCTGGATTATGCTACCTTCTGCAAGGATGCTGTCCAATGATTCTTTCTGCACCTCACCATATATGTGGTCATGCCATTCTGTGTCATTATTTGATGACCATGCCCCATGTGCATATAGCTTTGCCTCCAGATATTGCACTAGCTCTGGGAATGTGGCCTCCATTTGAGACAGTCTGAAATCCACTTTTAGTGTCACACTGCTCTCATAAAATGGGTTCCCTTTAATGCACGTATGGTAGTGTAAGATACACTTGCCACGCCCAGTAGGTGCTCTACAGCCACTTTCCCCACCAACGCACTATTATCTGTAAGATATTTGGTGTTATTGGGGTAAATTTGGGGTTTGGCGATATTTTCTTACTGTAGAAATGTTGGCGAAAATTTGGTGGTAAATTAGTCTTGCATTTGGATTGGGTATTTAGTGATGAGCATAGCTTTCTTCCTTATATTATAACCCCATCATAAAACAACACCTTCCTTTCTATTATAATACCTTATAATACCTCCCAGTGGTCTATAGAGAGCCTTGGACCTATGCACTGTTATAATCCAATAGTTGTATTCAGAGCACCATCTACAGTTTGTGGCTGGTATCACTGGCTTATCTATATCCAGTGATCTATGTGTCCTTAGGTATTACTGATTCAAGGACGTCCAGTAATCTATATATATCATCATAACGTATCACTGGCTTATTTACATCCAGTAATCTATGCCTTTCCCATCAGCATGCAAGGAAAGCACACACACACACACACACAAACCTGCTTTATCAGTTACTTGGCTTGCATTGGTCAATTGGCAAATGCGCTACTGCACTTAATATGAGCCTCCCCTTTAGACCATTTCTATAAAAAATAATTCATAGAAGCATGAATGGCACCAACTCCCATTTGTTTTCATAGGTATTCATTATATTAACTTACATATACATGTCATCAAGTCTTACCATGGTTATTTACAGCAGCCTCTGGAATACAAGAACAGAAAACAAAGCAGAACAAGCAGGTCTATTGCAACGTGGATTAATGTTCCCACATTCTGATTTTGGCAAAAATAACATGCAGTGATTTTCGAGCCTTTCTACAATATGATAAAATTGTAACCATACATACGACGTTCAAAAGATCCTAACTTGGCACAAAGATAACCAGAATTAGCCCTGCTTTGAAGTTCTTAGCACAACCTTGCTCCACTCGCAAAGGTAGGCCCAGTCAGTATGGAATGTTTTCTGTAAATCTTCTGTGTGTGGGGAGCGCCGGCAAGATATCTTCTCTAGCCTGCGCAGTGTAACCCCTTGGAACTCTGTCTGTCTTTACAGACTAGTCTCCACTAACTCTTCCCTGTAAGTTTTTCCATTAGCCAAACTCCGAGACTTCCCACTATATTTACGTGGCATGTCTGCATATAATTCTTCCAATCAGGTTAAAAAGAATGTTTTCTACGCCACCCTTCATTTCCAGAACAAAGAAATCCTTGCTCTCTGAGCAACTGTTTCATTTATTTCCTGCTGCGCATACTTTCTGCCCTCCACAAGCGAACACAGAAAGGAAGAGAACAAAATGCCATTGTGCATTTAAAATGCATTTCAGTAGTGTCACCAAAACATGTATTTTCACCTCATTTTGCACATGAGACTACATTATAATGTTATGGAGGTAAGAGTTAGTATTTAGCAATGTTAATTAAGTTAGCCACTTAGTCACTTATATGAATAATGTAGCCTTCCATGTATGAGGTATCCAAAAAAAAAAAAAATGGTGCACTTCATTGTTTGGCCTGGCAGCACTAAGCTGCTATGCATGCATTTCATCATCTGCAGTTTCAAGTTGGGCTTGGCTGTGTTCTATGTTCTGCACTTCCACTCAGGTTATATTATACTGGCTAAATACAAATTATATACTGCTGCTGGCAACATACCAGTACATGCTGGCAATAAAATGCCATTGTATTTGCAATAAAAAAATGCCATTACATTTAGTAAAATGCTATATATATTCTTACAAGTTCCTTGTCTGATTTCTCTAGCAGCGCATGTTATAAATGGATGCTCACATTCATTCTGTGAAGCAGTCAAAAGTTTCGAAGGACTAAAGCGCAGCCTCAATGATGCATATATTGCCTTAGTGTAATGGTTATGTATAGCTCAGGGCTCAATGCCACTGTATTGTTTTAACCAATGTACATTTTCACTGCTGACGGGCTGTGTGTGAATCCCACCTAAACCCTACACGCACACATATTTAATGTGCACATTCATACACCTAGGTGTGCCTTGCCTGCCTTGTCCTACGTCCGATGGGGATGCGCTCCTCCCCCTGATCATGGTGGGTCAGTACATGTGTTTATAATGATAGGCGTTAAAGGGCCTTTTACAGTAAATGGTATATATTAAATAGGTGTGATTGGCTTGCAAAAGCCTAGTTTCCTTGGTGGGTTGGGTTCGGAACATCATTTCCATTGACAGCAGGCACTTGCATGCGAATCCTGCTCCAGCCACCCCGTTCCAAGTGAGTGACACCCTCTTGCCAACTCCACCTTGCTCTCTTTCCCTCCTATTTTCATCCCTCTTTCTCTCATTCTGCAGCTCCTTTTCCTGGTTTCCACACCAATCCCTCCCCTGACCTTTTTCCATCCCTCCTCCCACCTCTGCCCCATGTGATTGGCTTGCAAAAGCCTGGTTTCCTAAGTGGGTTGGGGTTCAACATCATTTCCATCGACAGCAGGCACGTGCATGCAGATCCTGCTGCAGCCACCCTTTTCCAGGTGAGTGACACCCTCTTGCCAACTGCACCTTGCTCTCTTTCCCCCCTATTTCCATCCCTCCTTCTCTCATTCTGCAGCTCCTTTTCTGGTTTCCACACCAATCCCTCCCCTGACCTTTTTCCTTACATCATCCCACCTCTGTTACATGTGATCGGCTTGTAAAAGCCTAGCTTCCTTGGTGAACAGATAATAAGACTTGAGTATAACAGATGTTCAGTGTGCTCATGTCCTAAAAGTCAGATGTTGGGCTTGCAGCACAGCTAGTACAGTGAGGCTCTCCACCTAACCTCCAGAAAAATACAAGCAAATAACAGATATGTGCTGGTTGATCGCGCTTGTCCCAACAGGTTGTGACAGGTAAAGTTATCCAGTAATCTTTTTCAAAATTCTTGCTTTAATGTAGTACGCTCTTAAGAAAATACAGCCAAAACGTATTTTCGACATGAAGGGCCTCATTACACGGTAGGCGGTAACCATGGCGCTATTAGCGCCATGGTTGCCGCCGGTTCCGTACCGAGTCCACCATGGTGAATGGCGGAATTACCTTCACATTCCAAGGTGTGTGGGGGCGGTAATTCCCCATTCACCATGGCACTTCCCCATTCCCATTTGAGCCCCTATATGGCTCAATGGGAATGGGGAAGGCGGCCATTACGGTACTGCAAATTGTGGTACCGTAATTGCCTCCAAGGTCCCTTTGCGGGCCCGTTCCTTAACGGCTGGTAAAACCAGCCGTTGAGGTTGGATCCCGCAAAGGGACCTTGTAGTAAGGCGGTAAGGGTTTACCGGTACCGGTACCCTTACTGTTAACGGTAAACCCTTACCGCATTCCGTGTAATGAGGCCCAATGTCTTTTTGAAGGCATTGGTCACTGAGTGGATGTCCCCGATTTCTTCTTGTTATGTTGGCAATCAAAAATGCCTTTGGTGAGTGATCAATCTTGTGTGCTATTATTTCAGTATGAGATGCTGGTTATAGTGTGGATCAGAAACGTATATCCTTAATTGGATAGGGTTCCCAATTAGGGGCACCCTGGAGCAAAATCCGTGTGCGTGGGACTCCTTGGTGGTTTGGGTTCGGTCAGCATTTCCATCAGCAGCAGGCCTCTGCAAGTGGGTCACCTGTTTCAGGTGAGTGCCCCACTCTTGCGCCCTCCACCTTTCCCCTCTGTTTTCTTCTTGTTCTGCAGCTCATTTTCCTGGTTTGCACGCCAATCTGTCCCCTGGACTCCCTCTCCTCCCATCTCTGCCCTGCGTGAACACTGTTGGGTGTGGAAGCCTCCCTCTAAACAGTGGGATACTGTGGGACCCAGAGGCAAAGAGCAGCTCTCTATCAAGCAGCTATCCTCCATTTTTGCAGTGTTCACCTCAGGATGCCTGATGCAGACAACCTACAGAAACAGAAAAGGTAAGTGTGGTGTGTGTGGGGAGCACATCCATTGCTGTACTCCAGTAAAACCCCACCACTCTTATTACCAACTATCAAATGATGACCTCCGTTTAGCCTAATTGTGTAAACTGGCTGTGTTCTGCTCCAGGCCTATTTGAATTGGTAGCCTCTTGTTAGCACTTAGCCTATTTGTACAGATTAGCCAGGGTCTGCATTTGGCCTAATTATACATGTTAGCCACAGGGGCGTTGCTAGGGGGGGGGCTAAGGGGGCTATAGCCCCTGGTCTTTTGGTTGTAGCCCCGGATAGAATCTCAGGAGCTACAGCCAAAACACTAGCTAGCCCCCAGTCCCAACATTTCCGACATCAGCTTAGCCCCGGGTCTTTTCTAGACCTAGCAACTCCCCTGGTTAGCCATATGCTCCCTGCTTCGCCCTGAGATGGGCATTGTGTAACATCTGTATTGTGCTGGGTTCTGTTCACTGAGATGTATAGTTGGGGGAAGGAAATGTGATGTACTCAACTGGCTGTTGAGGGTAGGAAATGTGTCACACACCTAGATGTATTTTAGGGCTAGGAAATGTGATGCACTGAGATAGATTTGAGGGGATAGGAAGGTTGTCGCACTTAGATGGATTTTGGGGGCATAATATTTGACGCACTAAGATGATTTTTGTGGGTAGTAATGGTGTAGCACTCACATGGATTTTGGGGCAAGAAATATGATGCACTAAGATGGATTTTGGCGGTAGGAAATGTGATGCACTTAGATGTATTTGGGGGCATAGGAAGGTTGTCGTACTTAGATGGATTTTGGGGGCAGGATATTTGGTGCACTAAGATGAATTTATGTGGGTAGTAATGGTGTAGCACTTATATGGATTTTGGGGGTAGCAAATGTGACACATTTAGATAGATTTTGGGGGTAGGAAATATGACGCACTAAGATGGATTTTGGGGGTAGGAAATGTGATGCACTTCGATGGATTTTTGGGGGTAGGAATGGTGTAGCACTTAGATGGAGTTTAGGGTACGAAATGTGTCTCATTTAGATGGATTTTGGGGGTAGGAAAATTAATGCACTAAGATGGATTTTGGGGGTGGGAAATGTGACACACTTAGAGATCTGTCAGGATAGCTTGCCACTACTCCAGGGCCAGGTAATGTGATTCAATGAGATGGATTTGTGGGGATAGGAAGGATGTTGCACTTAGATGGATTTTGGGGGTAGGAAATGTGACACATTTAGATGAATTTTAGGGGGTAGGAATGGTGTAGCACTTAGATGGATTTTGGGGGTGGGAGATGTGATTCACTTAGATGCATTTTTGGGGGTAGGAATGGTGTAGCATTTAGATGGAGTTTAGGGTAGGAAATGTCACTCACTTAGATGGATTTTGGGGGTAGGAAAAATGACGCACTAAGATGTATTTTCGGGGTGGGAAATGTGACACACTTAGAGATCTGTCAGGATAGCTTGCCACTACCCCAGCGCCTTGGTTCTGGACCTGACTGTTTCTTGATATTAGCCCACTTTTATGCTTACAATACCTGTAAGGACAGCCATGGGTTTATAGTTAGGTATGCAGGTAGCCTGGCATTGCAACTAGAAGAAAACGCATGCGGGTTAACATATGTGTTACACTTAGAGCATTTATGCCTTATAATGTTTAGCTCACCCAGGACTCTCAAAGATATACATTGATAACTCACCATTGCATCTTTAAATCCTTATGTTAGCCATTGTAATACACAGTGGTTATATGCTGGTATCCTTGATATCACACTTAGTTGAATCTTGTGGTTAGCATTTATAGAATCCCATCATCCTAATTTCTATGGTAGCCTGTCTGTACCACTTACAAAGATGATCGAGGACAGCCAGTCTATTGCACTTGGTAGACTTGAGAGTAGCCTGTCCATAGTGCCTAGAAAAGTCTACATAGGCAGCTGGCTTTTTCTTCATCACAGATGATTGGATGACACAGCGACACAAAAGATAAGTGCTATCTGATCTTAAGTATGCATAAACGCACTGCTTTGGTGGACATCTGCCGCAGGCATGGCACTCCATCCATGCACTTTAGAATGCAGCTACGACTATGATAAATTCGGCCTAGCTGGCCACATATCTGCTTCACACTGAAACACTACACTTGCCTCAACACCTCTGCCATTAGAATACAGCGACAACCTATGACAACTTTCAGTCTAGCTGGGTACATGTCGGCTCTCCTGCACTAGCCCTCTGCCGTCACCTCCCTCAGCGCCCATCCACATGCCTGAGCTCTTTAGCTTCCTCTAAGAACTTTTCTAGTCGTGCCTTAAAACACTTGTGTAAAGGCACGTTATAAATGACTTACCATAGCCTACCTAGAATTCTGTCCCTGAAGGCATACCTACCACAAAGCACTTTGAGGCCATACAAATGGGAAAAGGCACTATACAAATGACTACTACAATACCATACAATATAAGTTTGGGAAGACACCTCAAGAAATTCAGGGAACATAGGAAGAGAGAAATGATGTCTTAGGTTTATTGGGTGAGTGCTGCAAATATGAACATGATGGGGTGGATTGATGGATACAAGGTGAAAACATTTGTTGATTTGTCTCACCTCTTGTATTTTGAATGTTTTTCTGAGGCTTGTTCACCAGAGCTGTGTCAGTACAGACACTGGGGCTAGCATGACAGTGGTTGACAGGATGCTGCTCAGGCCAGAGGACTATGTAGGTGTTCCTCTGAGAACCACCAGGCTAGCTGGTGGGCCAACCAAACGTGCCTGTGTAGCCTTAGTCACCATCCAGATTGATGACAAGACAGGCAAACTGCCTGTAATCGCATACGACAATGTGCCTGCCCAAGTGTTGTTGGAAATGTACCTATCTGAGTTGGGGTTGTTTTCTGATGGGTCACACATGGTTGCTAATGCAGTCACTAGGTCACAGGCCAAGAAGGGTCTGACTGATAGTCAGATACCCAAGCAAAGGGGGAAACCCAAGGCAAGAATAAAGATCAAGAAGGCCAACCTCTGTGAAGGGGGCCCCTTCTCTACTTCAGCAGCATGCACTGTGGTCCAAGCTCCTGAGGGACTAGGCCCAGTGGTGAATCTAGACTCAACTCCTATGGGAGAAGGGCCATAGGACCCTCCTCAGAGAGAGGTACTCACCCCAGAGGATCGCCCTGACCTCCAATGCCTGTTGGCTGAAGGTATGCACTCTAGGGTGGCTATCTGTAAGGGTCAGAGAGAATGCTACTCTCGTGAGGGTCTGAGGAAACAGCCCAAGGCCCAGGAACAAGGTGAAGTGCATATGTCTTTTTAAGATGTATTGGGAGGGTGAGCTCCTTTATAGGGAGACCACTGAGCCAGAACCTGATGCAATTAAAAGGTTTTAAAAGGTTGATTGTACCCAATGTCTACATGCCCATTCTACTGCAATTGGCCCTTGAGGTGCCCCTAACTGATCACCTTGGCATTCAGAAGACCATGCAACAGCTCTCAGCCCACTTTTACTAGCCTAGGATGTGGGTAGAAGTGGAAGCCTTCTACAAGACCTGTCACACTTGTTAGGTGTCTGGCAAGACTAGAGATGGTGTTTTTGCCAGTGTTTGACACACCATTTGAAAGGGTTGCCATCAACATTGTCAGTCCCTTAGACCCTCCTACATCAGGTGGACACAGTTTCATCCTGGTACTGGTTGATCATGCCACCAGGTACCCTGAGGCTATACCCCTTTGGACCATAACTGTCAAGGTGGTTGCTAGGGCTCTGCTGGGAATTTTCACCAGAATGAGTTTCCCCAAAGAGGTAGTGTCTGGCAGGAGATCCAACGTCATGTCTAGTTACATGCAAGCAATGTGGAAGGAGTGCGGTGTTACTAACATGTTTTCTACATCCTACTACCTCCAGACAAATGATTTGGTTGAGAGATTTAACAAAACTGTCCAATGCATGTTGGGTGCTTCAGAAGAGCCCCTGAGAAGGAAATGGGACCTTCTATTACCATATATGCTGTTTGCCTAGAGAGAGGTACCTCAGGAGATGATTGGTTTGAGCCCCTACGGGCTCCTCTTTGGATATCCAGTGAGGGGGGCCTTGGCTTAGTTAGAGAAGGCTTGGAAGCCACACCTCCAGGTCCTGCCAAGCAAGTGGGCCTATTTGTTAGCCCTCACAAGGAGGATGTCACAGATGATGGACCAGGCATCAGCAAATCTCAAGGCCAACCAAGAACTGAACAAGTACTTGCATGACTTTCATGCCTCACAGGTGAACTGGACTCCTAGCCAGGAGATCTTTGTGACAGAGCCCACTAAGCTTCGAGCTTTGGCAGATAAGTGGACTGGACCCTTGAGGGTAATCTCCAAGATGGGCAAGGTGAACTATCTGGTCGACATGTGTACACCAGGAGTAGCTCCTCAGGTCTTCCATGTTAACAGGCTCAAGTCATACCAGCAAAGTGAGGAAGTATCATGCCTTCTACTAGCTTCAGGGCAAGAGGAGGAGGATAGTGAACCAGTTCCTGAGTTGCTACACTGCAACCCTCAGGATGGCCCAGTGGAGGGAATGCATTTCTCTCCTGATCTGACATCAGAGCAGCAGAGGACATGCATGGTGTTGCTGCAGCAGTATGCCCCTCTGTTTTCATTGTCACCAGAACTCACCCCATGGTGCAGGCAGGAAAGTGACACTGGTGACAGTGTACCTGTAAAGAGCAGTTGCCACAGGATGTCAGACAAAGTAAAGAACAACATCCGAGCAGAGGTCGCCAAAATGTTGAATTTGCGTGTAATTGAACCCTCAAAAAGTCCATGGTCAAGCCCTGCTATCCTTGTTCCCAAGGCCAGTTCCCAGGCAGGTACCAAAGATTGGAGGTTCTGTGTGGACTGCAGAGGAGTCAGTGCAGTCACCAAGACTGATGCTCGCCCATTGCCCTGGGCTGATGCATTTGTGGAGAAGATAGGTGCTGCCAAATTTGGGAGTACCTTTGACCTCACATCAGGCTATTGTCAAATAGCTCTGACTGAGCAGGCCAACGAAAAAATGGCTTTCTCATCCCCTGAGGGGCTCTACCAGTTTAGAGTCAGGCCTTTTGGGTTGAACAATGCCATTGTCACCTTCCAAAGGTTGGTCAAACATGCTCTCAGTGGACTGGAGGCCTTTTGTGTGGCCTACCTCGATGACATTGATGTCCATTGTTTCACTTGGGGAGAGCATTTGACGCACTTGGATAAGGTGTTGCAGGCCACAAAAAGGCCCCCCCTCACAATCAAGGCCACCAAATGCCAGATAGCCCTGGGGAAGGTTGCGCACCTTGGTCATGAGGTAGGATAGGAGAGTATCAAAACCAACCTCTCCTTAGCAAGGTAGAAGTTGTATGCCACTGACACAGAAACTGGAGCTGTCTTGTCTCATTTGGACAACAAAGGGAGAGCGAATCCCATAATCAAGACAAATGTTATGCTGGAAATGCTTTTGGAGGGACAGGGCCTCCTTGTCCTTGTATTGACAATTTTCTGTTCGGGTTTTCTGTGTGTCATTCTGCACAGGAGGGCAGTTTGGACCCCTACCAGTGCAACTCTTCATGTTTACCTTTTTGTGAAAAGTACCCAAGGGCTACCTTTTGGGCGCCCATGGGTACAGGCCCACCCTTGTACCCCTCGTGTATGTTTTTGGGAACCTGTGGGTTGCCCACAGTGCAGGATATTGCTGGTGACAGATACATGCTGACCTGACAGTGACTCTGGGTATCCACCATTTTTGGTATAGCCCTGCCCTGCCATAGCAATCAATGAATTCTTAAGCCATTCCTTAATTCCCTAGTTCAACTGGGCCCTTTTCTCTCCTCTATCTCACTCTCCACCTGTGGTGCCCTTTAGGGCTCTATCCTCTAACCTTGGCTTTTAACATCTGCCTTGCCCCTCTAGCCCATAGGATCCTCCTTCTCTCCTAACGTCCAGTATTATGCAAACGACACACAGCTCTCCTTCAAGCTTCCCTCTTCTGCCTCCTCCTCTTCCTCTCTCATTACTGTCTGTCTGCTATTCAGGTATGGTGCACTGCTAACGATCTCTGCCTTGATGCCAGTAAGACTGAGATCCTTCTTAATGGGACCACAGCTCCCTCCTTCCTTCCTACACTCTGGCTGGTCTCCATGGGTCTCCTCCCCTCACCCTCATGTGAGGAAAGAAACCTTGGTGTCATCTTTGACTCCCCTTTCGCCCTCTCTCCTCACATCACAGACCTTGCCAAGAAGACCCACTTTCAGCTGCACCTCCTCAGAGGCAATCTCCCTTTCCTCACCTTCCCCCAGTAACCCAATGTCTCCAGAGCTCTGGTCCAATCCAGGATGGACTACTGCAACAGCCTCTTCCTGCACCTGCCTAACCCCTCCCTTCCCCCCTCCAACTAATCCAGAATAGGACTGAAAAACATATCCTTGACCTCAAGCCCCTGCATCCCTTCAGCCCTAGAATCTCTCCACCAGCTCCCAGTTGCTGCAAGGATCAAGTTCAAGACCATCTGCATAATCCACAAGTCTTTCTGGGGCTTGGAACCCACTACATCCAAATCTCTCTCCCTAAATACCTCCCTGCTAGAGTCCTTCAGTCTTCTAGCTCCAACTCTATGCAGATCAGATGCTTTTCCAGGCAGAGAGTGGGTGGTAGATCTCTCTGCTCCGCAGGTGCCTCCCTCTTGGATGGCCTCCCTGCCTCTCTCAGACATGAACTGGATCTCCTTAAGTTTCAGAAGCTTTTCAAGACCCTCCTTTTCTCTTCCTCCTTCCCTCTCCGCCTCCCCTGCTAATTTCCCACTCTGACTCTTGACTGGCTGCCTGGTTCCTTCAGATTCTTATAGGGCACCAGGCCCTCCTCGACCAGTCTACCCCTGCACTTGGTCTCCCTTGACCCCCTGCCCAACCTGCACTTGCCTTTCTGGCCTCCCTTACCCTGCACTAGCCTGGCTGGTCCTGCGCCCCTTGAGCCCTTCCAGCCCTGTTCCTCGCTATTAGCATGTGGACCTTCTTCAACTGCACTTTTTGCTTTCCCCAGGCTCTGTCGACCTGGCCTTCTCTGCCACTTGCTTAACGCATGGGCCTTTCCGTAATTACCAGAACATCCCCACTCTCCTCTTCCCTGCACCGCTTGTTACTGCACTGAACTTAACTGAGTATGAGAGGGCCTACTAGGACCATTTTTCTTTTTGTCATCCTTTCCCCCTTGTCTTGTTGCACCTTGAAACACATTGTGTATAGGCGCATTATAAATACCTAATAAATAAATAAAAATAATAAAAATAAATACATAAAAATAAATATACAATGGCAATATGGCCACTGTAGCATCTTTGTTTCTTTTGCTTTGGCCCTTTGTTTCTCAAAATTCTCAGAATCCCAGGCTTTGTTCCCTTCCCCTGAATGGCTATTGGTTGGAAGGACCGCATATGGCTCTGGGGCTGCCTAGTGCCACACTTCATGGTGCCTTCCGAGGGACTGCTTGTTGTGGGTACACCCTTGGGGTGGGACATGTATGAATGGAGTATGGAGTCAAAACACATTCAGCACTGACTGAAACTGTAATAAATGCAAAGAGTGCTCTGAAAGGCTGGGAAGTTGCCCCCAATTCACCTCTTGTATTGTGGGGGTTGGTTTTGGGTGAATGACCTGAATTCCTTTGAGCCTGATTGGGTGCTGCCAGCAAGAATGCACATGTGTGTGATTGGCTGGCTGAGCCTGGCTCTGACTGAGTGAATGGGGAATGCTTTGTATAACAGAGGACCTCACACCCACCTCCTTGTCAGAAGCTGAAACAAGAAAAGAAAACTGAAGCAAGTAGCTGAAGTCATATTAAGCTTGTATCCCATAGCTATGAGGGGACATAGTGCAAATGCTGCTCCTCACTCGAAATGTCCTGGAAACCAGTCCTGTGTGCCTGCCGTCCGGAGTAGGGATCTTTGTGGGTCCATCTTGAATTCAAGAAGTCCATCTGTGTCCCACAAGGTCAACAGGAGTGCTTGCGACCACTGGAAGCTAAGCTGCTGAGTATCGCCCAGAAGAGGGGATATCCTGGCATAGTGCTGCCCAACAGCCAGAGCTGTCAAAGTTCCAAGTATCTGATGAAATCTTCAAGTGTCACTGAAGCCATGACATCTGTCCACTTATCCACATCAAAGAAGATCCAGGGTCGCTGCCTGCAGATGAGTGCCAGCTAGTGGGTTTCCCACCACCCTTCCATGAAGACGGTGTCCCAAGGGTCCAGACTTAGTGAGGCTCCTCATTCCAATCCAGTGGTCATGGCGAAGTTACCAGAAGCCATCTTGTTATCCGTGCTGCAGCTGCAGCACCATAGAACCAAAAAGGCGGCCATCCACAAAGTACCAAAACCTGACAACTGATACTGTCACTGCTCCCGTCACCACAGAAAGTCAACAATGATGACCAAAGGGCCTTTCTTCTTCATCCAAGCCTTGTTGAGGTCCACAGCAAGTTTAATCGTTGTGGGACATTTACAGCCAGAGTAGCAACTTGACAACAGAGTCCACCGCGATAGACCTGCATTGCTGCCTTTGCAATACTGATTGGTTCCCTTCTTTTACTTGACGCTGACATCCCAGAGACTCCTTCTTCCAGAGGGGGCCCTCTTCGGGGATCTCATTGAGTAAAGCCAACAAACTCCACCACTTTACCTGCCAAGACACCAACGGTACTGTGACGAGGAACAGCATCTTCCATCTTCTGGATTCATCCATGGGTCGCAGATTCATCTTGGATCCTGTCATCCAGTGGCTTCACAGGTACTTTGGGGTAGTGAGATCTTTAGAAAGAGAAGCAGACTATTAATGAACATAGTTGTACTGAGGTGTGATATACAACGTAAAGTACACCTTATATTTTCCTTGCAGGCTGCCCAGGTGGGCATGTCTTCACACAGTAATGCATGCTTGATCCTAAAGATAGCATTCTGACCATGTTCTGAATATTACGTGCCTTTTTACATTAATGTCTATGAAGTTACACAATGCTTAGTTATTTGTATTGTGAAGGCATCATGAAGCAAGACACAGACAACAGATTCAGAATTCAAAGCCAAATATTTAATTAACTTAAATTTCAGAATGCAAAAAGGCCTAACTTGCCATATGCTAAGGTGGGATTTCCCAAAGGAAAGTCTGAGTCAAAGAGTTCAACTGAAGAATCTGTCTGTGTCCAAAACCTATACTTGCCCTCAATACTAATCTATACAATGTGTAGGAATATCTGCAACCAAAATGTTCAGTGTCCAACATGTTCTGAGCCTCTTCCTGCTCGCAGATTCCCTTCAGCTCCCTTCCCCAAGTATAAAACAGTTCCACCAAAAAGTCTCCTAATATTTTTATTTTTTTTAATTTTTATTAGCATTTAGTTGATTTAAATCTTTTACTATTCCATTAAAATCCTTAAAAGAAAGCCTTAAAATGAAAGAAACCTTAACATCTTAGAAAAAAGAGAACACAGGGAAAGTTGCAGAAAAGGTCAAACAAACAAGTGAATGGAAAAAGCCAGAAGATCGTTCACTGGTGCCATTTTTATTTGGTTTCTGTTTCCTTGAATTGCTTCATAAACATCAACTCAAGAAACTTTACCAAGTCCCGAATTAGCCCTGCAATGGCCCCCCATAAAGCGCCTCCCACTAGGCATCTGTGTCCGTCCCAAAGCTACTCCTCATCTTTTCATAGAGTAAAAGTGTTTTTCGTGTTCTCAGTTCCAGACAGAAGAGGAACAGATCCTTTAATGTTTCTGCATGAATTGTGCATAATCGACATCTGTCATCCTCTGCAAGACCTCCATAACTGTGGAATGTTACTTTTGTATGAAGTATGTTTATGCGAAATCTGAGAAACAGGTACCTGCCTTTTACATTTGGTAGGTTTTGTGGAGTTATGTTTGGAGTGCTGGAATGCATTTTCCCGAAAGGGTATGGATCTTAGAATTTGATCTTTTGACTTTGGTGATGTACCAGTCAGCAGTCCATAAGGTCTTCTTTATCAGGAGTGGATTCCTGTCGACTGACAAGCCGAGGATGGACAATGTTCTCACACATCTTTCTCACCATAAATTCAGTGCCCAGTCAAACATGCTCTCTTCCTTCATCCCTATAATTTGGAATTGAGAGGGGCAATCTGCGGAAATTAGTTTACCGAAAGTCATCCGTGATTTTCAAATACCTATCACATGTTGTGAGCGGAGGCCAAGTTTGTGTCTGATGATTGCCATTGGAATTGCATTAGGGAGTCATAATATTAGTCTGAATATTGTCTTCCCAAAACGACTCTCTAATCTTTCCCAAATTTCACAAGGCAAACCCAAACAAGCCTCTGTGGCATAGGTCAATGTTGGTATGACTTCTGGTTGTAAAAGGTTATGACTGAGAGGAGCAAGAACTTTCCAGACTTCCTCCCAATCACCATTCCTTGTGCAGTCAGCCGTTTTTCTTTTGTGTTTAAACAATCCATCCACGGCTTCTCACATGTGTTCGCACTGATCATTACTCCTAGATATTTTATAGAGGCAACAGGTCGCATTCGGTTGCCCCCAATATCCAACTGGGGATTTTAGATTTCCTCTACCTTTGACGTCCCAATATAAGGATTTCCGTCTTTGCGATGTGCCTCTCCAAGCTGTTCTGGTCTACATAGTTCTGCAACATGTCCAACTTCTTCTGCAAGTTGTCTGCTTACAAGAGCCATCCTGCAGAGGTTCTGTTAATTCTGGGAGGGCAGGGCCTGGCAGGACCTAGGACCTCCTTCATGTCCGTAATGAAGATGTTATATAAAATAGGGGCAACCTTGCTTCAGGCCCCTGTAGGTTCGAATTCCTGCCTGGTGTAATCTGACCTGCAAGATGGTCCCAGAATACAGGTCTTTGATTGCAGACAGTAAATCCTTCATTTTGGCCCATAGTCTTTCCCGACAAATACAGTCGAAGGCACACTACATATCTATAAAGGCCATATAAAGCCTGCCTCTCCCCTTCAAAGTCCTTATCTTTATGAGGCTACTAAAGAGCAAGTTCAGGCCACAGCCAACACAGTTAACAAAGCCAGTTTGTCTGGGGCAAATGTCCCAGTCTTCTTAATCCACTCCTTCAGGCATATGAGCAGAATACGCGCACAAATGTTGCCCAATCCATCAAGAAGGGTGATCAGCTGTAGTTTTTTGGATCCGCCCATTCATTCTTCGCAAAAATGGGAACCACTACCGCCCTTTTTCAAGTGGCTGGAACGCTGCCAGAATGAATGATCTGGTGGAAAAAAACAAGCAAAAGTCAGCCCATGCCTCTGCGGTCTCCTTTAGCATAGCATTTGTCATCCAATCTGGACCTGGGGCACTTGAATTACTTGCTTTCCTTATGTTACACAAGATTTCCTCCCTGTCAAAATGGATTAACCAAGGGGTAGGCTCGGTGTGGCTCCTCCCTTCCTTCTGATGGATCTTCTGCATGAAAAGGTTACCAAAATGTTCAACCCAGCAATTCTCTGGAACCGAGTTCAATTGAAATGAACCATTATCAGTTTCCCTACCATTTAGCAATTTCCATAGGTTTCTTGTATTTTTTTAATTCAAAGTCTGGAGCATGGCTTCAGAATCATTCTGATAGAGTGTTTCTCTGTCAGAGATAACCGAGTTATTGCACTGTTGTTTCCTCTTTTCCGTTGCTAAACCCCAAGTGAGCATTGGGAGGGATCTTCAAGTCCTGAGGTAACTATGCACATGCTTCTGACTTCTGATTGTTTGTCATAGGAGTGTTTTGGATTAAAATTGGGTTTACCTCTGATTCTTTCTTTCTCTTGAAAGATGGCCAGGAGAGGTTCATATTCCACCTCCCCCACATCTGACTGTTGCCATACTTTCAGATTTTCAGTCATTTGGGACACCACTGCTGGAATAATACGCAACCTGTTTCTTCTTGGTTCCAAAGCAGTTTTATGACTCCAAGGGGAGGTTTTTTTCTTCCTATCCATTGCTATCTATTACAGGAGAACACCATCGGGTCATGGTCATTCTGTTTAGATGGATAAACCATCAAGGATATAACCCATGGGAGCATAGTCCCGACAACAAAACAACAGCACAGAGTTGCCCTTGCTGAACCCGAATGCCAGGTTGGGGCTCCCATCTGGTCTCCTTTAACTTGGCCATTCAACATATGTATTTCTCTCACAGCGGTTTCTCCCATCCAGTCCAAGCCTATTGCTTTGTTTTTATTGGATGCACCTCCAGCCTCCTTTCTCTGCCTGTGGTGATACGAAGACGCTCAATGTTTAGATCACCACAGATGATTACCCAAGGCTCATCTAATTGTGAGTACAGAAGATCTATCCATTACATTACTAAATCCACAAACATATTAGAATCTTTGGAATTTGGATTCCAGGAAAGGTTGAAGAGTACCAGACAACCCTGTCTATCTGAAGGATGGACTGTTAATTGTATTATTAATATCTGAATAAGGGGCTTAGGATGTATCACTCTAATGACCTTCTCTATGGAGCTATTTTTTATCAATGCCTTCCCAATTTCCCCTTCTTTGCTTTCTTTAGATATCCTGTGTAGCCATCCAATAAAGTAATTTCCCTAAGCCATGTTTCCTGTAAACATATAATGTCCAGTTTGGCCATTCTTAAGTCAAAGCTCTGAAACAGGTGGGTAAAGCCTCTCGTGTTCCAAGATCTGAAGTCCAGCCTCCCGGTTCCTCTCCAGACCAAACTCTAGCCTCTACAGATTGTGGCAAGGAATCTGGCGAGCCAGTTCCAGGACTGCTCTTTAGTGATGGTCTGCTTCAAAGGCTCGGGCACTCCTGTCCCTGCCCTCTGTGCTCAAGCTTTTTCTGGTGCCTCTAATGGTGATCTTTAAAGATCCAGGTTCATGTAAACCCTGCGGTTTTGTTTACTCATCCCCATCGTTTTAGCAGTCTCTACTTACTCCTCGGGTCTCCTCCTTTAAATTAGGAGTATATAAAGGAGGTCCTGACTCTCGGGTTATTTTCATTGGAGGATTACAGGCTTTTAGATCAAAACCCAGAGCTCACTATTCATTGATCACATTAACCGTAAGCGCTGTCAGGGTCCTCAACCTAACCTTTTTCTCTTTGACCAACGCCTGCCAGCACGCATCAACTTCCTACCTTCTCTTGCTACTCCTCCTTCCTCTCTCTCTGCACCTCCCTCACCACCTCCGATGGGTGTATCACCCCCTTGGACCACTTCTCTGAAAATCTTCAAAGGTGGTGACCGGCTACACTTTGTGTAGATGGTGAGTGGGCACAGCAATTTGTTCTATCTAATTTTAAGAACAATTGTACACTCAAAGTGCATGCCCACTAAACAGTGCCTCCATGCGTGGCACAAAGATGTAACTGCAGAACAAGACCACAGCTTTGTATCCTTTGGTGTGGGCTGCACACCCTAAGATTCACTGTATGGTTTAACTGAAAACTTTTTCTTAGCGTAATCAAGTACTGTTGAGGGTTAACAATCGTTTTTTAAATTAAATGTTCAATCCTCTGTGGTCATGATAAAAGTTACTACTTATATGCAGTCCTTCATCAAGGTTAAACTTCATAATCTGGATGTCCTTGAATTCTTAGGGAACCGTGTGTCCATCTGTACCTCACCTCCAACTAAAGCTTTAAGTTCTCCTTTGAATGTTGAGGACGGACGGAGAGAGGCGTCCGGCCTCAACATTCTTAGGCAAACTTAATGTTTTAGTAACTTTTATTATAACCAAGGAGGATTAAAAATGTAATTAAAAAAACAATCATTTACTCTCAACAGCAGTTTTACTCTAAGAAAAGGTTTTCAGTTAAACCACATAGCGGATCTTAGGGTGTGCAGCGCACACCGAAGGCTAACAAGCCTTGGTCTTGTTCAACCGCTGCACTTTGTCACTCTAAATGCTCAATCGGCTGTCAAATACTCTTCTGAGTCATTGTTGAAGACTTTGATCTCAACGTCCTCGCCCTCAACAAGATGTGGTTCGATGCCAGCTCTGTCACCGCTTTCGACTCCCTGATGGCTGTAAGGCCCTATCCAAGCCTCGGGCCAACCAACCTGGTGGTAGAGAAGCCCTGATCTTCCCTTAATGGGTCCCCATCTCTTTCATACCCACCCAGCCCTATTCCTCCTTTGAATGCCTTTTCTGCAAGCTTGGTGTCTCCCCGACTCTCTCTCTCTCACATTTGCCACTATCTACAGTGCCCCTGGCCCTATCTCTCTCTTCCTCTCTGAATGGGCAGACTTTAGCTTCTCTCTTCTGACTTCTTCCTCTAAACCCCTCCTCCTTGGTGACTTCAGGATCCACCTTGACTCATCTGTCCCTACCTCCACACACTTCCATGATCTCTGCACCTTTCTCTCCCCCACTATTTTTTCCCTCCGATCCTCCCCACTCTGCTGGACATGCTCTTGATGCCTTCATCCCTGCTGACCTTCCATTCTCTAACTCTCTCACTACAGCTCTTTCTTTGTCTGATCATTCCCTCCTCTCTTCCCACTTGAGTTCTCTCTGTCCCCTGACCAAGCCTTCCCCAGCACTGCTAGCCTCCTTCATGGTCATCTCTCAGATGAAACAAGGGTTGGTTGCTGCGTTAGCCTCCACCTTTACCCCCTCCCTCCTTCACGCCCTATTGACTCCCCTACTGACTCTTTCCTTGCCACTCTTCGTCTTGCTATTGCTAACACTCTTGACATTCTTGCCTCTGTCATGAGGATTCGCCTGAAACCTGCCTCCAAGCACAACAGCTGGTATAACTCTGATCTAGCTGCTTTGAAATGCAAGTATAGAATAGCTGAACATAAATGGCAGACCTCGGCTCATCTTCTGACAAATTGGCCTGTCATCTTGTGCAACCACTCCTTAGCCTCTGGCTCTTCCCCTTCCTTTCTCAAGCACTCCCTTGTACAACCCTTTCTAAAAAAGCCTTCTGTCTGGCAAATGATCACCCTATCTCTACTACACCCTTCCTTGGTAAACTCCTGAAGACATTGGTCTTCCCCCACTGACCCAACACATGGAACTCAGTTGTTTGTTTACATGACCATCAATCTGGATTCCGAGCATCCAGAGGCACAGAAACTGCTCTTCTGAACACCCATGAAGAACTGCTCACAAATCTTGACTCTAACTCTCCCGCTATTCTCATTCTCCTTGACCTCTCTTCCGCCTTTGGCACAACGGTCACCACTCTAGCCTCATAAAGCGGCTCCATGATACCCTTGGTATCTCAGACCGGACACTTGATTGGGGGACCTCCTTCCCACTGACTGCCCCTCCCAGGTGCTGCTGGGATCCTTCTCCTCTACCGCCACTCTCTAGATGTGGTGTTCCCCAGAGCTCTATCCTTTCGCCCTGGATTTTCAATATCTACTGTGCATCTCTTACTCACCTAATCTCCGCCTTCTCCTATTATTCCCAGTGTTATGCAGATGACACACAACTCTTCTTCAAGCTCCCTTCCCCCTCCTCTTCTCCTTCCTCTATCATCCCAGATTTTCTCTCTGATGTCCAGGCCTGGTGCACCTCCAATGATCTATGTCTTAATGCCAGTAAGACTAAGAATCTTCCTATCGGGACACATGTTCTGTGTCTCCCTCCTGCACTCTGGCTGCCCTCTATGGCCTCTCCTTATTCTACTTCCTCTGAAGCCTTCTCTCTCCTTCATTCCCCACATCTTGCACCTTGCCAAGAAGGCCCACTTTCAACTTCACCTCCTTTGAGGCATTCTCCCTTTCCTCACCTTCCCCCAGAAGCTCAATGTCTTGAGAGCTCTAGTCCTCTCCAGGCTGGATTACTGCAACAGCCTCTTTCTCAGCCTGCCTCTTTCTTCCCTCCGCCCTCTGCAACTAATCCAGAATAGTGTTGCAAGACTTAACCTTGGCCTCAAGCTCAAGGACCATATCTCTCCTGCACTAAAATCTCTCCACTGGCTCCCGGTTTCTGCAAGGATCAAATTCCAGACCCTCTGCATCATCCACAAGGATTTTTGGAGCTTGGGACCACACTATATGCAGCCCTATCTCACTAAATACTCTACTTCTAGATCCCTTTGATCCCTTTGATCTTTCTTCTCCAAGCAGAGAGCTGGTGGCAGATCTCTCTCTTCGGCTTGCTTGCTCCTCTAGAACAGTATCCCTCTCTCTTTCTGTCTTGAACTGGATCACCGCAAACAACTCAAGACCTTTCCCTTCTCCTCCTCCTTCCCCCTCCCCTTTCCGTGCTTACACTCTCCACTGCACTGAGATTGGCGGCCTGGTCCCTCCGGAGTCTGATAGGGTCCTGGCCTTCTGCCCAATCACCACCAGCATCCCCACCCTGCACTGCCATCTGGGCCCATACCTACCTGTCAGGTGGTCTGTCTCAGCCATGCACTTACCTGATGGGCGTTAGACCTCCCTCTTTCTTGGGATGTCTCTGCCCATGCACTTACCTGTTGTCCCCCCAACAGGAAACTCTGGCACTCCACCCCTGGGGGACCTTTTAGCACTTACACCCTGCCCCCCATTTTCTCTCTCTGCAATTGCACGTTCTGAATGTCACAAGGCCTAGTAGGAACACTGTTTGCTCTCTTATTAATTCTTTGTCATTTCCATTGTTTATTTGTTCCCTTGCTCCCTTGCCTTTTGCCTTGTGGTGCTTTGAAAGACTGTTTTTGTTGTATAAGCACCATATAAATGACCAATAAATAAATAAAACCTGCTGTGAAATATTTTTTAATTCACATCAAACAAAATGTCCTGCATTCAGAGAGTTTCGAGAATGTGTTTCCTGCACCTCAAGACCTTCCTCTTTTCTTCTGCCTTCGCTCACCCTCTCCCCTGCTGATCTGTTCTCTCTTGGCACCGTGCACCTGGCCACCCTCTGTCTTTTGGGGCCAGGTACCTGCTCATCCTGTCACCCTCCCGCACAGCCTCCGGGCCACCCCTTGCACTGGGGTCTGTATCTGTACCCATACAGCCCCCCCTTTTTCGTCCTGCACTTATCGGACCTACCCTGTCTGCTGCCTTAAACCTAGCACTTGCAAATTGCTGGCTGCATTACCACTGTTTGTTGCCTTTATTATTTATTTATTGTTATTTATCTGTTTCTCCTCTGCTTTGCACTTTCCACCTCTCCCCCCTTACATGCACTTTTCCCCTCCCCCTCTCCCATGCACTTGCGCGTTCTCAATGTCACTGGGCCTAGTAAGATCGCTGTTTTGTTTTCCCCTGTTCCCCTCCCTTGCCTTGTTGCGCTCTGAAACACTTGTGTACGAGCGCGATAGAAATAAAATATCAATCAATTAACACGCGACCACTCTGATACAAAGTATTCCTAGTATTTCAATATTTGACAATAGATTGAATTGGAGACCTTCAAAAAAGTGTTTCCTCAAACACGCAACCAGTCCAATACACAGTATTCCTCAAACAGACAAGTTCAAACACTGGCGCAAAAGGTTTCTCAATTGCTAGAAACTCACCGGTCATGTTCACAGACTTTCCAGAAGCGTGGATCATATGGCCTCCTGCTTTCACATCAGGGGTATAATTCCTTCCCCTCAGGCACACATGTTGTGACCTCCTGACTCAGGGGAAAGGGACAGCCTCTCCACATGGCTCCCTACACAATCTTCGGTCTGTTCCATGGAGCCCCAGCTCCTACCCCACGCTTCCATAGACCGCCTCTCTCTGCAGACCTCAGCGTTTCAGCATGGTTTCCAATTGAAGTTCCCTCCTGCTTAAACTGGCCTTCCTGCTGCTTCTCCAGTTGCTCTCTTTGCTAGTGGGCTGGTCTCCTTCTATACACCTGCAGCCCCTTGACAGGCTGCAGGTGTGAAGGGCCAATGAGCCCTGTTTGACCACAATTAAAGGGACATGCCTGACCTTCACTGCTCTTAACAGGCATCTTCCTTGTCCCAGGACCAGAGTGGTAAAAGAGTTTAGTCTTCATTGGTCTTAGTTGCCTCTTGAGGGGAGCTGGCTTACAATAACCTATACATTTCAGGCAAGGGTTGGGTTGGTCATCAGTGAGGAAAGTGGGATACCATGTCTCGCTTAAGGGCCACAAGGATCCTCCCTCGCTTCTCCACCCCCAGGGTCAGGATCGTAGAGCGATGGCCTTTCCCTGGCCACCTGTGCAGAGGATCCATGGGGTTTAGGAGAGAGAATGCCCTCAGGTTTCTCACATTCAGCCTCCTCACAAGTTTGGCGGTAACCCTTAAATGCAGCAGTTACGCTATTACCACTGCATTTAAGGGTCTGCCAAATCACGCATTTGGCTGCATTTACCCCCAGCTCTGAACTGGTGGTAAAAGTTCCGGGAAAATGCCAATTTTCAGGTGCAATTAGCGCTCTGCAATTAGCACACGCTAATTGCGCCGAAAACAATGGGGAATTGCTGTTACTTCCAAACCCGTGATCCGGCGCTAATAGCGCTGCAGGGTTTGGCGGTAACGCTATTAGTACAGGTGGTATCCTAGCAGTAATACTGTCGGGATACCGCCCAACTCGTGATGAGGCCTATTATGCTTTTTAATAACTGACAGCAGTTGGTGCATTTTTACTGAATCTAAGAATTCTTTGGTACCACTTAGGGTTGTATATATTATTACCATTATTAGAATAGGTTTGCTTGAGTATAAAGTGTGTTATTTATTGCTATAAGATTACCTGAACTTTATTTTACCTAATAAAATAACTTTGTTAGCACACAACATAGGCTGATCCTTTTGCATATTTCTGCCCACCTTCTCTATGTCCTTTTCCAGTCTGCATGAAAGAAGTAACACAATCTTAGCCTAAATTTCACTAGTTCACTCTCTTCCGAGGCTCATGTTAACTCGATCTGCAGCACAGGTTTCTTCAAAAAGTAGAAGAAATTGTTGCCATTTATTCCCATCATTTTCCATGCTCCAGTCCTAGCTGCTTTCATCAATGGTAGTTTGGTCTTCTGCAATGCAACCGCCTTAGCTCAACCTAACTACTTGCTCAACCGACTGTAGGTATTGCAAAATTATGCAGGTCGTTTTGCCAAAAGTATTCGCTATGGCCTCCACGTCTCTGCAGCCCGGTAACCCCTTCCTTGGCTGCCTGTGGCTGTGCATATCAAGAATAAATCTCTTTGCTTGATTTATCGAGCTTATCATGAAAGGGGGTGCCTGTGCCTGCAAGAGAAATGTCTCCTTTATTAGCCTAAACGTCTTCTAAGATCAGCGTCTTCTTTTCTGGTAGCAGTACCATGCAACCAACTGGAACGTTGTGGTTAGCGTGCCTTCTGGGTGGCAGGATCCAAATTTTGGGACTCCCTTCCTCTGACTTTCAGCAGCCTTCCTGACTTTGAGTGATTTTAAAGCATCTCTCAAAACTAACTTATTCACATAATTCTGCTAAATCCTATGCCTGCTTATTTCTCATGTCAGTGACTTGATGCCTTTGATGATTAGTTGCACCATATAAGTGTATTGATGATGATGATGAACCTATTGTGTAGACCTTCCTTTGTGGGGAGGTTGAGGACTCACTGTACCTAAAAACCAGTCTGTATCGGGGGAGTTGCTAGGTCTGGAAAAGACCCGGGGCTAAGCTGATGTCAGTACTGTTGGGACTGGGGGCTAGCTAGTCTTTTGGCTGTAGCTCCTGAGATTCTATCCGGGGCTACAACCAAAAGATCAGGGGCTGTAGCCCCCTTAGCCCCCCCCAGCAACGCCCCTGGTCTGTATCAACTCATTTGAGTCTCAGCCTTGGGTGTTCATCCATAGCTACCATGAGAGAACATTGGCTGGGCTGCTCTGTGTCTCTACCACAACTATATAGCAGACAGAAGTACAGATACCCCCTTCCAGTCTTCACTGCTGGTCTTACACAGTCTTGTTGTTGAAGGTTTAGGTGCTCTCTGACTGCCTATTTTTGTAATTTTTGTAGCTTGTTGATGACAATTTTTGGGAACTCTGAGTAGACTACCATGAGGTAGTTTAAGCATGCTTTCAGGAAAGCTCTTAGCAATTTAACATGATTGTCAATTTACAGGCATTTCCCTGACAAACGATAGTTGCAAGCCAATGGCCCTGAAAAGTGCCTTTATACAGATGAGGTGGTTGAGTACCCATAGCAGAGGCCAAACTATTGGAATTGTATCATAGTCTGCCCTGCCGAATACATGATTCTAGGGACTTTACTTCATCCAGTGCTGAATGTGGTCAAGACATTCTTTGATGTTGTTTTCTGGGTCCCTCAATCATTCTCTTGACAAAAGTTAATTTAGATACATTGGAACATGTACACGTATTGTACACATAAACAATGGTCTAAGACTAGAGCAAGTGGGTGCATGTAAATTCTAAAAATAGGTTTGGACCCCTCGGCCACTCCTTCAAGATGAAGATGTCCTCACATCAATCTGAAAATGCCTGCTATGACTGGATAGGATGGAATGGATCCACTGCAGGGGGGTGTCGATCACCTGTGCCCAAATTGAACAACTCTTCAGCAATATGGTGTGATTTACTGTATCATAAAAATTTACAAAGCCAAGGAAATTCGGAGTAGTCCACTGATCCTCATCCAAGTGTGCTACTTCTCTCAATGTTAACTGATATGATTTATGACCCTGGGCAGAAACATCACTGGTGCTGTAAGATATAGTTTTTTTTCCATGTACTTGTTTCACTAATCTATCCATGATTTTTCTGCTTAATGTTACATTATAAGTGGATTGATAGATGGCAAATAACTATTGGTTTTGCCACGGGGTTCTTTGAGAGGGGCATGATGATGACATGCTTTATTGGGATGATGAGAAGGCTTTGATAGATATGCATTTGTCAATTTGGCGAAACCTTCAGAAAGTTTAGGAAGGAATTAATTCATGACAGCTACAGAACAATTATCCATTGGAAGGTTTTATTCTTTGATGTACTGTGAAAGACTAATAACCTCCTAATTTTTTTGAAATTTGAATGTTGGAAATAATGACTGAGATTTTTTCTTTGTGGGATTTGTGGAGAGATGTAAAGAGATTGCAGTGATGTTTGTGATGGGCTCATTGATGGTGGTAATTATTTCTTTAGAAAGCATCTGAAGGTTGTTTTGCATTGTTGATTGGTCGTTGGTAGGGATTTATTCAGCACTTCCATGTTGGGTAAGCGATGAAATATGTGGATGAACCTCTTAGGGGCTTCACTGATGCCATTTGAAAGGAAAGCCTATATTATTATTTTAATAGTTCATTGTGAGACTTGTTGCTCTTACAACACATGTTGTCAATTTTTGACATTGATCTGCTCCACTTTTATTCCACATTGCGACTCATTCTTTTCAGTTCTGAGAAACTCATTCTTTTAACATGTGTTCATGGAGTTAATCCACTGTTTTGGTTTTCTTGATCTGAGGGTTCAATTTAATCAGTTCCTTTCTTATATTGTTACTGAGTTTGTTTAGTATGACCTCTTTTTAGGAGGAGACCAATGGGGTTTACCTAATTTGCATAGCTCTTTTCAAACCCTTCTTATTTTAAGTTATTAAACTGTCTGTTTAGCAGTAGTGTGTTGCAATTCCGGGCCATTTGAGGGGGCGGTAAAAGAGATGTGAATGAAGTAGCAAGAATAGTGTGTCATTTCACCAGATGTATGTTTGCAAAGGCTACTTAGAGTTGGAGATAGCGTTTGAGAACATAGAGTCAAAGTTGAAGCAAGCAATATGTGTTTGGCCATTAAAATTGACTGAAGCATTGTGCAGGTATTGTTTCTAAATGTTCCAATACCGTTTCATCTTCAGCGTGCCCACCAATAAATTTAATTCATCAATTAAAACAATCTTTTCTGCCTCAATGTTTGCAGGGGAGGCATCAACTTGAGGAGTTTGTCCCTTGATGTGAATAGGTGCTGTGTTGAGTATTTTTCAGATTATTGATGCAATGCATGATTAAGTATTGGAAATTGAAGCTATTATAGCCTTTATTTGAATAACTCATACTTGTGAATGCTAGCTTTCAGGATCACATGGGTCTCCTCCTTAGGGGATAATAGTTCAAATAAAATAGCACTATTAGTGCCCGAGGCAAAGACACCTGTTGTTACCCTTATGAAGGTGTTGTCTATGGAAGATCTTATGGTGTTTTTGGCTTTAATCCAACAACTGCACTGTTTGATTGGCTAACAGAGAATTCATACCCCTCTGTTTATTGAAAGGAAGAGCATGGAATATCAGGTATGTATTTGCATACCAGCTCTGCAGTGGGCACTGGTGCCTTTTTTCTTGCATTTGTTATGAATAATTTCTTATCCAGGAGGCACTAGGTCATCACAATGGCTGGCATCTTGTTTTCAACCAAATATTGGTTGGGCCCAGACGCTGGCATATACATGTATCCACCTGGTTTTGGATGTACACTTGTGTACAAGCGCGATAGAAATAAAATATCAATAAAAAAAAATCAATCCATTTCTAGAGTGTTTAGGAAATTGGAGAATAATTTGGTATGCTGTAGTTGAAACATTGTTTTTCATGTTTAAGCGATTAAATAAATATAGACTGTTAATGTTCAATTGTTATTCCAATCACTCTTCAAATGCTTCCATTTTCTAACCATATCCATACAGTCCAAACACATAAATCTTGTTTTGCATAATAGTCATCATTTCCATACAGTGCACATGTATATATCTTACTTTCTGTAATCCGAAATAAGTCTTTCACTGTGTTATACAGCTTATTCAGGCAGTAATAGAATACAGTCAATAATGTGAAGTGGTCCATGCATGGAGTAGTGGTTAATCTAAGGATTTACTTCAACCACAGGGGAATCAAGCTATCTTTAATGTCTGTTGCTTAGTCCCATTTTCAGTATTCTTCCATTTTCCTGAGTGCAACCTTGCAGAATTGTTTTTGGCTGATTCTTTTACCACTTTACAGGGTAATTCATAGAATTTCGCAGAAAAGTGTCGCAAGCGGCTGGCGCAGAGTGTCCGCGTGCGATTGTCTGTGCCAGGCACGTGCGCTAATACCGATTTCCGCGCACAGCGTATTCATGGATTTTAGGCTCCCAAACCAGCCGTGGCGCAGAGAATCGCAGCGACCCTGCAGCAGCGCCAGTAACGCCCCCAAGAACGCCCTCGCGCAAGGAAAAGCCATCCAAATCGCTAAATCATCGCAAAGGGCTGCGCTAACCCTGGACCAGTTCACCGGGCTGGCAAACAGCAAACGCCAAGCGGGGAACGCGTATTGCAGGGGTGCGCGGGAAGTTCCACACGCGATAGTCCCAGTGCGAGCAGGGTACGTGTATTTCAGGGGTGCGCGGGAAGTTACACACGCGATTACAGCAGGGTACGTGTATTTCAGGGGTGCGCGGGAAGTTCCACACGCGATTGGCCCAGTGCGAGCAAGGCATGTGTATTACAGGGGTGCGCGGGAAGTTCCACACGCGATTTCAGCAGGGTACGTGTATTTCAGGGGTGCGCGGGAAGTTCCACACGCGATTGGCCCAGTGCGAGCAGGGTACCTGTATTTCAGGGGTGCACGGGAAGTTCCACACGCGATTGGCCCAGTGCGAGCAAGGCATGTGTATTACAGGGGTGCGCGGGAAGTTCCACATGCGATTTCAGCAGGGTACGTGTATTTCAGGGGTGCGCGGGAAGTTCCACACGCGATTGGCCCAGTGCGAGCAGGGTACGTGTATTTCAGGGGTGCGCGGGAAGTTACACACGCGATTGGCCCAGTGCGAGCAGGGTACGTGTATTTCAGGGGTGCGCGGGAAGTTACACACGCGATTGGCCCAGTGTGAGCAGGGTACGTGTATTTCAGGGGTGCGCGGGAAGTTACACACGCGATTTCAGCAGGGTACGTGTATTTCAGGGGTGCGCGGGAAGTTCCACACGCGATTGGCCCAGTGCGGGCAGGGTACGTGTATTTCAGGGGTGCGCGGGAAGTTACACACGCGATTGGCCCAGTGCGAGCAGGGTACGTGTATTTCAGGGGTGCGCGGGAAGTTACACACGCGATTGGGCCAGTGCGAGCAAGGCATGTGTATTACAGGGGTGCGCGGGAAGTTCCACACGCGAGAGTCCCAGTGCGAGCAGGGTACGTGTATTTCAGGGGTGCGCGGGAAGTCCCACACGCCATTTCAGCAGGGTACGTGTATTTCAGGGGTTTTGGGGAGTACCACACAGGAATTGGCCGTGTGGGCCCTCCCAGGTGTACGCTCCACAACCTCCACGGACCCGCAGGCAGCCCACACCACGGGGGACTACCCTGCACCCATGCTCATGTCCCGCAGGCAGCCCATCCACCATGGGCATGCCCCTCAGCCAACCCACATGTCACCTTGCACTACTGATCAACAATGCATGTCTACCACCACCCCCACCCCCCTGCCACCATGGGCTTCCTCCACCAGGCCCCCACTCATGTCTCCCACCACCCCCACCCCCCAGCAGTGCAGGGGCAGCCTCCACCAGGCCCCCACTCATGTCTACCACCACCCCCACCCCCCAGCAGTGCAGGGGTAGCCTCCACCAGGCCCCCACTCATGTCTCCCACCACCCCCACACCCCAGCAGTGCAGGGGCAGCCTCCACCAGGCCCCCACTCATGTCTCCCACCACCCCCACCCCCCAGCCACCAGGGTCACCCTCCACCAGGCCCCCACTCATGTCTCCCACCACCCCCATCCCCCTGCCACCATGGGCAGACTACACCAGGCCCCCACTCATGTCTCCCACCACCCCCACTCCCCAGGGTCACCCTCCACCAGGCCCCCACTCATGTCTCCCACCACCCCCACCCCCCTGCCACCATGGGCATCCTCCACCAGGCCCCCACTCATGTCTTCACCACCCCCACCCCCCTGCCACCATGGGCAGACTACACCAGGCCTCCACTCATGTCTCCCACCACCCCCACACCCCAGCAGTGCAGGGGCAGCCTCCACCAGGCCCCCACCCATGTCTCCCACCACCCCCACCCCCTAGCAGTGCAGGGGCAGCCTCCACCAGGCCCCCACTCATGTCTCCCAACACCCCCACCCCCCTGCCACCATGGGCAGACTCCACCAGGCCCCCACTCATGTCTCCCACCACCCCCACCCCCCTGCCACCATGGGCATACTACACCAGGCCCCCACTCATGTCACCCACCACCCCACCCCCCTGCCACCATGGGCAGACTCCACCAGGCCCCCACTCATGTCTCCCACCACCCCCACCCCCCTGCCACCATGGGCAGACTCCACCAGGCCCCCACTCATGTCTCCCACCACCCCCACCCCCCTGCCACCATGGGCAGACTACACCAGGCCCCCACTCATGTCACCCACCACCCCCACCCCCCTGCCACCATGGGCAGACTCCACCAGGCCCCCACTCATGTCTCCCACCACCCCCACCCCCCAGCCACCAGGGTCACCCTCCACCAGGCCCCCACTCATGTCTCCCACCACCCCCACCCCCCAGCCACCAGGGTCACCCTCCACCAGGCCCCCACTCATGTCACCCACCACCCCCACCCCCCAGCAGTGGAGGGGCAGCCTCCAGCAGGCCCCCACTCATGTCCCCCTGCACCCTCACCCCCCTGCCACCATGGGCATCCTCCACCAGGCCCCCACTCATGTCACCCACCACCCCCACCCCCCAGCAGTGCAGGGGCAGCCTCCAGCAGGCCCCCACTCATGTCCCCCTGCACCCCCACCCCCCTGCCACCATGGGCATCCTCCACCAGGCCCCCACTCATGTCTCCCACCACCCCCACCCCCCAGGGTCACCCTCCACCAGGCCCCCACTCATGTCTCCCACCCCCCCACCCCCCTGCCACCATGGGCATCCTCCACCAGGCCCCCACTCATGTCTCCCACCACCCCCACCCCCCTGCCACCATGGGCAGACTACACCAGGCCCCCACTCATGTCTCCCACCACCCCCACCCCCCTGCCACCATGGGCAGACTACACCAGGCCCCCACTCATGTCACCCACCACCCCCACCCCCCTGCCACCATGGACAGACTCCACCAGGCCCCCACTCATGTCTCCCACCACCAGCACCCCCCAGCCACCAGGGTCACCCTCCACCAGGCCCCCACTCATGTCTCCCACCACCCCCACCCCCCAGCAGTGCAGGGGCAGCCTCCACCAGGCCCCCACCCATGTCTCCCACCACCCCCACCCCCCAGCAGTGCAGGGGCAGCCTCCAGCAGGCCCCCACTCATGTCCCCCTGCACCCCCACCCCCCTGCCACCATGGGCATCCTCCACCAGGCCCCCACTCATGTCTCCCACCACCCTCACCCCCCTGCCACCATGGGCAGACTACACCAGGCCCCCACTCATGTCACCCACCACCCCCACCCCCCTGCCACCATGGGCAGACTCCACCAGGCCCCCACTCATGTCTCCCACCACCCCCACCCCCCTGCCACCATGGGCAGACTACACCAGGCCCCCACTCATGTCTCCCACCACCCCCACCCCCCAGCCACCAGGGTCACCCTCCACCAGGCCCCCACTCATGTCTCCCACCACCCCCACCCCCCAGCAGTGCAGGGGCAGCCTCCACCAGCTCCCCACCCATGTCTCCCACCACCCCCACCCCCCAGCAGTGCAGGGGCAGCCTCCAGCAGGCCCCCACTCATGTCCCCCTGCACCCCCACCCCCCTGCCACCATGGGCATCCTCCACCAGGCCCCCACTCATGTCTCCCACCACCCCCACCCCCCTGCCACCATGGGCAGACTACACCAGGCCCCCACTCATGTCACCCACCACCCCCACCCCCCTGCCACCATGGGCAGACTCCACCAGGCCCCCACTCATGTCTCCCACCACCCCCACCCCCCTGCCACCATGGGCAGACTACACCAGGCCCCCACTCATGTCTCCCACCACCCCCACACCCCTGCCACCATGGGCAGACTCCACCAGGCCCCCACTCATGTCTCCCACCACCCCCACCCCCCTGCCACCATGGGCAGACTACACCAGGCCCCCACTCATGTCACCCACCACCCCCACCCCCCTGCCACCATGGGCAGACTCCACCAGGCCCCCACTCATGTCTCCCACCACCCCCACCCCCCTGCCACAATGGGCAGACTACACCAGGCCCCCACTCATGTCTCCCACCACCCCCACCCCCCAGCCACCAGGGTCACCCTCCACCAGGCCCCCACTCATGTCTCCCACCACCCCCACCCCCCAGCAGTGCAGGGGCAGCCTCCACCAGGCCCCCACCCATGTCTCCCACCACCCCCACCCCCCAGCAGTGCAGGGGCAGCCTCCAGCAGGCCCCCACCCATGTCCCCCTGCACCCCCACCCCCTGCCACCATGGGCATCCTCCACCAGGCCCCCACTCATGTCTCCCACCACCCCCACCCCCCTGCCACCATGGGAAGACTACACCAGGCCCCCACTCATGTCACCCACCACCCCCACCCCCCTGCCACCATGGGAAGACTCCACCAGGCCCCCACTCATGTCTCCCACCACCCCCACCCCCCTGCCACCATGGGCAGACACACCAGGCCCCCACTCATGTCTCCCACCACCCCCACACCCCTGCCACCATGGGCAGACTCCACCAGGCCCCCACTCATGTCTCCCACCACCCCCACGCCCCAGCCACCAGGGTCACCCTCCACCAGGCCCCCACTCATGTCTCCCACCACCCCCACCCCCCAGCAGTGCAGGGGAAGCCTCCACCAGGCCCCCACCCATGTCTCCCACCACCCCCACCCCCCAGCAGTGCAGGGGCAGCCTCCAGCAGGCCCCCACTCATGTCCCCCTGCACCCCCACCCCCCTGCCACCATGGGCATCCTCCACCAGGCCCCCACTCATGTCTCACACCACCCCCACCCCCCTGCCACCATGGGCAGACTACACCAGGCCCCCACTCATGTCACCCACCACCCCCACCCCCCTGGCACCATGGGCAGACTACACCAGGCCCCCACTCATGTCTCCCACCACCCCCACCCCCCAGCAGTGCAGGGGCAGACTCCAGCAGGCCCCCACTCATGTCTCCCACCATCCCCACCCCCAGCCACCAGGGTCACCCTCCACCAGGCCCCCACTCATGTCACCCACCACCCCCACCCCCCTGCCACCATGGGCAGCCCCCACCAGGTCCTCACAATCCCCAATCATGTGCGTAATGGTCAGCCTCCACAGCCAAAAAGCCCTACCAAGTAACCCATTCACCCACATGGAAATGGAAATCACATGTTACACCCCCAATGTCCATCAAGCTAATGAACCCATGTCCGTCACACACAATGGTTGCAATTGAATGGGAAAACACACAACATGACATGCATGAAACCAAAGAGATGAAACCACACAGTGAAGTATGCTAACAAAATTGTATTGAAAAAAATTAAATAATGCTAAAGAAAGAAAAATAACTACAATGTGAATGTGAAAAAAAAGAGCTGCATGTCCGTATAAAAACACAAAACTGCAAATCAGAATCCAAAAAAATTATGTCCAAAGTCAAATGTAAAAAAATCTCCATGCAAAAAATAAATATGTACAAAACTAGGGTCCATGAGCCCAACTGAACAAAGGAAACCTACTAAAAAACCTACCTAAGAATCAACTATATACAAAAAGTGGAGCAGTGTCCGTCGACTCCAAATCATAATAAGAAAGAAAGGAAACCTAAAACTAAAGAACTATATACAAAGGCAGCGGGCAAGTCCAGCGGCTCACTCCGTGGTGTCCCGGGCCAGGGCATCATCGAACTCCTGTTCGATGTCCCGGAGGCGGTCCAGTTCCATTGCCCCGAGGGTCCGCAGGGACGACGCCGTGTCCTCCTCCAACCCCCTGCGGATTGCCTCGAGGCACTCGGCCCGCCTCAGGGCCCTCCGCATGGAGTTCTCCGCCCTGACCATTGTGAGCCACGCCTCTTCCGCCCGCCGCCGCTCCGCACCTATGGCGTGGCCCAACCGCTGCCACACGGAAGACACTCTCTGTCCTGGGTCCCACTGCCCTCCGGCCGATGCCTGCCCCTCCGAAGTCGAAAGCCCCGAGCCTTCATGTCTCCCACCATGTTGCTGCTGCTGCTGCTCTGCCTCTGCCCGTGCACTGCCTCCTGCTGCCTGCACATCCTCCGCCGGCTGGGGTGCACTCGTTGATGTGGCCACCCCTGCTGGACCTCCGACTCCCGACTGTGGCAGGGATGCCTCCTCCACCAGCCTGGCCGCACCGTCAGAGGCAGCTCCACAGGGCACCCAGGTGACTGATGGGTGGGAAGATGGCACAGAGGACGACTGGCGCGTAGGGGGTCCAGTTGAGGAGGGGGTCGGAGCAAGCCCCATCAGACGGAGGAATCCGGCCTGGGTGACCTGTCCCAGCAGGCTGACGTGGTCAACGAGCCATTCGAGATGACGTGCAGTCTCTCCATGAAAAGACTGCAGGTCACCTCGCATGGCCCGTTGACGCAACGCCACACCAGCCAGGACAGGCTCAACCCGGACCTGGATGGCCACGTCCGCAGGCAGAGGAAGGCCAGTTGACGTCAGCTCATCCCCTGCCTGAAAACGGGTCTGGACGTAGGCATCCCTGCTGGTGCAAGATGATGCAGGGACAGGATCGGGGACAGGATTGCACACAGGCACCTCCGCGGCCGCCTGTGCTGCCTCCTGTCCCTGGTCCTGCACTGCACCACTAGCACCAGTGGGATCCCCACCTCCAGACCCCGTCTCTGGTGCTTGCACGGCCCTCTCCTCCACCAAATCCCCCACCAACCTGGATGACTCCGTGCCATCTTCCCCTGTTGGGCCCTGTGGGGTCCCAGCTGCCCCTTCTGCTGCCGAGGAGTCCAACTGCAACCTCCGCCTCTTGGACCTCCTCCTGGCAGCTGCGGCCTGGGACGCGGCACCGGACTCCTCACTCCCCGACGAGATGACAACACGGGAGGGGAGCCGGGCCTTGCGTCTCCGGCTGGCGGTCGGATCCCCGCCGCTGTGCTCCACAGCACCTTCTCCGCCCTCTTCATCAGTTGACACTGCAGACAGGGAGAAACAAAACACAGGCATCAGGGCACTGTACAATGGACACATACACGCATGACAGTTGCACATGAGTGGCATTGGCAAACCTCAGACATGTCATCACAATCCCCAACACACATGTCATTGCAACTCGCACACATGAGCCATACCACAGCCATATTGCAACTGCCATCACCATCCATACACATACAACAGCATCAGCAGCCAAAGGGGAGCCAGACATCACATGCAACACAGGAAGTGCACCACACATGTACACACACCACCACACTTGCATGCATGTCTACACCTCTGCCAAGTGTCGCACTGTTCAGACGGGCATCCATGTCACATCTGCCAATCAGGCTTCCACATACCGCTGTCACATGCATCCATGTTGCATCACTGTTGCACCCTTGACAAATACACACACATGCACATGTACACAGTGCTCATACATGCAGGCCAAAACAACTTACATGCCTGACATCACGGACATGTCTACTTACATGCACATTCATCCAAACATGTGTGCACGCACAACTGCATTTGCCATGCAAGCCCACACACAAGCACCATCCATGTCTCACACATTACAGCCCTCGCATGTGTCAGACCCACGGCCCTGTACACCCCCACCCATACTCGACCCCATACAAACAGATGTGCAACCGGCACAATGCCGAATAATCACCACACGCACTGCTCACAATCAGGATGCATGTACACTCACCGCTCGACTCCAGACGGGTCTGCTTCTCTAGGACCTGGACGTGGAGCGCTGGGGATATGCGTTCCAGGACCCCCATCTGTTCTTCCGACAAGTGGCCCCGGCGCCCCTTGGCATCCGCTGCCTTCAAGAGGCGCCGGGCCTTGTTCAGGGTCCTGGACCTGAAGTCCTCCCAGCGCTTCCTGACATGTTGGAAGTCCCGGACTGCCACCCCCTCCGCGTTGATGGCAGTCACGATGTCAGTCCAGATCCGAGTCCGTCCTTCCTTGTCGGTGCGGGAACTTCCGAAGAGGGCATCATACTGCCCCAGGGCTTGCTCCACCAGGACACCAACTTCGGTGGCACTGAAGCTGGTGCCCCTCTGCCTCTCTGGCCGGGGGTTGCCAGTGGTCACAGATGGTGTTTGCCCCGACATGACAACCCCAGAGGCAGGAGTGGGTGGGCAACTGAGTCCTGGGGCTGGGCTGTGGAGCGATGGAATTCCAGTCGGGAGTCTTCGGTTCCAGCAGGGGTGGTCACAGCAACAGCACCCCTGGCTGATGTGCAGGCAGCAAATGGCAGTGCACGTGGGCAGCAGGCTGTCAGGCAGCAGCAGATGGCAGGTGGGAGCGTGCTCGGGGCTCTGGGGGGCAGTAGTTCGGCCTTCTGGGCAGGAGCGTGGTCTTCCGTGTGCTTACGCGTGGCCAGCTTAGTACGGAGTGATTTGGCACGTGAAAATCCTGCACGTCAGCGTGAAAACCGAGGAAAGGCCCTTAGCGCGTAAGCGCGTCAGCACGCATACGCGATTCTATTGGACCAAAGGCCCTCAGCGCGTAAGCGCATCTGTGAAGTGACCCGCACGGGTGTTTCCCACACAGCACGTGATGACAGAGCACACGTGGAAAGACTGCACGTCAGAGTGTCATCGCGTGTAATTGGACAGCACGTCAGAGTCTCATCGCGTGTAATTGGACAGCACGGCAGAGTCTCATCGCGTGTAATTGGACTGCACGTCAGTGTGTCATCGCGTGTAATTGGACTAAAGTGCGCGTACACGCGATTGGCCTATGTACGTGTATATCAGGTGTGCGCGAACACTTACACACGCAAGTACGTCAGCGCACCTGTATCCCGGTGTGCGCGGGAATTTCCACACGCTATTGGACTGGGTACTGGATTTCAGGGGTGCGCGGGTCACACGCTCGCCTACAACACGCGCAACGCATACATTTGCGCGCTAAAATAATAACAAGCTCACACCCAGGATGAACATACTGTTCCTAGCAGCAGTGGCCGTGGCCTACCAAAGGAGGAGGAGGAGGATAGTCAGGGCCAGAATATTCACACCCAGAACCAGCCTTTTCGGGATGCCTGATGACCAGGTGCATGGGAGGTACAGGTTTCCACCACACATCATACTGGACCTCGTGAGTGAGTGGGAGGATGACCTCACATCACCCACCCTGTGCTCCCAAGCACTCAGCCCCCTGGAGAAGGTCCTCAATGTACTGCACTTCTTAGCCACTGGATCATTTCAGCGGACAAGTGCCATTGTGGGTGGGGTATCACAGGCCACCCAGTCACGCTGCCTACACCAGGTCTTGAACATCATCACTGCACGCCCATCAGTCCGCAGGCACATATACCTGCCCAGAACACCTGCAGAAAGGCATGCTGCCGCCCTGGATTTCTACACTGTGGCACGATTCCCCAAAGTGCTAGGTGCCATCGACTGCACCCATGTGGCTCTACGTCCCCCCAGGGCATCTGAGCACATCTATAGGAACCGCAAGCACTGGCATTCCATCAACGTGCAGGTAGTATGTAATGCCAAGGGAATCATCACATCAGTATATGCCAACTATCCCGGGTCAACCCACGACAGCTTCATTTACCGAATGTCCACCCTAAGCCGGGACCTAGAAGCTGGGCGGCATGGCGATACATGGCTGCTTGGTGAGTATGAATGCCACTGCACATGCATGCATGTCAGATACTGAGCAAGGTCACAACCCCACCAATGATACCAATCACCACCTCCACAGGGGACAGTGCCTACCCTCTCAGCCCCCACATGATGAAGCCAATTCGGAACCCCACCACGCCACCCCAGGTAAGATACAACGCAGCCCACATTACAACCCGGGGCATAGTGGAGCGCACATTCGGAGTGCTGAAGTCACGCTTTCGCTCCCTTGACCGTTCTGGCGGGCAGCTGTTGTACGCTCCCCCAGTAGTGTGCAGGATCATAGTGGCAGCATGTGTCCTGCACACCGTTGCAACACGCCGGGGCCTGGCCGTGGACATGGTGGTGCCCCCCCATCCCCAACCACATGCACAGCCGCTGCGCATGGGAGGGGAAAGGGCACAGGGGGAGGCAGCCCGTACACAGCTAGTGGCTAATTACTTCACATAGAAATCACACCCCTGTGGAGTGCACACTGCCCTGGCACATTCCATCTGACAATCAATGATGACTCAACCTGACACTGATCCTGAATGTCTGGAGAAAGAACCGTGAAAACCATATCAGCCTGAGATTGTTCACCTGGAAGTGTCACAATGTGTGCATCCCTACCCACACAGACACCACCAATGCAGTTTGGTGAAGTTACACATTCAAGCAGCTAAAATGAACACCCACTTGCAAAATGCAACAAGAGGACAGTGCCATGTCAGCCAACCCAACCCCAGCACCGCCACACCACACACCGTTCCATGTCATGCTATTTGCAGGTAAACAAAGTAATCCACACAACATGACACTAGGGTCACAATGTACAGTGTCCCTATTAGAAACTTGCAACACCTGAAATGCTCACAGTAATGCCGGACCAACAACAAAGTTGAGCACGTACTACCATTAACATGACATCACTAATGTTAAATATTAGTAGTCTCACCACCTGGAAATGCCTGCACTCCCACCACTACCAACTGTGCAGTGTTGGCGCCATGTAGAGTTGTAGGTGCACTGCTGCCAACAGGGACCACTTCTCCAGACTAGAGGTCCCTGTGTCGACATGAGGAAGGGACCTGCAAATTGGGAGGTAGACACAGAAGATGAGTTACACATCAATGCAACATGCAGTGTACAACACAACAGCAATATGCACTAGGAATGTATACACAGTATTGACTACAGACTGCCCACACAGCTCATGGGAGTCCAACGTCACTGTGTAATTCACTGTCACTTGGGCACACCCTTTGCAAGCCCATGGAAACGGGATGCAGGAGGGGTGTGTGTGACTCAAACCCAAGCATCGGAACCAAATACATTACAAGCCTGCATGTGCCCAGCCACAATACAGCGTATGCCCACAGGAACCACGGAAGCCAACAAATCGTCCCAAAAAAATTGGGAATAAAATAAATAAAAATAAAAATAAAAATAAAAATAAAAATAAAAATAAAATCAAAAATGGCCATTGAAGGGCCCGGGGGGGTTGGGGAGGCCACCCAGGAGGTCCGAGGACAGGATGCACACCAGAACCCACCTGCGTGGATCCTGGGAAAATAAAACTCCTCCATGGGCTCATGGCCCACACGGCTACCCTATTGTGGGAGTATCACTGCTGTCGCTATTATCACCCTGTGCAGCTGCATCCGGAGGTGGTTGCACTATGGGAGGCAGCCCACGCAAGGCCCTAGTCTGCTCCTCCATGGCTGCAAGCATGCGGGTGTGGTAGGTCTGGTTCTGGAGGATGAGTGTGCGGAGGTCCCCATGCAACAACTCACGGGATGCCCGGACCTCCGCCCTCGTTGCCTGCATCTCAGCTGAGAGCGTACGGGTGAGACGCTCCAGCTGCTGTTCTGTCCTTTGGTGGGTTGAAGCCTCAAGCTCAACAAGAGTCGTCCTGAGGTGAAGGAGCTCCTGCCTCAGGGCTTCCCTGTGGCCCTGGGACTCAATGGAGATGGCCTCCTGCAGAGTCGCCAGTGCCGCCCGCCTGTCCCTGTTGGACCCCAACATGTCCTCCCTGTGTGACTGGCAGATGGAGTCGGTTGCCTGCTCTAGTCGCTCCATCAGCCTTTCAGGGGGGACAATGGAAGTGGCCACCCTATCCATGGCCTGAGCCATCATCTCGGATGATGCTGCCTGTTGGGTTGCCATACCGTAAATGGATTGCTCCCATGCGGTATTGCCAGGTGGCGTACGGCCACCACGTCGGCGGGCACCACACCTGTCTGGGGCAAGGCGAACTGCGCCTTGCTGTGCCGGCACTGCCTGAGGCTGCAGGACTGCATTCCCCCTCTGATCTGCTGGCCCAGGAACAGGATCAGATGTCGCGGAGTGTGACCCTGCATCCGTAACCACCAAAGGCGTAGCTGCCAACACTGACATCCCCATTGAGGGTTCTGACCCTGGTGCAGGTGGGTGAGACAGAACAGAATCCCTCCCTGGAACACTCACCTGCGACGGCACGTAGGTCTCATCCGAATCAACACCTGAGTACAGCTCGGGGGAGGTGCAGCCAGAGACACCCCTTGAGAGCACGACCTGCAGCACTTGTGGGTTCTCACCCACCACCACACCACGTCCCTCACTGGTGGTTGGTCGGCCCTCGGACCCCTCCTGGGTCTGCACCATCTCCACAACCCCAGCAGTATCAGGTGCGTCTTCCCCTGTAAAGACATGAAAACAAAGAAATGGAAACAGGCATTAGCACCATGGCACACAATGAGGGTTGAGAAGCAAGAGAAACAGTACTTGTTTGACACATGTCCCACATGAGTAAAACCCTCCCATGCATGCACCCTCACTGCGTATGAAGGGCAGGCAAATGGCACACACTGATGACACCAAGATGGAAGATGAACACATTTTCTGCATGCTGCCTGGCAGTGGCATCACACATTGCCCTGTGATTGGCAGGTGAAACACACATGCCATCACACAGATGGCATGTACCATTGCTATTGAGTGAAGATGGAGAGGAGGGCAGCACCTATTAATTCAGTCCAGTTCCCGCATGTAATAGCTTTACTAATTCAAACAGGTCAGATTCTTCACCTGGAGCTGCCAGTCCAAAATGGTGCAATTGCACAGGGCCATGTCTGAACAAATGATATCCAGGTAACAAAGTCACTCCACTTTACCATAGCCATGTCAGACATGTGACTAGAGGACTGCGACATGCCTAGTAAAAGTGGTGGAATGCAAACAATCTGACTAAATGAACAGTGAAAAATCAGGCAACAATGTTGTGGCAGGGTGACACTTCAAGGGCAACTGGCGTGCAGTTGGGCTACATGTCTACTGTTGGCAGAAGGGATACTGCTATGGCCAAATGCAGCTGCGCAGGACGTATTGCATGAAGCACATGGCTGACCCATACGACTCAGGTGCACACACTCTCACCTGTCACACAAACAGAAGCCCTCACACACACCATGCACATGGATGACACACACATGCATGTGCACTCACCGGACAATGCCTCGTAATCAGCCAAATCTCCCACGCCTTGGATCTGTTCCTCCGTGACGTAGGTCCCAGCGACTGACTCATGTGAAGTGAGTTCCATGTCTACTACTGGAGACCCACCTCCAGTCACTAGAGTTGCGGCATGACTTGAGGCCAGCTTACTCTTTGCCCTGCGCTTTAGGTCATTCCAGCGCTTATAGCAATCATTGGCTGTGCGCCTTACGATTCCAAGGGCACTTACGATGTCCGCAACGGTCTGCCAGTGTGCCTGGCATTGTGCAGGTGTGGTCTTGGATCCTGAAACAATGACCATCTCGTTGTCATGTGCGGACACATACTCGACAAGTGCATTCAGTTCGTCATCCGTGAAGCTGGGCTTCCTGGATGGGCCGGACTGTGTAGCCGTGTCTGGGGCATCAGCCTGTGCCGGACGAGCACTCTTCCTCTTCCGCTTGGAAGGTGGTGGTGATCCTGAGTGTCCTGCGCCGCTCTGGACACTAGGGGCAGGAGCCCTGGTGGACTCTGTATCAGGAGTGTGGGATTGCACACTCAGCATGGGAGTTGGTGCAGGCATTGGCTCTAGTGTGATGGTGTCAGGGGGAATGTCAGCAGCATGGACTAGGACCGACACTGTCCGGGCTGGGTGTGTGAGGGCTGGGGTGGATGGAGCCGCAGCTGCCCCTGCAGCCTCTCCGCCCTGCCTACTTGGTGCAGCAGATGACCTTGCTGCCACAGATGCACGTGGCATGGTGACATCAACGTGCACCAGCGCACGTGTCATAGGCCTGCTGACCCGGAAGTCAGCCATGGAGTCAGCCAGGTCTGGTGCCACAATGGGCTGGTCCAACAAGGGCTGAGCATGGATGGTGTCAGCCACATCAGCCTCAACGGGAGGGGGGGAGGGGGGATTATGGGTGCCCTTGACTGGTCCTCCACACATGGGGGGACAGGCTCACCCTGCAAGTAACGACCACGTCCCCTACCGGATCCACCACGGCCACCACTTGTGGCTCTTCCACCTTTGCCACCCTTACGGAATCCTCGCCTCCCAGCCATGGCACTGATGTTAATGTGCGTATGGGAGTGGGTGTAAAATATTGTCCTGGGCAATTGGGGGTCAAAGGGGTTGGGTACCAGATGGTAATTGTACCCTAGTGCTCTTGCAAGGCTGATTGTAACCCCTGGGGAAAGATGACGGGTCACGCTGCGCACAGGAGCCCCAAAAAAGGGAGATGACGCGCACGCAACCCCTCCTAGACCACGTGTGCAGAAAGAAAAACCTGCACTACGCTGTGGCACCCAGTAACACAAGAATGAACGTATGCGTGTCACACGCAGCCTAGAATGACCTCTGAAGGGGTAGGCTACACACGGGGCAAGCACAGATGTTAGATACGTGCGTGACTCACCGTCTGCCAGATAAAAGAGCGTGAAAAAGGAGCGCGTTTGGTTGGCAACACCCCCGCCAAAAGATTTGTACGCTGTCTGAGGAGACAGGACAACAGTAGTAGGGAACACTGTTTGAGGGAACAGGCCCAGGTAAACCAGTTAAAGTGAAAAAAGAGAAAAAGCTGTCAGAGGTAACAGGGAATACGAACTTGAAACGCCGTGAAGTAAATCGCGTGTGAAACGACAAGAAGTACAGAATTCACCCACTCGCTCTCCACGAAAAGCACGTACAAGGAAATGGTGTTCTACGCGTACCTTTTATACAGGCCCACACGTCCAGCGTCACTTACGCGGCGTGTACGCGCTAGGCCCATTTCCACCAATTACACGCTTTATCACTTCTGCGTGTAGGGCCATTTCCACCAATCACACGCGATGACACACTGACGTGCAGTCCAATTACACGCGATGAGACTCTGCCGTGCTGTCCAATTACACGCGATGAGACTCTGACGTGCTGTCCAATTACACGCGATGACACTCTGACGTGCAGTCTTTCCACGTGTGCTCTGTCATCACGTGCTGTGTGGGAAACACCCGTGCGGGTCACGTCACAGACGCGCTTACGCGCTGAGGGCCTTTGGTCCAATAGAATCGCGTATGCGTGCTGACGCGCTTACGCGCTAAGGGCCTTTCCTCGGTTTTCACGCTGACGTGCAGGATTTTCACGTGCCAAATCACTCCGTACCAAGCTGGCCACGCGTAAGCACACGGAAGACCACGCTCCTGCCCAGAAGGCCGAACTACTGCCCCCCAGAGCCCCGAGCACGCTCCCACCTGCCATCTGCTGCTGCCTGACTGCCTGCTGCCCACGTGCACTGCCATTTGCTGCCTGCACATCAGCCAGGGGTGCTGTTGCTGTGACCACCCCTGCTGGAACCGAAGGCTCCCTACTGGAATTCCATCGCTCCACAGCCCAGCCCCAGGACCCAGTTGCCCACCCACTCTTGCCTCTGGGGTTGTCATGTCGGGGCAAACACCATCTGTGACCACTGGCAACCCCCGGCCAGAGAGGCAGAGGGGCACCAGCTTCAGTGCCACCGAAGTTGGTGTCCTGGTGGAGCAAGTCCTGGGGCAGTATGATGCCCTCTTCGGAAGTTCCCGCGCCGACAAGGAAGGACGGACTCGGATCTGGACTGACATCGTGACTGCCATCAACGCGGAGGGGGTGGCAGTCCGGGACTTCCAACATGTCAGGAAGCGCTGGGAGGACTTCAGGTCCAGGACCCTGAACAAGGCCCGGCGCCTCTTGAAGGCAGCGGATGCCAAGGGGCGCCGGGGCCACTTGTCGGAAGAACAGATGGGGGACCTAGAACGCATATCCCCAGCGCTCCACATCCAGGTCCTAGAGAAGCAGACCCGTCTGGAGTCGAGCGGTGAGTGTACATGCATCCTGATTGTGAGCAGTGCATGTGGCGATTATTCGGCATTGTGCCGGTTGCACATCTGTTTGTATGGGGTCGAGTATGGGTGGGGGTCTACAGGGCCGTGGGTCTGACACATGCGAGGGCTGTAATGTGTGAGACATGGATGGTGCTTGTGTGTGTGGGCTTGCATGGCAAATGCAGTTGTGCGTGCACACATGTTTGGATGAATGTGCATGTAAGTAGACATGTCCGTGATGTCAGGCATGTATGTTGTTTTGGCCTGCATGTATGAGCACTGTGTACATGTGCATGTGTGTGTATTTGTCAAGGGTGCAACAGTGATGCTACATGGATGCATGTGACAGCGGTATGTGGAAGCCTGATTGGCAGATGTGACATGGATGCCCGTCTGAACAGTGCGACACTTGGCAGAGGTGTAGACATGCATGCAAGTGTGGTGGTGTGTGTACATGTGTGGTGCACTTCCTGTGTTGCATGTGATGTCTGGCTCCCCTTTGGCTGCTGATGCTGTTGTATGTGTATGGATGGTGGTGGCAGTTGCGATATGGCTGTGGTATGGCTCATGTGTGCGAGTTGCAATGACATGTGTGTTGGGGATTGTGATGACATGTCTGAGGTTTGCCAATGCCACTCATGTGCAACTGTCATGCGTGTATGTGTCCATTGTACAGTGCCCTGATGCCTGTGTTTTGTTTCTCCCTGTCTGCAGCGTCAACTGATGAAGAGGGCGGAGAAGGTGCTGTGGAGCACAGCGGCGGGGATCCGACCGCCAGCCGGAGACGCAAGGCCCGGCTCCCCTCCCGTGTTGTCATCTCGTCGGGGAGTGAGGAGTCCAGTGCCGCGTCCCAGGCCGCAGCTGCCGGGAGGAGGTCCAAGAGGCGGAGGTTGCAGTTGGACTCCTCAGCAGCAGAAGGGGCAGCTGGGACCCCACAGGGCCCAACAGGGGAAGATGGCACAGAGTCATCCAGGTTGGTGGGGGGTTTGGTGGAGGAGGGGGCCGTGCAAGCACCAGAGACGGGGTCTGGAGGTGGGGATCCCACTGGTGCTAGTGGTGCAGTGCAGGACCAGGGACAGGAGGCAGCACAGGCGGCCGCGGAGGTGCCTGTGTGCAATCCTGTCCCCGATCCTGTCCCTGCATCATCTTGCACCAGCAGGGATGCCTACGTCCAGACCCGTTTTCAGGCAGGGGATGAGCTGACGTCATCTGGCCTTCCTCTGCCTGCGGACGTGGCCATCCAGGTCCGTGTTGAGCCTGTCCTGGCTGGTGTGGCGTTGCGTCAACGGGCCATGCGAGGTGACCTGCAGTCTTTTCATGGAGAGACTGCACGTCATCTCGAATGGCTCGTTGACCACGTCAGCCTGCTGGGACAGGTCACCCAGGCCGGATTCCTCCGTCTGATGGGGCTTGCTCCGACCCCCTACTCAACTGGACCCCCTACGCGCCAGTCGTCCTCTGTGCCATCTTCCCACCCATCAGTCACCTGGGTGCCCTGTGGAGCTGCCTCTGACGGTGCGGCCAGGCTGGTGGAGGAGGTATCCCTGCCACAGTCGGGAGTCGGAGGTCCAGCAGGGGTGGCCACATCAACGAGTGCACCCCAGCCGGCGGAGGATGTGCAGGCAGCAGGAGGCAGTGCACGGGCAGAGGCAGAGCAGCAGCAGCAGCAACATGGTGGGAGACATGAAGGCTCGGGGCTTTCGACATCGGAGGGGCAGGCATCGGCCGGAGGGCAGGGGGACCCAGGACAGAGAGTGTCTTCCGTGTGGCAGCGGTTGGGCCACGCCATAGGTGCGGAGCGGCGGCGGGCGGAAGAGGCGCGGCTCACAATGGTCAGGGCGGAGAACTCCATGCGGAGGGCCCTGAGGCGGGCCGAGTGCCTTGAGGCAATCCGCAGGGGGTTGGAGGAGGACACGGCATCGTCCCTGCGGACCCTCGGGGCCATGGAACTGGACCGCCTCCGGGACATCGAACAGTAGTTCGATGATGCCCTGGCCCGGGACACCACGGAGTGAGCCGCTGGACTTGCCCGCCGCCTTTGTATATAGTTCTTTAGTTTTAGGTTTCCTTTCTTTCTTATTATGATTTGGAGTCGACGGACACTGCTCCACTTTTTGTATATAGTTGATTTTTAGGTAGGTTTTTTAGTAGGTTTCCTTTGTTCAGTTGGGCTCATGGACCCTTGTTAGTTTTGTACATATTTATTTTTTGCATGGAGATTTTTTTACATTTGACTTTGGACATAATAATTTTTTTATTCTGATTTGCAGTTTTGTGTTTTTATACGGACATGCAGCTATTTTTTTTCACATTCACATTGTAGTTATTTTTCTTTCTTTAGCATTCTTTAAATTTTTCAAATACAATTTTGTTTGCATACTTCACTGTGTGGTATCATCTCATTGGTTTCATGCATGTCATGTTGTGTGTTTTCCCATTCTATTGCAACCATTGTGTGTGACGGACATGGGTTCATTAGCTTGATGAAAATTGGGGGTGTAACATGTGATTTCCATTTCCATGTGGGTGAATGGGTTACTTGGTATGGCTTTTTGGCTGTGGAGGCTGACCATTACGCACATGATTGGGGATTGTGAGGACCTGGTGGGGGCTGCCCATGGTGGCAGGGGGGTGGGGGTGGTGGGAGACATGAGTGGGGGCCTGGTGGAGGGTGACCCTGGTGGCTGGGGGGTGGGGGTGGTGGGAGACATGAGTGGGGGCCTGGTGGAGGCTGCCCCTGCACTGCTGGGGGGGGGGGTGGTGGGAGACATGGGTGGGGGCCTGGTGGAGGCTGCCCCTGCACTGCTGGGGGGTGGGGGTGGTGGGAGACATGAGGGGGGGCCTGGTGGAGGGTGACCCTTGTGGCTGGGGGGTGGGGGTGGTGGGAGACATGAGTGGGGGCCTGGTGGAGTCTGCCCATGGTGGCAGGGGGGTGGGGGTGGTGGGTGACATGAGTGGGGGCCTGGTGTAGTCTGCCCATGGAGGCAGGGGGGTGGGGGTGGTGGGAGACATGAGTGGGGGCCTGGTGGAGGATGCCCATGGTGGCAGGGGGGTGGGGGTGCAGGGGGACATGAGTGGGGGCCTGCTGGAGGCTGCCCCTGCACTGCTGGGGGGTGGGGGTGGTGGGAGACATGGGTGGGGGCCTGGTGGAGGCTGCCCCTGCACTGCTGGGGGGTGGGGGTGGTGGGAGACATGAGTGGGGGCCTGGTGGAGGGTGACCCTGGTGGCTGGGAGGTGGGGGTGGTGGTAGACATGAGTGGGGGCCTGGTGGAGTCTGCCCATGGTGGCAGGGGGGTGGGGGTGGTGGGTGACATGAGTGTGGGCCTGGTGTAGTCTGCCCATGGTGGCAGGGGGGTGGGGGTGGTGGGAGACATGAGTGGGGGCCTGGTGGAGGATGCCCATATTGGCAGGGGGGTGGGGGTGCAGGGGGACATGAGTGGGGGCCTGCTGGAGGCTGTCCCTGCACTGCTGGGGGGTGGGGGTGGTGGGAGACATGGGTGGGGGCCTGGTGGAGGCTGCCCCTGCACTGCTGGGGGGTGGGGGTGGTGGGAGACATGAGTGGGGGCCTGGTGGAGGGTGACCCTGGTGGCTGGGGGGTGGGGGTGGTGGGAGACATGAGTGGGGGCCTGCTGGAGTCTGCCCATGGTGGCAGGGGGGTGGGGGTGGTGGGAGACATGAGTGGGGGCCTGGTGTAGTCTGCCCATGGTGGCAGGGGGGTGGGGGTGGTGGGAGACATGAGTGGGGGCCTGGTGGAGTCTGCCCATGGTGGCAGGTGGATGGGGGTGGTGGGAGACATGAGTGGGGGCCTGGTGGAGTCTGCCCATGGTGGCAGGGGGGTGGGGGTGGTGGGATACATGAGTGGGGGCCTGGTGGAGGGTGACCCTGGTGGCTGGGGGGTGGTGGGAGACATGAGTGGGGGCCTGGTGGAGTCTGCCCATGGTGGCAGGGGGGTGGGGGTGGTGGGAGACATGAGTGGGGGCCTGGTGGAGGGTGACCCTGGTGGCTGGGGGGTGGGGGTGGTGGGAGACATGGGTGGGGGCCTGGTGGAGTCTGCCCATGGTGGCAGGGGGGTGGGGGTGGTGGGAGACATGAGTGGGGGCCTGGTGGAGGGTGACCCTGGTGGCTGGGGGGTGGGGGTGGTGGGAGACATGGGTGGGGGCCTGCTGGAGTCTGCCCATGGTGGCAGGCGGGTGGGGGTGGTGGGAGACATGAGTGGGGGCCTGCTGGAGGCTGCCCCTGCACTGCTGGGGGGTGGGGTGGTGGGAGACATGAGTGGGGGCCTGGTGGAGTCTGCCCATGGTGGCAGGGGGGTGGGGGTGGTGGGAGACATGAGTGGGGGCCTGGTGGAGGGTGACCCTGGTGGCTGGGGGGTGGGGGTGGTGGGAGACATGAGTGGGGGCCTGGTGGAGGCTGCCCCTGCACTGCTGGGGGGTGGGGGTGGTGGGAGACATGAGTGGGGGCCTGGTGGAGGGTGACCCTGGGGGGTGGGGGTGGTGGGAGACATGAGTGGGGGCCTGGTGTAGTCTGCCCATGGTGGCAGGGGGGTGGGGGTGGTGGGTGACATGAGTGGGGGCCTGGTGGAGGCTGGCCCTGCACTGCTGGGGTGTGGGGGTGGTGGTAGACATGAGTGGGGGCCTGGTGGAGGCTGCCCTTGCACTGCTGGGGGGTGGGGGTGGTGGGAGACATGAGTGGGGGCCTGGTGCAGTCTGCCCATGGTGGCAGGGGGGTGGGGGTGGTGGGTGACATGAGTGGGGGCCTGGTGGAGGGTGACCCTGGTGGCTGGGGGGTGGGGGTGGTGGGAGACATGAGTGGGGGCCTGGTGGAGTCTGCCCATGGTGGCAGGGGGGTGGGGGTGGTGGGAGACATGAGTGGGGGCCTGGTGGAGGATGCCCATGGTGGCAGGGGGGTGGGGGTGCAGGGGGACATGAGTGGGGGCCTGCTGGAGGCTGCCCCTGCACTGCTGGGAAGTGGGGGTGGTGGGAGACATGAGTGGGGGCCTGGTGGAGGGTGACCCTGGTGGCTGGGGGGTGGGGGTGGTGGGAGACATGAGTGGGGGCCTGGTGGAGTCTGCCCATGGTGGCAGGGGGGTGGGGGTGGTGGGTGACATGAGTGGGGGCCTGGTGTAGTCTGCCCATGGTGGCAGGGGGGTGGGGGTGGTGGGAGACATGAGTGGGGGCCTGGTGGAGGATGCCCATGGTGGCAGGGGGGTGGGGTGCAGGGGGACATGAGTGGGGGCCTGCTGGAGGCTGCCCCTGCACTGCTGGGGGGTGGGGGTGGTGGGAGACATGGGTGGGGGCCTGGTGGAGGCTGCCCCTGCACTGCTGGGGGGTGGTGGTGGTGGGAGACATGAGTGGGGGCCTGGTGGAGGGTGACCCTGGTGTCTGGGGGGTGGGGGTAGTGGTAGACATGAGTGGGGGCCTGGTGGAGTCTGCCCATGGTGGCAGGGGGGTGGGGGTGGTGGGTGACATGAGTGGGGGCCTGGTGTAGTCTGCCCATGGTGGCAGGGGGGTGGGGGTGGTGGGAGACATGAGTGGGGGCCTGGTGGAGGATGCCCATGGTGGCAGGGGGGTGGGGGTGCAGGGGGACATGAGTGGGGGCCTGCTGGAGGCTGCCCCTGCACTGCTGGGGGGTGGGGGTGGTGGGAGACATGGGTGGGGGCCTGGTGGAGGCTGCCCCTGCACTGCTGGGGGGTGGGGGTGGTGGGAGACATGAGTGGGGGCCTGGTGGAGGGTGACCCTGGTGGCTGGGGGGTGGGGGTGGTGGGAGACATGAGTGGGGGCCTGCTGGAGTCTGCCCATGGTGGCAGGGGGGTGGGGATGGTGGGAGACATGAGTGGGGGCCTGGTGTAGTCTGCCCATGGTGGCAGGGGGGTGGGGGTGGTGGGAGACATGAGTGGGGGCCTGGTGGAGTCTGCCCATGGTGGCAGGGGGGTGGGGGTGGTGGGAGACATGAGTGGGGGCCTGGTGGAGTCTGCCCATGGTGGCAAGGGGGTGGGGGTGGTGGGAGACATGAGTGGGGGCCTGGTGGAGGGTGACCCTGGTGGCTGGGGGGTGGGGGTGGTGGGAGACATGATTGGGGGCCTGGTGGAGTCTGCCCATGGTGGCAGGGGGGTGGGGGTGGTGGGAGACATGAGTGGGGGCCTGGTGGAGGGTGACCCTGGTGGCTGGGGGGTGGGGGTGGTGGGAGACATGAGTGGGGGCCTGCTGGAGTCTGCCCATGGTGGCAGGGGGGTGGGGGTGGTGGGAGACATGAGTGGGGGCCTGCTGGAGGCTGCCCCTGCACTGCTGGGGTGTGGGGGTGGTGGGAGACATGAGTGGGGGCCTGGTGGAGTCTGCCCATGGTGGCAGGGGGGTGGGGGTGGTGGGAGACATGAGTGGGGGCTGGTGGAGGGTGACCCTGGTGGCTGGGGGGTGGGGGTGGTGGGAGACATGAGTGGGGGCCTGGTGGAGGCTGCCCCTGCACTGCTGGGGGGTGGGGGTGGTGGGAGACATGAGTGGGGGCTTGGTGGAGGGTGACCCTGGGGGGTGGGGGTGGTGGGAGACATGAGTGGGGGCCTGGTGTAGTCTGCCCATGGTGGCAGGGGGGTGAGGGTGGTGGGTGACATGAGTGGGGGCCTGGTGGAGGCTGGCCCTGCACTGCTGGGGTGTGGGGGTGGTGGTAGACATGAGTGGGGGCCTGGTGGAGGCTGCCCCTGCACTGCTGGGGGTTGGGGGTGGTGGGAGACATGAGTGGGGGCCTGGTGGAGTCTGCCCATGGTGGCAGGGGGGTGGGGGTGGTGGGTGACATGAGTGGGGGCCTGGTGTAGTCTGCCCATGGTGGCAGGGGGGTGGGGGTGGTGGGAGACATGAGTGGGGGCCTGGTGTAGTCTGCCCATGGTGGCAGGGGGGTGGGGGTGGTGGGAGACATGAGTGGGGGCCTGGTGGAGTCTGCCCATGGTGGCAGGGGGGTGGGGGTGGTGGGAGACATGAGTGGGGGCCTGGTGGAGTCTGCCCATGGTGGCAGGGGGGTGGGGGTGGTGGGAGACATGAGTGGGGGCCTGGTGGAGGGTGACCCTGGTGGCTGGGGGGTGGGGGTGGTGGGAGACATGAGTGGGGGCCTGGTGGAGTCTGCCCATGGTGGCAGGGGGGTGGGGGTGGTGGGAGACATGAGTGGGGGCCTGGTGGAGGGTGACCCTGGTGGCTGGGGGGTGGGGGTGGTGGGGGACATGAGTGGGGGCCTGCTGGAGTCTGCCCATGGTGGCAGGGGGGTGGGGGTGGTGGGAGACATGAGTGGGGGCCTGCTGGAGGCTGCCCCTGCACTGCTGGGGGGTGGGGGTGGTGGGAGACATGAGTGGGGGCCTGGTGGAGTCTTCCCATGGTGGCAGGGGGGTGTGGGTGGTGGGAGACATGAGTGGGGGCCTGGTGGAGGGTGACCCTGGTGGCTGGGGGGGTGGGGGTGGTGGGAGACATGAGTGGGGGCCTGGTGGAGTCTGCCTATGGTGGCAGGGGGGTGGGGGTGGTGGGAGACATGAGTGGGGGCCTGGTGGAGGGTGACCCTGGTGGCTGGGGGGTGGGGGTGGTGGGAGACATGAGTGGGGGCCTGGTGGAGTCTGCCCATGGTGGCAGGGGGGTGGGGGTGGTGGGAGACATGAGTGGGGGCCTGGTGGAGGGTGACCCTGGTGGCTGGGGGGTGGGGGTGGTGGGAGACATGAGTGGGGGCCTGGTGGAGTCTGCCCATGGTGGCAGGGGGGTGGGGGTGGTGGGAGACATGAGTGGGGGCCTGGTGGAGGGTGACCCTGGTGGCTGGGGGGTGGGGGTGGTGGGAGACATGAGTGGGGGCCTGGTGTAGTCTGCCCATGGTGGCAGGGGGGTGGGGGTGGTGGTAGACATGCATTGTTGATCAGTAGTGCAAGGTGACATGTGGGTTGGCTGGGGGGCATGCCCATGGTGGATGGGCTGCCTGCGGGACATGAGCATGGGTGCAGGGTAGTCCCCCGTGGTGTGGGCTGCCTGCAGGGTCCGTGGAGGTTGTGGAGCGTACACCTGAGAGGGCCCACACGGCCAATTCACGTGTGGTACTCCCCAGAACCCCTGAAATACACGTACCCTGCTGAAATGGCGTGTGGGACTTCCCGCGCACCCCTGAAATACACGTACCCTGCTCGCACTGGGACTCTCGCGTGTGGAACTTCCCGCGCACCCCTGAAATACACGTACCCTGCTCGCACTGGGCCAATCGCGTGTGTAACTTCCCGCGCACCCCTGAAATACACGTACCCTGCTCGCACTGGGCCAATCGCGTGTGTAACTTCCCGCGCACCCCTGAAATACACGTACCCTGCTGAAATGGCGTGTGGGACTTCCCGCGCACCCCTGAAATACACGTACCCTGCTCGCACTGGGCCAATCGCGTGTGTAACTTCCCGCGCACCCCTGAAATACACGTACCCTGCTGAAATGGCGTGTGGAACTTCCCGCGCACCCCTGAAATACACGTACCCTGCTCGCACTGGGCCAATCGCGTGTGTAACTTCCCGCGCACCCCTGAAATACACGTACCCTGCTGAAATGGCGTGTGGAACTTCCCGCGCACCCCTGAAATACACGTACCCTGCTGAAATCGCGTGTGTAACTTCCCGCGCACCCCTGAAATACACGTACCCTGCTCGCACTGGCCCAATCGCGTGTGTAACTTCCCGCGCACCCCTGAAATACACGTACCCTGCTGAAATCGCGTTTGGAACTTCCCGCGCACCCCTGAAATACACGTACCCTGCTGAAATCGCGTGTGTAACTTCCCGCGCACCCCTGAAATACACGTACCCTGCTCGCACTGGGCCAATCGCGTGTGGAACTTCCCGCGCACCCCTGAAATACACGTACCCTGCTGAAATCGCGTGTGTAGCTTCCCGCGCACCCCTGAAATACATGTACCCTGCTCGCACTGGGCCAATCGCGTGTGGAACTTCCCGCGCACCCCTGAAATCCACTTACCCTGCTGTAATCGCGTGTGTAACTTCCTGCGCATCCCTGAAATACACGTACCCTGCTCGCACTGGGCCAATCGCGTGTGTAACTTCCCGCGCACCCCTGAAATACACGTACCCTGCTGAAATGGCGTGTGGAACTTCCCGCGCACCCCTGAAATACACGTACCCTGCTGAAATCGCGTGTGTAACTTCCCGCGCACCCCTGAAATACACGTACCCTGCTCGCACTGGCCCAATCGCGTGTGTAACTTCCCGCGCACCCCTGAAATACACGTACCCTGCTGAAATCGCGTGTGGAACTTCCCGCGCACCCCTGAAATACACGTACCCTGCTGAAATCGCGTGTGTAACTTCCCGCGCACCCCTGAAATACACGTACCCTGCTCGCACTGGGCCAATCGCGTGTGGAACTTCCCGCGCACCCCTGAAATACACGTACCCTGCTGAAATCGCGTGTGTAGCTTCCCGCGCACCCCTGAAATACATGTACCCTGCTCGCACTGGGCCAATCGCGTGTGGAACTTCCCGCGCACCCCTGAAATCCACTTACCCTGCTGTAATCGCGTGTGTAACTTCCTGCGCACCCCTGAAATACACGTACCCTGCTCGCACTGGGCCAATCGCGTGTGGAACTTCCCGCGCACCCCTGAAATACACGTACCCTGCTGTAATCGCGTGTGGAACTTCCCGCGCACCCCTGAAATACACGTAACCTGCTGAAATTGCGTGTAGAAATTCCCGCGCACCCCGGTATACACGCACACGTATTTTTTGTCAGCGGGTGTCCGTGTTTGTGGGTACCCCTTTGCACGTCATTTGTCCTGGAGGGCCACAGTATAGGACATTCATCATGGCAGTATATAGGTGCTATTTGTTGGCGCACCTTTAGGCGCACATTTCTTACAGCCGCAGAGACGCTACCGCCTGCTTTCTTGTGGCGGTCGTGTTTGTACCTGTGCGCTGGTTTGAGCGTGCGCTTTTTTGGCCTATTCTATTCCATGAATACGTGTTGTAGGCGAGCGTGTGGGCGTTCCGCGCACTTGTGCCCTGTACTTCCCCCCGTGACGCCCACGTTTTGGCAAGTTGTTCCCCATTCCGAGTGTTACGCCCGTGTTCCGCCTACTTTTGTTGCGTGCGCCGCGCTATGTGCGAATTTCGCTGTGGCCTGTGCGATTTTCGCTGTGACCTGGCGCACGCTGTTAGATGGCCTGTGCGCCAACGTGCGCCGCGCTATTTTTTATCGCACATCCGCTGGTTTTCTCGCGCACGGACTTCCATGAATCGATGTGCGCTGCTTTTCGTGCGATTTTCGCACTTGCACTGCGATTTTCGCTATTCCACTGCGATTCGCACGTTTTTGGCCACTTGCGCCGCGCTAATTATTCCATGAATCGGCCTGTTAATCTTTATCACAAACCTACAGGTGGTATGTATGGTAATAAGAAGGGGTAAGGGATTATAGGGAGGGTGGCAGGGATCCCCATACCGTTGTCGTGGCAAAAAAGTGTTAAAGCCAGCAAAACAAATTCAGCAAAGATGCATTTAGCAAGAAAAAGAGATGAAAGCTCATAGATCTTGTGATGAATCAACTTCTGGGGTACCAGTGGTTGCTCTGTGAATATCGGTATCTAAACCATCAATCAGCCCACTCCTCTAATACGCCTGAAGGGATCCAAACAGATTGGAATAGCAAGCACATTTTAAACCTTGTTGTCCAATTTTGGTAACATGGGCAGACAGCTGTCTTATCTCTGAAAGGTTGTGGATAGTTGGTTAGTTGCAACACTGGTCGAGACGTCTCGGATGTCTTTAAGCGATGGCGGCTTAGCAACAGTCAGTTGCAGCTCTAGGAATTTGACTGGCTCGAAAAAAATGTTCTTTAAGACAGACATCGATAGATACTTGTCAAAGCTCTTCTCCCAGCTTTTTTAATGGGATTGTGTTGTCCTTTAAGGCGGACGGCCCACAGCTGCGGGGTGTGTTGCAGGGATCTGTCTTGTCCTTGGTTGTAGGTACAGAGACATTCAGGAACTTCCTTTCCAGGAATCATGCTGCAGAGCCTGGCAGGGCACACTGTATGCTAGCTGGGTACTGGTTCTGGAGCAGCTGGTGGGTCCTTTGAGTTCTGTATCTCCCTTGGTTCCATGGTAGATGTTTAGGAGAGGCATCTTGCTTCCCTCTTTAGAAATCTTGGCCTTCCTTCACTGGCGGAAGATGTAAGGCAGACTGTACCTTCGGCCAGGGTCCAAGGTTGATTCCTTCTTTGTTACTTCTGGTGAAGTTGCCAGATGATCTGCCAAGAGAGGGCCTTGACCCTAATTTAATGCCAAGTGTGCCACAGTGACTGGTGTAAGCTGGTCCTACCTTAATGAACCAATCCTGGGGTCTATACCAACAATCTCCTTTATGTGTGAAGTCATAACCAGAGTGCTTTGCAACAGGAAAGGTAAGGGGTGAAAACAGGAACAAGGTGTGCCCCAGAGCTTAAATGGCAGAATCTGTCTCTCAGTGGAACAAGCTATGGCCACACTCCCTTGTGATACTAATTCCAACCCATCTTCCTATATGTTGTTGCGCTTGTCGAATAACAAATCTCTTTGGTTAATGGTCCTCTCTGCTGTTGCTGATTAAACGGGAGGTCCCCCTTGAAGTTGTGGTGACACCAGACTCTCTGGCACCTGCAAACCACATTCTCGTACCTTATGAAAGGGGTCCCGCTAGCAGAGTGGCCTACTGTAAACAGCAGAATCAGACATGAAAATGTACTTCCCTTGATACTGAGAGGCAGGAGCTGGCTTCCGTTTGATACAGGTATATATGACAGGTTGTTGGGCCACATGCGGGCCTGTTAAAATGTCCTCCTCTTGATAAGATGATCGCTGCTATCAGCTCTAGGGCCTAACAAAATAGAAGGGTGGATCCATGGGGCCTTTGTTAGTTAATCAGGCTTCCCATGGCAGGAGCAAGCTTGGCCTTGCCCCTTCCTGGAAGTGACTTTGTACATTCCTCGACTATCACATTCCAACTAAATATGAGAGGGGCGGACAGTGCCTGTAGGCATTGTCCAGCCCAGAGTACATAGGTCTATGCTTTGTCGTAGTGTGAGCATGGGCAAATGTGTGTTGATCATAGACAAATGTGTGTTGATCAGTCCCACATAATTCTGATTTCTGAAAAGTTTCTTTGGTTGCCTGGGTCCTTTACCTAATTTGTATGTTTATTTTGGTGGGTTTGAACACTGATCTGCAGATGTTGTCTAAATTGTATTTCACAATGAAAGCATTGACTGTGTCTTTGGAAAAGTACTGACATTATGATGTGTGTATATTACACCGTGACATTTCTGAATGCCAAGATAAGAGAAGTATTTGCTTATAATTTGTTTGTATTCATTTGTTGAAAATGAAAAGTGCATCATCAAGATGTGTACAAAGTTTATATTAATGGCCGCTCCTTTCTCCAATGCAGGTTGCTTTACAAACCTTTGCAAAATCATGATATAGTAGTTAATACATTAAACATATGCACATATGCTAAGCAATACAAAAAGTCTGTCACAATGGCTAGATCCTCATCATACAACCTCTGATTATCCAATGCCAAATCGAAATCTGAGTCTAAAGAGCTCTTCGCAATATTCAATGAGCTTATCACACCCCCATCCAACACACAACAAACCGTGAAAGATGAAGGGTGGTGCCACAATATTCAACAGGCCATGCTGAAAAAAATAAACACGCTCCAGAATAAAATCAACGCTCAATTCAGAGACTTACCCAAAGCCACTGTGCCCCCAGAGCCGGCGACTCAACGAGCAAATGAGACCCAAAGCCATTCGCATTCAGAGATGTAGCTGAGGCTGAAGTCTTATTGATCATGAAAAAGATCAAACGATTGTAGAGGAGGTACCAAGCACGATTCGCACTCCAACTGCCCATTTTGAAGTACCAGGAATATTCACGCCGAAATATGTGATGTATGATGAACAAATAAACCAGCAGAGAGCCACATTTGGGCTATGTCCAGTACCTATCAGAAGAACAGCACCTGTTGAAGTACCGACATCTAAGAAAAACTGGACAGTAAGGTACCCATTGAGAAAACCATATTGACAAATGAGACAGAATGACGATTGTCAGAATACAATACCCGATGAAGCTAAAAAGATGCTGAAGGAAGGCGAATGATGATGTCATAAGATCCAGGATTGACTCACATATAGAAAATAGGATGACCTATGAATGATGCAAAGAGACGAAACATCATGAATAAATGACATCCTGAGCCTAAAGTGAAATAAGTGATGTCAAGATGTCAGAAATTATACCACATGCACGATGAAGATATTCAGTTAGTTTAAACATGTACATATGCAAAGTAACCACAAGAAGAACAGAAATCGTGAGGCTTGCTTATGCTTAGTAGTAAGATAGATTGCGGCAAGCACCACCTATACATAAATCTACCTCAAGGAGCACTTTATTTAAGTATACTTCCACTATGCACAAGAAGAAGACTCGAGGCCAACCACAAAGAAATAATTGACACATGACCACTGAAGTGATGATTGATTGTAGCAATAATTGGAAGGAAGCTGCAGACGAACTCACTGCACCTGGTCGGCTATTCTGCACACTGCTAAGCAAGTGGAAAAGTATGAGTGGGGTTGATGCCAACCCAATCATAATGAACCACGTAATCTAGGGTCCTATAGTTAGTAGAACCAATGAGACGTCGCACTTTTAGTGACATTTTACAGTAGCCATTTTAAGGAGCGTCTTAGTTGCCCCACCTGACATTATTTATCTAATTCCCTCTCCCCGTTACCATATACAGATATAGTGTCTATATTAAAGTTACCTTCCTAGAACCAATCAGGTTGCATGCCAAACTTTGAGAGTTACACGTCAGTAGTGATGTGTTTTTGGAATAAATACTATGTTTTTTCTGAAATTAATTGGAGTTGAAGCGAAAAGGAAGATTGAGTGATTGCTGGTATTATTCATGAACTCCCTGTTTTTTGTACTTGTCATTAAACGGACTCCCTTTGCCAAACTATTGAGTTGTCATTATTGATTTGATGTGAGAGTATTAATCTGCATCCCCATCCATCTCAAGGGCGCTGCTACTCATCTTAAAGTGCTGTTTGGGAAACCTCCAGTCCTATGGGACGGCTGGGGTCCCTGCTGCACACCATCGCTTTGTAAGGGAGACATTTGCACAGCCAATCTTATTAAAGATTGCACGGACATGCTAGTCCCATTCCTCATAAACGCCTCACTCTCATCTGGTATCGTCCCTCCCTCCCTCAAGGAATCATGGCTTCGACCACTGCTAAAGAAACCATCCCTTGACCCTGACTCTCCCAACAACTACAGGCCAATTACAACACGCCCTTCCTTCTAAAAGTACTAGATAAAGCGGAATATCAACAAATCCAGAACTATCTAGAAATAAAAAACATCTCGGGAAAAAGACAATCTGGCTTCCGTCCACGCCATGGCACTGAGTTAACATTGATTAACCTACAAAAACAGCTACTAGAAACAATGGACAAAGGCAAACCCACCAGGCTCCTCCTCCTGGACCTGTCGGCTGCCTTTGATCTGGTGGACCACAAGATCCTGTGCAGACACCTCACAGAGGCAGCACACTTCTCCAAAGAGGCCACAGCATGAATTACCTCTTTTTTGGAAGGAAGAGCGATGAGAGTCTTCTCAGATCAGGCCAGTGCCACACCCTCTCCCATCCACTGTGGAGTCCCACAAGGCTCATGTACCTCCCCCACCCTTTAAAATATCTTTACCCTACCCCTGTTCAATGACCTAGATGATCATAGCATAGCTTTTACAAACTATGCTGACGACACCCAAATCATTCTCCTCCTCTCCGGTACCTACGAACAAGACTCAAACACCCTCAAAGAGACCTATGCCCTCATACAGGCCTGGATAATGGCCAATGGTTTATGTCTCAATGGGGACAAAACCAAAATCCTACTAGTAGGTCCCGGCGAAATCCTGAACAAGCTAGACAATCGATACAGCACTTTCAGCATTGAGGTCATCGTAGTCACGTTCTCTGCTGGAGTTAAAACCCTGGGTGTATATCTGTACTCCACCCTCTCTATGAAGCGACAAGTCAATGCAATCTCATCATCCGTGGTGCTTACTACCAAAATCATTAATGCTGTAAAACCATACCACTCAGCTACAAACTGCCTTAACATAGCCAGAGCCACCATCAGAGCCAAGCTGGACTATTTCAATGTCCTGCTCCTAAGCGCTTCAACTAAAAACCTCCTTAAACTGCAAATCACACAAGAAACCCACAGCAAATGCTTCTCATGCCTCTAACTTTCATCCTAATTCTCTCCTACCCTTCCTATCTAAGCTTCTCAAACGTATCGTCTATTCACAAGTTTCATCTTTTGTTTGTGACCTATCTCTCCTTCCTCCCACTCAGTCTGGTTTCCATCCTCGCCACTCCCTCAAAACCGCCTTGACCTCTGTATTTAACTCTCTTCTTACTGCTCACTACTCAAAACACTCTTCTGTTCTTATTCTTCTTGATCTCTCCGCTGCTTTGGACATGGTGGACCACTCTTTGCTTCTTGACTCTCTTTCCTCATTTGGTTTTCATGGTACTGTCCTATCTTTCTTTTCTTCTTATCTGTCTAACCAAACGTTCGCCGTATCCTGGGGCGGCAATATCTCTCCTCCTCTCCCTCTCGATCACAGAGTCCCTCAAGTGTCTGTTCTTGGTCCTTTTCTTTTTTCTTTATACACCTCCGTTCTTGCCCCTGTTATGTCTTCTTTCGGAGTGTCACATCACTTTTATGCGGATAACACTCAGCTCTTTCTCTCTTTCTTATCTTTCACACCTGACATCCATTCCACTGGATGACTTCTCATTTTCTCACCTTAAACACCAGAAAGACCGAAGTTTTTTCTTTCCTGCCAATGTTCTTCCACCTCCGTCTCCTCCTCCCTCTATCCTCTTTCCTCCCTCAAATCTGTTTATTTCCCCTACTGCCCGCAATCTCAGACTTTACCTTGACTCTAATTTTTCTTTCACCCATCATATCTCACTCACCTCTCGCGCACCCCCATACTTGACAGAATGAATTCACCTTGCAAACGCAATCAGACCGAAACGGGCACATTACTCACAGTCCCTGCCTATAAATGTGCCAAAGCTGCAGAGGCAAGTGTCATGGTACTAGCACCAAAACAATGGAATGCACTGCCTCCCACGCTCCAAAATGAAACTTCCTTCACAGTGTTCAGAAGAGCATTGAAAACAAAACTATTTTTTTAAATTTAAGTTTATTGAAATTTTCACAGCATTTCAAGAAACGATACAAGTAGATATTAGGGACATATCAAGGTATTTCACCTTTGTCTAAACAACCCCCCCCACAACTTATACATGGAACATTTCAAACAGTTTTTCTCCCTCCCCACCCAGTTTACCCGTTTGTTCTGTATGTTGGAATAGTTCTGAAGGTTGTGATTAGTGCGTAGTGTTTGTATTCTACAAATTACATTAAGCATGGTTGCTGCCTTGTATCTTCTTTGGAACAAATATGAAGGTCATCTCTGGTGGTATATGTAAGATGTTTTCTATGATAGGGCAGGCGAGGACGTCCATTTCTCTTTGCTGTAGACCTCATACAGTCCGAGGCATGTATCTATTTACAAAGTCCCCCCACATTAGATCAAATTGCATGGATTTGGTACGCAGGGCAGCAGCGATCTTTTCCATTACACAAATATTTGTGGCTACGTTAACCCACTCTCCCTTGCTCAGTACACTCTTAGATTTCTACTTCATTCCAAAGCGACACGGACAGCCAACAAAATGGGGGCAGTCAGACTTGTGAACCTTCTCCATTCATCCTCGCATCTTTCGAAACCAAATAAAGTTAGAAGGGCTTCTGCTACCCGTTGAATTCCATCGAAGTCTCTGATCCACCCCAGGACCACATCCCAGAAAACTCTAATACGGGGACAGCTCCACCACATGTGCCAGTAATTCGCATTTTCTCTGCATTCACGCCAACATAATGGGCTAATTGACTGGAACATCTGGGAGAGTCTGCGCGGGTCATATTGCCACCTATGTAATATGTAATAGTTTGATGGCATGCAGCTTATATTGCTATCGAGAACTTGGAGGCAGCCCTGTATATCGTCCCCCACATATCGAAATCAATCTCCTCTCCAAGGTCAATCTCCCACCTCCTTTTCAAATGCATAGTAGATCCCTTCCCAGCATCTATTAATTCTCTATACATGGTGGATATCAGTCCTTTCATTTCTGTTCTAGAGTTTAACAATTTCTCAAATGGGGTGAGACCTCTACTGACACTATCCTTCTGCTTGTCCATTGACAGAATACCTTTAACTTGCTAGAAATGAAAGACAGATAGGGGGCCTAGCCCCAGGGCTTCCTCCAATTCCGTAATTGTAATGAAGGAGCCGCCTCTCCATTGCTAGGCCACCCTCTCCAACCCTGACTCATACCAGGACTAAATCTCTCCAAGTTAGGGATGTCCTCTCTGATGCCCAGGGACCATGGGTGGCTCAGAGGGGTTGGCCACAAAGTGATATTTTGCATCCCATTCCTTTTCCTACATATTTCCCATATGGTCCCCAGTATCGGGTGGTTGTTTAGTCTTTGTAGAAGTTTGTTCCTTTGTACCCAAAGCCATTCAGAGACTTTTGCTGGAGCTAAGTAGTGGTTGCCTAGGGCGATCCATAGGGGTTCCTTGCTATTTCTTAGATGAGGAATCAGAATTCTTAATTGGGCAGCCTCGTAATACTTTTCAGGTCTGGAAGGCCAACCCCCCCTTCCCTTTGGGTAATGTTAAGGTCTCATATGCCACCATTGCTTTCTTCCCCTTAAATATTGCTTTTTTAACCTCATGAAAGAAGTGTTTCGGTATTCATATAGGGAGCATCTGGAAAGGGTAAAGGAATTGGGGGAGACATACCATTTTAACCGCGTTGAGCCTACCCAGCCAGGATATCGTAAGTTTCTCCCATCTAGCCAGATCCGCGTGGAATCTTGATAGAAGGGGGGGAAATTGGCCTTGTATAGTGTGTTAATGTCCTTTGTTACATATATTCTAGGTATTTCAACATGACCTTTTCCACTGTGAGTCCCAATGGCGTAAAACTTTCCATAACTTCTTGTGTGAGATTGTGCAGGGGGGACACAATGGACTTGGCTCTATTTATTTTGAAACCTGAGAGCACACCATATTCTTCAATTAAATGGACTACTCTGGGTATGGATGATGTGGGGTTCGAAAAATATGTAGGAGTAGATCATCGGTATATAGGGCGACCTTGTACTCTTTCTCCCCTATTTGGAGTCCTTCCACCTGATGATCAGTCCTCAGTCTCTGGACTACGGGCTCTAAGGAGAGTGCAAAGAGTATTGCTGAAAGAGGACATCCCTGTGGCGTTCCCATGCCCAGTCCAAACCAACGAGAGTTTTGGGGAACGTGTATACTGCTTGGATCCTCTTCCTAAATTTCAGACCTATTCCTACTTTTTGTAGGACTGTCATCAAAAAGCCTCATTAGACCCTGTTAAAGGCCTTTTCTGCATCACCCGACAGGAGGGCAGGGTCGTTGGGCATTTTTCGAGACTCATTAATCAGATGTATGGTCTTCCGCATGGTGTTAGTGCCCTCTCTGCCCAAAATAAATCCTACTTGGTCAGCGTTGAGTGTCTCTAGCCTCGTGGCAAGGACTCTGGTATAAATCTTTGCGTCTATATTTAACAAGAATATGGGGTGGTATGAACCATATTGTTTGGGATTGCGCCCTTCATTGGGGATCACCGAGATGAGGGCTCAAACAAAGGAGTCTGGGTCCTTCCCAATGTCAATAATCTCATTAAAGAGTTCGACCATAAAAGGGAGAAGGGGGGAGAGGAAGGATTTGTAAAACCCAGCGGTGTATCCATCCTCGCCTGGGGCTTTCCCAAGAGATAGCCTCATAATTGCACTCTTGATTTCCTGATCTGTTATCGGGGTATCTAATGCAAGAGATTCATCACCTGAGAGTTTTGGCATCTCGACCGAGGTCTAGCGTTCTCGATTGTCTGGAGTCCACCTCTGATCTGTACAACATCTCATAAAAAGTGGCAAAAGCCTCAGGGATATTTCCCCCTGTTGCAGTTTGGGGGCTCTCCCCCTGCTCTATTTCCACAACCTTTCATTCTGCATGTTGTTCCCTTAGTCTGGCTGCTAACAACGTATCTGCCTTGTCCCCTTTTTCATAAAACTTCTGTCTCAGAAGTTGCAAATTCCAGACAATTTCCCCCTACTCAAGGAGTCGGAGCTCTTCCCTTTCCCGTTTGGCCTCTAGAATCTTGTCGGCCTTTCCCTCCCGGTTCCCCTCGCTTCCTCATCTACGTGGCATATCTCCTTCCTAAGTTTGCCTTCAACCAGGGCTCTCTCCCTCTTTTTAGCTGCACCCTCTCTGATTAGAATTCCCCACCATGTTGCTTTCCCCGCATCCCACACTGTCGTTTTGGAGACCTCTCCTGTATTATTGGTCTTAAAATATTAGTTTATCTCATGTTCCATCTCCGTCTTAAAGACAGAGGGCCTCATTACGACCCAGGCGGTAAGTTACCGCCTGGGCCGTGACTTTACCACCATGGCGTAAACTACGTTTACGCCATGGTGGTTGGCGGACTTACCGCCCCATTCCGACCTTGGCGGGGCGGTAAGTCCCCAATCCCCATTTACCCTTCCCCATTCCCATTTTTGCCCCATAGGGCATAATGGGAGTGGGGAAGGCGTTAATTACGCCACCGTAAATTACGGTGGCGTAATTAACTCCATGGTCCCTTAGCGCCATGGATTTTAACACCTGCTAAAAGCAGGTGTTAAAAGCGCCATGGCGCTAAGGGACCTCGTACTCAGGCGGTAAGGGTCGGCGCTGTTAACGCTGCCGTTAACCCCTTACCGCCTGGGTCGTAATGAGGCCCAGAGTCTTTCCAAAGAGATTCGCTGCACCGCCATCATCCCTCCTTGTGAGGTAGGTTGTCCCAGTGCATGTCAACCGTGACCAGGTCGCGATCAGACCAGGTGACCGGGAAAATCTCAGAGCTCTTCACAGCATCATTTATTTCCTCGGACAGGAACATATAGTCAATCCTGATGAATGTCTTGTGAGGGGCAGAATAGAAAGTGTATCCTGTTTTCCCCGGGTGGAGCACATTCCATGCACCTCGTAACCAGTATATTTCCATCATGTTCATCACCCCTGTCCGACCCTCATCGACTGGTTCCTTTGCACTGGGGTTACCCGCCCTCCTGTCTAACCTAGTGTTGGCCCATAAGTTTAAGTCCCCCCATGTCCCATTGCTTCTAACATAATTTTGGGAATCGTCTTGGTAAGGAATCAGGACTGACCCGAATTCAGGGAGTACAACGTAGCAAATGTGATGGTTAAATTTATTATAGAGCCGACTACAAGCAGAGCTTGTCCTTCTACATCGGCCCATATCTTCGTAAGTGTGAAGTCTAATCATTTTCTAATGAATTTCCCAACTCTCCCCTTCCTCAGACGGCCAGACCCCCAGTACTCCGTCCCCATTCTCATGCTACGAATCCTGTGTCCTTCTCCGCTGGCAAATTTGGTTTCCTGCAGGAACATGACGTCAATTCCCGCTCTGCGGAATTCCCTGCATGCCAGGGATCTTTTGGTCAGGGAGTTCAGGCCTTGGGTGTATAGATTCCCCACCCTGAGGAGACCTCTTCTCTGTGCATCTAAATTAACCGCCATTTCTCATAATGTTTGTCAAGTGACCCCTCAGCTTTGGTCAGCAACCAAGCGCACAGTGAATCATTGGCACCTTCACTATTCTGTCACATAACAGGGATTCTGTTCCTGCCCTTTCACCTTCCCACCCTAGCCCCCTTTAGCCCCCTTTCCCTTCTCCACATCCCTTCCTCCCCTGTTGGCGTCCGATCAAACCCAGTTGAGTTCACTGGGCTAGTGCCGGACAACTGTCGGAGGCTGTTACCTCACAGCCCCCTGATTAGAAAAATCACAATAACATTTGAGCCCCCAGTTTCCATCTCCCCCCCTTCCAGAACATAAACAGTAACGCCTGCAATGAACATATGTTTCCCAAACGAGTTCAGCCACTATGACCTGCTCTTCTTCCCGATGGAGGGATGCCCAAGTTGATAAAGTCATACCTTTAGCCGAGCCTGTCAACAACGGGGCAGGGAGTGTCCCAACCGATCATCATGGACAAAACATCTTTCCCCTGGCATCCAAGGCACGTGGAACCTCAGATTCCTGAGGCTATGGGGCAAGCGTCCCTTGAAAGGCATGGGCGAGGTAGCAAGAGAGAACCTCTGTGGTGCGACCAACGTTCCTGCCAGCCTCTAATAATAATGTGTGTCTATAAGCACTGAGGCCCCTTCACAGTTGAGTGGTGTGTGACTTTTGGTAACTATGGCCCTCATTCCGAGGGGGGCAGTAAGGGATACCGGGCACCGGTAAGGAGACTGGTGCCGGTAATCCCTTACCGCCCTACTACGAGGTCCCTTCGCGGGTCCCTTCCTTAAAGCCAGGTCTGACCTGGTGTGAAGGACGGAACCCGTTAAGGGATCTGGGCGCAAATAACGGGCTTGGCATACGCCGGCCCATTATTTGCGACCTCCCCATTCCCATTGAGCCCTATGTGGGCTCAAATGGGAATGGGGAATGGTTTGGTGAATGACTGGAACGGTAAGTCCCCATCTCACCAAACCGGACACAGTACTGTTATTGGTGGTAGTCATGGCGCAAATAGCGCCATGACTACCACCAACCTCGTAATGAGGGCCTATGTTACAGTATGAGGAATGATCAGCCCTCCTCCTCCGGTGAGGTGTTCCCTCTTCGAAATTTCCTCGAGCCTTTAACGTGCTTTCTTCTTGGTCCCTGGATGCACCACTGTCTTCCACTTTGTCCCTCCTCTCCCTGGTCTCTTCCTTCGTCACAGTTGTCCAGCAGTTCTGATATACAGTTCTTGATGTCCCTCTCAGACCTCAACCATTCCTTTTTGCCTTCATTCTCAAACGAGAGGGAGAAGGGGTAGCCCCACCTGTAGCAGATTCTGCATTTCTTCAACCATTTTGTGGGAGGGATGCACATTCGCCTTAGGCCTAAGGTCAGGGAGTATAAGTCGTGAAAAATTGTGACTCGCGCTTTGCCCAGGGCGACCGGCCCACTGCGTTTGGCCTTTTCCCGGATTCTAGCCCTGTCCTGATAATTGTGGAAGCGGGCCGGGACCAATCTGGGTCCCCCTGATGGTCTTCCCGCTCTGTGTATTCTCTCCATTTTTTGCTCATCAATCACTTTGTCTTCAAATAGAAGTTTCATTATGTCATGGAGTGTCTTCTTGAGGTCCCTCTCAAACTCCCCAATCTTGTTCTGGGATGCTGAAAAAGCATAGGTTGTTTCGCCTCTCATGATTTTCGAAATCATCCATTTTAAGACGGAATTCTTCCTCTCTCTGTTCTATTTCTGCAATTATGTGGTCCATTTGTGTTTCGAGAGTACTTAGAGGGGTTTGGTTATTCTCAACTCCATCGATTCTCTCTTCCATCTGGTCCATCCATTGTGGATCTTGTCGATTTCCCCCCTATATTGGCTCCCATGTTCTTAATCTCATTTAGTAAGGCCGTGATATCACCTTTGGTTGCTGCTGCTTCTGTTCCTGGGGTAGCCATGCTTATGTCTTGGGGAGCCTTGAGTGGAGAAGGATACGGGGAGTAAGCAAACTCGGCTAGCTTCAGTTTTATGTACATGGGCTTCAAGACAAGCTCTCCGGTCGAAGTTTGAGCTCACTAAAGTGTGGTAGGGGAGAGAGTACCTCCTCCTCCTGTCAGGAATAGAGTTCTGTGAGTTTGTCTATGGGGCGATTTGCGCTTCAATAGAGGGTAATTGTGAGGGAGCGGGCGCTTTACTCAGGATCCTGTGCGGAAGTCATGGGGCCTCATTCCGTCAGGGATGATTGCAGGGTTCCCATCGCGGGACCCAGATCGGACGCCTGGTAAAACCAGGCGTGCTTTCTTGGTCCCGCGAGTGGAAGAAGGAGGTAACAACGGGACATTTTTAATGTGCCCGTTGTTACCTCCATTCCCATTCCCTTTGAGCCCTATGGGGGCTCAAATGGGAATGGGGAATGGTTCCTGCAAGGAGAACTTACCGGGTCCTCCTATGTCGGAATGACCCGGTAAGTCCCCATTGCAGGACCCGGAAAAGGAGCCCGGTTTGGAGGCAGCCATGGTGCTAATAGCTCCATGGCTACCTCCAAAATTGTAATGAGGCCCATAGTCCGTGACTATGGGGCTGCTACCACCCAGGATCTCTTTACTTCTTATTTCACTGTGCGTTCACAGGTGTAGTGGTGGACATTTGTTTCTTCAGGTCCCTAGGTGTTAGCGTGATCAGGGTTTTGTGCTTCTTTCTGGTGGATTGTCTATGAAGGAGGGCACATGCCGCAAGAACGGGGGCCCAACCCTCCTGGTGCCAGGTAGAGTTTGAAGACGTAGGAACCAAGTATGCACCGTTAGGGTGCATCAGGTGAGAAAGGGCCTATGAATGCGCTCTCCCGGGCCTCCTCTCATTAGGTCTCACTGGCAAGTAGGGGTGCATCTTTTGTGGTTGACAGTCCAATGGGAATCCCTCAGCTTCCCGGGGACCAATACGTTGCAATGGCCATTAAAAGTTTTCCTAAAAGAGGGCACACGCCCCGGTGTTGGGGGCCCAATCCTCTATTAGCAACTTAGATTGTATGCCACCTTGTGTCCGCCGTGGGATATGAGAACTGTATTTCCCTTTGAGGCAATCAGGTTTGCGTACGTGGTGCGACCTGCCCGGTCTTTTTGTGCCCTATTGTTATGCATAGAGGGTGGCAGGTCCATTCTGTCAGAGGGAGGCACGATACCGCCATTTGTCCAAGGCGGGACTATCGGCCGGGCTTTCACATTGTAGCTGGCAAAGCCTCTGTTCGTCACAATTATTTTACTTTGCTGTGCAATATTGCAATTTGAGATTTAACTGAACATAGTGCAGATTTCTTTGAGTCTTCATAGTTTATCATTTCTTTAGATGTTGACAAAGTGCACTTCACTTCCTGGTATGTAGGTGGGTCATCTTGGAGCTAACAAGAAATACTCTGCCTGGACATTGCAAACTGTTCCTGCTTTCCTATTTCCCCTCTTTTTCTTTCGTTTGGTATCTCCTCCCATCCCGTATCTGATATGTGTTTCCTCATTGTTTTGCTCTGTCCCTACAGTTAACAAGGCAATTTTCTTGAAAGCTGCAGTGGAACAAAAATCAATTATTTATGTCTTTGTCAATTAGAGCTTCCAGTTTTGAGCTCCACCGGGAAATGTTTCTCCAGAAAACACAGTTAGGTGTCTCAGTAAATGTTTCAAATTGTAATTACTTAACTGCATTTGTCTACTGTCTATATCCTGGTATGCTTTTGATATTCAATTAGACTAAAGGCTACAAAATGTGTTATGCTTTTCATTGAAAGAGAAGTCCGAAATGATCAGTACTGATGGCGCTGCTGATGACAACAAAATTGACATCAACGGTGGTCAGAAGACTGTGGAAAGTAACATAGGACTGACAGTAAAGGAGGGGAGTTTGATGATCTAGAAAAGGAAGGCAGTCCATTATTCACCACATTTATGCCAACATGTGAATACTGTATCACTTCATGCAACGTTACAGCGAAGATGAGCTGTGTGTTCGCAATAACGTGACAGTTCATCAAACATGCTTGTGGATGCTCATCAGGAGATGAATTTACACAAGGAAGCAAAACTGCTGTTTGTACTATGACACAAAATGCCATGCTTGTCTGCCTCATCTGTGAATCTGCAATGTACCGATCATTCACTAAGTGATGTGCATCATGTCCACTTGTCCACCGCTCATTTGTTCCATCTCCAAAATGTAGCAAGAGCAATGGTGAAGCACACAAAGGACAATCATAATTCCTCTATGTGGGTAGACTAGAGCACCTCTGAACAATATCTGTCGTCGTTTTATGAAATCTGAAGCTGTGGTGGCTACACTGCTCGTTCTTATTCTGCACATGAATATAAACAAGCATTGGCAAAGCCAACAGTTTGGGCTTTATGTAGGCATGGGAAAGGCACTTGCCAGGCTCAGCCGTATTGGTATTAACCGGCCATTGATGGGAGTAGGTGCAAAATGGCACAAGTATCTGTGCATTTAATAGGAGTGCCTGGCAAATGCCTAATACTTATACACAAGACATAACTGTAGGCTTTGACAATGCATGTTTTAAAAAAGACTTTGGTGAAGGGTATGCAAAGTGCTGATCAATTGAGTGGCTGAAGGCAGACCTGCTTGACATTTCATTATACAAAAAGCAGATTTACAGCTCCAAATAAGTCATTAACTCTCAGAAGAATGCTTTGATAAAACACTGGCAGGCACGTCGAGGCACAGTTTTGTGGTAAGGCTTGATTAGAGCAAATCAAAGAGTTCCCATGAGGAAGTGTTTTGGGCAGGAAGGGGCAGAAACTGGGTAGGAATGCCATAGGGATTGGCATGGCCATGGGCAGGCAATTGAAAGCAAAACCCTTTTAACATACACTCCAGAATAAAGACAACACGCTAGGGAAATAGGCCAGGAGATAGCGTTGCAAGGATAACAAGGTTTAATTTATAGAACACAAATATCAGCAAGGGACTCTGCTGCTCAAGAGCGCTCTGGTCTATTAAGTTACAAACAGGCGCTTAAAAACCCCACACGTATCACAATATACAGTACTAATGGGTGCCACTGATTGGAGGCACCCTACAAATGAGCTGCTCCATAGGGGATGGCAGGCTTTAATTGGTTAGTTTGTTCCCGTGAGTCTGGATCCACGTGGGTCAGCAGGCCTCATCCTCGCTGTGAAGGTCGGGCCACACATTAATTCATTGTTCCTATCTAAAATAAACATGCTAAGCCTGAATATTAAATCATTGTGGCAGGCATCTGGACGGCAAGGGAAATGGTGCCAGGGGCAAAGCAAGATAAAATACAGTCACGCTGACCCACACATTCAGGGTGTTATTGTTATTGCAGTTCCAGCACTCAAGGTCTCCATCCTGCGTTTTGATCTTTAATGTATCCCTTTGTGTACCTTGTGTTACAAGGGATATGTTTTCACGCTGGAAAGAAATACAGCCACGCATGCTCAGATCCTTGGTGGATGCTTGGTTGGTATTGGGACCTGGGGGTCGCTTGCTTATCAGGGAATGCAAAGGTGTGGGGGTCGAGTAAGAGGTATGGGGCTGGCTCCAGCCTGGCTGGGTGAGGGTTAGAGTACTAATGGCAGTTTAGTGGAGATGAATGGACGCAGCGCGGAGCCTAGTGTTGTCTCACGCGGCTGCAAGGCGCATTCCTTCTAAAAGATACTACATTTTCGCAAAACACTGGAGGAACAAGGGGGAAGTTGATTTCCGTGGGAACGGGGTTCTGCAGAGTCAGTCTCCCTTGCAAGAATTAGGCATTGTGAGCAGAGAATGTGAAACATCTTGTTGGGAAGGAGATGGTCCAATCCCACTGCCCTAGCCCTTCCCGGGGGTAAATAGATGACGTTTAAGCCAGAGACATACCCCCGTATGATAAAATATAAAGGCGTATATGAATAGCATTGCTGACAGGCCCATTTTGCATTGGCGCAGACACCATCATTTTACTAGGCCCAAAAACCATCCCTCTGTAAATTCAGCTCTCCCTTCTCCAGCACCTTGCGCAAAGATCCCAAGACATTGCCACCCCCTGCCAGCTCTGCATGAGCCTTGGTCTGATGGAAGTTCAGCCATTTATTGTTGCAATTGCTTAGTATCACTTCCACAGAATGTGCTCTCTGCAGAGCGTGAGATTGAAGCAGGCCCCAGCACATGTGTCCATCCATCTTCACTAAACTGCCCATGTCCTCTCAACACCTACCCCGCCAGGCCAGGGTCCACCAGTACCCGACCCTCCACTCTTTCATGTCGATACACATCTGACCCCCTCGTACTGACCATTCCAAAACACCCACCGTAGACTTAATCCTGTGCAGCGGTACATTCTCTTCAAAGCAACACATGTCTGTTCATATCATAAGGCATCAGGGAACATAAATAGTAGATCAAACCCCCAGGGGATGACACCTGGAAGCGGGACCTCAGTATCAATGAAGCCCTGAATATAGAGGTCAGAATGCAAATAAATTAACCTATTTTCTCTAATTACCCACACTCATGCAAGGATGTGTATGTTTACTATTATTCTTATATTATCAGTTCCTGTTGTTTAGCTTAGACAGCTAGCAATTTTTCACATTTGTCTGGACCTTCAGCGCGGAGATGAGCCCAGCTGACCCACATACCACCGGATCGATTGGGAAGCAACGGCCAATGGCAGCCTGGCATCCCCTATAGAACAGGCAGTGCCATAAGGCCCCACCAATCCACACTGTGATTTTATACTATATGTGATGACAGAATTTCATGGACATCATTTGGGGGTCGCCAGGGGTCGCCTGGGGTTGTAGTTGCAACCCCTCAGGCCTCCCTTCTACTCCTAGAAAAAAAGATTATTTTTTAAATCGTTTTGTTTTTGTTTAACTTTTTTTGTATGTAAGCTCCTGGGCTGTGGCCAGTGTCATCCTGCTCTTTATTTTTGGAGTGGCTGACTTTCTTGTTTAGGCCTCTAAAAAAAGAAAACAGAAGTATCACTTTGAGCAGTGACGCTAAATAAGAAAAAATAGAAATAACGCATAATGTGTCTTTCTGGAATTCTATCCAATAATTGCCAGACTCATAAAGGTTTATTTCCAAGCACACTTCAGGTGGTGAGTCACTGATTTAGACTGTTTGTAAACCCCTCAACTCCGCCTTTCACCCTTCTGAGGTTGATAAATACGAACCAACACAGGTTGGCTGATAATGTTTGTATAAGCGCTTAAGCGTAAGTACCATGTAATAATATATCCTTATCATTTGGCCTTGAACGTCTGCTTGCATTCACAGTAATTTGGTAATATGGTCCTATACACACTTATATTAATGATACATATGGTTATCCATTCATCTATTAAATGTATATAACATTATAATGATATTGCAACCATATTTCTCGTAGTGTACTTAGGAACAATATGTGATGTCCCTTCCTGTTTTGTCAAGGGGTGAAAGGTCATGTTCCATCGCTTCTCATGATGTGACTTTAAGGTGGGGGTCAAAAAACATCCCTTCCTGTGATGTTGTCAGAGGTCAAAGGTCACGTGATGTCACTTCCGCTACCCATGGCATTTTGTTGAAATTACGTCCCTGCAGAATGGATGACAAATTTACTTCTTATAATGTGCTGCCAGTGTAATTTCAGCAGAGCGCTCTCGGGCAGCAGAGTTCTTTGCTTGCAAACTGTATTTCATATTAAGTTTGTTATCCTTCCAACTTATCTCTTGGTCTTATTCCCTGACGGGGCGTGTTATCTTTATTTTTGCATATTGTAAGGACACGTGTTGGGTGCCCACCTTCAATCTTCTCCCTTTTGGGACTAATACAAAATGGAGTCATGGGCTATGGATTTCTAGTGCTGTGCATCTACCTCTATGCACTACAGTGCCTCTACACATTGACTGGTAGTGCGGCTTACTCCCCACTTGTGTGTTATATCACCTCATAGGGCGTTCACCTTACCTGGAAGCGCCTATGGGGGCGGGATAGGCTAATTTCCATCCCAACACAGTGGGTGGGCAAATAACCAAACGATACCTACCGGTTGTGTGTTCCTCCTCATATGCCGTTATTCCCTATCTGTACTCTAATGCAATCATTTCGGCTTATAGTTGTCGCAAGCAACACCAGTTAGCCCCAACTACAAGTGTCTTCCCAAAGCCCCAGTCCTTTCTTTCATTTTTTCAGAGCATGCATGATTTTCTTGCGCACGTTCTATATTCCTTCCATTCTTTGACAGCTGTGCATACGTTCTCTCTTCCTGTTGGTCTCCGCTTCCCCTAATGCCAAATAGAGGTATTCAAGGAAGGCACATCTTGCCAAGCTCCTATCCTGAGAGGTCCCTTGCTACTGAGCAATTTCCCATTTATGCTTTGAAGAGCCAAGCCTTTCAAGGGGTTTCACAATTAGCATTGATAAAGATATGTGACCAAGGAGGAGGCTTTCATTCAAAAAGATACTCTGCATTTACCCACATTAGATACGCAAGCAACATGAAGTACATAGCAAAGAATCTGGTGGCTTGACACATAAATCGATTACGAGATAACAGAGGATGCAATATCATGCAATATATATTATTAATACTCTGACCCCAAGGCAAGCTTTTCTCTGCAAAGCAGCCACCGCGTCACTCTTTCAGGATTCATTCCTGGGTGGAGTAGCAGGAATCAAAGAAGAGTAGTATAATAGAGCACCCAAAGTTGCAAACATAGGAAACACAATGTTTTACCTTTAGATGGCTAGACATATTTCAGGACAGCCCAGTTTATCACAATTTTAGCAAACCTTTCACAGATAATGATTGGGGCCCTTGCCAAAGTAGCCAGAGCAAGAAGGAGGAAGATCAGGTTAGAGAAGAACCACCTTAGTTTTGTGAACTTTGATTGCAAATACCCAGTCAATAGCAAATGCCTCAGATTAGACTTTTCCCTGTAAATTGCTCTATCTCTTCTGGCTTGGCATTTTTTGGGCTTTTCCATCCATATAAATAGTAACACAGTGTGAGAACCAATGAAACAGACGAGAAGATTCCATTTAAGAAAAAGATAACGTATGATAGAAAGATGTCAGCCATTCCAACACATCAAACCAACTCCCACATCCACAAGGAGCGTTTGGGGAGAGTCTAAGCTCCATAGATTGCAAGCAAACGTCTGACACGACCAGCACCTCTCAGGGTTCAACAAAACATTCCATGCCTAATGGCTGGACAACCACTCTCACCACCCAAATCGGCTACCTAGTCCTATTGTGCTTTAAAGGCAACCACAGACAGCACATCTGCCGCTGTGCACTACTCAGGAATTCTCTTCTTTCCTCTGTCTGTATTCTCATTCTTTTTCGGTCTAACTAACATAGATGTAGCTCTCTGTCAGAACTCCTATAGATACATGTTAAATGTAATGTGACTGCTCAGTGCGGAACCTGGCACAAGACTTTCCTTGACTAGATCTTTCATTAGAGTCTGCCCATGCGCTGCTGCTTGAGGGCGTGACAGCTCATCGCCCAGGGGCACACCCGTTTTCTTCTTGCTCCGAAGTCTGTTTCCACACTTTGAGACTAGATACCTGTCTCAACCAGGCTCTCACTCTGGCAGAACATGCCCGGATGTGCACCGGGTGTCTGCAGGTACTTCAGAAACCAGGCCTACAGCAGGATGGCCTACATAACCCACCTGTTGGACAGGCTTAAGGTGAGAGACTGGGAGGTCTGGAGGTACTAGGTTCACCAGGTGTGCTATGGGGGAAATGGTTGGTAGTGGCACTTGGAGGGTGTAAGAGGTATGCTGAGAAGCAATCACATCCCATTTAGAGGCTGCATTCCAGGTTTTGAATCATTTACTGGATTTAGCCTGAAGGGACTGGATAGTCTGGTGAAAGGAGGTTTTGTTCTCACCCTGGCACTGGTGATGTGGAGCACATCAGTACTTCCCTCTTTTGGGTGCCTATTCCCAACTCTGTGGACGATTTGTGCCCATCTCTGTGGGTGTTGTGGTTCTTCTACTCTTCTCAGGGGAGGCACACCTGTACCCATTTTCGATAGGTAGGGGCTTATGGCAGATGTGTTACCATTAGGCTGCTGCATGGATGAGGTGGATTGTCCTCATGAGAGAGTATCTTATGTCTGTGTGGGTTGTGACCATCTCTGTTGGTATTTGTGCCCCTCTAGTTGATGGTTGCCAAACTGTGCATCTCTGGGGAATCTGTGATCATCTGCTAGTGCCACTGTGTTGATCTCTTTTGGGTGCCTTGCACTGGTGGCCAGCAATTGCGATTGGTAACTGAGGGTGTCAACTTGCCTGGAGGTGTGGATAAGTGCCCATCGCAAGACTGCAGGTGACTGGAATATACCCAGCATGGGGTCGGGCAACATGTTATTCTCCAGGTAGCCAACTTTGACCAAAATGTGTTTTTTCATGTATGCGATTTCTGCAAACAACTGTACTTTACCGAATTATAAGCTGTGCACTCACTCAGTTCTTCGAGTATCTAACCTGCATACAGCCATTGGTTGGTGCTGACCCAGTTGTGCAGGTGATTGGCTAGTGCACAGCAATGGATTGTGCACAGCCCGGTTCAGTAGGTGACTTTGGTGTGACCTTTTAATCAAGTTAGTGAACGGATAAAAGTACTGGGCTCTCCACACACCTAATTCTGCAGGTGACCGGAATACTCCCAGGAATGAGTGGTGTGCATACTCCTCTGAAGCATTTCAGGTGGCCAGTCAATTTCATGCCTTTTGCACCCACCAGACCAATGCACCAACCTCAAAGATGTCAGACTATACTGTACTGACGATCGCTAATGAGGGTGAAATGTGTATGTGGCTGGCTACATCATTGAGAACTGTCTACCTTCAGTTGATCCAGCTATGCATAAAATAGCTCTGCCCTATAAGACAAAGTCAATTTTCTGGAGCAAAAAGGATACATAGTGAATGGTTGACCTTCAAAAAATTTACCTGGCCATATGCGCCCATATGATAAAGTTGCAGAGGACCTTACCCTAATGAAACTTTCATAGCCCTTCTAACTCTCAATTGATTGAAAGTGTGCACCTAAGGCATTATGCTCACGCAAAGAAGTCTAAGAGATATGTATGGGCCGTCATCACCGGGGAAAGTCCCGGCACACCAGGGAAGCACCCATGGCACAGATTTGGTCTTCATTGACCAACTGGACCGCATGAATAAAGAAGAGAAAAATAGCATAATACTGGTTCACTCAGTTCATTCCCTATTAGAGCATTGATAACATAGGTTGTTGAACTTTTCTCCAGTGCTAATCCCATGCTCATTAATTGAGATTTGCTTTACTGACCTAAAATCACTAAATGTGTTGTCCAATAGGAACATTTCTCATGTAGCCTTATGCTTACCCTAGTCCCTGCAGTGTAGAGGTACTCCGCTCTTCAAGAGCCTCCAGCATACATGCCAACCCTCCCGATTTAGGTGGGAGACTCACGATTTTTCATGAAAAATATTGCTCTTTTTCATGTTCTCCCACCTTAAATAATTACAGCCCCAATGCATTCCTATAGGAAAATGTATGCCTCCTGATTTTCATGACCAAATCTCCCTCCCAGGTATGTAGGAATGTTGGCATGTATGCTCCAGTGCTAATACCATGCAAACTTACACGTGCACAGGAGCAAAGTTTCTATATTCTGACCACTGGTGTGCAGCCCTGTGTGCAGTCTCTCTTCTGCTCGCACACTCCCCCGCGTGATGACCTCACCATGCCAGTAAGCGAGGGCGGAGGAGCACTTGAAGACTGGGCCCGAGTGTAGATATAGGCCCTCCGGAGTGGAAGGCCCAGCGGAATAAGCTGGGAGGTGAGGTTTGTTGTGGGTCTGGCCGGGGCAGCACCTTCCAGGTGCTTGCCCATTAACATGCTGGTGACAGGGCGGGCCACCAGGCCCCAGCTACAATGGGGACCCAGATATCTGGGTGCCCGAGACTGCAGAAAAGTGGCAGGGGCAGGTGACAACAGGTAATCCCTGCCCCTGACACCCCACATCAAAGGCCCTCTTCCCATCCAGATGGACGTGGAGACAAGGGGCCTTTGTTGTATGGAAGAGGGGCTCCCTTGCCCCCCAGGCCACTTATGGCCTATAACTAGGGCGGGCAAGGTAGCCACAGCAATCTGTTTCTCCCCCTGCACAGGCACCAGTGTTGGGCAATGGAGACCAACAAAGCTTAAAAGCATCTTGCAAGTTTCTGGACGGATTCGGCAGGGAAAAGGAAGATTGCCGTGCAGCTGCACTCTTTTCACCCAAGGCGGCCCTAAAAGGCGAAAGGAAACAAAGAACAAAGACCGCCCACGCTAATTTTAATCTGAGCAGCGGGATCAGCCCTGGAAAGAGACTGACGGCACCCCAGCCCATCCGGCATCTCTACAGGACAGTAGATTTTGTATGTTCGGGGGCCGGCCGTCAGCTGCTACACAGGCATACATACGCACGCGTCCATGCATACACAGAACACACGCCGGAGACATGTGATGGCTCCGGTCTCTGGCGCAAACTGCCGGGCACCGCCTTTATTCTTTAAACGCGCATGCGCGAACTCCGTGGAGGCTCGCGCAAGCGTCCCTTGTGTACTCAGTACACAACATCCCTCCTTTTCCCCCAGAAACAAACAATTAACAATTAACTGCAGAAAACAAACTGGTTCCTTCTTCGGATTTCCAACGACAGATTTCCCCGCCTATGGTGCAGGGTCCATGATAAAGTCTCGGAACCTCTGTGGAAGCCGTCGTCCTGCCCTGCTCGGGTATCGTGGTGCCGCGTCACCAGGGGCCTCCGATGTCTCAGGATCTGCAGGTGGAGTGGCTTCCTCTGTCCATGTCTCTGCCTCTTGTTCTGGGACTTGTTCCGCTGTTGTCTCGCTACCTGCGGGCTTGATGCGCTTAAAGAATGACACATTTCTGGTAACAGTTCCTCTGGCATTGGCTGCGGTGACCATTGTACCTTTCACGTGTGTTACACCCAGTGGTTGGGTCTCGTAAGTTGTCGACAACTTTCCTTCTGGTCTTCTGTTTCGTACCAACACGGTGTCTCAACTGCAATCTGTTTTTCAGGCAGTCTTCTCCGCGCTGTTTCATTATCATTTCTCGATGACCTTTCTGACTGTACTTGGTCACTGTCGATCACTCCTGGTTGTCTCCCTTCTGATTCAGGTATGAGTCCTCTTGGTATCCTCTTGAAAAGTGCTTCCGCAGGGGCTATTCCAGTTGATCGATGTGGAGTTGTGCGATACTCCCGGAGAAATTCGAATAAATTCCGTCGGAGGTCTTCTCCTCCATTTTCGGATATGCGAAACACCTTGTTTAGTGTGCGCATGAAACGCTCTACTTCCCCATTGGCTCTTGGCCATAGTGGGGTGACTTTTCAGTGTTTTATCCCCCTCTCTTCACAGTATCGAGCAAACAATTGCCCTTGAAAAGGTGCCCCATTGTCAGAACATAACTCGATGGGAAAACCATGGGTAGCAAATATCTTGTCCATGGCTAGGGTGGTGTGGTCGCTGGCCTTGGACTCGACCAGTTCCACCTCTGGATATCGGGACCACTGGTCAGTTACTACTTGGAAGTGTAGTCCTCTTCCAGTAGAGCCAAAATTGGCATGTACTGTCCCCCAGGGTAAATCACTCCTTGCCATGGTCTGAATCGGTGGTCCTCTCTCCGCTGGGCTAGTGCCTTGGCACGGGATGCATGCCCTCACAAAATCTTCCACTCTCTTTTCCAATTCGGGGAACCAGACCTTGAGTCTAAGACGTGCCTTCATTCTGGTCATCCCTTGGTGTCCGTTGTGTGCCAGATGAAGGACCTTCGACACGAGTGACCTGGGGATCACAATCCGGTGTCCTCTCAGCAGGAGACCATCGGCAGTTACTGACAGTTTGTGTCGTGCACTCCAGAGCAATTGCAAATCCCTTTGCGTTTCTGCATTTCTCCGGGCATTGTTCATGTGGTGCTCCCGCCATGCTCCTGTGGCTACCGCACCTTTCACTCTCAGAAATGCTTCATCTGAGTTAGATTCGTTGGCAATTTCTTGTCTTGTCAAGGCAATGGGAAGTGCGGACTCGACGACCATGTGAATGGTGTCCACACAATTTGCGACCTCCGTAGTATCTCTGGATCGTCCTGCGCCGGGGTGACGAGACAAGTAGTCCGCAGGGTTGTGCGTACCTGGGCGGTATACCAGCTTCACCCCGTACTCCATGAGGGATAGCATCCAGCTTTCTATTCGAGGTGGCGGTTTGGAAGAAGTGCCTGCCAGAATGGGAATTAGGGGCTTGTGGTCCGTCACCACTGCAACAGGTTTCCCCAGGATATATAATCTAAAATGTTTACAGCCCCATAGTATTGCGAGGGCTTCGCGTTCAATTTGAGAGTATCTTCTCTCTGTGTCCGTGAGTGCCTTGCTGTCGTATGCAATGGGTCGCATGGATCCCTGTTGATCCGCCTGCATGAGAACCGCCCCAAGTCCCACTGGACTGGCATCCACTATAATTTCAGACTCCCGGGCTGGGTTGAAATATGCCATGGTATCGTGTTCAGACAGAGCATCCTTGATGGCCGTGAATGCTCTTTGTTCCTTTCCAGTCCACGTCCATGCCACTTCATTCCTAGTGAGCGCTCTCAGGGGTTCAGAGAGGGATGCTAAATCTCGAATAAAGTGCCCACAATAGTTCACCATCCCTAAAAAGCTGCGGACTTCTGCCGGGGACGTGGGTGGTGACGCCTCTCGAATGTCTTTCACCTTCTCAGGATCTCGGCATATGCCTCCCGCATGGAAGACAAATCCAAAAAACTCTATGCTGTTCTTCAGAAATTCGCACTTTTCTTGGTGCAGCGTCAGCCCGAGGCTGTGCAGTCTGTGAAATGTGTTTTCCAGACGCTTGATATGCTCTGCTTCAGATTTGGCAAAAACTAGGATATCGTCTGACATGTTTATGACGCCTTTTAGTCCGGACAGAGCCCCCCTGATGGCATTTTGGAAGACTTCTGCCGCAGTGGATATTCCAAAACTGAGTCTTTTATATTGGTATAGTCCTTCGTGAGTTGTAAAGGTCGTAATATATCTGGACTCTGGGTGGAGCTCCAACTGGTGGTAACCTGCTCTCAGGTTCAGTTTTGAAAAGAATTTTGCTCCCTGAAGTTCTCCAACAATGTCGTCTAGAGTGGGAGTGAGATGACGTTCTCTTTTTATAGCCAGATTAGGTAGCCTCATGTCTACGCAAATGCATACAGCCCCAGGCTGTTTGGGCTTTGGGGCCACTACAATTGGAGAGACCCACGGGGTGGGTCCTTCCACCTTTTCAATGATGTCTCGTTCCACTAAGTCTTGCAGCTCCTTTTCCACCAGAGCCCTCAGATGAAACGGTATGCGACGATGTTTCAGCGCCGTTGGTCTGACTGACCCATCAATGTGGAGCCTTGCGGGCTCAGCCTTCAGTTTCCCTATGCCTCTGAAAAGCCTCTCAAAGCGTGTCAGCAGGCTGTTCAGATCTGTATGATATACAGCAAAAGTGAAATGAACAAGGTTGAGTGCTTCAGATGCCGCGCAGCTTAAAAGAGAGTGCGGGCTTACGCTGGTAACAAAAAACCTCGCTTTGATGCTGTTCTGGCCATGGGTCACTGGGGCTACGAATACCCCTTGGATGGGTAGGGGAGTATCTTCACCAAAAGCGTATATTTGAGCCTTGGAGGGCGACAGCGCTGGTGGGCCTGCAAGTGCGTTGTAATGTCTGTCCGCCAGTACGCAGACTGAAACTCCCGTGTCGATGAGGACTGGAGTGGGAATTTCTCCAATGTCTACAGTACATGTGGGTCTTCGTCGAGTTCCAGGGCCATTTGCGATGCTGGAAATGAAGAATATTTCTTCATCCTCTTCTTCCTCTTCTTCGGCAATGTGTAGGTCATGCACGTCCTGTTCAAGGGATGATATGCCCCTCACGGTGTGAGCGCCACCTCTACCGGCCCTCTCTGGTCCTCTGTTTGCTGCCACGGGCATGGTGGCCCTACACATTCTGGCGTAATGCCCAGGTATCCCACACCTGCCGCATGTTCCTGATTTGGTTGGGCATTCACCTCTGTGTGGGTGGTCATATCCACAGTAAGAGCACGACTGAGGGGTACCTGATGTCATGGGTCCTTCTCCCCTCTTCGGTATCCATCTGGCCTTCCCAGGTGTGAAACGTCCGACTGCAAGCGCCTCCTCCTCATTCTTGGGATGCGTGACTGCGTCCATTTTCGATCCTCTGGCCTCCGCCAGTTCATACGCTCTTCCCATGTCTAGGATTTGCCGGAGAGTCAGCCCTGGTTCCCTCAGGACTTGCCTCCTGAGTTTTCCTGAGCAGCATCCTTGCAGCAATTGGTTTCGGACCATTTCCTCTTCATTGACCCACCTGCAGGAGCTTGCTAGGTGTCTCAAACGGGCACAAAACTGGTCCAGTGACTCTTCGCTCTGTTGTTTTTCTGCCCCCATGACGAACCTGTCGAAGTCAACATTCGCTAAGGGTAGGAAGTGATCCCGAAGTGCTTGTTTGACAGCGTCATATGTCGCCGCTGGAATATCGAGGGAGTCATATATTTTCTGGACTTCAGTGCCTGCGGAGTACATCATGATGGCGATCTTTGCCTCGTCCTCTGTCTCCCCTGAGGCCCTGAACATCATTTCCAGTCTTTTGACCCATATGAGCCATTTTGGGCCAAGTTTCGATGGGGGCACCGTGGTATCGAATTCAGGCATGGGAGCCAGAGTGGTGCGCACTCTGCGTGGTATGGGGGCAACGGCGCCCTCATCATCTGTTTCTTCACCCATCACAATAGGTACTCACAGTATTTTCTTGGCAAGTTGATGGGTGATCCGGCTCCCAACTGTGGCAGAGTCTTCCTGCTGGCTCTTCTGCCACTTCCTGTGTCACAGCCCTGCACCAGCTGGGCTGTGGAGTGTCCAAAAATTGTTGCAGCTGCTTGTAACGGGCAGATGGCGCACGAGCACCCAAAACGGGCCGCAACCACTGCGTGTGTTGTATTGAACGAACACTCAAAATGGCTGCCGGCTGTTTGAACGGGTCCGCGACTGCGGAGTTGTATTCCGTTTCACTGATGTCGTCGGAAACGGGAAGACAGCTCCGATCCCGCCTTCGTCGCCAGTTTTGTATGTTCGGGGGCCGGCCGTCAGCCGCTACACAGGCATACATACGCACGCGTCCATGCATACACAGAACACACGCCGGAGACGTGTGATGGCTCCGGTCTCCGGCGCGAACTGCCGGGCACCGCCTTTATTCTTTAAACGCGCATGCGCGAACTCCGTGGAGGCTCGCGCATGCGTCCCTTGTGTACTCAATACACAACACAGGACAGTGGTGCATCCCGGAGCTGACACTTTGGTGTCAGTGACACAAAGTAACTTGTTGCGCACTCAGGGCCGAGTGAGAAAAATACAGGCACGCTTCATTGGAAGCAGGACGACTCGGAGTCTCAACACAGGGAGAAAAACCAGCAGCCACAATCAATGGTATTGCAAAAGCCGAACAATGCAAAACTTTTTCATTTTCAACGGCGGAACAGCAGAAAGCGAGCACGCTGTATCCCGACATCTCAACACTGTGTGGGTGAGGTTCAACACCTTTTTAAACGCAGTTTTGATTCACTTGGACTAAAAGAAAGAAACATACCGGGCGGCACTACAAGCAGAAGCAACCCCCGAATAAAAGACAATATGTAACGAGAGTCACCAGACAGCACTCGCATGGCCCTAGCAGCCCACCAACATCATCCACAGTCAAGGGAATGTAGCAGGCAGCGCTAGAGGAACAGCTCCTGCACAAGGAGGGCTTTCAGACCACGCACCAGCTGCAGTATGGTAAACAACTATCCTCGGCCAGCGAACTTTGTAAGAGCTGTTTGGTGCGAGCCTACACAGGGGGCCAACACAAGACAATACACAGAAAAAAAAGACCCTTTACCAGAAACCAGCCTTTTTTTCTAAAACAAAAGCAGAAGGGCACAAGGGGTGCAGGCCACAGGAAGAATCCCACAGCCCCAGCTACAATCAAGAAACAAGGATGGCCGACACTCTCACACTAAAGGAAAAGTTACTTTTGGAGTGGGCCAAGGAAGCTGAAGCTGTGCATGGCATGGATTTGGTCCAGAAAAAGATAGCGGAACTAGCAGCGGCCAGCACGGTAGCAGAAGCAAACAAAGCGCCAGAAGGATAGGACGGCGATGAAGATGAACTAGGGGAGCATGAACCACCGGCCAAGAGGAAAAGGTGCCTTGATCTCTGCAGCATGCCAGACTCAGCAGATGTCCACCCCAGCAGCAAGAAAAAAGCTAAATCAGGTACTGTGAAAAATGACTTGGGGCCAATGTTAGAGCAATTCTTAAAATGTGACAAAGATTTGGGCATGGGGAAAAAGAAGAAGAGGCACAGGGATGACTCTAGCAGCTCCATCAGCGAGAGTGTCATTTCTGACACAAGGTCTGAATCAGGGAGTGAGGATGACCAGGGTCACCTCAAAGCCCGGGTCAGGCCTAGTAACAATATTGAGTCACCAAGACTGCAGATGACCAAATATAGGAGGCGCACAATGGCATATTCAGCGCAAGATTAAGAAAACAAATTGGCAGAAGTGTTTTATAGAAATGTTCTCCCTCTTGGAATATGAAAAAATAGGCCTTGACATTGTTAAGAAAGACAAGAGAGAGGAAGAGAAATAGAGGGAAAGGAAGCCAAGATTGGAAAGGAATATACAGAATTGGGAAGCAGTATTTCAAACAATACTTCGAGAAAAATTCCCAGAGGAAGGCAGAGCGCTGATTGCCTACCAGCACTGGATCTTAGAAATACACAATACTTTTGGAGGAGAGTCCTGGCTGAATTATGACAGGGAATTCAGGAAGGCAATGTGTGGGGTAGACTTACCCATCCAGCATAATTCCTCTCCATCACCAAGCTGCAATTCAGCAGTACCAGCAGAATGGCTGTGCTAGCTCCTTTGAGCACCATTGCCTCACATCAAAACTGTGTTTTGAAGCTACAAAATGATGGCTGCACTGTCTTTGCCAAGCACATATGGGGCAAGATGGAACATGGAACACCCTGAGAAAGGCTGCCAGTATGTTCCTTATGTGCACCAAAGAAAATAATTGAAAAGCAGAGCTGCCCTGCTGCTAGCTCAAAGTTCCCGTTGAAAAAGGAAATATTTTGGATTTAAAATGATGGCGCGCTAATGCCTTTTTCCACAGCTTCAGCAGTACACAGTTGGTTCTAGTGAGACTCAGCTATGCCCAGCCATATTAAGGTTGTGCTCCAGCAAAAGAAAGCATTTCTCATTGAATGATAGGCTGTGTCAGGCAAGATCTGTGAAATCACAAAGAACCTTAATCCCAGCCGAACAGAAAAATGTTTTACTTTGCAACAAAATATCATAGCTGAACTCTTCACAAGAAGCCCTATTTTTCTGTGCTTATGTTAGTGTCAGTGGACGTTTGCCTTGAACAGTTTTATGTGTATGAGAAATTGACTAAGGCTGCAAATAATGTTAGAATCTATATGTAAGAGAAAACCTCATTTGAAAGTGACATCCCAGCTGAATTAACCCATGTGTAAAATGGTGCTTTTACCAACAAGAAAAATATCTGCTTAAAAGTGAAATGTGGATTTATGGCCCTGTCCGTGTATAGCAATGTGATGGGGGTTTTGTTTGAAAACATATATAGGATGTTTTATTTCAATAGACTTGCTGCTGGCTCAGAAAAAAAATAAGTAAATACATTTACTGTGGAACCAGCATGACAGGTTTTCCTGGTCTGGCTTCAAAGGACATTGGCTTTCTGGGAACAGTCTTTGCCTTCCCCCAAAGGGCCAGCCAATTGGAAACTATGAATGGACAAAGAGGAAGCATCTCACATGCTGGTCAGACTTTGTGACTGGGCACAAGCCTGGTACAACAGATTTCTGGGACACTTAGGTGTGAAGTACGGGTAACAACTCTCCTCTGCTGCAACTGCCAGGATCAAAGAAAGCATCATGACAACCCCTGGGCCAGTGGACCAGAGGAAGACATTTGGCTTAGAGGATTGTAAAACTGCCCCTCTTTGGGGGTAGAGTTGGCCCACTTGGTTCTAAAGACATTTCATTTTAAAACTTGTTTTTTGTAACCTGAGAAATTAGGAACGTGAAATGTTTACAGTATGAATGTAGATGTTATGCTTTTAAAATAAGACAATGTAGTCCTTTCTGACAAGTTGTGGACTCAAATGCAGGAAAAACTGAAATTTCTGGGAAAAGTGCAAAGGACCAGGTTATGAAAGTTGGATGAAAATATGACACAAATGAATGTGCTTCAGTGTACTGAATTGCAGAATTTTAGGTGGAATATTTCCCACCGAAAAGCACGAAAGATTATTAGAGGGACGAAACAATGTCGTACAAACCTGGTAGTTGGACTGCCATGCTCTGTGGGAAATATGTCATTTCTCTATGTGATTTGCAAGAGGGCCACAACTGTAAAAATGTACAATTGAGGTCAGAACTGATTTTTGGAAAATGTGACTGTGGGATGGCTCTGTACCTCATAAAAACACACCCCATAAAACTGAGTTCCCTCCTTCAGTCGAATCTGCTTCTAGGAAGGAGGCAAAATACATCGGCTGACCTATCCAGATGTTAGAGGCATGTCCAGCCTAAGCCTGCCCCAACAATAAATCATGTAATGTCACCTGCCTTATAAAAGGGGGAAGCTCACAGAGACAAAGGACACACTCTTCTGAATTTTCTAGCTCCTGCGTATCCAGACATTTCATCTTCCAAGATTCCAGATCACCCTGCCAGGTCAGAGCATAGCTGATCCTATCCAGGCAGAACCACCCTTCAGAACTAAACCCCATAACAAAATCCCACTAACTCAGGGAGAAAGGGGGAACAACTGTGGTACCCTTTTTGAGAGTATCCTGTGACCAGACCAGCATTTTGCTCCATTACCTGCATGCTACTGTTCCATGACTAGCCAGGCCCAGCTGTTTTCTGCTAGGAGAGCCCCACCATGGTGCCGTGACCAGATCCTTTGAGTCCAGAAACCCGGTTGCTGTCCCAAATCCCAAACTCCAGCTCTGATTGTGAGTATCTCCCCATCCCATAGCAACACCTAGTATACCCAATGTGATCCCTTGTCTTGGTGCCACCTTCTAAGTAATCCCATCCATACCCTGATAACTTGTTTAGGATAGTCTGAATCCTCTGTGTATTATGTTCTTTGGTTTCCATGTGCTAGCGCAATTCTTCCACTCATTTCTGTCTTGCTTAAGTCCTTAGTCATATTTTCAATAAGTTAATTAATTCCCACATAGAGCTGAAGGCGGGGTGTAAATGGTAACCTTGCAAATTAACCTTGGCGCATACTATGTCTTTCAATAACAATCTAGTCATTAAAATAAATCTAGTTTAAGTGAATTTGTCATTTCTTTCCAAACCGATTCTCTCTGTCAACTGCTTTTATTTTTAAAACCAAATGTACTTTCCCTTTGAAAATCTCATCCAGTCATTCATCTAGAGTCACTCTTTCACTTTCATATTATCCCTGTGATGTGCATCTATCACCCAGCATAAAAACTGCATTCCGATTCTATCTATTTCACCCGTTTTTCAAACCGTTTTTGACATTTAAACCTGTGAAAGTAAGAAAATACAAATTCTATGCGTGTGATTTTGGCTGCATTGTGTTGTCACTTCAAACTGTATTTTCTGAACTGTAGGCCCGTTGTTAGTATCTTGCCTTGTAGTTTGCTAGTATTCTTACATCCCTGATACTGCTATAAATCATATTTACCTTATTTATTCAACTGCACATCTAAATTAATTATTTACCAATTCCGAATGTCATTTGTTCAATTGCAAAGGTTTTAATATCCGATTTTGCTTCTCATTTCATGGGGGATGGTCGGATTTTAATTCTGTTTGCCACCTAGAATACCTGACTCCTTGCTGCTCCTTGCTGGCCACTCAAAATTTGATTAATAGGGGCTTGAGGGAGCATTGCAGGGGGAAATCTTAACTTAACGGTGCTATCTACCCAAACACTAAAATGACTCCCATTCATGTTGTGGGATATATTGACCCATTCAATAGTATTTCCCCACATCACCAAGCTGCATTTCTGCAGAAACAGCAAAATAGCTGTGCTATTTTCACAGGAAATGGCTCCTGTGAGCACTGTGGTCTCAAAACTGCATATTGCAGAAACAAAAAGATGGCTGCACCATCTTGCCAAGCATACATTGGGCATGATGGAACAAGGGGGCACACCGAAGGAGCTTGCCAGTGTGTTCTAACATATAAAAAAGGAATAAAGTGAAAAAGCAGCGCTGCCTTGCAGTAGGCAAAAAAATCGCCTATCAAAAGGAGGTTTTTCACCTTTAAAAAAATGCTGCTCTGATGCTATTTCCATCTGTTCTTCCGTAAATCACTGTGATTAATAAGGCCATGCCATGCCCACTATATCTCATTGTGCTTCAGCAAAACCAAGCATGATTTCTGAACGACAGGCCCTGTCAAACCAACTCTGAGAAAAATCAACAAGGAGCTTAACTTTTCCAACACAGGAAAATGCGTTAATTTCTTTACAAAAGCATCAACGCTCAGTGGTTCAAAGGAACTCCAGCTATCTGAGCTGTGTCAGTTTCAATGCATATGTGCTTCAGACAAAACTCCTGCATTCAAGAAAGTAACTATTGCTGCAAGACAGTGTGGGAATCTGAGGGAGATGCAAACCCAAATTTAAAATGAAATGCCTGCTTTCCACCACACGTGTATAAAAATGGGTTTTGCAAACTGAAGGAGAAAAAGGCCTGTTTAAAAGTAAACTGTTGAATGAAGGCTTGCCTTATTTAGCAATGTGACGGGGCTTTGTTGCTGGTGATAATACTCCAATGAGCAATTTTATACCACATGTTTGTTTTAATTCAGGACCCAAAATAAGAAAATAAAGGTTTTAAACCACCTGGGCTGGAGTTTGCAAGCTCTAAAAACAGGTTATGCCAGTTGGCAGAGCCAAGAGTTCCCCCAGAGGAAGGGAACCACCATAAAAACTCTCAGCAGATACTAACACCCCAATGATAATTACCAGGTTGGATAGAATCTAGTCTGGGCTGAATCCCCTGACATGAGACCTCCCAGGGCAAGGACGTTTGAAGTGGGGAAGGGGCAATAAACCTCCAATCAAGTTGGAAAAACCCAACCTTGCTCTGAAGGAAATGACAGTTGGTGGCAACTGAAGAGAAGAAAAATGGTCCAGTGATGGACAAAGGATTGCCATTTGCTTCCAAAGACTATTTTATAAATAAACTGTAAAGACGTTTATCTCTGCAGCAAGACATTGTAAACATTTTAACATTTTGCAGTTTAAAAGTGATTTTGTGTTTTATAATTTGAGACCTTGCATAAGTTACTGACACCTTGGGAATAGAAATGGCAAAGTATTTCGGATTATATGAAAAGTATCCATGTTGCCAAAGCTAATTTGTATACTTACATCCCTTATGATAATCCACACATGTGTATAAAGTTATGGAATTTCATACTCAAATTTACCATAAATGATTAGAAGGGCAAAACAATGTCTCACAGATTTCAGGATTGGAGGGCTGTGCTCTACATAAAATATATGACCTGATTATGTAATTTATTAATATGCCACAACTGTACAAATGTGTAAATTCTGTTATGACTTATTTTTGGCAAAAAGGTCTTTGGGAAGTCCTTTTACATCATAAAATGCAACCTCCTAAACTGAGTACCTCATAGGGGAGTCAGCCAAAATTGATTGTGCAATCCAGTTGTTTAGAGGCGTGCTTAGCTAAGCTGCCCAGCCATATAGTTGATGATGTCACTATGCATTATATAAAGAGTCCCTGACAGGACTCTAGACACACCCTCTTCCTGAAGTTCATGCGCTGCATTCCTGAGACTGCTTCATCCAGATTCCAGATCGCACAACAAACCCAAGCATTGCTGATCCTAATCCCTGAAAGGCCTCAATTCTGAAAACCCAATAATCTCTCATTAAAAAGGGGAAAGCTGTGGTACCTTTTGCATCCTGAAATCAGACTGGCTAACTACTGCCCACTGACGGCATCCAGCTGATCTTTAGTATCCAGTGACCAGAATTGCCATTCCGCTGTCCTTGCAAAGCGGTGACCAGAACGGCCCAGCTGTTTTCTTTTACCAGAATCTGTTGACAGTCCAAAAATTCCAAAACTAAAAGTGGACTGTGTGTATAATCCCTACCCCATAGAAACCCATAACCAATCTTGTCTTGTCTTTGTCCTTAACCCACTCTCTAAGCCATCCTATCCTTATCCTGAAAACTTGTTAAATAGTGTTAGAATTATCTATGCACCCTGCCTGTGACTTCCAAAGTGCTAGCGCCACCTCTTTTCAATTTTGTCTTGTGTAATCCTAAACCATTAGTCCTATTTCGAGTGATCTGACTGGTTTCTGCCAGGGTTGGGTGCTGGGGTGACAGGGTTGAAATCGCAAATCAACCTTGGATCTTACTGTGTCCATCTTTGGTGGTCTAGCCTGAATACTCTAGTTTAAAGTAAAACTGTTCTTGTCACAACTGATTTCCTTTCCTACTTCACGGCTTCATTTTACTCAAAGCGCAACTTTTTTTACCTTGCATAACTCATCCAGTTTCATAGCTAGAGACCTATTTTCAACTCTAGAGTGTCCCTCTGATATATATATATATATATATATGTATATATATATATATATATCCCCAACCCAAAAACCGCACTCCGAATCAGAGGATTTCACCAATTTGTATTAGAAATCATTTGGGTAATTTAAAATGGGAATTAAGGAAATGCAACATTTACACGTGTCATTCGGCTGCAATTTGGTTTAGACTTTCCATTCATTTTCAAATGATATGCTCTTGGTAATGCATTACTTGTGTTTGTTAGTGTCTTTGCAATGTTGCTTTAGTGAGGAATTGCATTTGTTTCAAGGTTTTTAACACACATTAATTATTTATTTGTCCATTTCCGAGTGTCATTTCATAACATTGCAAGCAGTTTAAAATCTGTTTTCCACTCTTATTTTGTGAGGGATGGTTGGATTTTGAGTCAGTTTTCTGCCTCTTATTTCTGATTACCTGGTGCTTCTTTCTATCCACTCAGAAGTCGATTATTTGTGGGTTGAGGATACATTGCAGGGGGAAATCCTAACATGTGTGCTATCTTTCCTAAATCAAAAAGTGCTCCTTTTGCATTGTGCTGTAAATATGTCCTAGGGGAAGGTTAACCAAGTGCATTGATCACGATTCCATTGTAATTATCACCCCATTGGTGAATGCTGCCCCATATTAAAAATTGTATGATTTCTTTTGAATTTTAAAATAAATAAATAAATATTGCCTTTCACGAACCAGCCTGGTTCATGGTCCATTGTGACCCGGGGTACTTGAAAAAGTGGGTGTGATACGAGTTGTGTACCATCTCAAATTGTATCTGCATAAGATAAGGAGAAAAGCATCTCAGTGGTGCGCTACATACTAGGCTGAGACCAAGGTGTGTGTCGCCTGACTGAAATCCTTAACACATTTGGGGGCTTGTGCCAGGGATTGAGTTTGGTTACCACCCGTGCATTCTGGCAGAGCAGACTAACCTGCATGGTAGGAATACTCTAAGTACCAGGCCTTCATCTTAAAGTAAAACTAAATTCAATCCCAAAATAGACAGAAAAGCATTAGAATACAGGGTACCCTTACATAAATAAATACATTAATATAGAAATAACATGTCCAAAAGGACCGTAGTAGAAATCAATATGGCTAGGGAGCACCTTTTGCACAAGCTATTTGTCAGAGGTGAGTGGCCAGAACAGGATGAAAAAGTCTGGCTACAAGAAATAACACAACAGGTCACCGCCATGAACCTGGACATACGACAGGACGGTGGCCTATTACACCAAGCTTTGAGCTGGTGAGCTATATATCACCCGAAAATTTAAAAAGGAGCAAATCAAAATCGTTAGAATCACGGCCTACATGTATCTCCACATGGGAGTGATGAGGGAGAGGCATGAGGAATACACAATTCTTGCGTAGAATCAAGTTGAACTATTAAATAAAATTCAGACTGATCTAAATTTAGCAGAACAAAAATTACAAAAGACACAAGAGTTGGAGGTACAATCTGGAAATTATGTCATAAAATTAAAATAGGATTTGGCTCTCCAACAGCAGAATAATGCATATCAAGAGACCCAATTGTAGGCATTGAAAGAGGAGTGTAAGGAAAAGGTTGAGAAGTTAAATCAACAAATACATTTTAGTAGAGCTTGCACAGAGCAGATACTTCCCCTACAAGATCAGATAGAGAAATTAAAAGAGGAAAATAATAAATTAATTATGAGAGGCCTCCACTCTCAAGCAGAAATTGATCAAGAGCACCAGAAATCCAATACCATCAAGAAACAAAGGGATGACCTGGCTGAACAGAGGGGCACCCTAAGTCAGGAGAAAGACGCCATAGGCCAGTAAATAAGCAAGTTAAAAACAAAGCTACAGAGAAGTGAGTTAGCCCTCCAGAAGCTAAATGAACTCAAACCAGAGTATGGGAATCTACTGGAGCACACCAGATGGGTAGAAGGTGCTCTGGAAGAGAACACCCAAACCAAAGAAGCACAAACTCAGGAGCTGAGCCTTCTGCAACAGAAAGGGTCTCATTATTCTCAAACCATACAGGAAGCACAAAGAGACAATGAGGCCCTCTTTGAAAAGAATGATGAGCGCCACAAACAATTCATAGAGGCCGGTAAATCCTTGATAGCTGAGCAAAATGCTAAGATCTTTGGTTATTGTCAAGAAGTAGGGACTGAGAAGGAGAAACTAGCAACTTTGGAGAAAAGAGGGTGCTAGATTTAATCCTAACTTGAGGGAACTGAACAGGTAGAGAGGGACAGGGCAACCCCTGATCATAGTATAAGGACCTTTGTACTAAGGGACTCAAACCCATTTAACACTTTTCCACTGCTGACTTCATGGCTGCCTGTTCACATGAGCCAGAAGCTATGAGGCCATCAGAATTTAATAGGCTAAACATGATGGAACTGACAGCTCAGCACCACCAGAAAGTGATGTACGGGCGTCCCTGTACAGATACCCAAAGATTAAGGCTGATGTCTCTGACAAGGAAGTCTCCTATGAGGGGCGAGTTAGGGAATTAGATCGACAGAAATACTACTTTCCAAAGACCAGTTGGTTCAATTTGATGAAAAACTAAATGAAATGAGGCCCAAAAAGAGCTTCCTGAAGACCTCTACCGAATTAGGGCAGTGGGGGGGATACTCTGTCGACCCTGGGAGCAGGGAAGAGTCAGAAGACTACTCTCCTGAGCACCACAGGAATAGAGAAACTAGGCTCCTCCATTTTGCAAGCCCCTCTCAAGCTCACAGAATCAGGGAGTTCCTAGATGATCATGAGGGGAGCTTAAGTAGTAACGCCTCTGAGTCAGAGGGCGAGTGGACTCAGGTGACTAAGCCAAAGAAGGCAAACAAACTCAAGAGAGTTATGAAAAAAGACCTCATTAGGAAGATAAAGGCCATTAGGAGTTTAAAAACCCCATACCATAAAAATATAAAATATTCTGTTTGGGAACACTTGGAACTCTATGAGCAGATGATGGACACTTTTCATCTGAAAGACAACCCGAACTGCATAGGGTATGTAAAATGGACATTCTCCCCCGAGTACTCTAGCTTCTTTGCTGGACTGGAGGACCAGAACCATTCAAGATGGTCCACCTACAGGGCGGCCATCTTGAAACACTTTTCCACCCACAGAAACCCCCAAGAGGCTCGCAAAGCGGCCTACAATCTGCAATTGGGGAAGATCAGGCCCCATGAGAATTTCTGCAGGAGCTCAAACCTGCCATCCGTGCACAAACCACTAGAAAGGTGTGCACGGATGGCAGGGAGTTTGTAACCACCTTCTTTCATGCACTGCCCAAGTATATCATGACCCAGCTGGTGAGAAATAGAGCAAACGACCCGCATTTATGAGGTACAAAAACCTGCAGAAAATAAAAATGTGGCCAAGAACTCCAAACCAGCCAACAACCCTGCTGCTTCTAAGGTGGCAGTGGTGAAGGTTGTCCCCATTTTAGACCTAGAAATCTAGAAATGGAGGAGCCTAAAAATGTACCTACACAAAATCAGCAAAATCAGAGACCCAGAAGGCCTTCAGGCCAGTCACAAACATGTGGCAGTCAGTTAGGTAATCCCACTAATGGGACCCCTAACTCCCCTGATTATATGAGTCCCCAATACAAGGGCACCCGACCAATCCTGGCGTATGTATGGACTCCCCCGGCTCCAGGGGGGGAGATCCAATCAGGTAAAAACTGCCGCAGAAAACATCCCTCCTAGCTTCCCCCAGGAGAGCAGTAATCCCCCAAATGCTAGGTTAAGTTTCTTCCCCCAATACTCACAAAATCCCAACCTGCAGGACAACCCTCCTTTCATTCCCTGATTTCAGGAACCCAGACAACCCAATCCGGGAGAGGGGAGGCCAAGGGAGGAGGGTTACCAAAATTCACAATATCCAGGGTACTACGGGAGAAGGGATAGTTACCTTTCCCGTGATCCACCTAGAGTTGACCAGAGACCCCCGTACCAGCCGGAACGGGTGTCCCAGCTGTATTGCCAGGTCCAGAACATAACGCAGGAGCTGGGTCGCATGTTGAGGGCTCAACAGAACCCTCAGATAAACATGGCGGCTCAGAACCCCACAAACCAACGGTCTGGTGCCCCAGAACAATGACGGGGAAAGAACCCTGACAACTCACCGGTTCCAGAGGAGGAGGCATGGGGAAGGAGGGTGCAACGCCCTAGGGAAAGCTTCCTTTCTCACTCGTGAAAAGCCCCTGGACACCCAGGAACCGGAACCAAAATCTCCTGCCCCCTAAAATCTGCAACCTAAGTAACAGAGGGTGGGTAGGAGAATTAAAAGAATTCAAAAAGGCCTATTTTGGGGAGTAAATTGGTGTCTTCCAATTTGAAGGGGAAGAATCCATAGAGGATTCTGGGAAAAAGATCTTCTCCTTCAGGGACTGGGGGACTCCTCCCAAAGAAAAATGGGTCCCAAGAGATCTAAATGAAGACTGGGTGGACGTGGGAACTGATTCAGAATCGCCCATCTTTCAACCCAAGAATGAGCATCAAGAAAATCGAGCATTACGAGAGGATTCCCAAACTTCCCGAATCAATTCTGGTGACTGCCTCCAAAAAAGGGGGGAGGCAGCCCAGAATCAGAAAAAGGGTAGCCCAAAACTCCCCAAATATCAGAATGTCAAATTTTGCTTTGAGAATCCCAAACTCCAACAACAAATTAAGCCCAAACTACCCCTGTGTCAGAGTCCAAAATAAAGAAATGGACCACCCAGCTTGCCCAGAATGCCCATTACCTTTGCCCATTGGAGGAGGAAGAAGGTAGATTCTATGCCTCTGTCCAAGTGCAGGAGCAATGGCAATTCCAGCACTGGTGGAGACAGGATCCCAAGTAACTCTTCTGTGAAAAAGGGCCTTTGAACAGCTAAATTCAGGAGGGGGGGGGGGAGATACCAGATCCCTCTCACCCCTCTTCCTGGACAACTCCTGAACTTCGACGGGAATGAAATTCCTGTTAAGGGGACTGCGGATCTGGCAATAAAAACTGGGCGACATAAAATGAAGCACCCATTCATAGTTGTTGCTCCAGAGGGAACCCTCTGTCTATTAGGGAATGACATCCTGTGCAGGGTGTCTCCCATAATAGACTGTGTGAACTGGGTTACTCTGGACTCAGGCTAACCGGCCAATAAAATTAAAACAAGGTGTCAACCATGTTAGTTTAACTGGCACATGCCACATGGTTGAACAAAAATCTGATCATCTTGAGTTTCATTTACAAAATAATCAAACACCTGACATTACAGCAATTGCTGTAGGACAACAAACTGGTGATGGGAACTCCTCTTCATTACTGAAAATCAACATTCCTTCCAGTTTCAAGTGATGTTCCACACTAGAAGGAAATATTTCAAAATGTTATACCAATTCACAATCTGAAAACCCAAACTCTATGGTCAAAAGTGAAGAAAAACCAGCTCAAAGTGTTGCTGACATTCGGAAAATAAGAGAACAGCTGTTCTTCCCTATTCAGTTAAATGAGGGGAGGGAGTCTGTTCTCGCCAGAGTTGGTTTGAATAGCGAAGAAAGCTTCATCAGGGAAGCATTATTCAGGGAACTCCCAAAAGACCAAACCCTACCCGCTGTTAAATCAGTTTATCAGTGGGTATGGGGTCTGGAAATTCTCAGTTCCAAATATCTTCTGTTCAGCAATTGTATGCTAAAAATGTCTATCCCTGGTAAAAGCATAGAGCATAATTGTAGGGTCGTGCTAGGTGTTTCCTCCACCTTTTACATGGGCAGTCATATCCTCAACCGACTCAATATTAATTTGGATCCTAGTAATTGCCAAACCCGGTCCCAACTGGAGGGTAAAACCCAGGGCCCTGGCAATCCTAGAGAAAGCCTTCCGGTCAGCCCCATTGCTACCGTAGGCAGTTGAAGTTCAATTATGGAGAGGAGATCAGTATCTCAGGCCTGTCGCCTACAGAATCTGCTCCCCAAAGGAGAGTTGGCAGAAAAGAAATGGGTCCATATTTATCAGTTAAAGAGTTGTCACCCCAGACACACTTTGCATCTGATTGTGGAGCCAAGAGAAAGTCAAATAGAGGAGACATCTGGAGAATGAGAACAAGAAAAAGAAGAACCAGAAGGGAACAGGTAGGTTCATAGGTATATCTATCTAACAGGGAGTACTTTTCTTCATTGTCAGTGCAAAAGGGTATCACAAAACAAAAACGAGTAGAAATATCAATAGTTATCTGTGTCTTCTAAGGAATTATTTGTTGTTGTTGTCTGGGCGCTTGAATGACTGTAAGGTATTTGTGTCCCACTGCTGCCAAACTTCCGGGAAGACAGTCAGTGGGAACATTTTGTATCCTGTCTTAACTATTCACAAGATTAGTACTGCCTCCACTCCTTCATAGACCGAGGAGGACATCTCCAGGGACCTGTAGAGGAAAGACCGAAGGAAAATCTGTGGATGTCACTCCACACTCCAAGGAAAGACTGAATGAAAATCTGTTGGTGTCGCTCCACACTCCAGCGAAAGACAACAGCAGCGTTGTGGTGTACCGCTCCCTGATAGAAGAAGGACTTCACCTGATGAACCGCACTTTGCCCTAATCTCACTCAACAAGAAATCCGGGGAAAAAAGGGGTGGGAATTTGTGGGGTAAATTTACCCACCCAGCAGAATTCTCCTTCTTCACCTTTGAGTACCACTGCCTTCCATCAAAACTGCATTTTGCAGCTACAAAATGATGGGTGTGCTGTCTTTGCCAAGCACATATGGGGCAAGATGGAACATGGAACACCCAGAGAAAGGCTGCCAGTGTGTCCCTTATGTGCACCAAAGAAAAGTATTGAAAAGCAGTGCTGCTCTGCTGCTAGCTCAAAATGTCCCATTAAAAAAGGAAAGATTTTGGATTTAAAAAGATGGCACCCTGATGCCTTTTTCCACCGTTTCAGCAGTACACAGTTGGTTCCAGTGAGACTCAACTATGCCCAGCCATATTCAGGTTGTACTCCAGCAAACGAAAGCTTGTCTCACTGAATGATAGGCTGTGTCAGGCAAGATATGTGAAATCACAAAGAACTTAAATCCCAGCCGCATGGAAACATGTTTTACTTTGCAACAAAATATCACAGCTGAACTCTTCACAAGAAGCCCTATTTTTCTGTGCTTATGTTAGTGTCAGTGGACCTTTGCCGTGAACAGTTTTCTGTATATGAGAAATTGACTAAGGCTGCAAATAATGTTAGAATCTAAATTTAAGAGAAAACCGCATTTGAAAGTGACATCCCAGCTGAATTAACCCAAGTGTAAAATGGTGCTTTTACTAACAAGAGAAATATCTGCTTAAAAGTGAAATGTGGAGTTAAGGCCCTGTCTGTCTGTAGAAATCTGATGGGGGTTTTGTTTGAAAACATATATTGTATGTTTTATTTCAACAGATTTGCTGCTGGTTAAGAACAAAAAATGTAAATTAATAAGTACATTTCCTGTGGTACCAGCAAGACTGGCTTCAAAAGACATTGGCTTTCTGGGAAAATGATTTGCCTCCCCCAAAGGGCCAGCTCCTTGGAAACTATGAATGGACCAAGAGGAAACATCTCACACGCTTGTCAGACTTTGTGACTGGGCTCGAGCCTGGTACAATAGATTTATGGGACACTTAGGTGTGAAGTCTGGGTAACACCTTTTCTCTCATTCAACTGCCAGGATCAAAGAAAGTGTCATGACAACCCCTGTGCCAGTGGGCCAGAGGAAGACATTTGGTTTAGAGGATTCAAAGACTGCCCCTCTTTGGGGGTAGAGCCGTCCCACTTGGTTCTAAAGACCTTTCATTTTAAAACTTGCATTTTTGTAATCTGAGAACTTAGGAATGTGAAATGTTTACAGTATGAATGTAGATTTTACTCTTTTAATATAAGACTATGTAGACCTTTCTGACAGGTTGTAGACTCAAATGCTGGAAAAATGACATTTCTGGGAAAAGTACAAAGGACCAGGTTATGAAAGTTGAATGAACATATGACCCACATTAATGTGCTTCAGCGTACCAAATTGCAGAATTGTAGGTGGAATATTTCCCAATGAAAAGCACAAAAGATTATTAGAAGGACGAAACAATGTTGTGCAGACCTGGGAGTTGGACTGCCATGCTCTGTATGAAATATGTCATTTGTCTATGTGATTTGCAAGAGTGTCACAACTGTAAAAATGTGCAATTTAGGTCAGAACAGATTTTTGGCAAATGTGACTGTGGGATGGCTCTGTACCTCATAAAAACACACCCCATAAAACTGAGTTCCCTCCTTCAGTCCAATCTGCTTCTCGGAAGGAGGCAACATACATAGTCTGACCTATCCAGCTGTTAGAGGCATGTCCAGACTAAGCCTGCCCCAACAATACATCCTGTGATGTCATCCGCCTAATAAGAGGGGGAAGCTCACAGAGACAAAGGACACACTCTTCTGAATATTCCTGCTCCTACGTATCCAGACATTTCATCTTCCAAGATTCCAGATCACCCTGCCAAGCCAGAGCATAGCTGATCCTATCTAGGCAGAAACACACTTCAGAAATAAACCCCCTAACAAAATTCAACTAACTCAGGGAGAAAGGGGGAAAAGCTGTGATGCCCTTTTTGAGAGTATCCTGTGACCAGACTGGCTTTTTGCTCCACTACCTGCATGCCGCTGTGCCGTGACCTGACAGGCTGAGCTGTTTTCTACTAGGAGAGCCCCACCGTGGTGCCATGACCTGATCCTTTGAGTCCAGAAACCCGGTTGGCTGTCCCAAATCCCAAACTCCAGCGCTGATTGTGTTTATCTCCCCATCCCATAGCAACACATAGTGTACCCCAATTTGATCCCTCGTCTTGGTGCCACCGTCTAAGTCATCCCATCCATACCCTGATAACTTGTTTAAGAGTCTGAATGATCTGTGTATTCTGTACTTTGGTTTCCTAGTGCTAGCGCAATTCTTCCACTCATGTCTGTCTTGTATAAATCCTTAGTCATATTTTGAATAATTTAATTAATTCCCACATAGAGCGGAACACAGGGTGAAAAGGATAACCTTGCAAATTAATCTTGGAGCGTACCATGGGCCTCATTATGACCCAGGCGGTAAGGGATTACCGGTACCGGTAAGGGCACCGGTACCGGTAATCCCTTCCCACCCAATTCCGAGGTACCTTTGCGGGTCCTCCCATAACGGCTGGTTTTACCAGCCGGTAAGGATGGAACCCGCAAAGGGACTTTGGAGGTAATTATGGTACCGCAATTTTCGGTACCGTAATTACCGCCTTCCCCATTCCCATTGAGCCCTATGGGTGCTCAAATGGGAATGGGGAAGGGCCATGGTGAATGGGGAATTACCGCCCCGCCAACCTTGGAATGGGGTGGTAATTCCGCCATTCACCATGGCAGAATTGGTAGTTTACCAGCGGACACCATGGCGCAACCACTCAGGTCGTAATGAGGCCCCATGTCTTTCTTTAACAATCTAGTCATTAAAATCTAGTTTAAGTGAATTTGTCGTTTCTTTCCAAAGCAACTCCTTTTATTTTTAAATCCGAATGTAATTTCCCTTTTAAAATCTCATGAGTCATTCATCTAGAGTCACTCTTTCACTTCCATATTATCCCTGTGATGTGCATCTATCACCCAGCATAAAAACCGTATTCCGATTCTGTCTATTTCACCCATTTTTCAAACCATTTTTGACATTTAAACCTGTGAAAGTAAGAAAATGCAAATTCGACTCGTGTGATTTTGGCTGCACTGTGTTGTCACTTCAAAGTGGATTTTCTGAACTGTATGCCCGTTGTTAGTACCTTGCCTTGTAGTTTGCTAGTATTCTTACATCCCTGATACTGCTATAACTCATATTTACCTCATGTATTCAACCGCAATTAATTATTTACCAATTCCGAATGTCATTTGTTCAATTGCAAAGGTTTTAATATCCGATTTTGCCTCTCATTTCATGGGGGAAGGTAGGATTTTAATTCTGTTTGCTAGCTAGTATACCTGACTCGTTGCTGTACCTTTCTATCCACTCACAATTTGATTAATAGGGGTTTCAGGGAGCATTGCAGGGGGAAATCTTAACTCAGTTGCTATCTATCCGAACAGTAAAATTGCTCCCATTCATTCTTGCTTTGGATATGTTATAATAGAAGATCAAACTAAGTGTATTTCATCATTTTGCTTGTAATTATCACCCATTGGTGATTGCTGCCCAATATTAAATTTGTGTGATTTTCTTGAATTTAAAATCAATAAATATTGTATTATCACCCACCGGCCTGGTTCATGGTCCATTGTGACCCAGGGTATTTGTCAAAGGAGGTGTGAGAAGGGTTGGCTGCCAGCTCAATCCAAATTCGTAGGAAATAAAGAAAAAGTGTTTTAATTGTGCGCTACCTCCTAGGCTAAGGGCAAGCGTCAGGGTCTGGTGTGTAATGCCCGATTGGAATCCTTAACAAATGCTAAGATTCCCCGATTTGGGATGGGAGGAAGAAGATCCAAACTGTACATGTTTTATGTATTAAAAGAGAACTCAGCTCGCAAAACGCAAAATAATAAGGAGCACGAGTCTCAAAGTAATAGAAGGGGGAACCACAGGCAGCGCAATTCTCGCAGGTACCAGAGAGACAGTTCCCCTGTAAATTAAACAAAACCCTCCTTTTGGAGGCAGACCCCAGGGGGGCAGAGAACCGGTCAGCAAGCCCAGGGTCAATCAAGCACCCGTAACTCGGGCGGGTAGGAGGGAACACCACATCAAATTGTTGGTATTATGATAAAGGCTCATGCAAATGGGGGGACAAATGCAAGTACAGACACCAATGTAGTACATGTGGTGGAGAACACACAATGGTAAATGCACCAAGTCCACCTCAGCCAGGCCAAGCCCCAAAGTCACTGAAGGCAAAAACAGCCACTAAATTTAAAATGGGGGCCTCATCATTGAAGGTAGACAAACTTTTGCAAATTTTGCATGATTATCCTGACATTGCAGCAAAAAGATTTTTAGGACAAGGCTTTAAAGAGGGATTTTGAATCCCATTTCAGGGACATGGATCCCAGCACATCCCCAATAATTTGAAATCTGCCTCCTCCCTAGCTACCATAATCAGGGGGAAAATAGGAAAAGAATTAGCTTGGGCAGGATAGAAGGACCTTTTGACACCCTCCCATTCTCAGAATAGTTATGCTCCACCCTGGGTTTAGTGCCCAAGAAAGAAAAGGGAGTGTTCAGGATGATCCTCCACCTGTCCTACCCTTCAGGGAGCTCTTTTAATAATGACATTCCTGCCACATAGGCAGCTGTTTCCTACAGCAGCTTCCAGGATGGTGCAGACTTCGTGAGACTGTCAGGGAGGTATGCACTCATAGCAAAAGCGGACATCCATTCAGCATTTAGGCTGTTGCCGGTCCATGAGAGCGCGTACCAGTGGCTTTGCTTTCATTTTGAAAAGAAATTCTGTTTTGATAAATGACTCCCCATGGGTTGCGCCATTGCATGTGCTTACTTTGAGCAATTCAGTTCATTTCTGCAATGGACACTGCATAAGGCCATATCTGGGTTGAGAACAGTCCACTATTTGGACAATTCTTTCTTTACAGGACCATAAGTGTCCCCAATGGCTGGTGCCGATATTCAAAAGTTCGGCGAAATCATGCAGGCACTGGGGGTCCCACTTGCAGCAGAGAAAACGTTGGGTCCCACCAACACCCTCTCATTTCTTGGGATTGAGATTGACTCATCGATGGGGTAATGCTGCATACCAACAGATAAAATTGATGAGTTGCTAAGGGCGATAAAGAAATTGACAGGTAAAGACAAGGCTACTCTGAAAGAATTGCAGACACTAGCGGGGAAGCTCAATTTTGCAACTAGAATCATGCCTCAAGGCTGGGTTTTCCATAGGAGCCTGGAGCTAAGAATGAGAGGGGCAACCAAGCAGCATCACCACATAAGGCTGGGAAAAGAGATAGCTGAAGACCAAGCTGTATGGGAGACATTCCTTAAATACTTTAATGGGAAAGTAATATGGCGCAAGCCTATAAATAACACTGATAATAGGGCCCTGTTCACTGACGCCGCAGGTAGCAAAGGATATGGTATATGTTCTGTAAACAAGTGGTGTGCTGGCCACTGGCCCCCCAGCTGGCATTCATGGGGATGGACCAAAAACATTACTTTGCTGGAGATATTTTCCAAATGGATGCTGCTCTACATTTGGGGGGACATGCTGATTAATACTGAATTGGTCACATGGTCTGATAATATGGCTGTTGTACATGTGCTGAAAAAAGGTGCTTCATCTTGCTAATTTGTTTTAAAAGTATTAAGAGAAATTACAAAACTTAGCCTAAAATACAACATTGTAATCATTGGACGGCACATTGCTGGCAAGGAAAACAAGGCCGCTGACGCACTGTCCCGTTTTCAGTTCCATACTTTCAGGGAGCTAAATCCCCATGCAGAAGCAAAGATGACAGCTGTACCAGAGAAAGTGTGGGCCATCTTGGGATAAAACAAAGCAGACCACAACATCCCCTAAAGAAAGGCTCCCCAAGGAAAACCCCTATCCACACCCGCCCCCGAGTCAAAGGTACGGCGGAAACCAAATCCCAGCATCACACATCAACAGGTGAGCCCAAAGGGATCCTACGGGACCTGGTCAAAAACGCACTGGCCCTAAAAACTGCAAAAATGTACAGTAAGTGCCTTACAGACGTTGGCAACATAACAAGAATCACCAATATTAGAGACATCCAGGAAAGCCACATCAATGATTTCATGGAATGGGCCTTCAAAGAGAACGAAAAGAAGGCATGGACATCCTCCCATTTGGCAGCAGTAGCCTACTACACTAAACTGGCCTGGGCCACCGATCCAACACACAGCTCATTGACAAGATATGTGCTAAAAGGTTATTCCAAACTTGAAGGGGTAAAAAGAGACACCAGGCTGGATATATCTGACATCAACCTGGGCAACGAGACAATGGCAGTTAAACTTAACAGATCCAAAACTGACCAGATGGGCAAAGGCAGAATATTCAATCTCTCCTGTATAGAGGAGACAGATTATTAGCCCCATCTGCAACACCAGGGCTTTTCTTAGCAAACACCCCACCCTGGGCGGCCAACCTTTTACACGCAAAAATGGGTCCGCGCTTAGCAGATTTCAATTGAGGTCTGTGCTCAAAAAGGCCATAGTAGCAGTAGGATGGGACCTAACAGAATTTGGGTCTCACTCATTCAGGATAGGTGCAGCAACATCTGCATGGATGAGGGGCCTGCAAGAGAAAGCGATAAAAGGAATAGCAGGTTGTAAATTTGGGGAATACAAAACGTATATCAGAATAGACTTAATTTAACAGATTTCCTCTCCCCCCCCTGCCCATCGCCTTTTTCACACAGGAACCTTTCTTTAAAAACTGCCTGGATCGTGGGCCACTCATTCATCACCAGGGCCAGCAGATGGCTTGAGGAAACACAGGAAGGCATGCATTTTCAAGATACTATCACTTATTGGTGGGGTAAACCCAGCATGCGCTGGGGGGCCCTCAACAACAAGTTGGCCAGTTCATGGGGGTCAGCTCCCCTCCTCCTGATTTACTAATCATCCACCTCATTGGCAATGACTTGCCACAACTGAGCAGCAGAGGCGTTGCTAGGGGGGCTAAGGGGACTATAGCCCTGGGTCATTTGGTGTAAGCCCCAGATAGAAGCTCAGGTGCTACAACAAAAATGTTAGCTAGCTCCGAGTCCCGCCAGTCCCGACATAAGCTTAGCCCTTGATCTTATCCAGACCTGGCAACTCCCCTGCTGGGCAGGAAGCTACTACTGACCAAAATCTGCACCTCTCTCCATTGCACACATGTTGAGACAAGCAGAAGTCATGATGTCCGAAATCATCCCGCGCCAACACTAGCAAGGTGCAGAGTCAAGGCCATGGATATTTCAAGGCGCAAATTAAACAAAGCATTGGCCAATTTTTGGTTATTCTCAGGTCTAAAATGTATAAGGCATGGGATCACAGTGCATGACAAGGCCCTATTTTGCATTGACAGTGTCCACCTGTCCATAGAAGGCATGGACATCTTTACCAGGGATATCTTCTGGACACTGGCAGCAAGGGGTTGTTCTTAGTTTTTTCCCTATTTTGGGGGTGCCTGAGGGGCCGCCGGGCTGCACCCCTTCAGGGATGTGGCAGGAATCAGCCTCGAATTGGCCCTAAGTGGGAGTAGGGCCCCCACTCACCTGATCCTCTGTTCCCCAAAATATTTGTGTTATTGTTCTTCTGATGTTTTATGGTTGGTTTTCTTTTGTACCGTGCATGCCTCCCTGCACTAAAACACTTCCAGGCTTATAGACATCGGCCCTCCAGAGTGGAAGGCTCAGGGGCATAAGCTGTGAGTTGGGGTTTGTTGTGGGTCCAGCCGGGGCAGCACCTTCCAGGTGCTTGCCCATTAGAATGCCAGTGACAGAGCGGGCCACCAGGCCCCAGCTACAATGGAGACCCAGACATCTGGGTGCCCGTGTTGGCAGAAAGGCAGGTGACAAGTAGCATCTGCCCCTGAGACCCCACATCAAAGGCCCCCTGCCATCCGGACGGATGTGGAGACATGCCCCCATGCCACTTTTGGCCTATAACTAGGGCGGGCAAGGTAGCCCCAGCAATCTGTTTCTCCCACTGCACAGGCACCAGCGTTGGGTACCGGAGGACAACCACGCTTAAAAACCTCCCTCCCACCCTCTAAAACAGGAAGAACTAACAGTAAGGGGCCAAGTAGAAACATCATAATAAAGAAAGCTCTCTAAATAGAACAGGCACCAACTAAAAGAGTCAGATAAATATCAGAAAAGGCAAACACCTACTAATAAAAACAATAAAATAATCATAACCAAAGACAAGTTGACAAACTGGAGCTAAGCACGTTCACGGAAACTGGAATCCAGTTCTTGAAAACCCAAGCTCAAAAATCCACCTCTGAGGAGAAAAAATCATAACTCCTCACAAGGGGCATAATCCCAAGTGGATCATAGAGCAAAGGGAATGCCAACACATGCCTTAAAAGTGCAGGAAGGGCACATGGCAGCGGGGGAAAGGCAAAATGCCTCCCCGGACGACCTGGGAAGGGAAATGCCCAAAAAACAGAATTATGTTGGATGCAAACGGAAGCTCAAGAACCCACTTCTGAGGATGAAAGTTAATAACGCCTCGCAAGGGGCCATATCCCAAGTGGATCAGTGAGCAAAAAAGGATGCCTACACCCAGTGGGAAAAGGCAAAATGCCTCCCACAAAGGGTGCAAGGAAAAGACAATCCTCAAAAACTGAAAAATGCTTGAAGGCAAGCCAAAGCTCCAGAATCCACCTCTGAGGATAAAAAAATGAATAGCGCCTCTCGAGGGGCCACATCACAAGTGGGTCATAAGAGCTTAAGGAAGGTCTACACATCCCTCAAATCGTGGAAAGGCGCACAACAGTGGATGAAAGGCATATACCTCTCCAGTTTCCATGAAATTAACATGAAGAATACAGTATGAAGATCAATTGTAAAGTCAAGGAAGATAAACCGGACAAAGCTCACACGCTTTTTGTATGAAGGGCGGGAGGGATCAGCCTCGAGTTGGCCCTATGTGGGAGTAGGGCCCCCGCTCACCTGATCCTTTGTTCCCCAAAATATTTTTGTTATTTTTCTTACAATGTTTTATGGTTGGTTTTGTTCTGGAGGAGAGGAATTCGCTGACAGGCCCATTGGCCAGCACTCACCATCTAGAACTTGTAAGACAAGATAGCTGCACCATGTGAGGACAGGGGGTGCAGGATTCACTTACTCCAACATGACCCAATAACGAGGACTCAATAGGTTGGCAAAGGGAAGTCCGTTTAATGACAGTAATAAGTACATCAAACAGGGAAACAAACAGGAATCAGCTGTAGTGCGATCACCTGTCTCGCTCTGACTTCCTCGAACTTCAGTCGGACTGCACTTCTTATAGGCAAAAATCGTCATTATTGACGTCTAATTTCTATAAAAAAATCATCATGCAATATAATTGGTTAGGAAAGGTAACTTAAGTATAGGTGTTATATCTGTATATGATAATAGGGCATGCGGATTGGATAACTCTTATTGGGTGGGCGTCTACGCCCATCCCTCTACATCATGTGTGATAGACATCACTAAAACTACGACGTCCTATTGGTTACAATATCTATAGGACTCCAGATAACTTGGTCCATTGTGATTGGGCAGGTTACACCCCTAGACATAAATTTCCACTTTTAATTAGCAGCATGCAGAATGGACACCCCTGTGCCTGGTGTCCCAAGTTTCACCCTGCCTCCCTTCCATCAATCAGTGTTTTAGGGCGACATGTCAATTAGTTGGCTAAGGATGGCCTCGAAACTGTAGTCTCTTGTCGGGAAAAGTTATGGCATCCTCGGGTCCTGGATGACATCAGGCGATGGTAATTCTTCGCGCTTGGCTGGTCACGTGTTAGTTCACCATGAATCTGCTTCATTTTCCAGCTTTTAGTGCATTTAATTCTGTGTCGGCCTAGCCACCTGCATGGGCCCCCCTTATTTTGACCTTCATGAGGCAGGCTGGTATGCTCTGAAGTTGGTGTCTTGTGGGCTGACACTCTCCTCCCCATCTCTGGTTGACCTTGATTTACAAAATGGAGTCGCACTTGTATAATGGGCCTCATTACAACCCAGGCGGTAAGTTCCCTACTTTACCACTATGGTGTAAACTCTGTTTACACCATGGTCTTTGGCGGATTTACCGCCCCATTCCAAGGTGAGTGGGGCGGTAAATCCCCATTCCCCATTTACCCTTCCCCATTCCCATTTTTGCCCCATAGGGCATAATGGGAGTGGGGAAGGCGCTAATTACGGCACCGTAAATTACGGTGCCGTAATTAGCACCAAGGCGGGTTAGCGCCTTGCATTTTAATGCCTGCTAAAAGCAGGCGTTAAAATGGTAATCAGACGTTAAGGGTTAATGGTGCCGACGCCTGGGTTATAATAAGGCCCAATGTGTCTTATTGAGGTAGATATATGGTTGGCGCTTGACACTCTATCTTCTACTAAGCATTGGAAGCAGTATCGATTTCTTAGCATCTTGTGTTTCAAGCCTATTTACACACGTTTATAGGACGGTTGCTCCATCTTGTCTCGTAACACTGTTTCCTCACATTGTAACATTGGGCCTCATTACACCCCAGGCGGTAAGTATCCAACATTACCGGCATGGCGTAATTAGCGTTAACGCCTTGGTCCGATGCCGTAAAGTGCGGCACATTACGACCCCTCGTGCACGAGCATTACGCCATGCCGGTAATGTAAACTACGCCATGGCGTAAATGACCCCAAAACAGCCCTTAGCGGCATCGTACACCGCGCAAGGTGCACTACCGCCACCCATCATTGCGGTGACCGTAATTAGCGGTCACCGTAAATAAGCGTAACCGGAAGTAGCGTCATCGCGGCGGAACGGGAAAGAGCACGGCGGCCAACTTTGAAAACACAATCCATGGCCATCCTAGCCAACCACACCACATTTGACCCACAGACCTTGTAATAACCATCACTCACCCATTTCCCCACCTATACATGCCCAAAGTTCTGAAGAAAGCCTGCGATCGGCAGCGGCAGGACCGCTTCAGTCAGGAAGAACTAACGATGTTGGCAGAATTGCTGCAGGAAAAGTCGGACATCGTCTTCTCGCCAGAAATGACAAGAGCAGCCATAGCCCGCAAAAAGGAAATATGGGAACTTGTGGCACAACGGGTCAGTGCCGTAGGTACCACCCCACGCACCTCCAAACAGTGCCGCAAAAGGTGGGATGACCTCCGGCTCCGAGTAAGGAGCATACTGTCAGCCAATCGAAACCTGGCCCTGGCAACTGGCGGGGGAGCAGACTCCCCAATCAAGATGCAGCCATGGGAGGAGATTTGTGCCTCGACGATTGGCATAGAGTGCATTGAGGGCGTTGGTGGAATGGAGAGAGGAGCCCCGACATCAGGAGACACAGGTAGGTGCCTCCAATTCAGCCATGCAAAACACCCTGAATTACACTTACATGGGAATCACAATGTCGCCCCATATGGGAAACACAACACATCAGCAGGAGACCCACACCCTGCACACATGCAGCATGCACACTCCACAGCAGACACACACATTTCTGCTTGCTCAACCCACCCAAAAGGGAGACAACCTGTATGTCACAGCCTACAAAGTCCACCATCTATCCTTCAAAACCATGACAATCTTCATGCCTGCTCAATGTTCGCTGACCCCTCAATAACACATTCCCTCCTCTGCTCCACCACAGGCTCACAATCGGACACCGGCAGGGACGAGAGTGGCACCACCCCAGCCAAGAAGCCCAGGACAGAGGGAAGAACACAACAACCCACCACCTCCGCTGGACCCATGCCCAAACCACACCAGGCCAAAATCCCTGTCGAAAGACAGCCCAGGGCAGCAATGACCCCCGACGAAAGTGCCATGATAGCACCCACGGGAGACACACAACAACTGCTGCCCACTGAGGGCAATGTGTCTGCGGGGAGCAGTACCATTGGGGAGACTGCTGCCATCGCTGCATGCTCCGACAGCGACGTGGGGAATATGGAGGATGACACTGAAGGTTCCCCCAACGCCCACCTTCACTCCCCACACCTGTCCCCATGTAGCCTGCACGGAGACGACACACAGGGGATAGCCCTTGGAGAGACATGGCCAGCCACTCCCAGCACAGTGGGAGTCGGGGAGGAGGGGAGTAGTCCAATTGGGCCGCCAATTGCAACCTCCATTGCCCCTGATTTCCAGCAATCGCTGGACGAAATATCAACGAGGCAACAACAATTGTCCTCACTACTGACACAGCATGTTGCTGATTGTGGAGGCGCAAGTGCAGGCATGGAGAGATGTGCTGAGAACATCAAGGCAGCCATCCAATCAGCAAGCAAGGACATTTGTGCAGAACTAGCCGCAGTGCGGAACATGATAAGTGAACTCATACAGACAATCATGGACACACGGCGTAGCGAGCAGGCCAGTACCTCCTCCGCAGCAAGTTCTGTCCCAGCCAGCCCAGTCCGCAGGTCATCCAGGAACCTGAGGAGCACAGGCAGGGGGGCCCCAGGTGCCGGGAGAGGGGGCTGCCAATAGTGGCCGTCCAGTGCACCAATGGAACATTACCCAGCCCTTCACCACGGTCACCGTCACACCTTTGCAGGGAGTTCAGGGGGGAGGTGGAGGGGGGGTAGGGTGTGTTGGGGAGTTCAGGGGGGAGCGGGAGGGGGAATAGGGTGTGTTGGGGAGTACAGGGGGGAGGGGGAGGGGGGATAGGGTGTGTTGGGGAGTTCAGGGGGGAGGGGGGATAGGGTGTGTTGGGGAGTTCAGGGGGGAGGGGGAGAGGGGATAGGGTGTTTCTGACCTATGCACATTGATAATTTGCACAAATCAAATGTGTGGACATTGCTCATTGCGTATGTGTGCTTTATTGGTGTACAGTCCACAGTGTGCATGTCCCAGACACACACAGTGCCCCAAGTGCCGTCTCCATGTTACACACACCGGCCGTGTGTGCTAGAAGCATTGGTCAATGATATTCTGACGCATTTCACGGGCCTCCTGTGCATCGCTGCCTCCTTGAGGTGCTGCCCCATCCCCACCCTCATCATCCTCATCGTCAGGTGGTTGCAGTTCTGCGTCAGGGGGCAGTGGAACATTCCGTCTGACACACATATTGTGTAGCATCACACATGCCATGACAATCTTTGCAACCTTCTCATGGCAGTACAGGAGTGCCCCGCCAGACCTGCTGAGGCAGCGAAACCGTGCCTTCAGTAGGCCAAATGCCTGCTCAATCACCACAAGGGTACGTGCATGGGCACGGTTGAAGTCCGCCTCATGCTGGTTCTGTGGGTTCCGGACTGGTGTAAGGAGCCACCTCTTCAGGGGATAGCCAGCATCACCTGTATGTAGAAAACAATGTATGTGTCAGTCATTACATCTAATTCCCAACATGACGTGCCAACATGCACATTGAACTGTTACTTTGGACCACTTTCAGTTGCGCTGATGGATTCACGCTATGCAAACGGTATATGTCCATGGCTCTCATGGACAGTTTTGCATGCCAACAAACCATGTATGCAGGGTGGTCAAGTGACTTGTGAGTGCCCATCCACTGTGTCCGTCCATGCCGTATGTTCAGGTGACCTGGCACGTGTCCTGTGATGTCAATGCTCACATGATTGCTACATTGCTGTCTGCATCATTATGACCCCAGTGAACTATCCGGATGTTGATAGGGACATTTAGTGGGCCTTGCTGTCTGTGCTGCGGCATTGTGGTGTTTCTGTCCGTCATGTGCCTCCTTTGTGCGCTGTCATGTGGGACACGCCTTTCAGTAGATGGTGTATAGTGACGTGCATGTAGGTGCATTTCGATGGAGTCAAAGGTCCAAATTGGTACAATGCACTTGCAGATGGTTGTGTCATGGTTGGAACACACCTTCTTTGACATGGTGGGGCTGCTTCGGTCAGGCATAATGTCTACAGGTGTGAGATTACGTTAGTGCTGCTTTAGGGTATGATCGTCTCTGCTGGTCACAGCCAGGTGGAGTATGCATCACCCCCCCTTTCTGCCAGGTGGAGTATGCATCATCCCCCCCTTCTGCCAGGTGGAGTATGCATCACCCCCCCCTTCTGCCAGGTGGAGTATGCATCACCCCCCCCCCTTTCTGCCAGGTGGAGTATGCATAATCCCCCCCCTTTCTGCCAGGTGGAGTATGCATCATTCCCCCCCCTTTCTGCCATACCAAGGTCATGACGTGAGACTCACCGAGTTGCCAGGATCTTGGGGCTGCATGTCGCTCCATGTAGCGTGGTATTGTGGAGTTCCTCAGGACCATTGAATCATGGATTGATCCGGGGAATCGGGCACAACATATGTGTGAGGATCCTGTTGGAGTCACAGACCATCTGCACGTTGATTGAGTGAAATTGTTTACGGTTGCGGTACGGTACCTCCATGGCATGTGGGACCACCAATTCCACATGGGTGCAGTCGATGGCACCAATGCAACCAGGTATGCCGGCTAGTGCATGGAAACCCACTTTGGTGTTTGCAATCTCCTGGGCAGACCGTGGTAATGAGATGTGGTCGTCTGTGTGCTTGAGGAGGGCATCGAGCACTTGGATCAGTGTACGTGAGAATAATGGTTGTAAAATACCATGCAAGTGCCCCACTGTGTGCTGGTAGGTGCCTGTGGCCAGGAAGTGGAGTACAGACACTACCTTCAGTAGGGGTGGGATGGCAGTTGGTGTTTCTATCTTGCTGACAATGTCGTTGTGCGTCATGTCCACGATGGTGGTGATGGTGTCCCGGTCCAAACGGTACAGGGTGTGGATCTGCTCAGCAGTGAGGTTGAATGGACTGGCTCTGATGCGTGGGATTGTGGGCTGCCTGCGTGGTGGTACTGGCTGTGCTGGTTGGCCTTGCTGGGCCTGCCTTGCCCTCCTTCTCCTCCTGCGTCTTCTCTGTGCAGCCTGTTGTTGTTGTTGTTGTTGTTGTAGTTGTAATTGTAGCACTTGCATTGCTATCAGGTCCTCCAGCCCCAACATTGCTAGTCCTATTGGTATCATTGTGGAGTGTGACTGGGTCTGGGAAGGGGGTGGGTGTGCTCTTTTTGTACTTTCTGAGTCTGTATTGCCTCCACCTGTACTGATTCTGTGCACCTGTGGCAGCTGGATTCACTGCACAAGGCCCTTTATGGAAATTCGCGATGGCGTAATTACCGGCATGGCGGTAAGGTACTTAACGGGCTGGGTGATGGCGTTAGGTGCATGTCCGCTTGGGTCGGCATTCGCGTACCTTTCAGCCATGCCGGTAATTACGGTGTGGGGGGTCGCGTGCGCGCGTCCTTGGTGCAGTTAGCGGCAGCGTTAACTACGATGCTGCTAATGGCATCGTAGTTAACAGTCACGGGTCTTAATCAGACCTAGCGGAAAACGATGGCGGTAATCCTTTACCGCCATCGTTTTTCGCTTTGCGCCTGGGTTGTAATGAGGCCCATTGTCTCCTCTCTGTGCCTATTCCATTCAATTTCGTAATTACTCACACTGGCGTGTTATCTCCGATAGCTGCTCTTGTTAATTCTCGGATCTGTTCAGGCCCTTGTGTCATTTCCACTGGGCTTCCATTAAGGCTTTTGGGGTCTCTTCGTGGACCATGTGTAGGTACTCCTCATTTCGTACCTGTGGCCGGTATGTCTGTCTGATAGGGTACCGTGCTGCCCAGGGTTGTCTGGTTATGGGTGCTTCAACCGGTATGGATCTTCTGATGAATACTGGGCAGAGTCCCAGTGCAGCTCTTTGTAGGTTCATTTGCTCTTTATACATCACATACCTTGTCGAGTACTCTCCTGGTACCTCAAAATGAGGGGACGGGGTGCAGGCCATGTCTGGGACCTCCTCTACAGTTTTCTTTTGCACCATAGGTATTGCTACAATAAAGCTTGTGGCCAAAGTTTTTCCACCTCACATCTCGTTTTGCCTCCTCCTTTACGACATTGTCATTACTGTCATTACTGTCATCACTGTCACTTGTGTCACCCTGCATGCTTCCCCATACTAAATCACTTCCAGGCTTATGTCAGAGCTTGGGCTTGGGCTTGGGCACTGAGCACAGAAAGTTTGAACGCACAACACAATGGTTGATCGAGGCGCCAGTGAGCACCAGAGACTAAACCGAGAATAAGGATCAGAATGGAAAAGAATCCACAAAATGAAGAAACTTCCTCAGCGAATTATGAGCATCCACATTTTGCAATATTTGAATTGGTCCGAAAGGTGCGCATCTAAAGAAATACAAAGAGCAAGCGATTTAATATTCATAGCGTTCAGGAAAAAGTGGCTTCCTCTGGGGTGGACAGCAGCACAGCTGATATCTCAGGGCAGACACGGCACTTGCTTGTGATAGATTTATAATGAAATCAGAAGTCCCCAGCGACTGCCCCAGAAACGCATTAGGCATTGTGACCCTGCTGTGATTGCCTGGGAGATCAAACATGCCCGGGAGCAGATGAAATGTTGCTGCAAGACAAATGGAGGAGCTGTGGCTGGCATCAGCGCTGCAAATGCATTGTTTCATGTAAGCAGGGCTGCCCTAAGCTGATGCACCCCCCTAAGTAAATGGGGACACCCCCTCAGCTCAAAATGGCAAGTCTCCATATAGAACGCTCTTGCATTCTGTTTAAATGCTGACTTTTGCTCACCAGATAATGTTTTTTATTGGTCCCGTGGTCACTTTTTTTATTTGTGTGTTGTTTCCCTGCTTTCTCTAAATTGCCTTTTCAAGGGTTGAACGTTGAGCTGGACACTCAGAAGTGTGTCCCTTTCCATTTACAGTCAAAACACTCACTTACTGAGCGCTCAGACATTTGAACATGCCAGGTGCTGTGCGTCCTTCTAAACTGAGGCAAGTGCATGCGGTATAAAAAGGCAGCATGGGGTTCTTGGAAGAAAAGATCTATTCCTGTAAACAAAGCCCCTGGCATTTGTATTTCCCCAGCAGTCTGTCACTTCATAATCTGCGGCCTGCGCCTCTTCGAATCGACGCGGAGATAATTTTCGGTCAGACACTTACACTTGCTGTATGTAATTTTCTCCGCTGTAATTGCATTGATTTTCCCATACAATACCTTGCTATAAAAGCAAAATGAAAGGTCGGTTAGGAAGAAAAATCAGGTTATTGTGTTTTATTGAGAACAAGTATCATAAATCATGATAATCTTCCGCGCTCCTGTGGCTGGCAATGTATTTTTCATCGATTTAATCATTTGGGAATCAAACTCCTCGGTTGTTGCATTCACAGTGCCCAACTTTTTAAATGCTCATCTGACCTAAATAATGTCTCCCTTGTTAATTCTCGATTGCCATACTCCAGTGATTTGGCAGAGCACTGGACCATGAAGAGGTCCTGGCCTTGAGACAGGTCTTTTCTTCGTGTTGTATACTTTAATGACACCATCGAGTTATGTCAGTGGACACTGTGGATGTTTGTGCTAGCCTCTAGTTGTGAAAGGACCTGTAGGATTACAACATTCAAGTATATTTCATTGAGATTGCCATGCTGCCATTGGTGTGGTAATTAGAGCAGTTTTGGTGTTATGAATGATGCCATGTCCCCACTTTACTTAAAGTTGTACAGCTTTATAATGGTTCATATAATATGTTTCCATAACTTATGCATACGGAGTAAACAACTGTTATCCTTCATCATGGCTTCAAAATTGTTAAACATCTGTCTCTCAGAAAAACCTTGTTTTCAGTCAATTGTGCAGTAATATGGCTATGTGTTTCCTAGGGGAGGAGAAGTGTAGTAATGTGGCTTACTGAGAGCAGTGTCTGTGAGGTCATATGCTTGTGGAATGTTGGGTGTGGAAGTGTTCTGCTGGGTGACTGTTGGTAGAGAGAGAGAAAGCTGTGAGCAGAGAAGATGGGTGTGGGGGTGAGCCCGGTTTTTCCCTTGTCATCTTGTGTCCCCTACCATCCCTGTGTGTTGTGGATGAGTACAGGACAAGGACAATAAAGAACCTGACATCTTACCTGGAGTACTGGCGTTCCGTCATTGTTACAAATTGCTATGATACGACTAGTCCGGCTAATTTGCACAAAAAATAAACAATTCAAACTCTGTCAAGTTCGACTCTGAAACTTTTCAAATTTAATTTGAGAGAAATTCACAAAATGCGCAAGCAAGTTTGGCCAAAGCCTTTTAAGTCCTATGTTTCTAAGATCCACGTAGACAGGCCCTCATTATGAGTCTGCCGGTAACCCAGCAGTGCTACCAGCAGGTTACTGGCAGACTCGCCTTACCATTTGCACCACCTGATATCCCGGTGCTACTGGGATATTACAGACGGTGGAGGAGCGGTAAGTTCCCATTCCCGTGGAGTCTCATAGGACACCACAGGAATGGTAACCCTGAAGCATGGTGATGCCACCCTTGCTTCAGTGAAAAATCGGCCCTTAATACTGGCAGGTCAGGCATGCCGGTAGTTCACAGCACCTACCAGCAGACTCAAAGTATGCCGGTCGGACAGGCTGCTGGTAACCATTGTGACCGGCACCTTATTTCCGGACCGGCATGCTCGTAATGAGGGCCAATAAGTTGAACGAGGCACCACCAGTAGTGCACCGACTGCGGGGCCAGGAGTTCAGCTGCCCCCATACAGTGACAGTGCAAACAATCAGGAAATATAGAAGAAGTCAATAACGTTTTCTTCAGTTCATGCCTCATCAGGAGGACCCTGCAGCTGTCCCGTTGACTCAATGACGTCATGGGCGGCAAGAAGTTCACACTTGTCTTTGTTTCTAGCAATGCCCTCCTATTAAGCAGTTGAACCAGAGAACCCTTTAAGACGAGATAACACTCTACAGGATGGATGGGGATGGAGAATTGCTCAAACATCAATAATAAAGCCAACTCAGGAAGTTGGCAAAAGACTTAGGGTGTCATTACGAGGTAGGCAGTAAGGGGTTAACTGCGTCGGTAAAGGTGCCAGAGCCGTCAACCCCTTACCGCCCTATTACGAGGTCTCCTTGCAGGACCCGGTAAGGACGCCTGGTAAAACCAGGCATCCTTAGTGGGTCCCGCGAGGAGTCCAGCATGCTAATAACGGGCTCAAGTTGCAGACAAGTTGCACTTGTGTCTACTTGAAAGGAAAAGATGTGCCTCCTATTGTCACGTCAACCCTCGGTTCCTCTTGAGAGTCTGGTGTTATCGATAGTACTGAACTCATCAAGTCGCCCTGTGAGCTGTCCTATTGTCGATATATACTCATCCCTGAACCTGTGAAAGGACTTCCTCTCATTACAGTGACACCCCCTATGCTAGGAGTCAATAACTGCCCTGTGTTTGCCTTCTGTTGTATCTGCATGGGCGCATGCTGTGATTGTCCATGCGGTGGACTCAGTGGTGTTTGCTGTGGCTGTTGTGATTGCTGTATATGTGGCGCTTGCTGCATTTGCAACGCTTGTGCTTGATCCACTGTCTAATCTTGGGCAAACCCATTCCTAGCTTGTGGGCTATATGCTGGAGGATAGTGTAGGGGAGGAGTGGTCCAAAAGACCCCCCCTCCTTGCCTACATCTCCACCCCGGGTGAGGGCCATGGCTCATCGGGCGTTCCCTCCTACCACCAGGGCCCAGGTGATGGATGGCTCACCTGCTGAAGACATTGCCCGCACGTATTAAATTTAGCTAGGCCTCAGAAACCATTTTCTGTCTGCTAAAGATGGTGTGAGCTCAGCGCGCGGCAGCGCGGCCCCCTCCTTCAGATAGTTTCAGTCCTCCCTGTCTTCGCAGCACCATGGTAGATCCGCTGCAAGCCCGTTCCCACGAACAAGACGGGCATGATCTAGCGTAATACATTAACATTGTAACAGTTCACCTTCCGCAGTGTATCACTGCTCCTACAATGACCCGGTCAGCAAGGCCTGGGCGATGGGAAGATCTGTAGAATGGTCATCTGCTGAAAGCAGACAGGTACCCAAATATGAATGTACGAAACCACTTTTTAACACATGTATCCTCTCCATACAACCACTCTTACTAAAGAAACCTGTGAAATTGTGTAATTATCGTACATGACACCAGCCGTGAAGGACCCACACCCCTTGCAGTGGTGTGCAAATGATAAAAGCATTTCCGGGGGATTATTCTTCATAAGTATCATGGAAAGCCCCACGCCCCGTGGTCCCGCGCCACAACTGAACTGATGCTGCTAGGGTACACAAGAAAACGAATGTAACCATACCACGGGCACATGTGAAGAGTGTGCGAGAATGCACTTGTCACACGTGTATGTCTAAGCCCCTCACGTGCCACCTCCGCCACGTACAGTGGCGAGTTACTTTCTATGTACCCCACCAGCCCCAATACTACCTCACTTACTGCAAATGTATATGCATATAACTAAATACTGTAGTTGTTAAAACATAGTGTACGGATAAGGTGCTCAGACTGAGTATAATCAAAACACATCCAGCAAAGTTTAAATGCATGTTTCAAAATGATTTTGAATAAGTATTATAGAGTGTTCAAATGTTTGTGATGTTTTTACCCAAAATCGGCAACACACGAGGGAGACACCTTTGTGAAATGAATGCAAGGCCGTTCCCCTCCCACCCTGTGAAGGCTGCCAAGACATGAGAGCAGAGGCCCGCGCTGCGCTACTCTGCCTCCCCCAACCAGACTGGAGCCGCTTCAAAGATTTGGAGCCCCCTCTGCGGCACCCAAGGCCACGGCCCGCCACCTGCATTATTTACAGCACGGCAGTAAACCTCTGCCTGAACACACACTTCTAAAGGCACCCCCTCGTAAACCCCATAGCCCACCGGATCATCTTAAACTTATGACCCTGTGCAATCAGGACACCCAACACTTTGACAACACACAGCAGAACATCCATAACAACTTCTAACAAGGCAGAAAGACCTGTACCGCCCGTCCCAGGCCCTGGAGCTTAGCCCCTCGACCTATAGCCCCGGTCAACAGGACACTGGTAACCATGTCCTGACGTATTACCTCCAGACCCCTCACAAGGTACATTCCTCCTGTGTTGCATTAACCTGTAGAATAACGTATTGGAAGATTTACTAAAGAAGATAATATTGAAATGACTGAATGACTGCAGTGTGCATGGCCTAGGGCAAATAAGTCAGGAAAAGACATTCATCTCTGACACTGGCCGCGATGGCACAACAACACCGCCCGGATGAACTCTGCCAACCTGCCAGGCCCTGCCCAACCCACGAGGCTGCCCAGTGACGTTCTCCAGCCACGGCCAACCACATCGCAGCAGCACCTATAGTTAGTCGTCGCCACCCAATCCCATTGAACTTGTGCCCCCTATAGTGTGTAGGTTTTTATGACGTTTTTTGTAAATATATACGCCTGTCTTTGCTATTGTCAGACAGAGCGCTCTCGGAGTTTGCAGAGTTCTTTGCATGCCGTATTCTCATTGATAAACTCCCATTTAAGCTCACCCGCACTCTGTCTTGGCTTTATTCCCGATTTGGGAGAGTCCTTTATTGTCTCTCATTGCGGGGAGGATCGTGCTGGTTGGGGACGCATGCCTTCAGTGGTGACCCCGAAAGCGTGATTATTATTAATATTATTATTTCCGGACCTAACATTACCGTCCCCTTTTGGCACGAGAATCTCCGGTCGAAAAGGGATACGCACGGTGAGCCGGCTCCGGGAGGCTGCCCGCCAACGGCGACCGGTACACTAAGAAGTGCGCACTCAATAGAGAGAGGGTACGGGATCCCGGTTGAAAAATCCCCTTTGAGTACCGCTCGCCGGAGCCGGGGCTGACTGTTGAGCTGACGGCGACACTGCCTGGACGGACCCAGTTTCAGAGACTATCGGTTCAAGACGGGCACGTGAGTACTGAGTGCGAGCGATTGTAGAGGGAGTGGGGGAAGAAGTGTAGGACAGGGAACGAAGAGGGGGTACGCAGATCTACTAAGGATCATCCTAAAATTTTCCTTGCTTTTTCTTTGCATATGGCCATTAGGATTAAGAGGTGAATAAGAGATAAAAGTGACGGGAACCTAGCTCCGAAAGGGGGTGGAAGGCGGCGCCGCATAGTGCTATCTTGACTAGTACTGGGAATATATGAAGAAGTGGATTATAAGATAAAAGTGCTCAGCAAAGGGGGGCACTGCGAATATATTAGTGACCGCTATTACTTCTTTCTTTTCTTTTTCTTTAGGGTTAGGGGGAAAATAAAAAGTGAGATTAAGTACAAAACTTAGGGAGAAAGTAAGAGTCCTACTAGAAAAAGGAAGAGCAGACCTATATATATATATATATATGCGCACCCATAGATCCAAGTAAGACGGACAGGGACAGCCGGCTAGGGAGGAAAGGGAGGACGGCGTGAATTGTGAATAGAGTGTTACCAAGAGGTGTGTGCACCTCGCATGTGTCAGACGACAAGTTGATGTTGTGAATGTGTAAAACAGCTATGAATGTATAGTAGTTAAATGGTCATGGTAAGTGTGACCGGATAGAACTTTTGAAGACAAAAATGACACGGTGAAGTGAGTGGGTACCTTTTTGATTTCCGGGTTGATATTGTCAAAATAAATGATGGTTTGCTCTTGTATGTGCCCCCCAAAGAGAATAGAATAGAACCTGTGTACAGCCAGTTTTGTATTGCGCGGACAAGGGGGAGAGCACAAAGGAGCCCGTTATTGATTGTGAAGCAGAAAACGAAAAATAATATTGATAATACACCTACATTGTAGTTGCAGACACACAGACACACACAAGTACTAGGAGGGCAAAGGGATGGGGGCCGAAACACCCTTATCACATATTTGTAAGAATCTACCAGGGTACGCGGAGCGGATTAAGAAATATCATGACCAATGGATAACCGAGTTGAAGGGAGTGGGGTTACCCCAGATATGGCCCGAGGGAGGGTCATTTGATAAAAGTGTTCTGGATATGGTGGCCACATGCATTTGTTTGAAGTACAAGGGGAAGCAGTTGCAAAATAGGAGAGAAGTATTAGATCTCTGGAGGTTATTTGAAGAGATACCACCGCCTAAAACACCAGCATTAAATCCTGATCTCCCGTCCACCACAGACAACCCACTAATGATACAGAAAGACGTTAAAGAATTGTCAATTGTAGCGCCACCAGTAGAGGTAATAAGTTTGTACCCGATATTAAACAAGCCTGTGCCCGCAGAAGGATACAGTGACCCCACATATGTGCCTCCCCCGTCAACTACTACACCCCGCCGGCCCACGGCACCCCCGCCATATGAAAGTACAAGGGAGCGAGCCCAGGTAAGTACACAGAGAGTGGACATAGAGAAACTCACAGATGATTTACAATCAAGACTCTCAATAGCAAAAGATGAGCTCTCGAGGATAAAAGACATGTGCGAGCAAACAGCACTTAATGCGGCTAGATCAGGGCGCGAGTCTAGAGCGCCAGGTGAGAATAGAAAACCTGAAGAGGGGTGGAAAAAAGGTGAGATACTGTTCAGAATTGAAGAAGAACCGACACGAATAATTGAAATAAGGACACAAGAGGGAGATACTGACAATGAAGAAAGGCCTACGGGGACAGAGAGGAATTGCTATGTGACATAAGGGACGAGTTAGAAGAAAGCGACAGGTTGAGCATGGCAATGGGAGGGGGAAGCGAAGGGGGGGATGGTGCGTGTTCAATGAGAACACTGGATGATGAGTGGACGGGGCGATTAAGGAACAGAGTGGGGAAAATGGCATCACTGGGAACCTCAGCAGCAAGAACGGGTGTAGAGGCAACGACAAAAGGAAGGCTACAGCTCCCATTGATACATAGGGGAGGAGGGAGGCCTAACTACATCCCATGGGCACAGATGGATAAAGCCAATTTATTGAAGCTATTGCCCCCGTTATCAGGAGGGGCAAGCAAGTGGATATACGCCTTTGAGAAACACACTGCCGGGGTACCTCTAGCTATAGGGGATGTGAAGAGTTTGCTCGTATCAGCAGTGGGCGATCAGGCTGAAAGAGTATGGGTTAAGGCCGGTTTCCCGGGAGTAACACTAGACTGTGACCGCCATGATGGGGCCTCCTTTAACACAGTGCGTGCCAGGGTGTGGGATGCTTTGCGCGAAACATTCCCAGATACACCAGACTTACAGTCAGTGATGCAGTGTACAATGAATGACGGGGAGGAGGCTATGGATTACAAGAGATGTGGAGAGCTGAAGCGGGCACGCCCTGGTATCAATCGACATCTTTATTTTACTTCATTATAAAAAGAGGGCTCCCAAAGGAAGTGCAGAAGGCGCTCGACAAGATAGCAGGTATTGAAGCAAAGGGATGGCCAGAAATTCAGAGCATAATAGTACACCATTGTAAACGAATTAAGGAGAGGGAGAAGGAGGTGGCGCAGAAAAGATTGGCAGACGAGGCGAAGTTAGTACAGACAAAGTTTGTGAAGGTTGCAGCAGCAGTAGCCGCACTCCTACACAACAGGGAGGGAGATGATGAGGAGGAGGGGCTGATAGCACTACAAGGAAGGGTGGCAACTAATTGGGCGGGAGCAGGACAGCGGCAGTGGAATGAGCAGGAGCAAGGCGGAGGTCCGCAGTGGCAAGAGTGGACCCCTCGAGGGGGACGAGGTGGGTACAGGGGCCGAAGAGGAGGTGGATCAGGGTACGGGGGAATGGGAGGGAATGGATGGCAAGGTCCTAGAGGTGCGCAAGGAAGTTGCTGGAACTGCGGGAGATGGGGGCATTACTCCAGAGAGTGCAGAAGCAGACCCAACTACGGGTTCCAAGAGGTAGAACAATATGGCCATCCCCATCCGGGAAGCCCATATGGTCTCCCAATGGGACAACAGCAACTAAGAAACCCAGGCCAAGGTAATGCCGGCCAGCAACAGGGACCCCAGTATAGAACACAGAACCACCCACAAAGCAATGGCAGTATGCAATACACGCCAGGTAACCCTTTCGCGACAACAGCAAACGGGGCCCCTGCACCAGCACCTTACAAAGGCATGTCAGTGGTTTCAGGAAGTGTCTTTAATGAGGGGGGGCGATGAGACACCCCGCATAGGACAGCCCACAGAGAACACTTGCGTGTCCAGTTCTATCAACCACCTACAATGCAGCAGAGGAACCATTGGTAGGGGCGCAGATAGGAGACAAGCAGTTCATATTCATGGTTGATTCGGGAGCGGAGAAATCATGTATCAGAGAGGGCCGGTTCCCGTTATCTAACCGGAAGTTAGAGACGCAGGGGTTCTCTGGGGCTGTAATTGAAGTTCCTTACACAGAAGCTTTGGATGTAACAGTGAGGGGTAAAACTGTGAAGGCACCCTTACTGTATTATGAACACTCAACAATAAATTTATTAGGGAGGGATCTCCTGAGTAAACTTAACATGACCATATCATTTACCGAGAGAGGAATAGTGTGTTCTACACCCGGGATATGCCCCTTGCGTGCGATGTTGGTAGTGCAAGCTTACACAACCACACAGGAGGTACGAGGGCTGCCGGAAAATGCGGAAATGTTTATTGAAGGGCTAAAAACTTTGGCCCACATAATTCCAGAACTAAGAAGAATGGACTGGAGGATCCCAGCGGAGTTCCTCTTCCGCCCCATAGTGTGTCCCGACACAGCACCAGGATCAGTGGTATCATTAGACTTGCATGCTGTACAGGTGTCAGCGAAAAGGATCGCTGCAATTGTAGTGGATAGGGAGGGATGCGAGTGGCGTGCAGTGCTGTGCACGAAGGCCAACATCGCCCTACGAGAGATAACAGATGAGGATCTCTTTTCAGATACAGAAGGGGATGGTGAGATAGTAATGGAAATAGCAATGCCCTGTGACATTTTGATTCAAGCTAGGGAATCCCCTGTCCAATTGATGGCAGTGGTAGGAGCACCGCCGTCATTTTTCGATGACGACATGAGGCTCGTACCAAACAATTTATGGACAACAGGCCCCCATGATGTCAGGCTGTTGCACAGAGTCCAACCTGTGGTAATAAAACTAAAGCAAGGAGCAATTTTACCCCGAGTTAAACAGTATCCATTGTCCCGCAAAGCTGAAGAAGGGATAAAAGAGACAATAAATGCATTACTAGCACAAGGGATAATAGTGCCTTCAAACTCCCCATGTAACACATGCATCTATCCAATCAAAAAGGCGAAAGGAGGGTCTTGGAGGATGATACAGGACTTACGCCCCCTAAATGACGTAATTCAGAAGGAGTTCCCTCTAGCCCCGAACCCTGCATCAATACTATGCAGCATCCCGAAAGTGGCATCACATTTCACAGTAGTAGACTTGAAAAACGCATTTTTCTCAATACCCCTGGCTGAAGGGAGTAGATACCTCACAGCATTCACACTGGGGGGTAAGAGATATGAACACTGCAGACTACCACAGGGATACTGTGAGAACCCGAGTATATTCAACCGCATATTGCATGAAGACTTGGGAAACCTATCAGTTGAGAGTACGATTATTCAGTATGTAGACGATTTATTAGTATGTGCACCAGACGAAGCAACATGTAGAAAAGATTCAACAACGCTCCTGACGTTACTGGCCAACAAGGGGTATAAGGTAGACAGGGAGAAGTTACAGTACTGCCTGACTGAGGTCTTATACCTGGGACAGCTCATATCAAAAGATGGAAAAAGAATAATTCCCGACAGGGTAGAAGCAATAAGATCAGTAGGAGAACCCGCAACAGTGAAAGACATGCAGAAATTCTTGGGGATGTGCAACTATTGCCGAGCATGGATATTAGATTATGCAGCATACACAAGACCCCTCCTACAAGCACTCAAGGAAGCACAACAGGAGAACCAAAAAATAGAATGGTCATAAGAAATGAGTACATCATTTCAATCATTAAAAGAGCTAATTTCAAGCGCTCCAGTACTAGCAAACCCTGATTATGGATGCAAATTTTACCTATTCTCACACTGCAAGGGAACACTCATGACAGCTGTACTGACACAAAAGACATCCCTAGGACACAAGCCATTGGCTTACTATAGTGGTACTTTGGATGCCGTGATGCAAGGTCATTTCGCGTGCGAGCAATCACTCGCTGCAGCCGCGTTCGCGATTGAGAAAAGTGCCACAATAGTAATGGGTTGCCCTGTGACATTGTTTGTAGAACATTCATTATTTGCAATACTTGAGAGGTCAAAAAGCACACTGACAACACAGCGGGCGACAGCCTAGGAGATTATATTGTCTAGCGCCAACATCCATGTGGTAAGATGCAAGACAGTGAACCCCGCCACATTCATTACAGAAGCATGCACACTAGAGGACATGCAGGACCACGATTGCGCGACCTACACAGGAGAAAGAGGGGAGGACACAGTGGTGTGTGAGAACGCTCTGAGCGAGGGGGAAGTGTACTTCGTGGACGGGTCTGCATCAATTGACGTGGACACGGGAGAAAAACACGTTGGTATGTCAGTAGTGAGGTTAGAAGACGGTGAGTATGAAACACTAGTACAATACCGCCTCTCCTCACATTACTCCGCACAAGCAGCAGAACTGATTGCGCTCATAGAAGCACTACATGCAGCAAAGGGTTGTGCAGTGACAATATACACAGACTCAGCTTACATGACAACGACAGTACATGGAGGACTAGCAAGATGGGGGCGTAGGGGGTTTCGACGGGCAGACGGAAAACCAGTACAGCATGCAGAGTTGTTGAAAGAGTTAATTGAGGCCCTACAAAACCCTACTGCAGTAGCAATAGTAAAGTGCCAAGCACATACATCCAACACAGACGTTGTGTCTTTGGGGAACGCGGCAGTGGACGCCGCCGCCAAGGAGGCTTCCTATTTTCAGAAATATGACGCAGGTGAATACATGCTGTGGCATAAGACAACCGAAGAGCCCCCAGAAGGGTACAACATGATGCCCATATCACAAATACTAGAATTGCAGGAAGGAGCTAGCGCAGACGAAAAATTGATGTGGACTAAACGAGGGTGCAGCAGGTCGGGAACAGACTTGCTATGGCGGCAAAATAACTCAGGGAAAGTGGTGATGCCCATCCAGTTACTAGAAATTGCGTTTCAACAACTACACTTCCCTGCACATAATACCAAACAGCACATTGCAGCAGAAATACAGGAAGAATGGTTCATGCCCTGTCTCCAGGAGCACGTATCTCGATTAGCAATGGAATGCACAACATGTCAGATCTACAATTCTGGAATGACACTACGCACACTCCGGGGAACAATTCCTAAACCCACTGGCCCATTCAGAGAACTGCACATTGATTACGCAGACATGGGGGAAAGGTGTAACGGCGCACGGTACATGATCGTGGTTGTGTGCCCATTCTCAAGGTGGGTGGAAGCTGGACCGTGTGCGCGACCTGATGCTAAAAGCGCCGCCAAGTTCCTAGTAAGGGAAGTGTTCCCGCGCTGGGGAATTTGTGACGTGATTCGCTCATACAACGGCACTCATTTTTTGAATGAACTTTTCAAGGAAGTAACTGCATTATTGGGAATAAAACACAAATTGTGTTCGATTTATCATCCTCAAAGTAATGGCGTAGTGGAAAAGATGAACGGACTGTTAAAGGGCAGGTTATCGAAACTATGCTTTTCATTGAAGAAAAACTGGATATACTGTCTGCCCCTGGCGCTATTTGAAATGAGAAATCAGCCAAGCAAAGATCACCATTTGTCCCCGCACGAAATCGTGACTGGGAGACGAATGCACACAGCACACTCCCCACTACGCGAACACTCAGATGCACACAGGAGCGCCGCGATATTGGGAGAAGAATTCACGGACTATTTGAAAAAATTAACAAGGGCAGCGCGCGTAATATCAAAGCAGCTCTCCCCACCCTTCACTAGAGAGGAGGGAAACATAACAGGGTCTGTCACAGAGCCTGAGCAGCAGCTACAGCTAATGCCGGGCGAACTAATTTATGTCAGGAGTTTTGTGCGACGATGGAATGCACCACGGTTCCACGGCCCATACGAGGTAGTGTTCTGCACGCCCACAGCTGTAAAAGTGAAGGGCTTGCGGTACTGGATACACTTGACAGATGTACGAAGAGCTTATAATAATGTGCAAGAGGGGGCAGATGAGGAGGCACAGACAACAGCAACCAATTTAACTGAACAAAATGTCTGAACATCGACTCGTGTGTGTGCTTCAGCAGTGAACACGAATGGGAAAGTGACTGATGAAGTATTGTTGCATTTTCTTGTCTATTTGTTTTTTGTTGTGTTTTATCCTATTATGTGATTGATGAAATGATCAAATTATAACGTGCTAACACCCTTGTCTGTGAATTCCCCTCCCTACAACCCTACCCGCTTCCATTTCCCGTCAACATATAACGGCCCTAATGGTGCCAACAAAACGTTTACATGCATGCACTTAATGCACTTTTGTATCTTAAACAGGAACTACCATGGCATCCAACAGGCAGCCTGCAACGGATAGAATTAGTAGAATGAGAGAAATATTAAATGAGAGATGCAGATATTCGTATGAGTGCGGATTATCTATATGCATTACGATGTTTTTTATGCTAATGTTTAGCTTGGTTACATATTGGTTTATAGCGTTCATCTCTATCGAGATGAACGAGGGGGGAGGGATTAACAGCACTGGGATTAACAGCACTATTGGGACCAATGCAACTACAAGTGTCAATACGAGAGAAGGTGATTTTCTGGTATGGGATGGAACTAAACTTGTATGGGGATATCACACCACACCATCCAATGCTGTCGTATCAGAAAAGAAAGAGCCACAGAGTGGAGTGCAAAACAACACAGTGTCTCCACCCGGGATACCTAATTACAATGCCCGTAGTTTAAATGATCGAAACCCGTCTGCCATATCGTGGTTGTATAACACCCCCACCAGCCAGCCTGCCCCCACCCTAAAAAATGACCTGCAAGATAACGTCAGGGACGAAAGGGAAAAGCTGTTAGCAATACACAAGATATTATATGATGCATGGGCCACGGGGGGCGGGAATGAGAAAGGGGGGTCTATTTTATCCTTCGCCCAGGAAGCTGGGAAGTACATGAGGAACAAGAACAACAGACGAAAGAGGGAAGCAGGGAGGAGGAAGTATGATGAGTACTATGGGTTAGGTCTAGATAAGATGGAAGACCCACGACACCCCCACCAAACAAATAAGTGCTATGCAGATATGAGTGCCACAGCTAAACAAACAACAAACGAGAGCTGTTATGTCTGCTCCCTCATCCCTCACGCTTCAGGTAAACCCAAAGTATTGTTACCCAAAGAGTTGCCAATTATAGATGCCCAATGTCTCCTTCATCTCATGTTATGCAGAATTAAGAACACCTTCCAGGCACATGAAGTTACTTTTCAAATGCTGCAGAACGAGAAAACGTGCTACCCAAAAACGGCAGGGGTGGTATGTTTGAAAGAACCATTTTTTGTAATACAAGGGACACTTTTTTTTTATAACAAGTGGAAGGATGAAGAAGTAATGTGCAAGGCGGAAGCACTGAGAGGTGTGGCACCAGAGAAATTGCAGTGGATAGAAGAAACATGCACACCAGTATGGAAAGAACACATTTCAAAACTAACTTGGGTAACCGCCATCGAAAAACCTTTCAAACTACAGAGCCAAATAGACTATGAACTGTGTTTCAAAGGGGAGGGGAAGACCTCCATGGGAACAAACAAGAACTGTAACAAGACCCTCACCATCCCAGATCTGAGAAAAGGGACAGCGGCCCTTATGGACACGTACTGGGTATGCGGCAACCAGGCATACCTACATCTCCCCCCGTCGTCGAGTGGCAGCTGCTCAATGGCCACTCTACACTCAGCCCTAATGGTAATACCAGAAAGCCACATTGACGGGAACAACAAGACACCGGAACGCCGGCAACAGAGTGCAGCCCAGCCAACTGCAGAGTCGCAAATGTACGTCCTATCTTCCGGAAGCAAGGGAGAAGTGCTCACCCGTAACAGACGTGCGTCAAACAATATATCAAAGGAATCCTCAGAACTATTGGCCCAGATCTCAGATAGATATCGATTATTCAGCTCAACAGAAACATTCTTTGCCTCACTGGTCTCAAGTGTCCAAGCAAGAGCAAATGCAAAATGGCTCCAGATAACACGCTGGGAACTAATTCAGCTGGCGAACGACACTGAAGAAGGGTTTAACGTAATCAAAGTGGAACTAAGGGCTTTGCGACTGATGACCATGCAAAACAGGTATGTCCTGGACCTGTTGACAGCGATGGATGGAGGTGTTTGCCGAAAAATCGGAAGTGCCTGCTGCACTTTCGTACCTTCCGAAGACGCAGAAAATGGTTCCCTGTCCCATGTGATCGAAGCAGTCCACAACCTGGGAGAAAAAATGAAAATAGAAGGCGGAGCAGAAGAGAGTACATGGTTCGATAACATCTTCTCCTGGGTCCCCTCATGGCTTGGAACAACTGTGAAATTTTTGATGCCAGCTGTGGTGTTCCTCCTTTTAATTTTTTGCCTGTGCCAGGTGGGCCTTCGATGTTGTGCTAACGCAGTACCTAATGGTGCAATGATGATGGTGACAATGGGCAACACTCGTGGGACAATACAAAACATGCAGGAAGTGCAGGTGCAAACAGGAGCAGATGACACACCAAGATATCAGCTAGTGCCTATCTATCACGACAAAGATATCATAGATAAAGCGTGGCACACCACCATTAGAGAGCCCCGTGTATTAGAATGGTACCAGGAGGTGTGGGTAGATTTGGCGGGAGATGGCGGATGTATATACCTGAATTGTAGCCCAGACGAATATGCCATAACAGGGGATAGCTTACGGGGGGTGTGCAGAGCATGGATGCCCATAAAAGGCACACCTGCATGGGACGAGGCAGTGATGGACGAAGTGGAGTGTAGAAGGTTGGAGGAGTTAAAGTATTCGTTACTTAAGTAACGAAAGGGGGGAAATGTAGGGGAGGAGTGGTCCAAAAGACCCCCCCTCCTTGCCTACATCTCCACCCCGGGTGAGGGCCATGGCTCATCGGGCGTTCCCTCCTACCACCAGGGCCCAGGTGGTGGATGGCTCACCTGCTGAAGACATTGCCCGCACGTATTAAATTTAGCTAGGCCTTAGAAACCATTTTCTGTCTGCTAAAGATGGTGTGAGCTCAGCGCTGCAGCGCGGCCCCCTCCTTCAGATAGTTTCAGTCCTCCCTGTCTCCGCAGCACCATGGTAGATCCGCTGCAAGCCCGTGCCCACGAACAAGACGGGCATGATCTAGCGTAATACATTAACATTGTAACAGTTCACCTTCCGCAGTGTATCACTGCTCCTACAATGACCCGGTCAGCAAGTCCTGGGCGATGGGAAGATCTGTAGAATGGTCATCTGCTGAAAGCAGACAGGTACCCAAATATGAATGTACGAAACCACTTTTTAACACATGTATCCTCTCCATACAACCACTATTACTAAAGAAACCTGTGAAATTGTGTAATTATCGTACATGACACCAGCCGTGAAGGACCCACATCCCTTGCAGCGGTGTGCAAATGATAAAAGCATTTCCGGGGGATTATTCTTCATAAGTATCATGGAAAGCCCCACGCCCCGCGGTCCCGCGCCACAACTGAACTGATGCTGCTAGGGTACACAAGAAAACAAATGTAACCATACCACGGGCACATGTGAAGAGTGTGCGAGAATGCACTTGTCACACGTGTATGTCTAAGCCCCTCACGTGCCACCTCCGCCACGTTCTGTTGCGAGTTACTTTCTATGTACCCCACCAACCCCAATACTACCTCACTTACTGCAAATGTATATGGATATAACTAAATACTGTAGTTGTTAAAACATAGTGTACGGATAAGGTGCTCAGACTGAGTATAATCGAAACACATCCAGCAAAGTTTAAATGCATGTTTCAAAATGATTTTGAATAAGTATTATAGAGTGTTCAAATGTTTGTGATGTTTTTACCCAAAATCGGCAACACACGAGGGAGACACCTTTGTGAAATGAATGCAAGGCTGTTCCCCCGCCACCTGCATTATTTACAGCACGGCAGTAAGCCTCTGCCTGAACACACACTTCTAAAGGCACCCCCTCGTAAACCCCATAGCCCACCGGATCATCTTAAACTTATGGCCCTGTGCAATCAGGACACCCAACACTTTGACAACACACAGCGGAACATCCATAACAACTTCTAACAAGGCAGAAAGACCTGTACCGCCCGTCCCAGGCCCTGGAGCTTAGCCCCTCGACCTATAGCCCCGGTCAACAGGACACTGGTAACCATGTCCTGACGTATTACCTCCAGACCCCTCACAAGGTACATTACTCCTGTGTTGCATTAACCTGTAGAATAACGTATTGGAAGATTTACTAAAGAAGATAATATTGAAATGACTGAATGACTGCGGTGTGCATGGCCTAGGGCAAATAAGTCAGGAAAAGACATTCATCTCTGACACTGGCCGCGATGGCACAACAACACCGCCCGGATGAACTCTGCCAACCTGCCAGGCCCTGCCCAACCCACGAGGCTGCCCAGTGACGTTCTCCAGCCACGGCCAACCACATTGCAGCAGCACCTATAGTTAGTCGTCGCCACCCAATCCCATTGAACTTGTGCCCCCTATAGTGTGTAGGTTTTTATGACGTTTTTTGTAAATATATATGCCTGTCTTTGCTATTGTCAGACAGAGCGCTCTCGGAGTTTGCAGAGTTCTTTGCATGCCGTATTCTCATTGATAAACTCCCATTTAAGCTCACCCGCACTCTGTCTTGGCTTTATTCCCGATTTGGGAGAGTCCTTTATTGTCTCTCATTGCGGGGAGGATCGTTTTGGTTGGGGACGCATGCCTTCAATAGGCTGTGCCCCCTCTTGAGAATTGTCCATTTTGTATATATCCTTAGCTTCTACACATGCGCGCAACATGCCCTGTCATGCCACAGGTCCAACATATCGGAGGTGCTCTTCTAACTTGCCCTCCTTGCATATTCTGATTATCATTTTGTGTATTCTAAAACCCACCTTAATTGTTTTGAAAATTACCTCTCCCTCTGAAGCCCATGCCCCTGCCTCTCACCATGAACCCATTTCCTCCTTGTTCATCTGGCATTGATTATTTGCCTGTGATGCACCTGCTACTTGTTGCTGCGTTCCCAGCCCTTCTCCGCTTGTCAACACTGTACCTTCTATAGCATATTTTGACATTTTTTTCGGAACTAACTTAGCTTCCTCGAGTTTCCTAGCCTCGTCTTTCTTCTTATTTTTCTCTTATAATAGTCGGCAGTGATGCACTATGGTCAACTGTATCTCTGCCCAAGGCCTAGCTTCCATTCCCATAATTTCTTGAGCTGTCTCTGTACCTGTTCTGGTAGTCCCTGACAAAGAATGTGGTAAAATACTGCCACTGATTTCCCCCAAGGCTCTCGAGTTTCCTCTGTTCCTGAATATTTTGAATGTAAGCAAGTGGCTCTTGGCCCTCCTGCATCTTACATGCCATAATTGCACCCATATCTGATGTGTCAGGATACTGTACCTTAAGAGCTCTCTAAACATCTGCTTTACAATTATTAAATGGTGCTCCATCATGAGCTGTATTCTGTGCTGTAATACTTTAGTAGCCTGCTCGTGTCCAAATGTCATCAACCCTTTCACCTAGAATGGCTGTTATAGTGTGGCCTAGTTCCTCCTTTCTCCAATAAAGGGAACTGCATGATCCGAAATTCACTATCGGCTCCCATTGTATGCCTATCCATAGTAGGGACAATGGTTCTGCATCACTTTTTACCTGGCAATGACCGCAATCTGTTCACATATGGTGACGATTCTCCTTTCTCACTATGTGATCGTGCTTTAGGGCACTCAGAATATACTATCGGATCTGGTGCCCTATCCTTAGGTTGTTCTAGATCTGACCATCTTACTGTCTGACAGCATGCATCCATCAGGACCACAAGCGATTTCTCCTTCCTCCCCACGGAAGGTTTCCCTTTCTTCGTCTGACATATCTAGTCCCGAACAAGTATGGCTACCATCTTTTTCATCTCTGTTCAAAGTCAGCCTGTCCAAAGACAATGCTCTGTTATCAAGACTGAATGGGCTTCCTTCTTTGCCTCGTGACCAGACAATTATAGATCGATCTTCATTTCCCTTGCTTCCTGATTCACCTTTTGTCCTCATCTCTTGATAAACTTTATCAATCCTATCTACGATGCTTCCTGTTTCAAAATGCTCATCTAGGTTTACCCTAGATGGTTCTGGTGTTGCCTCCTTTAATGGGGCAAAAACTTCTAGGTTTATTTCACGTAGTTCTGTCGTTGCTCCCTGTGGTGGGAGGAACTCTCTACATGGCTCCATGATATTACTGGACTTGGTTCCATCTGCTCTTTCTGAATGCGATCAATGTCGTGTGCCCTCTGTCTTCTTTTTCGCTCCATTTCTTTGTCTAATTCCCTTCGTTCCTTCGGTTCCCATGTAACACTTCTTCCGCTTTTCTTCTCTCTTCCCGCCGCTCATATGCCCTACGCACGTCCTCTTCTTCTTGTCTTTGTATTCTTCTGTCTCGTCATTTCTGAGCTTCTACCCCTTCTCTCTTCTTTGCTATCCTATCCTGTTCTTCGAGTGCATTCTGCCTGTTGTCATTCTTCCATTGCTCCTTTGCCCTTTCTTCCTTTCTCTGTTGTTCCTCCTGATATGTATGCTCTTGTCATTGTCTATCCTTTCTCTTATTCTCATCTTCCTTTAGTCTCCTTTCTCATTCCCTGTCTTTTTTATCTTGCTCATCTTGATCTTCCCCCCTTTCTCTAACTTCCTCAAGTCTTTTCCCATCAAGTTTAAGCAATATCTGTCCACCCATCCATTTGTTCTGTATGAGTGTAATCTCGTCAGCTTTGTCCTTTTCTCCTTTCCATTTTTATTCTCCCATTCTATCTCTAGAGATATATTTGGTTGTTCACATTTCTCTTCCTTGCCCTGTAAAACCTCAAGAATCTCTTCCTTTCTTTTAGTCTCTTCTTGACTATCGTCACTACTATAAGCGGGCGGTTCATTTATCGGGTTACTATACCCTATCGCCGCTTTCAGTTCCTTTAACGGATACAATCCTATGTCTTCTATACAGTCGCCATTTACTTCCAGTGGAGTAGGGGGGGGCAGAAGCCTCAACACCTTCCTCCCTACTCTGGTTAAGCATCCATTCCTCAAGGGGTGGATCTTCCCGCTTCTCCTGGTACGTTTTCCAAAGCTCTATATTAGCTAACCTTTTCTCCAATTTCTTCCCCATGTACGCTGTGTGCAAGTATGTGGTCATGTGTTGTAATAATGCTTTTGCCAGTGATCCCCCTTGTGGCCATGGCATAAGCATCTTATCTGCTGTGCCTTTTACCCATTCTGCACTGTACTTTTTGATCTTGGGCATATGTTTCGGTAGCATTTAGCACATGTGCATCAGTGGTGTAACTTCCCCCATTTTGACGAGTCTCAATTGATTGTCTATACTTACCAGAGATTTTACATAAAATAAGTAACCGCTCAAAACCTCTACTTCTCAATAATCTTAATTTACCCTATGGTCGGCACCGACAATAACCTAGGATGAAATAATTATCTTTTGCTTCTACCTTAACACAGCCTATTTTTTGTCGCTCTTCGACATTTTCTTTAATACAAAAATGTATAAAAACAATACAAACAGACCATTTGACTCTTTACACACACACCATGATATATACTCCTTTTCTCTCAGCCCATAAGGTGCTCCGATATGAATTTGAATTGTCTCCTATCACAGATGTATCTGTGCGCAGCCTAGTTCACCCACTTGGGTTTTGAGACAACTCCTTCTAATTCCTTGAATATAGCACTCTGGGCTTTTATGGAACATTCCTTGTCCAAAACATTTTTAGATGCTCCTCATATTATATCCAATAACCCACCAATACTTATTTATGTGGTACCACAACCCAGTTCCCACAATTTGCCAGTTTCCTCAAACTACTCACCATTCGCCTTTCGGCTCCAGACTCGAAATCGCCCTCTCCTCCAATCAGCCACTGTCACCTTCGGTCCGCTCAGCGCCTGTGGAAACCAGGAGGGATTTCGTCAAAGAGGGGCCCATCCCATCTGTATCTTCTTTACTTGCAAGATGTCTATATTGGCTGTTTTCCAGAGGAAACCTTGCATTCCTCCGGCTGGATGACGGAGGGTGTCCAATAGTCCGACTACTCCAAAGACTTACTTATCGATGGGCTTTTCTAACTATCCCTGTTTGCTACCATGTGAACCTGAAGGCCCTTTAAGACGAGGTAACACTCTACGGGGGGTTGAGGATGGAGAATTACTCAAACATCAATAATAAAAACGACTCAGGAAGTTGTTTTAATTACAATTATCTAAAACAGGGAGAACAACAGACATCAATGGATGTTGGGCAGTAAGATCTCAGCGTAAAACATAAAAAACAAACGTATATATCAAAAACTTGTCATCAGTGGCATCATACTACATGGCAAACTAAGAAACCTATGTGTGTCTGTGATTGGGTAACGGAGAACATCTAGTTATATTTTCTATGTGAGTTGGTGTTGTGATTGGATCCCTACTGTCAGGTTGACAACTCTGATTACCCCTAGTGAAAGTAATTGTGAGTGTCATCAAATACACAACGTCTCATTGGGTCTCTAAAATATAGGGCTCTTTTTTACGTGGCCCTCTATAATTGGTTGGCATGCTTGCACTCTTCTGGAATATTCCACTCGTTAGCAGCATGCAAGCTGGTACCCTAGGGTTGGTCTTGGCCATACCTCCATACTCAATTAGCCCATCATCCATCATCACTCAAGCTGTCTGCCATGAGAATAGTTGTTTAACTTGGCCGTGCAAGTGTCTTCACTCCTGGTAATAAAACAGAGTGCGAGGATGGCTTTATCTTCTGGTCTTGGTGTAGCTTGCCCAAAGTCTATTTTCATCTGACCACGTAACTCGAGACCACGTTTTGAGCTCCTTCTTCATATTTAATAATATGAAATGAATAAAACTTGGCACTCATTGTCCTTCCGCCGCACCGTAACAGGAGCTCAGCTCTCGTCCCTCATTCATTGTATCCTTCAATGCTAGACAACCGGTTTCTTGGCTGCCTCAATCTTTGACACTGGGCCAAGCAAAACTCTTTGATTTTTCTTCCAATTTCAGTTGGGCTTATTCTGCTGAGCCACACTTAGCATTTGATTCCGTGTTTTCCATACGTGTGATTTTCAATCTGCACATAAAGGATCACTTGATTCTTCATCTTGTCATCAGATACTATGTGGTCTATTCATCTTCTCTCTTGTCATCTTGTCTGAGGTGTGTCACTTACTTCATGTGACATCACCAGTCTCTTTGTTCATCCGTCTTCACATGCTCTTCAGGGATTTTTCTCATGAAACTGTCAACTTTTTGTGGATACATGAAGAATGGTCTTCTTAATGGATACTTTGTTTTGAAGGCTGCTTGTATTATAGGCATCCTTACAGGTGTCCCCTTTGTCATTATTTTCGGTTCCCAACATATAGGCAATTTAGGAGTGGGACGTCTGGCTCCTCCTCTACACAGTAGTGTAATTAATACTGCAGCCAGCCCCCATCCATGTTATTCTGGGCAGTTGCTGAAGGGTCCATGTGGCTCCATGTGATTTTTGTATTTTGCAAGTAAAACTATAAATTAGTAATATTTGTTTTGGATATGGTTTAAAAAAAACCTTTAACAAATTGTACACAGTTAGAATATAAAAAATCATATAAAATAACACATTCAATCACAGTAAAACAATTGACTGCTGATCGACAATAATAAAAAAAATGACAAAATGTAAATTCATGCAAAAGTTCATTTCAAGTTCGAGGCTTTTATGAAACTTGTGTCTGCCAAAACAAACAAGGTTGTATGACCAGATAGGCAAAATAGCATAAAATAGTCACAAGACATCATGGCTGTCAGTAATAAAAATCACCAAAGTGGGTTTCCGAAGGCTCTGGAGATTGGGACATGATGTTAGTAAGTGTTTGAGGGATTACATCTGGTTACTCAACCCACAGAACCTAAATAAACTCTGATCTGCATACATCATTTTTGAATATATCTGGGTCTCCTTGGTGAGTACTTGATTCCACCGGAACCTTATCAACATGTGTCTCACAGATTTGTGGGGGTTGTGTTCAGGATTTCAATCAGGCGACACACCTTGGTCTCGGCCTAGTATGCAGCGCACAATGGAAAGGCTAATCTTTTTATGTTAGATTCAAAATTGAGATGGTACACCACTCATATCACACCACTTTTCAAATACCCCGGGTCACAATGGACCATGAACAAGGCTAGATGGTAAAATACAATATTTATATATTTATTTTAAAATTGAAACGAAATCACACATTTTTAATATGGGGCAGCAATCACCAATGGTGTGAAAATTACAATGAGATTGTGAGCAATGCACTGGGTTCAACTTTCTAATGGGGCATATACACAGCAAGATTATGCAAGATCTATAAAGTTGCGCTTTGAGTAAAATGGAGCAGTGAAAAAGGAAAGGAGATCAGTTTTGACAATAACAGTTTTGCTCTACACTAAAGTATTCAGGCTGGGCAGCCAAAGAGGGACACAGTAAGCTCCAGGGCTGATTTTGAGTTCAACCCTATCACCTCAGTGCCCAACCCTGGCAGAACCAGACCAATCACTCAAAATAGGACTAAGGGCTTAGGATTTACACAAGGCAAAATTACTAAAGAGATGGTGCTAGCACTAGAAACCAAGAGCAGGATTACAAGAATGATTCTGACAGTTTGAACAAGGTATCATGATAAGGATAGGGTGTCTTAGAGAGTGGCATGAGGACAAAGACAAGATAGGCTATGGGTTTAGGTGGGGTAGCAATTGATACTCACAGTCCACTTGTTAGTTTTTGGATTCTGGACAGTCAACGGTTCGGTCACTACACGGCAGGGCGCCTGGCAAAACAGCTAGACAGTTCTGGTTGCCGAGTAGCACTTCTGGACTGGCAATTCTATCACTGGATACTACAGGTTAGCTGGATGGCAGGATTGCAGCAAGCAGGCAGTTAGTGGGATCAGGATGCTTCCCAAAAACTCCAGGTTTTCCCTTTGGTTATTGGGTAATTTTAGTGATTTTCAGAATTTGAGGCCTTGCTAGGAATGGGATCAGCACTGCTTAGGTTTTGCAGTGGGCCCTGGAGTAGGATCAACAATGCTTGGGCTTGTAGTTGGAGTCTGGATCAGGAAGATGATGGTTACAGGAACTCAGTGCAGGAAATCAGGAAGAGTGTCTAGAGTCTTGTCAGGGACCCTTATTTATAGTGCATAATGACATCATAAAAGTATAGGCTGGGCAGGGTTAACCAAGCACGCCTCTAAACTACTTGGATTGGGCAGGAGTGCTAGTCTCCGGCTTGCTCTCAACTGGTTGGATTTCCAAGGGAATGATGTCAGGTTTATGGGGTGAGTTTTACAATGTCCAAAATCTCCCACATTTTCTTTATTTAAAATTTGATTTTGCCATGTATTCAATTGCAATCTCTTAGCAAATTATATACACAGGTTACATATTAGGTGCAGCACATATCAGTCTAATCCTCAAGTATGTGGGACCATGTTTCGCCCTTCTGATACATTTTGGTAATTTTTAGCATTAAAGATTCACCTAACATTCCATAACTTTCTACACAGATGCAAATTATCCCCAGGGATGTATGTACAAAATGTTATGTTTGCAACATTGATACTTTTCAATTTATCCTCAATACTTTGCCCTTTATGCCCCCGAGGTGTCCATGAGTTCTACCATGTATCTAAAGAAAGCACAAAACAATCACTTTTAAACTGCTACATTTTTACAATTTCTCAAAGTCTTGCTGCAAAAATAGAAGTCTTTAACATTTATTTCTGAAATAGTCTTTGGGAACAAATGGGTGTCTCTTTGTTCCTGGGTCCATTTTTTTTCTGTCCTTCAACTGCTGCCAACTGTCATTTCCTTTAGAGCATGGTGGGGGATTCTCCCTTGAGTTAAGTCATATTGCCCTCTTCACACCTCAGGCTTCCTTCCCTGGTTGTTTGGGGTCCCAGGTGAGACAAAAGTCTGTTCAACACCATCATTATCAGGGGGTTGTCAGTATCTGCTGAGAGAGAGACCTCCTTTTGGTGCCACCCCTCCAAGCAGAGAACCTGTTTTTCAACTTGCAGCTCCAGCCACCATATTTTTAACCTTTTAATTTCTGATCTTAGATCCAGAATTAAAGCAAGCCAGTTGCGTAAAATAACCCATGTTATATAATCTTTTAAGTGATTTCAATCCGGCACTTCACCTAAGTCAATGCCTAGTGTGTAATGCACAACTGAAATCCTTATTTATTATTGATGTCTAAAATGTCTTTTATTCTGAACGATGTACCACTTATATCACGCCTCTCTCTTGGAACCCCCCGGTCACACTGAACCAGGAATCAGGCTGGTTTGCAAAGTTAAAATATTTATTTATATATTCAGAATATAATCACACTATTTTTAATGGGGATACAATAATCACCAATGGGGTGATGTCACACTAAGCAATCTCTTTAATCACAAGGCACAATGCAGCACAGTAATAAAACTTTTGTGGTTGTGGGTTCAACTCAAATAGTAACGTGGTTACTCTTTCCCCCGGCACGCCACTCAACCCCCCAATATGCAATGTAGAGAGATACGAGGAGAGAGAACAGGTTTCAGGAATGCAGAATTCAAATACAAGGTCAATCCCAATTCCCCCCCCCGCAAACACAAGAGAGAAACAGAGTTATTTGGCAAACTGTCAAACTTAAAGTTGTCTGAGAATGGATAGGGTAAAACACTAAATATGGCTTAAATCACTGAAATTGTTTAAATTCTAATGGGAGCCTCTTTATATGGTTGCAGAAAAACACTAGCAATGATTTGGCGCCAATAAGCAATGTGCAAACTGAAATTTGAGGTTGGGTGCAATGAAAAGCTATGTATAGTATTTTGCCAAAGCAAACATTTGTGGCAAACCTTTCCGTGCGCGGTAATAGCTATCATGGAAGAACTATAGGGATTTGAAATGCATTTTTGGTTCTATGGAAAGCTGGGAATGTTAACTACAAGCAAACATTTAAATTTTGTTTCTAGCATAACATTTGAAGAAGTTATGGACGTTTTCGTGGCGGTCATTTTTCTGAGATAGGCGCAGAAATGAGAAAACAGGGATGCACTTTGAAAAGACAATCAGGATTTCTTTACACTAGGGAATGACTTACGAAGAAGCAAATACTACATGGGAGCACAGCCACTAGACCAGGATGCCTCTGGATCAAGTTTTTTCCTGCCGAGGAGCTTGCCTTCTTCAGATGAAATATATCAGTGCAAAGATATGTTTAACAATACTATTACAGAAGTAAGATAGTAGGGATTAGAGTTCAGGCAATTCAAAATATTTCTAACAAAGCAGTTCTGAAGACTTGATAGGATGGATTTGGATAGGGATGACTATGGACAGTACATAGGCTAGTGTCAGTCCTATACTATGGATACTCACTATATATGTTTGAACAGAACCGTCAGGAATTCTGGACAGTCAAGATTTCTGGACAGAAATTCTGCTGGGCACACCGGACTGGACAGGGTCAGCAATTAGCAAGGCGCTCTGGTCACCGTACGACAGGACTGGACAGGATTGGCACAGCACAGGATTGGATTTAATCTGTCCTGGTTCTGCAGATAATTATTTGGCAGGCAAGCAGTTACAGCACAGCCCGGCTGTTTTCTTTGATGTTCCCCTTTGCTGGTGGGATTCTATTTCTGGAAATTCAAAGCCTAGTTGAAAACGGTTCAACTAATGGAATGGGCCTTTCTGCTTGCGAAGTTTCTGGAGTCTGGAGCAAGGAATACTGATGGATCTCCTCCAGGGTACTTCGCCAGGATCAGAGTAGTGGGTGAATCTGTGTGTCTTTCTAAGTCCTCAGCTTTCTCTCTTTATGCATTTGGTATATGCTGGATTATCTTAAGCGTACCCCCTTAGTTGGCTATAGGTTAGAATCTCCCCTCTCCCTTGATTGGAGGAGAAAGCAGGGTGTCACCATGGCTTTTGAACATGAAATCTACTTTTAGTATAATACATATTTACAATTTCGCAAACTTTATAACAATAACATATCTAGATCACAAATTTTGTGGAGCAAATGCTCTTCCAAGCCCCGTCATTGTAAGATCTTGTGTCGGCTTTTGACAGAATTCTGCCCTTTTGGGCCAGAACACGATATCTAGTTTGTCCAAAAATGTGTACAACTGTGCGCACTGTATATGGGCATAAGCGTGTGAAGCTTCATGCTTTTGACGTAATTACATTTGGTATAAAACCACAATTTCGACAGTTACTCCCCAGAACATAGCACAGAGTTCTGGCTCCTCTTAAAATGTGCAGCCAAAAATTAGGTTCAGAAGTCCGGTGATTGCATATTTTTTACAATTGTACACAGTAAATTATCAGTCTTTTTAGAAATATGTTTTTTTGTCCATTGTGAATCAACAAACGTTGTCTGTTCCTGCCTCCTTCTCCTTCTTGCAGCTCAGAAGCAATCTCCGCCCCTTCCTTCTGGCAGAGGACATTTACGATCCTTCCTGATTAGCATCTCATTGCCTGGGCCGGAAATCCATTGTGCTCTTCCCAGAGCAGCCCAAGTGCCCCTCCCCTCTTAATCATCACATGAATGTGAGTTCCTGGTCTAGAGAGAAGGGAGGTGCCTGGCCCTGTGGGGGAAGTTGTTTGTGGTTTGGCTTGGAGTCACGCTTACTTTACATGTCATTTTGTTACACATTTTTCTTTGTTTAAATAAACTTGCAATTTTCAAACAAGCAGCTAGAACACTGATTCCAGGCTACAAACCATGAAGTTTAAATAGTTACAACCTAGGTTCCTCTTGATAACAGGCCACTTATATTTCAGACATTAGATCTTAATGGTACAAGTTTACAGTTTTAAGGCAGGCTTTTGAAAACAGTCATTCAGGCGGCCGCTGGTTCTGCACCCAGATTTTGACAGATCCCACAGGCAGGCACCTTTTGCTGTGGGTGTTTAGTTGATCAATTCAGCTTTCCAGGATATTGCAATTTCACAATGATTTCTTGAATTCAGTAAAATGTGACACCAAGCAAGAAGATTGGATGTTTGTGGGTGTTTTGGATCAGCATTCTGTATTTTCAGCACCCAAGAAAAGATTTAAAAACAAGATTCCGGATTTCTTTCAGCAAGCACTGCTTTTCATGCAGTCTCCCATTTTACTTTTCGGCAGCCCCGTGACATGTTTTAGGAGTGTGGTCTCTGTTCCACCACTGAAAACATGCATTGCAGATTTGGCTTCCATCTTTTCGTGTTGTATAGCACGATTTCCATAGGTTTTGGCGCGCATAGGGGTTTTGCGGCCATTTTGATGATTCTGGCACCACCAGGACACAGTGATGCCGCAGGGTGGAGCATAAATGGGTTAATACATCCCACAAGACCCCACTCACGACTTGACCTTTGACCGCCCGTCAAGGGGAAGTCAGAAGACTGGGATGTTCAGTTTTTCTTTTTAGTCCAAGTGGCAAAAATGTGTCTGCTTCTCCCATCAGTACTGGATCGACAGGTTCTCCTCACCGGTTCCGGATGAGAGTATGGAGCGATACCCCGGGTCCCTTGGGTCTTTCCTTCCGGTCCCCGAGTGGTCCTCCTTGGTGCTTAGGATCCATGGTTTCAGTCCTATGATGACAAAACAGAGCATATTTGTGGAAATTTCCCCACCACTATTCATATAATGGGGCAGAGGCATACATTTCACATATAAATGACAATCTTTCCCGCTTATAATTATTACTGATTATAACAGATGGAAAGGTTTTTGCAGTCAGAATTTTCTAGGGAGCTGGAATGTCTCCCTCTGGGTTTCCAGATGAATCCTCTAGTAGCTGCAGAGTATGCCTAGGATGGCAACACTTCAGCTGGTTGATGTGGACCCACTTATCTTCCCCTTCTGCCAAGCTGCCTTTAGGGATACAGATTTTGTAGGCGACTGGTGAGATTCTATCTACAATTTCAAATGGACCCCTCCATCTAGGAAGAAATGTGTGCTGTTTGCTGTTTGGCCAGGTTCCTTTGGAAATTGTACAAGTAGACCCGGTCTCCTACTTGGTATTCTTTTCTAGTTGTCTTAAGGTCATATTGAGTCTTCATACTGTCTGCAGATCTTTCTAGATTCCGCTGAGCATAGGCAAAAGCATGTTGAAGGTGTTTTCCCAGATTATCAACATACTCATGAGTTCTGGAGGCATTTATCAAGGTCTACTCTTGGGTTCTGTAGAGCAGATGCTGGGGAAGCACCATTCTTGGTCCAGTCATCTGCTCAAACGGCGACATTTTAGTTGCAGAAGAAGGTGTAGATCTGATGGCCATCAAGACAAGAGGTAATTGAATGTCCCAACTTGGCCCAGAATCGTCCGCAAACCTATTTAATATGATCACAATTGTCTTGTTGTATCTTTCAACTCCACCACTAGAGGATCGCCGGTAGGCAATGTGTAGTTTCCTTTTGACCTCAGGTATCTCCCACATCTTTGTTATCAATTCGCTAGTGAAGTGGCTACCTCACTCTGACTCAATTTTTTGGGGTAGTCCAAAATGCGAGAAGATGTGGTTGATCATCAGGGCAGCTGCTGTTTCTGCCTTGCAATTTGGGGCCGGGAGACATTCTAGCCATTTAGTGAACAAGCATGTCACGGTCAACATGTACTTGTTCCCTCTAGAGGAGCGAATCACGGGCCCGATAAAATCGACTTGTATATCTGACCAAGGCAGTGTCATCCCCCTCTTTTGGAGAGGCGCATGGTGTGTGAGGGATGTTGGCTGAAATTGTGCACACACAAGACACCTCTTCAAGTATTGGTCAAGGTCCTGCCTCATGTGTGGCCAGTATGCAACCTCTCTTAAGATCTCTAGTGTCGTATGAAACCCCCTATGACCGGCTGTGGCCGCATCATGGGCATGACTTAGCATCAGGCTTCGGAATGAGTTGGGGACCATCCACTGGTCATGGCCAGCTGGGGAGCTCCACACCAACAAACCGTCTTGGATTCGGAAAATTTTTGGACGTTTCATCAACACTCTGAGGTCCTCTTTCCCTACGTAATTTGTATCCGTCAGGGGAAGTTCTCAGCGTCCTCAATGTGTTGATAACACTTACCAATTATTGGATCCCCTTTTTGAGCTGTAATCAAATCAGCATCTGGGGTCTCTTTACTCCATTGTGCAGTTGAGAGTTCATTGTGAGCATTTGTCTGGGACCTAGTGATAGCAGTGACCTGGATTTCCCCCAACATGGACTCGATCTCAAGTATATCCCCTTGGATGGCTCAGGTTTTGGCCAGCTGATTGGCTAGGTCATTTCCAGTTTTGTCTGGTCCCTCTACTTTAGAATGACCCTTGATCTTGTTCCAGTAGATGGTCATCCCATTCGAGGTGACCAGGTCATCAATATTTTGGATTAATTTCCTATGTTTCAATGGTTTGTTATTAGCACATAGCATGCCTCTGGTTTTCCAGCTAACCACATGTTCCACGAACCCGTTCCGTACATAATCTGAGTCAGTGATTATGACCAGTCTGTGGAGTTGGTGTTGGACAGCAATGAGGATGGCTTGATGCACAGCCATCAACTCTGCCACTTGACTACTTCGAGGACCGATTTTGTACCCAGCGGAGGGTTCTGGGGCATCATTCACCCATGCATTCCCTACGCCGGCCACTAGTTCTTTTTCCCCGTTGTTGTCAACATGGTAGGACCACCCATCTGCATAGACAGTGGGCATTCCCTCACACTTGTCTTCTTCAAAGACTTTGTGTGGGGAATTAAGGTATGCCTCCATGTTGTCCTTGATTTTAAGACTTCCGTCCTCAAGACAGTTTTCTCTGGCACAATCATGCAAGTCAGCCAGACCTTGAGCGAGGGGACTCTTCTTGTTTTGGCCATATCTGACCTCCACAGGAAAGCCTTGCATTGACAGAATCCAGGAAGTAATTTGGGAATTACTCACATTTCCGGCCCGGATTCTGTCACTTTGGAGATATTCCAGAGGCTGGTGTGGAGTCTCCACTATGATGTGTTCCACACTGTTGCCAGGAGTGCCTTCTTACAATCGTTGAATTTTTCCTCCACAAAGGATAAAGTTTTACTTGCATAGGAGATTACTTTATTGACCTTGTCATGCTTATGATATAATACTGCAGTCAAGCATGTATTTGAGAACCCTGTCTCCAAGAAGAACTCCCTGTTTTTGACAGGGTAAGTTAGGCAAGGAGCTTGTGAGAGGCTTGTTTTGAGTTGTTTTACTGCCTCGGCTTGTTCTGGACTCCACTCCCACTTGACCCCACCCTTCAAAAGATGGATCAGGGGTCTTGGGATCTCTGCGTAGTCCTCAATTAACTTTCTACTGTAATTATTTAGTTCAAGGAGGCTCCTTAGTTCCCCCATAGTCATGGGGTCTTTTAATTTCTGGAGTGCTTCAACTTTCTTTTCCTTGGGACAGAGACCCTGAGGAGTAATCTCATGCCCCAATAAATTGACACAGGTTCGGCACCACTGAGCCTTTTGAAAGGAGAGTTTTGTTCCGGCAGCCTTCAACTGTGTCAGAACATAACAGATCTCCGCTATGTGTTCCTCCACAGTTGAGCTTTTGACTAAAACATCCTCTAAATAGGCCAGGTTACCCCTTTCACCCAGGTCGGGCATGGCCTTGTGTAGAAAAATGTTGAATTCATTGCCGGAGTTGATGTATCCGAAGGGATTCCGGGTCCATGTGTACTGCTGCCCCCCAAAGGTAAAGACCAGCGTGTATTGGTCCTCCCTACTGACAAGTACAGTCCAGTACCCATTGGTCAGGTCTACTGCAGTGAATATCTGTGACCCCTGGATATGGGCCAGCCCTTGGTCAATGTAGGGAAGAGGCCATCAGGAAGTATGGACCCGTTTGTTGAGCTCCCTAAGGTCGGCACAGAGTCTCCACTGGCCGTTTGGTTTCAAAAACTAAAGCACCGGATTAATGAAGGTGCTGTGGACTGGACGAATTATCCCACGGGACTCAAGGTTCTTAATTATTTCGGTAAGGGACTCCATTGATGCGAGAGGCTAGCAATATTGCTTCACAGACACTGGAGACATGCCAGGGTCCATGGGAATTGTTGTTGTGTGGTTGTTGGTGCGACCACAGTCATATGAGTTCACCGCAAAGAGATCTTGAAAATCTAAAGAAACTTAATTTTTGCTTTTGCTCCAGAGTCTCATAGGCATCGGCTAGGTTGCCTCTCTCTTCAACCATCTGCCTGAAGCTTGGAAAGACTTCCGGTTTTGCTATCTCAACAGCCTCCTCCAGTTGGGTGGAGAAGTCCCTGGTCAAAGTGCTGATTTGGACTGGTGGCTTCAGGTGGGGAAGGCATTCCTCGTGGACTTGAAAGATCACCTCATCCCTCCTGAAGTCACAGGTCACATCTTCCTTACCATAAGGGCAGAAAGTGTACACCAGGAAATTCCCCCCTTGCCGGGTGAAGATCTTGTCTGGTGTTGCGTCATTGTCGCTATCATCACAGTCCTTAGGGATGGGTCCTAACAGTTCATTACCTAAATCTATGGAAAAATGTTGGTCATCAATCGCCATTACAATAATGGTGCCTGCGGCTAGATTGATACTCTTTAAGTCGCTGTTATCCACCTCTATTGGAATGGTGTCATGTTCTATGTTGACTAGTGGTGTTGGGTTTACCCCCAACCCTTTCTGTTGGAAGTGAGCGTTAAAATGGATATAGCATCAGGGTTTTTCAGTTTTTGTCCTCTTTTAACTTTCACTTCCAGTGAGAATTGTCGGGTCCGTTCTGGGATAGTGACTTCTTCTCCAATCTAAATTTCAACTGCATAAGGCAGCAGTTGAGCTGACCTAAATGCTTTCTCTGGGTCATCAAAGTCCAAGCGATTACCCGCTAATCGGGACCAAGCTTTGAAGTTTATTGCGTTCCAACTAATGGCAAAGCGATTGAGAATGTCACTGCCTAAATAAAATGGAGCAGGGACATCTCACACGACCCAACATTTATGGACTAATGCTCTTGTTGCCTATGGATATTTTGAGCATGCACCTACTATGCAGGAGATGGTTGGAATGGGGTGTTTCCAGGTCCATTTCCCATTTGTCTATCAATTTAAATGTGGGAATGGCTGGATCTTTTGGGAGTTTGCGGAACATGGCCTTGTTGATGAAGCTCTTACCATTGTTCACACACACTCACGCGAGAACAGAGTCCTTCCCTTCATTTAACTGAATAGGGATGAACAACTGCTCTCCAATTTTCTGAATAGCCGCCAAACTTTGAGATGATTTCTCATCTTTCTGGATTATAGGAGGGGGATTTTCTGATTGTGAATTTGTAAAGAATTTCAGAGTGTTTCCTTCCAGTGTGGAATGCCACCTTAGACTGGAAGGAAGGTTGATTTTCAGAAATAGAGAGGTTCCCCATCACTAGTTTATTGTCCTACTGCAAGTACTGTCACATCTGGGATTTGATTATTCTGAAAGTGAAATTCTATTTCGTCAGGTTTTTGTTCAACCATGTGGCATGTGCTGTTTAAACTAACATGGTTGACACTCTGTTTCAATTTTATTGGTCGGTTAGTCTGGGTCCAGAGGACCTTGCTTACACAATCTATGAGGGGTGCAACCTATGAAGGATGTCATTCCCTAGTAAACAAGGTGTGCCCTCTGGAGTCACAACTATGACCAGGTGCTTCACCTTGTGTCGCCCAATTTTAATGTCCAAACCCGCAGTCCCCTCGACGGGAATTTCCTTCCCGTTGAAGTTCTGAAGTTGTCCAGGAAGAAGGGTGAAAGGAATTTGCTATTTCTCCTCCCTTCCCGAATTCAGTTGGTCCAAGGCCCTTTTTGACAGAAGGGTAGCTTGGTATCCAGTGTCCACCAGTGCCAAAATTTTACATTGCCCCTGTATTTGGACCGGGGCATAGAATCTTCCATCCTTCTCCTCAAGAGGGCAAAGATAATGTACATTTTTGGACAACTGGTGAGTTTGTTTCTTGGTTTTGGATACTGACAGAAAGGTGATTTGGGCAGGATTCTGTTTGGAGTCTTCGGAATCTGGAAGAAAAAGGTGACAGCTAGATATGGGGGAGATTTTGGGTTCCCCTGGTTCTGGGCTGCCCCCCCTTTTTGGAGGCAGTCACCAGGATTGAACCAGGGGATTTTCGTGTTGGTCATTCTGGGGTTTGATGATGGGCGGTGCTAACTCGGTCCCCACATCTACCCTGTCGGGATTTGGTTCCTTTGGGATGCATTTTTCTTTGGGAGCAGGTCCCCCATCCCTGAAGGAGAAGATCCTTTTCCCAGAATCCTCTGAGGACCCCTCTCCTTCAAACTGGAAAATCTGTACCTCCTCCTCAAAATGGGTATTTTTGGGCTCATTATTTCTCCTATCCCTCTCTGCTCCTTGGGTTGCAGATGGTCGGGGGCAGGAGATTTTGGTTCCGGTTCCTGGGTTTCCAGGGGCTTTTTACAACCATCTGTTCGTGCTGTACATAGGTTTTGGGGCACATAGGGGTTTTGCAGCCTTTTTGATGATTCTGGCACCACCAGGACACACTGATGCCGCAGGGCGGAGCATAAATGGGTTAATACATCCCACAATCTCACCAGCAACAAACCCCTTCGTACTGCCAAAGACAGGCAGGCTTTCATTCACCAGTGTACTGTTCCAACACACATGCATTTGTTTTTCTTTAATTTGCAAAAGCCCTTTTTTTACACGTGGTACAGCTGGCCTTTCCTTCTTGAATACAACTTTTCATCTCCAGCAGCTTGACACCCTGGGCATCATTACAAGGAAGGTGGCCACAGAATGAATGGTGCCATTAAGGGACCGGCACTGTTCATTCCGGTTCACCATATTACGAGGTCTGCAGCGAGCCCCGCTCTGCATGCCTGATCGGACCAGACAAGTAAAGCGGGACCCGCTAGCAGACCAGCATTTTAACAACGTGCCCGTCATTAACTGGCCCATTGTTAGCATCCTCCCCATTCCCATTGAGCCCTATGAGGGCTCAAATAGGAATGGGGATGTAAAGGGTCTGGGTCCCGCGAAAGGGAATTACTGGGCCATCCAAGGTCGGAATGGCCCAGAAAGTCCCCTTTTGTGGGACCCGGACCCGAGTTTGAAGGTAGCCAGGCCGCTAAAAACGTCATGGCTACCTCCAAACTCGTAATGAGGCCCCCTGTCTTGCAGCTATAGTTATTCTCCTGAAGTTTGGAGTTGGTCTGCAACACCGATAAATTCACACAGATATGGTTCAGCTAGTTAGAGTCTCTCTCTGAACAGCTGAGTTTTGGATACTTTTACAAAGAAAATGAACGTGTTTCCTGTGTAAGTAAAATTAAAGTCCCTGATTGATTTTTTTAAAGTTGGTTTGACTAGGCGTGTCAATTCAGAATCATGCCTGGTTTTTCTGAGGCACAGTGAAACACACTGGGCTTGGTGTTTTTTTTTAATCACAGTGGCTTTAAGGAACAGAGGGAATGTAGCGTCCAAGCCAAATTTTTTAAAGGTGAAAAAGGGTTTCTTTTCAATGGTGATTTTCGTTTTTGCAGCAAGCAATGCTGCTTTTTCTACTTTCTTCCTTTTATTTATGTCGGAACACACTGGAAATCTCCTTCAATGTGCTTCCTTTGTTTGATCCTGCCCAATGTGTGCTTGGCAGGATGGTGCAGCCATTTTCATTGTTGTTTCAAAACGCAGTTTTGAGCCATGGCGCTCACAGGGGCCACCGCAACCCTTTTGTGGTTGTTTCTGCGCAATTGCAGCTTAGTGATGTGGGGCAATGCCACTGATTGGGTCAATATATCCCACACACCCTCCCCCCGACTTCTCCTGGGCTTCCAAGTCAATAGAGAGTGGGGCAAGTGGGATTTCTCCATGGGCACCAACAGGATCAGGCAGGTATGAGTCATTCTTCCATCAGAGAATGGTGCATCCTGCTCCTCTTGTTGTCTCTGGTCGGAACGTGGAATTCTTTAGGCTAGGCCTGGGATGGTGACCTCTTCTCCGTTTATGAACTTGAATCTCCTACAGCAGCACTGGGGCTGACTGGAAGGCTTTCTTTGGGACTGCCAGTGCCCTGAGATATACTCTCCAGTTGGGAGCAGGCTTGGCAATAACTGGGATCCAAATTAATCTTGAGTCAGTTGAGGATGTGACTGCCCATGTAAAAGGTGTATGCTTTTGTAACCTCTAGACATTTTTATCATACAACTGCTAACCAGAAGATGTAGGGAACAGGGAATTTCCAGGCCCCATCCCCATTTATAAACACACTCAACAGCGGCCAAAGTTTGGTCTTTTGGGAGTTTCTTGACTAATGCTTCGTTGATGAAGCTTTCTTCGCATTTCAAGTCAACTCGGTTGAGGAAAGACTCCTTCCCGTCATTTAACTGAATCGGAAATAAGAGCTGTTTGCCCTTCTTCTGAATGCCAGCTAGACTTTGTGCTGGTCTGTCATCAGTTTTGGCTATAGAATTGGGATTTTCAGATTGTGAATTGGTATAGAAATTCAAAGTATTTCCTTCCAGTGTGGAATGCCACTGGAAGGAAGGTTGATTTTCAGGAATGGAGCTGAGTTCCCATCACCAGTTTGGTGTCCCACAGCAATTATTGTAACATCGGGTATTTCATTATTTTGAAGATGAAACTTAATTTGATCTGGTTTTGTTCAACCATGTGGCATGTGCCATTTAGGCTAACATGGTTGACACTCTGTTTTAATTTGATTGGCCTGTGAGTTTGGGTCCAGAGTACTTTGTTCACACAGTCTATTAGGGGAGACAACCTACAAAGGATGTTATTCCCTTATGTCACCCTATTTTAATTACCAGCTCGGCAGTCCCCTCGACAGGAATTTCATTCCCATTGAAGTTCTGGAGTTTTCCAGGAAGAGGGGTGAGAGGGATCTGGTATCTCTCCCCCTTCCTGAATTTAGCTGATCAAAGGTCCTTTTTGACAGAAGAGTGGCTTGGGATCCAGTGTCCATCAGTGCTGGAATTGCACATTGCCCTTGCACTTGGACAGAGGCATAGAATCTACCTTCTTTCTCATCCAATGGGCAAAGGTAATGGGCATTCTGGGCAGGCTGGGTGGCCAATTTCTTTATTTTTGACTCCGACACAGGGGTGGTTTAGGCATAATTCAGTGTGGGAGTTTGGGAATCTGAAAGAAAGGTTTTACACTCGGAGATTTGAGGAGTCTCGGGCTCCCCCTTTTCTGATTCTGGGCTACCCCCCCCTTTTTGGAAAAAGTCACCAGAATTGTTTTGGGAAGCTTGGGAATCCTCTTTCAATATTATGTCTACTTGAGGCTCATTCTGGGGTTCTAGGATGGGTGAATCAGAGTCAGTCCCCACACCCACCCAGTCTTCATCTAGATCTCTTGGGACCCATTTTTCTTTGGGAGGAGACGCCCTGTCCCTGAAGAAGAAGCTCTTTTTCTCTCTCAGGATTCTCTAAGGATTCTTCCCCTTCAAATTGGAGGACACTAATCTCCTCCACAAACTGGGCCTTTTTGAGTTCTTTATTTCTCCTACCCCCCTCTGTTCCTTGGGTGGCAGGTTTTTGGGGGCAGGAGATTTTGGTTCCAGTTCCGGGGTTTCCAGGGGCTTTTCACAAGTGAAGAAGGAAGCTTCCTCTAGGGCTTTACACTCCCCCTCACCCGGTACCTCCTCCTCTGGAACCAGTGAGTTGTCAGGGTTCTTACCCCATCATTGGTCTGTGGGGCCAGCTGCTTTCTTTGTGGGGTTCTGAGCCGCCATGTTTGTCTGAGGGATCTGTTGAGCCCTCAACATGTGACCCAGATCCTGGATTATGTTATGGACCTGGCACTACAGTTGGGATAACCGTTCCGGCTGGTACGGGGGTCTCTGGTCAACCCTAGGTGGATCACGTGAAGGGTAAGTATCCCTTCTCCCATTCTACCCTGGATATGGCGAATATTGGTAACCCTCCACCCTTGGCCTTCCCTCTCCCGGATTGGGTTGTCTGGGTTCCTGAAAGCGGGGAATGAAAGGAGGGTTGTCCTGCATGTTGGGATTTTGTGGGTATCGGGAAAGAAGCTTAACACAGCATTTGGGGAATTCCTGCCCTCCTGAGGGAAGTTAGGTGGGAAGTTTCCTGGGGCAGCACTTACCTGGTTGGATCCCCCTTTTTTTAATCGTGGAAGTCCCTCACCATCTGGGTCATAATATACTTGGGGAGTGCATGAAAGAAGGTGGTTACAAACTCCCTTCTATCCGTGCACTCCCTCCTAGTGGTCTGGGCAAAGGCGTGTTTGAGCTCCTGCACAAACTCTCGTGGGCCTGATCTTCCCCACACTGCAGATTGTAGGCCGCTTTGCGAGTCTCCTGGGGTTTTCTGTGGGCAGAAAAGTGTTTCAAAATGGCCACCCTGTAGGTGGACCATCTTGAGTACTTCTTGTCTTCCAGTCCCGCAAAGAAACTGGAGTATTCAGGGGAAAATGTCCATTTCACATACTCTACACAGTTTTGGTTGTCTTTCATATGAAAAGTGTCCATCATCTGCTCATAGAGCCCAGGTGCTCCCAAACAGAATATTTTACATTTCTATGGTAGGGGGTTATGACACTTCTATGTGTCTTAATCTGTCTAATGGGGTCTTTGGTCATAACTCGATTGAGTTTGTTTGCCTTCTTTGGCTTAGTCATCCGAGTCCATTCGCTTTCAGACTCTGATGCGCTACTAGTTGAGGTCCCCTCATGATCATCTAGGCTCTCCCGGATCCTGTGTGCTTGAGGAGGGCTCATAGTATGGCGGGGCCTAGTTTCTCCCCTCCTGTGGGCCACAGGAGATTAGTCTTCTGACTCCCCCTTACTCCCAGGGTTGGCTGTGTATTCACCCCACTGCCCTAATTGGGTAGAGGTCTTCAGGATGCTCTTTTTGGGCTTCATTTCATTGGGTTTTTTATTAAAGTGGACCAATTGGTCCCTTGGAAAGTAATGTTTGGGTGGATCTAAGTCCCTGACCCTCCCCTCAAAGGAGACTTCCCTTTCAGAGACATTAGCCTGAATGTTTGGGTATCTATACAGGGACGCCTGTCCATCAATTTCTAGGGGGTGCTGACCTGTTATTTCCATCATGCTTGGTCTATTGAATTCTGCCGGCCTCATGGTTTCTGGCTCATGTGAACCGGTAGACATGAAGCTGGCAGTGTTCACAGTATTAAATGGGTTTGAGTCCCTTAGCATAGAGGTCCTTATACAATGATCAGGGGTTACCCTGTCCCTCTCTACCTGTTCGGGGTCCCTCCAGTTAAGATTAAATCTTGCACCCTCTTTCTCCAACCTTGCTAGTTTCTCCTTTTGAGCCCCTGCTTCTGGATAAGATCTGAGCTTTTTTTTTCAGCTATCAAGGCTGTAATGGCCTCTATCGCCCGCTCTTGCGCTGCCACATGTTTGTTGAGCCCATCATTCTTTTCACAGAGAGCCTCCTTGTCTCTATTCGCTTCCTGTATAGACGGAATAATGAGACAATTTCTGCTGCAGGAGACTCACCTCCTGAGTTTTAGCATCTTTGGCCTGGGTGTTCTCTTCGAGACCACCTTCCAACCACCTGGTGTGTTCCAGTGGATTCCCATACTCTGTTCTTAGTTCATTGAGTTTCTGGAGGGCTGACTCACTCCCCTGTACCTCTATTTTTATTTTCTTGATTTCCTGGCATTGGGCATCTTTCTCCTGTTTTAGGGTGCCTCTCTGTTCAACCAGGTCATCCCTTTGTTGCCTGATGATATTCAATTTCTGGCGCTCTACATCAAATTCTGTTTGAGAGTGGAGGTCTCTCAAGATTATCTTATTATTTTCCTCTTTCAATTCATCTATCTGATTTTGCAACATGGTTATTTGTCCTGAGCAGGCCCTTTTATAGGTCAATTGTCGAGTCAGCTTCTGTTGACTCTCTTCTAGAGAGTCAACCTTTTCCTGAAACTCTATTTTTGCTGCTTCTAGTTGGGCCTCTTGATCTGCATTATTTTGCTATTGGTGAGCCAAATACTCTTTTAATTTTATGATGTAGTTAGCAGCTTCTACCTCCAACTCTTGGCTCTTTCGTAATGTTTTGTCTGCTAAACTTAAATTAATCTGGATTTTATTTAACAGTTCAAATTGATTCTGCGCTAAAATTTCATTTTCCTCCTGCTTTTCCCGCATCACCTCCGTGTGGAGATACAGGCAGGCTTCGTTTCTGGCATTTTTGATTTGATCCTCTTTAATTTTTGGGGTCATGTATCCAGGTTCGTGTCAGTGACCTGTTGTGTTTCCTGTAGCCAGACTTTCTCATCCTGTTCTGGCCACTGACCTATGACAAATAGCTTGTGCAGGAGGTGGCCCCTAGCCATATTCATTTCTACCACTGTCACTTTGGACATGTTCTTTCTTTATTAATGTATTTATTCATTTAAGGGTAACCTGTATTCTGTTGCTTTTCTAACTATTTTGGAGTTGATTTTAGTTTCACTTTTAGACACAGGCCTGGTACTTAGAGTATTTGTTTTGGGGAGGTGCTTGTACAGTGTAACCCAGTATTCCAACCACACAAAGTATTACTACCATGCAGGTTAGTCTGCTGTGTTAGACTGTCACAGGTGGTAACCAAATCAATCCCCGGCACAAGCCCCCAAATTTGTTGAGGATTTCAATCTGGCGACACACCTTGGTTTTGGCCTAGTATGCAGTGCCCAACGGAAATGCATATCTTTTTATACTAGATTGAATATTGTGATGGTACACCACTCTTATCACACCCCCTTTTCAAATACCCCGGGTCACAATGCACCAGGAACCAGGCTGGTTAGTCAAATACAATATTTATTTATGTATTTATTTTAAAATTCAAAAGAAATCACACACTTTTTAATATGGGGCAGGAATCACCAATGGGGCGATAATTACAATTATTGAGTACAATGACAATGAGAATGTGAGTAATGCACTGGGTTTAACTTTCTAGTGGGGCATACACACAGCACAGCAGAATAGGAACACTTTTTGATTTAGGACAGATAGCACTAAAGTTAGAATTTCCCCCTGCAATGTTCCCTCAACCCACAAATAATCAATTCTGGGTGGAACAGAAGCAGCAGGTAATCAGGAATGAGAAATAGGAAACAGAATTCAAACCTAACCTTCCCTCCCCAAATAAGAGGGAAAAACGGATTTTAAACCCTTTGCAAGGTTGTGAAATGACACTCGGAAATGGACAATTAAATAATGAATGGATGTGAAACAAATATAATTCCTCACTAGAACAACAATGCAAATACACTAATCAATCACAAAGAATGGATTACCAAGGAGCATACAGTTTGAAAATGAGTGGCAGGGTTTAAAACATGTTTCAGCAAATGACACGTTGGAAACTTTGCAAACTTTGCAATTCCCGCCTGAATGTTGTTGTTGCAAAACACAGTTTTGAGCCATGGTGCTAACAGGGGCCAGTGCAACCCTTTTGTGGTTGATTTTAGGCAATTGCAGCTTAGTGATTTGGGCCAATGCCGCTGAGTGGGTTAATATATCCCACAGTTGTTATGGTATATTACGCGGTCACACTCACCTCAGGGAATTCTTTTCCCCCCATTGAATGTGTCGCCCAATAAAACACTATTTGCTTGTTAAGGTTCACTTTGGTAAGGCCTCCAACTCGCCTCACTCCCAACCCCCAACAAAAAGCCCGTGCCACAATGGACCAGGAACCAGGCCAGTGTGTAATAAGAAAATATATTTATTAATTCATTTAAACCAAATTTGACAAATAGACTAACATCAGCCACCAATGCTGTGGCAACACAAGAACAAAACTGGCTTCCGTAATGGCACCAACACAGAGCTAATACTGAGATATACAGTCACACTTTCCCACAGTTTTCTTTTCAAATCACCCACCAATACAGAAAAAGAACAATTCAAAATACACAGTGGTTGCAGGTTTGGCTATAATACTTGTTAGGCAGAATTGCATGAAGTACCCTCTGGGACCACCACACCCAATTAGGACTACAGGTGTAAGCAAGACAAACCTTTGGTATAAGTCTGTACCACACAGTTTGTTGGAAGCGAGCTGAGCAGCCAGGTTTATCTCAAGAGGGAATGTGTAATGGTTGTTAGTACTAGGTTCATAATATGGCTCATGCATCTGCTATGAAACACCTACCTTGCTACCTCTCGTGGTACCAATCTCACCGGAGTACGATGTAAGTGAGGAAATACCTAGAAATCCCTCAACAGACCGGTACTGGAAAGACCAGTACTAGAAAGACCAGCCTGTGGTGAGACCTCCAGGGAAAACCCCCGTATGAGAGAAAACCCTGCGCAGAGCTGCTAGAGTTCAAAGTCTCCTGAAAGCAGTTCTCCGGATGTGGTCTGGACTACTGCTTCCTCAGTGATGCCTGGAACTTTTTCTAGTCCAGTAGTGGCTATGAACATTCAATGAAACAAAAGAAAAGATAAGGAATAGAGAAGAGAGGCTAGCGAAGGCAGAGAGAGATTACAGGAGTAGATTTGAATGAGTCTTACCCTGATTTCCAGAAAGGGGGGCTCCGGACGTTGGAGATGGCACACCCCACTACATAATAGTGGGAAATGGTAATAAGGAGAGACCGAGGGGCTGCAAGTACGGAAAGAATAGAAATTGTTAGTGAAAGATCTTAACCCAGAAGAGAGATCTCTAATATTCGCAGGTATCTTGGGTGGAACCTTACACCCAGATAGAAACAGTTTGGGCGAGTTGATCTTGAAGGCTCCTCCCGAGGAGATAATAGAATGCATAATAAATCCCTCTGGGTATTTCCTACGGGCTTGCCTAATACAACACAACAAAATAGGGTTAAAGTATTAACTTCTAATTGTCCCACAGAAAGAAGATTGAAAAGGATCAAGTGGCAAAGAACACACGTACCACGTAGATAAGAGAATGCTACCGGAGGAATCCTTTCCTCTGTGCAGCTTATACGGAAGTAAACCAGTCCTGTTTTGAATTTCCAAAGCGAAGGGCTATCCAGATCAAAGACAAAACTAGAAGTCACATACGGATGATAGATAGATCATAGATTACCTATAATGAAGGTCTGCAAATGTGAATAAGAAAAAGTAAGCAAACTTGCAAAGCGTAGCTGGTTTCGAGGGAGAGTAGCAACGTGTCAGGCTGAGCTCTGCGTTTCTGGATATGCATTGTGAGAGTCGGGGGGCGTGGTCACCGACTTGTCTGCTTCAGCCTGAAACACTAGACCGCAGTCTTCAGTCTCCCAACCCTCCATGTCACGTGGATGTAAAAGATTCTGTGCTGCCAATGCACAGCGCTGTCGCTGTATCCAGACAGCGTTCGTCACAGTATGCCCCATCCTAAGGGCACCACCCCCTGGCTTTTCCAGATGTTTCTGATGATAAGACTGCACTAATTTAGGAGCATGTACTGCAGCCTCCGATTCCCATGTCCGGTCAGCTGGGGAGTATCCCTTCCAATCCACAAGGTATTGTAATCTTCCATGGTGAAATCGGGAGTCACAAATACCTGAAACCTCGTATTCTGCATGAGATAAGGAAAGAAGACGAGGAGCATGTGAGGAAATGCGAGGATGAAATGTACTCTGTGTATCTGGTTTTAGCTGGGATACGCGGAAAAATGATGACTCCGAGACCATGTTTTTAGAAGTTTGAGTTTGAAAGCTGCTGCTCCGATGACGGCCAAAACCCGGAATGGACCCATGTATCTTGGGGATAGTTTCGAGGGTTGAAGTTGTCTCGGGAGAAACTGAGAAGATAGCCATACCCAATCCCTTGATTTGATGATGGGAGCAGGAGTACGTTGGCGATCTGCAAATCTCTTCACCCTTTCTTGTGAGTTCTTGAGGGCTTTTGTTGCAGATTGGTGCCCCTGATGTATTTAAGATGATCTACTTCTGGGAATTTGACATCAGAGTGTTTATTCTTGGGAAAGGAGGTTGGTTGGAATCCATATGTGGAAAAAAAGGGTGAGGTCTTTATTGTGGAATTGTAAGAGTTATTGCAGGCAAATTCTGCCATTGGTAACAATTCTGACCAGTTATCTTGGGCCGCCGAGATATAACTCCTCAAATAACCTTCCAGGGTTTGGTTAAGCCTTTTGGTCTGGCATTTGTCTGTGGATGATAGCCAGAACTTAAAGCTCAAGTGATCCCCAGAATTTTACACACCTGTTGCAACCCCCTGTCTGAAATGATGATCTCAGGTAACCCATGGCGTGTAAATATCTTGGTGACAAATGTTCTGGCCATCAGAGCAGCAGAAGGAAACCCGTCAAGGGGTTCGAAATGTGCCATTTTTGTGAAGGTATCAATGGTAACCATAATGACGGAATGACCTCTCGAGGGGGGAAGATCCACCACAAAGTCTGTGGATATAATTTGCCATGGACGAGTAGGTAAGGGCATCTTTACTAAAGTCCCTAAAGGAAAGAGTCAGGGACTCTTAGTCTGAAGACATGTAGGATAAGAATCAACATATTGTTGAACATCACTTCTTACAGATGGCCACCAAAAGTAACGGGAGATTAACTCACGAGTGGTGGTACGTCCACGATGTCCGGATGTTTTAGAGTCGTGACACCACTTAAGAACCTCTTTCTGCAGAAGCTTTGTCGGTAGGTATGCCTGAAGACCGTGGAAATAACAACCCTCCCTCTTTACCAGAGTCTTCCGGTGGGCTTCGGAGAGTTTTTTTAGCACGGAAGCTCCTGATTGCTCCTGATTGCTGTTCAAGACGCTTCAAGAAATCTGAAGGCTTGGTTATCTTCAGAGCCAGTCATGGAAAGATTGGTTCAGATCTGAAAGGGCTGGAAGGTGTAGGGTCTTTTCGAGACAGAGCATCTGCCTGCAGGTTGTATTTCCCCGGAATGAAAGAGAAGGAAATCCGGAAAGGGGAGAAAAAATGGGCCCACCGGGCCTGCCTGCTATTGCAGGTTAGTGCATATTGTAGAATGCGTAGGTTTGGGAATACAGCCCCTAGCAACAGATGCCTGTACTCTTCGAAAGCTCTTTTTATTGCCAATAGTTCTTTCTCCAGAACAGTATAATTCAACTTGGAAGAGGATAGAGTTTTAGATAAATATGCTATCGGACGTTCCTGATCTTCTTCGTCCTTCTGCAATAAAATGGTTCCCAAAGCGTATTGTGAAGCGTCTGTCTCAATGATAAAACCCTGATTTTGATCTGGGGTCTTCAATATCGGCGCGGTGGTAAACAGCTTCTTTAGTTCCTCAAATGAATTTTGGGTACTACTTGTCCAAACATAAGGAACTCCTTTTTTGAGGAGGTTAGTTGGAGGCTGTGTTAGAGTAGAAAAATTCAGGATGAATCATCTGTAGAAATTCAAAAATCCCACAAATCTCTGAATCTCCTTACAGGTCGTAGGTACTGGCCAGTCCTTTACAGCCGAGACCTTCTTCAGGTCGATAGAGATTCCTTGGGCAGACAATATATAACCTAGATATGTCACCTGGGAATGGTATAAGGAGCATTTCTCCTGGTTACAATATAAATGATTGAGACACAGCCTGCTAAGGACTTCTTGTAAATGGGACTTATGTTCTGGAAGTTTTTTTGAAAATACTAGAATATCATCTAGATAAAAGATGACAGAATGGAGAAGCAGATCTGAGAAGAGATGGTCCACAAACCTTTGAAACACTGCAGGGGCATTGGAGAGTCCAAAGTGCATCACTTGATATTGATAGTGCCCAAATGGAGTCCTAAAGGCAGTCTTCCATTCATCCCCTTGCCTGATCCTTATCAGGTGAAATGCCCCTTTTAGATCCAATTTAATATAAATGTTGGCTCCTTGGACTTCTTCCAAAATATCAGGGATCAGAGGCATTGGATGCTTGTCGGGAATGGTGATTTTATTCAGACCCCTGTAAATTATACAGGGTCTGAGCTCAGTAGTATTCTTTTTAGGAATAAAGAATAATGATGCGGCTGCTGGAAATGTGGATTCAGTAATCAACCCATTCTTCAAATGAGTGTTTAGATACTCTCGAAGCACCTCCTTCTCAGTGTTGGAGAGAATGTACATCCTGCAAAAAGTCACCCCTGCGATAAGGTGGTAGGTGAGTATATTCCGAAGTCGAAAATACTTCAGCATACTTCTCGTATTCCTTGGGGAGACCAGATACACTGTTGAGCATTGTAGTGCTCTGAGTACACCGAACAGACAGATCCGGCGGAACCGGGTTTCTTTCTTGGCCACTAATCCAATGAGCAACACAGAACTCAGAATACAAAAATAAAGATCCCTCCTTCCAATTAATAAAAGGGTTATGTCTTTGTAACCAAGGTAGCCCTAAAATAATGGGATAAAATGCCACCCGGATGATGTCCATCGTAATAATTTCATGGTGAGAGGAGACAGACTTCGTCAATGGATCAGTTTGGCTAATGATCGGGCTGGAAATTAAGGGACTCCCGTCCACACTCTCCACTGGGATAGCTTTGGCTTTTGCTGAGCGGGGAATGTTCTTCTGTCTAGCCCACTGATCATCAATAAAATTACGAGCGGCCCTGCTGTCCACCAGTGCCGAGACTTCGGGTAGGATATTATCCCTGAAACTTATGGTATTCGTAGAACCAACATATGTGTCTGAGGGGAATTGCAGCACATAGAATTGTGTAGCTTATGTGAGGAACCTGACGCAGTAGAAGGTTCCCGGACAGTGGTTCCTCCTACGGCTGGGCTCTGGCGTTTCCCGACTTTCTAGGAGGAGCAATGGGACACTCCTGTACCGCATGCGTGTTGGCCCCGCAATACATGCACAGGTTATGGGTACTCCTCTGGGAATGCTCCTCTGCTGATAATGGGCCTTGGGCTGTTGCCCCCAGTTGCATGGGCTCTTCTGTACTGGATGTATTCGTGGATGATGGTGGGGAAGAAAAAGGGTGTGACGTTCTTCTTTTCCATCAGTCACTATTCCGTTCCCTGAGGCGATAATCCACCTGCATGACCAATGCAATTAATTCAGCCAATGATGATGGGAGAGGGACTCTAGAGACCTCGTCTTTCAGCTCTTCTGAAAGACCTCTCCGGAACAGTGTAACCTGGGCATCATCCGACCAAGTTGTCTCACTTGCCATCAGTTTAAATTTTGTGACATAAATTAGTATATCCTGGTTTCCTTCCCTTAGATCTAGCAAGTGTTCTAGGGAGGCTTCCCTTATTTCCTGTCTAGCAAACAGCGTTCTGATGCTATTACTAAAAGCAGTATGAGAGTCAAGAATCGGGTTATTTGAGGTTAACAACGGAGTCACCCAGGCTAGGGATGGTCCTGACATTTGGGAGATCATGTAACCTACCCGGTCCCTACCGTTATGAAAAAAGGCATGTTTAAATGCAAACTGCACAGTACACACATCTAGAAACTCCTTTACCCGGTGTGGGTTACCGTCAAACTGTCCTCCTGGTAATGCCCCAGGGGGTACCTCTGAACAAAGGGGAATTCGACCTCCTGGTGCTTGCTGAGCCTGTTGTGCAGCCTGTTGAGCGGCCTCGGCGGCCTGCTGGGCGGCCTGCTGCTGGTTTTGTAATAACGCAGCATTTTCTTGTTTAAGTGTCTGTACTTCCGTAGTCAAAGACTGTACCGCAGCATCAGCTGCTGTATTTGTTGATCCATCTTAAAGTTAGGTGTAACCTAGATATGCTGATCCTAGCCAAATACTCAAATACTTTCTTTTTTGGGCGTTGCTATTTGTAAAGGTTGTTAGTACAAGGTTCATAACATGGCTCATGCATCTGCTAGGAAACACCTACCTTGCTACCTGTCGTGGTACCAATCTCACCGATACGAGTACGATGTAAGTGAGGAAATACCTAGAAATCCCTCCACAGACTGGTGCTAGAAAGACCAGCCTGGGGTGAGACCTCCAGGGAAAACCCCCATAGGGGAGAAAACCCTGTGCAGAGCTCCTAAAGATCGAAGTCTCCTGAAAGCAGCTCTTTGGATGTGGTCTGGACTACTGCTTCCTCTGTGATGCCTGGATCTTTCTCTGGTCCAGTAGTGGCTATGAACATTCAATGAAACAAAAAAAAAGATAAGGAATAGAGGAGAGAGGCTAGCGAAGGCAGAGAGAGATTACAGGAGTAGATATGAATGAGGCTTACCCTGATTTCCAGAAAGGGGGGCTCCGGACATTGGAGATGGCACACCCCACTACGTAATAATGGGAAGGGGTAATAAGGAGAGACCGAGGGGCTGCAATTACGGAAAGAATAGACATTTTTAGTGAAAGATCTTAACCCAGAAGAGAGATCTCTAATATTTGCAGGTATCTTGGTTGGAACCTTACCCCCAGATAGAAACAGTTTGTGCCAGTTGACCTTGAAGGCTCCTCCCGAGGAGATAATAGAATGCATAATAATTCCCTCGGGGTATTTTCTATGGGCTTGCCTAATACAACACAACAAAATAGGATTAAAGTATGAACTTCTAATTGTCCCACAGAAAGAAGATTGAAAAGGATCAAGTGACAAAGAACACACGTACCACGTAGATAAGCGAATGCTACCGGAGGAATCCTTTCCTCTGTGTAGCTTATACAGAAGTAAACCAGTCCTGTTTTGAATTTCCAAAGCAGAGGGATATCCAGATCAAAGACAAAACTAGAAGTCACATACGGATGATAGATAGATCATAGATTACCTATAATAAAGGTCTGCAAAAGTGAATAAGAAAAGGTAAGCAGTCGTACGAAGCGCAGCTGGTCTCGAGCGAGAGTAGCAACGCGTCAGGCTGAGCTCCGCGTTTCCGGATATGCGTTGTGTGAGTCGGGGGGCATGGTCACCGACTCGTCTGCAGCAGCCTGAAACACTAGACTGCGGTCTTCAGTCTCCGAACCCTCCATGTACGTGGATGTAAAAGATTCTGTGCTGCCAATCCACAGCGCTGTCGAAGTATCCAGACAGCATTCGTCACAGAATGTGAGCAGTACAAGTAGCCACACCAAGGACTTTCATTCACAGTGGTTCAAGTAGACACTTATACCCAGGGTTTCTTGGTAAAACACTTATTAATTTATTTACACAAACATTTATAAAACAGTTCACTAGCAGAAGACAACTTAATATTATAGACCAATAGACTTCAATACAAAACTGTACCTTTTTGAGACAATTGGAGCTCCCTTGAAAAAGGAGCTAAATGGCAGTTGAGTTACTTAGCAGTGAGCAAAAAGGACAAAAGTAAGCAGAATATATTAGATATACTTTCTAGGCAGTGCAAATAGTTTCAGTTCACCAGAATAGTTCAATTCAAGTCAATAGGCCAGGCCAAAGTCAATGGGCTATTGTTCTGGATAAGAAAGAGCAGTTCTGGTATCAAACGGTAAAGTCTTTGCAAAAGTTCTCAGAAGTAGTTTAGGCGAAAAAGAATCATGTGTGGAGTCAAAAGCTGATTAGGCCTGTAAGTGGAGAAAGTTTCACAAACTTTCTCCGCGAGAGTGGCATTCTCCCAATTGGGTTGGCACAGTACCTTTTTGTGAAGAAAACAAATGTTGCTGAAGTCGTGGTTCCTGGCAGTTCCTGCAGATCTCGCTGTTCCCGAGCCTCAGTCGTGGAGACAAAAGAGAAGACGCCAGGGGACTCCTACACTGCACGGGATCATTGAAGAAGGCACACAAAGTGGAGTCACTTCAGTTCCAGTAGCTTCAGATTCAAGAACTGGTGTCCCTCTCCCTGGTTAAACCTTGACAATGGTGTACAGGTGTCTTATGAGTTGCTTGGTCCCACCAACTCAAAGGAAGAAGCCGTCCTTGAAGGAACTTCTCTGTCGAATGGAGTTTGGCAATTCAGACCTGCAGCAGGGCTTCACCGGGCAAACCAACGATCCAGTGGTTGCAGCAGCCGTCCTCTTCTAGCTCGTCTTTGTTTCTTTCGTTCCAGTGGCTGACTCTGCCTTCCAGTCCTGGAGACTCGCCTTTTAAACATTTTTCTCCCTTTCATTCCAGCCTAGCTGTCACTCACCAAGCAAGGTGGCTGTCCTTGCTAAGCAGTCAGCCAGCCAATCACACCAGAGTGCATGTGCGTCTCCTAGGATACTTAGCACAGGGAGGTTTGGGCACCTCTCTTACTTCCTGCCCACCCCAGACACTCAGAGTCCAAGAGCGGACTTCAGTCCTGAAGCCCGCCAAAGGCACATGAACAAAGGGACCAAGCCTGGTTTGGCGTGCAGAGACAAACACTAGAAGGACCTTTCCAAAAAGAAATGGTGAAAAAAAAGACCGGAGCCCGCTTAAACAAAGGGGCTTGAGGCGCCATCTTGAAAAAAATGACTCCAGTGATTATTAGCTACCGGTGTTCGTGGCTGGGAAAAATCATGGTAGTTTGTTGTAAAACCACTGCCACCAGCCTTTTCAATAGGAAAGGGTAGCATTTGACTGCTACATGAGTGTTTAGACACAGAGGATACTAAGTAACAACCCCCGCCAACACTCCATTGTAAGATGATGTGTGCTGGGTTTTAGGAATTTGGAAAAGAATAGTAAAGTCAATTTCACTTTGCATTCTCTGGGAAACAGTAGTTCATCCCAGAGAAGGTATGTAAACCTTTGGCAAGTCTAAAATACATCCCTGTTTTACTGCCCTGAGGTTGCTGTGTAACACACATGAAAAGATCATGCCTATGGAGTTATCTAAAACTCCATAATCAGAGAACACAAATGTAAAACACACATCAAAACACATGAAAGAGTGGGAAAAAGGCTCACACTCTTTCCAGGTAAATAAAAAAATAAATTTCTCAAAATCCAGCAATGTTGCTGGGGGTCTCTAAGGTGAAGGGAATTAGCACATTTCTGAGAATTCTCCCTAACAATACTTTTCTCCCAGCAACCCCCACTCTCCAAACATCAATTAGACTTCACCCCTCTGAATTCAAGGCCAGTGGCAGAGAGTGGGAACACTATGGGGACATCATTTTGGGATCCTGATAAAATGCACTCTTTGGAAAAAGAGATTCTAAGGGCACCATTGTTTTAAACTTTTTACCACAGATGCAATATAAGGGAAAGAAAAGCAATGGGAAAATGTGTTTGCCACACCACAAAACAGGCAGGGCTTTGTGGTTTTGGTCAGAGCACAAAGAGAACAAAGGGGTAATTTTGTTTTTTGCACCCTGCACAGTCACATAGAAACAGGGTTTTTGGATAAATTCATTTGGCAAATCTGTATGTTTATGCTTGCTCAAAAAGCAATGGGAAGAGCTTGCTAGTTTCGAATGCCAAAAAAAGACATCCTATGATTTCTATAGGGGAATTAATTGATTTACTTTATTAAATATGCTAAGGATCTACACAGACAAACATGCTATTTTGATATGGGGAAATAACTAAAACAATGCTTGAACATGCAGTGCCTACACATATGGCTTTGGGGATAGTTGTACTTACTGGAGGGCCTTGTAATGAGCATCAGGAAACAGCAGGGCACCTCTGGGATGGCAAAGGTGTCAGTCCAGTAGAGTCCCATCTGGCTCCTCCAAGGGCTCCCAGTCAGCTTCTATGGCTCCTGGTCCCTGTCTCCAATGCTAGATCTGGGGCCTACTTGCTTGGATGTTTCTGCCAAGAGTTCAGCAGCAGGTTACCTCCCAGAATAGGTGGAAAAAACCCAGTTCTGATGCAAACTGATTTCCCTATAGGGCAAATGACATTACAAACGTGTCATGACTCCCACAGAAGGGATTGGTTGGTTTTCTCACCTTCCACTTGTGTGCTAATAGGACAACAAGATGAGGGGTGTGAGTTAGGAAATCTGTGGGAGGAGAAAGCTTCATCATCCCACACTGACATGTGGGCTCGGCCTGTTTATACTCTGAAAATCTAGCAACATGGCAAGTACCTTTATTTTTCAAATCTTCACATGTATGATTATTTTTTTAAGAACTACATTTTAAGGCAAATCAGCCTTCCTATGCAGGGATACATTTTTTCTTCATTTACTCAGGAGCCGTATCAGTCAAAAATATGCCACTTCATAGTTCCCATCTTAATTGTATCCTTCACCCTTACACCAACTTTCAAATCTCTCAGAATCAAGGGAAGGCCCAAATCAGATTTTCACTAATAACATTTGTTATGTTTATCACACAAACATCATTTTAGCATGTTCAAATGGGGTTACTGCCACCTTTAATAAAAGTCTGGAATGACCATTGTGGCATATATGCTGCCCTTTTTATGCAATAATATGTATTTTCCTATTAACTAAACTCCGTTTTTTTTTCTTTATTCACTTTCAGTTTCAATTTCCCTTGAGCATGTGATCAGCCAGATGCTGGCTCATGTTTATCTTTGCCTCTCCCTTCATGGCCTGTAATGGCCCTGGCTGCAACTTTAATGGATATTTTATGGAAATTGTGCCCTCACGTTCACTTCTGCTAAAAGAACAGGCTTGTCCTTATCTGTTTCCACTGTGGTTTAATTCTAAGCAGTGTATTTCTTTCTATATTGTTAAGCAATGTCACTGATTGATTGTTGACAAACAAACCTCCCTCTCCAGGATCAGCAGAGGTAAGGTGTTGGAGGTTAAGTTTCATCTTTAGGAGAAATGACCAGCGGCATGTAAAATTCATTAAGAAATGGCTTTTAAACTCGCACACAATGCATTGTAGATGACATTTTATAAGGCACCTGGGCCTTATATCCATGTGTAATGTATGTCTTTAATCTCACAGTTACAAAATGTATGAATGTGACTTCTGGATTGTGCACATGTATAGGGCAGTTATATGAGCAAACCATGTTCAAACTGAAAATCTAGTGAGCACTTCCCTTAACATACTTTGCATACTGTCTTTTGGATGAGGAAAAAGGAAGTTCTTTTATTTCTTATAATTGCAATGAGCTTGGTTTCACTTGAGATGACTGGAGCACAATCAGGTGTTATATTGAAGATAATGTACACACTGTTATCTGTCTCTTTAAGTAAGTGTAAAGCTTTCCATGGATTCAGTAAAACAGCATTGTCAGCCACATTTCTTTCTTTTTCGTGCTGAAATGCATTACGCATATATTCACACTTTTGAGATTCAATCCCACTTTCTTTCCTCTGTGATTTACGCCTGTTTTTGGTTTAATAGGCCTCATGTCTGACCTCACCATTTCCGTGCTGGCCTTATACTTCAATGGGACTTCCCAAATCACTCTGGCCTATTTTTTCTGGCTATCATATTCATATTTCACTACACAGGTTACCTGCAAACTTGAAATCAGATCTTAGATGTTTAAGAGAGTCGTATGAATGAAATTGGTTGGTCTTGTTGGGCCAGTCCTGCTTGTACAATAATCTTTTTACCCTTGATGGATTGGTTGTGAGATCGACTGGGAGAAGACACAAATTTGCGAGCACTTGATTGAAAAAATCTGTGATTTCGCACACAAGGAAAACATTTCTTTCAGTCAACACCCTGTTGAGTTCTGCATATAATGTAGGTGTGCTAGATGGACATAAAAGTGTTTAATATAGTGACAAATACTGCCACTGGGCCTGGCTTTCTAATGATAAAAGGCCAAGTTTGTAACAAATCGCTGGGAGAAGCTTGCCGTGTCCAATTTGGAGAACCCTCCACCACAACCTATCCTGAATAGTGCGAAGCAGAACTAGGGCCCAGAGAGGTAAAAGCTCAATGCCATATAACATTTCTGGTACAATTTTCCCTACGTAAAACTTCAAAGAGGGTAAGATGGAGTATTTGCGATATCTAGTATCCACCCATACCAACTGGTTACTCAATGCCGAACAATTTAAGAGCAAGTATTCAGTTACAAGACGTTTGTGGGAATCCCAAGTATATGATTCCCTGCACTTTTTCCAGGGGCACTTGATCAATTTGACAGGTGAAAGATTTTACAATTCGTTTGCTGGTACACTGCATTATTTTGATTTTTTTGGGATTAACCTTTAATTTGTGAAGCACTGCAAAGATAGAGAATGCTGACAGAAAGTGTTATAGGCCAATTTGGGTCACATCAAAGATTAAGAAGTCGTCGGCATATGCAGGCCAAATTGGTTCTATGTGTTAAATCTTTGGACTGGTCAAAGCTGCAGGATTTAGGTATTCGCCTATGTTGCTCAAGTAAAGATTAAATAAACACAGTGAAAGCATGCAGCCTTGCCTGACCCCCCTTGAAGTAGTGGCGCTATGTGATAATGCAACACCATGGTCTAAAAAGACCTGTACCTTTGATTCTAAATGTAGACCAATGATAAGCCTGAGAAGATAAGACAGTAATATTGCAGTCCTAGAAAGCCAAAACCTAATATTTGCCCCAAGTAAAGCTCAGAAAGTATGCGTTCAACTGCCTAAATTGTAGAGTGGATTAAAATCCCAGCTTCACTGCTTAACCAATGTGTATAGATCTTGGTAAATCATGTTATCTCAATGTGACTTAAGTGCAAAAAGTGTAGTTGCTAGAAGTGGTTAAGATCAAACTTTTAAAAAAGTCTTCCTCACAATTTTACATATTTTAGGGACAACATGGTGTAACTTCATGTTACTCTGTTAGTGGCTCCTGAGGCTGTCATCTACAATTGCATTAATGATGCACTGGCTCTCCCTAAATCCCATATGACTTGATTTGAACAGCAGATATATAATCACACAAGCCAGTCTGTGCACCACAAAATTCTAGTATAACAGGTTGGTTGCAGCAGAACCAACACTAAATTCCTCCACTGTTGATGCCAGGCACTGAATCTTCTTGGGACCACCCAAGTACTGCTCTACAGGAGGTTGAGTGATATGCCTTTTGTTTTGTCTGTCAGAGTGATATTTAGGAAGTGGCGAGAGTTCCCATTGGTGTACGATCAATTGTGAAACTTGAGTTGTTTCGGCACTGGTTTTGTGTATTAAGATATGTTGTTGTTTCCATGTGTCATGGGGGCTTGCCCATTCTGCCCTTTGCAGGGGTAGGAGAAATAGGTAAGACACCATCTCATTTCAAAATGTCACATCATAATAGAAGAACTATTTTAGCAATGGCTTTAAAAGGCCAGGTAGAATATATCACAGAGTGCAGAGACTTCTGAGTGCAGTTGTGGAAAGCGGCCTCAGACTTTTGTCGTTTTTGTTGGCGTGGGGACAAGAGTCGCTGAAGCACCTTCCAGCACCGAATATAATTCCACCAGAGGTGCAGAGCACCGAGACTGGTAAGTGCAGTTGTGGAAAGCGACTGCACCCTTTTGGAGTTTGTGTTGGCGTGGGGACAGGAGTCAGTGAAACATCTTCCAGTACCACATATAATTCCGTCAGAGCTCCGGAGCGCCATTAGAGCTCAGTGCAGAGACTGCAGAGTGAAGTTGTGGAAAACCAGCCGCAGCCTTTTGGAGTTTGTGTTGGCATGGGTATAGGAGTCAGCAAAACACCTTCTGGCACCAAATATAATTCCACCAGTGGCTACGCACACCATTACAGCAGAGTCCAGAGACTGCAGAGTGCAATTGTGGCAGTTGTGTTGTTGGGAAGAGGAGAAGAGGGACTATTATTGTGAGTAGGCTCTTGCTGGCATTTTTCCAATATATGATAAGATCAAGGTAAATCACGCCGAGCAGCTATCTCAAAAAATAATTTGATATAGTGTGAAAACAGAATCAAAATATCGAGGCTGAGTACCCCAAAAGAAAATACATGGAACACGGGTTACAAAGGAACATACAAAGTACTTTATTTCATACTGAATCCAGTTACAAAAACAGAGCAAAATCAGATAGCTATTGGCCCTCAGTACAACACAAGGAACTCCAGCGTAGTTCAGTGTGTTGAGCGAGAGACCTCGTACATTAGAATGCATTCACTTTTTATACGCTTGGTGGGCGCGATGTCCAGCCCCACTTCGGGTTAATATTCCTTTTAATACATCACCGATCTAGGGTTCGTGCCAAGTCTCAAACAACTGCATATAACTGGTTTGCCTTTAATACATGTATCAACAAGCCTATGCAATAACTGTGTATTCTAAGATTGTCCATGCATGAATACAATGTAGTTAAACAGATGTTCTTCGTTCAGTATTTGAATACATTATCTCAACATATGCTCGTCGATTAGTTTCATTGCACAAGTAATCCTTCTATACATATGTCAACAAAGGACAAGGTCTCAGTTCACGACCTCAAATGTGGCCTGCAGGCAAGCTACACATAAGCTATGTACAGAGGTCAAGACGGCCATGTTGTATTCTGGAATGACATCATCCATCATTTTAACTCGCAGGGTGACTTTTATACAAAAAATCCTAAAATGGCGGTTTGACCTAAAATGGCGGCTTACATGGATTTAAGGTCAGGACCTTGCAACACGGATTTCTTTTGCAAGCGACTTTCGAGCAGCTTGGCGTAGGCCAATATTAATTACAATAGGAGGCACGATACACTTTCTCTTTCAACAAACCCTCCTTTTGGCCTATGCCAAGTGCTAAAAAACTACTTTGTATCTCCTTGCAAATAACTCCATGCATCATCGTCCATGCACCCTGAATCACCATCGGAAATATCTATTGCCATTAAGTCATTTGCTAAAATATCCTTCAACACATATTCTTTGGAAGTCTTATCTGGGGCATAAACTTTATGTCCTATCGAACCTATCGCTTGTGCGCAACATCCCCCTAGCATTGAACACATACCAGGTAGACACAGAATACAGCAACAAAGAAACAACAGGATTTCCAAAATAATTAGTAAGAACGAAAGTACCTCCCAACCCCAAGATCGCAAGAAGTCCCAGAACCAAGCGCTTAGATCCCAGTTTCCCTCGGGAACATGCACTTCGGAACTAAGGACGTGCAGATTATGTATTGCCTTGAAGATAGTTGGGGAGGAATCTGGTACGAAAACACAGCAAGCGGACCCAACTAATTTGCACACTCCACCACGCTCAGCTAAAATGACATCTAATGCCATTCGGTTTTGAAGTGCTACTAATCTTATCGCCTTTTGTTCTAACGTCATATTATAGAGTATGTCTGTGGTCCGGTTGATGATTTTCTCCAGTACTCTTGCTAGTTTTCTGATATCTTCTGAATTCGCTATCTGCCCCAAAATGGCACAACTGATTTAGCTATATCTCCCAAGATTTGTGCTGGGGTGTCACCATTCTCATCCCACCGTGGACGAGCCTTCGAAACTACTTTTGTACTAGCTATGAACACCCCAGGTAACAGGATCCCTAAATAACAGGTTCCCTGCCAATCTCTGGGCAACCATGGGAATGCTACATTACCGCAGACAAAGTAGACAGGTTCGCCTACATACAAAGGTCTGTTCTCCCCAGTCAAATTTGCAACATTGGCACAACCTAGAAAATTTCCCATTGACTGAGTTCCATTCCTCTGTATGGAAAAAGAAACTGAATCGGGGCTATGGTTAACAGTGTAAGAAGGGGGCCTGGCGTCCTTATTGCCTATTGGAGCAATTTTAAAGGAAATCAAAGATTGGAAAGGACGAGACAGTTTATCAGAAGGCCTGATAGAAGCACCATTCGGTTTACTCTTATTTGCAAAAAGCGAGCATCCCAGGGGAGTCAAAACACGTTTCTCAAAACTATTCAAATTGGTGCCATCAAAGTTCCCTGAGATGCTATCATTCCATCGGCCAAAAAACAGTGCTCTAAGAGAAGCATAGCAAGCAGTTGTCAACAGTAAAGGATGAATATACCAACCTAGCCCCTTATCCTCGTGTTGCGGTAAATGTGAGCAGTCCCAACAGTTAGATTTATTAAAAATGGCATGTGTAGCATTCATGATAAGCAGTAAAGTGTTATTGTGGTACCTTTGTCTATGCTGGGAATCCTGAGGGGATAAAGTATGCAAATGTACAAAGGGAGTAGGAACAATGGGTGCACTTTCAGTAGGCAGCAAATGTTCTAAAGAGTGAGTTTCCTCGAGGTACCACAATCCTAAGGCAGCGACTATTAAAAAACCAAATATCATTATAAGAATACAGCAATACATTTTCTGGGCCCAGGCATTTTGTCCATTGTCCCAGTTGGTCACTCCCTTATTTACAAGTCCCATACGAGCGGTAACGGTGGCGGCCATCGTAGTCTTCAAACGGACACTCCAAAGTTGGTTGCTGGCAACCTCACGGTCGAGCGACTTCTTAGTCCTTCCACTACCCTAGCCAACAGAATCCCCTTTCTCAATTTGGACAAAAAGCAAGCCCTTGATGACTCTTTTCCTTCTCCGAATGCACAGCCGAACCGTGCCGTAAGTATATCAGATGCACAGCAAAACCGTGCTGTAGGTCTATCAAATGCACAGCAAAACCGTGTCGTAAGTCTATCTTCGTGGTCATAGATTATATCGTACTTTTCCTGGTACTGATTGATCCGGAAACAATATGTCGTCACTTTCTGCTGGAAGCAATGTATCGGAGGCAAGTGAAGGTGCTGAATTCAAAACAGCAGTTTCCGGGTGCAAAATTTGTGGAGAGTGCGAAGACAAAATGGCAGCTTCGCCAAGCCTCCCGGGCTCAGAGAGATTCTCTGACACACTCTCAGTGCTGCTTACTGCTTTGGGATCATTGGTTGCAGTGTCAGCGAGGGGTTCTGTTTCTTCTGTAAAGTGTGGCACAGGGTGAGGAAGTTTCTTGATGTGGGATGCGTGGATCCAGTTCTTCGTCCAGCGACCCGCACCACTGTCTGGGTGACCAACAGGACTTGGAAAGGGCTACGCTAGCGAGACGCGAGGCAGGAGGTGCGCTCAAACGATTTGACGAGCACCCAACTCCCAGGCCGTATGGCATGGCCCGGGCCCTCGTATCGCACAGGTAAAGCTTCTCGTATCTGGTGATAAATCAAATACAGGTTTTTAGTCAATTGGCTACAATGATCTGAAAGTAGTACATTTTCAACATTTCTTAACAAGTTACATTTAGGAAGGTTCCAAATTTTGGCAGGTCTCCCCATTACCACCTCAAATGGAGAGAGCCCAGTCTTAGTTTGAGGGGTTGTACGCATAGATAACAACACGATTGGTAAGGCGTCCGGCCATTTTAGTGTGGTGCCGGCACACATTTTAGCAAGCTTGTTCTTGATGATACCGTTGTGTCTTTCCACTAGTAAGGCGCTCTGAGCATGTCTGGCCGAATGGAACCGTTTGTCAATTCGTAATGCTGTACATATCTGTAGAATTACAGCGATGACAAAATGTGGACCATTGTCCGAACAGATAACTCTTGGCAAACCGAACCGTGGAAAGTATTCTTTTAACATGATTTTTGCAGTAGTCATAGCTGTAGCATCTTTAACAGGGAAAGCCTCAACCCATTTACTTAAAGCACCGATAACCACCAGTAAATATTTCTTGTTATCGCATTGTTACATTTCAATGAAATCAAAATGGATCACTTCAACGGGGACAGAGGGTGGCCCAAAACTATACCTTGGAGTTACTGTCCCCTTTCCCACATTGTGTTGCAGGCAAATCATGCACTCCCGGACGTAGCGCTGGGCAATGTTCGAAATTTTGTCATTTACCCAAACCTTCTCTAACATTTTTGTCATTTTCTGGGCACATACATGCGTAGGACCAGGGGCCATGATGACCATCATCATGACAATTGCGTCAGGGAGTAGCCATTTCCCTTCTACTATGTCCACCCAACACCCGTCATCATCAAGTTTCCCCAAGCCTTCAGCCCACCTTTTGGATTCTTCTAACGTGGCATCAGCTTCGATATCCCGTACAGACCCAACACCCTCATCTATTGTATGAGCATCTACAGATTTTCTTGAAACATACATCTCTGTAAGGAGATCGGTAGCAGTTTGTCTAGCTATCTGATCAGTGAAAGCATTCCCTTTCCCTATATCATCTGTAATCTTTCGATGTGCTGCACATTTCATAACTGCTAACTGAGTAGGGAGCGCAAGCGCTGAGAGTAGTTGTACTATTAGGGAGCCATGTTGAATTTTTGTGCCATGCGAAGTTAGGAACCCTCTCTCTGACCAAAGTCTCCCAAAGTTGTGGACCACCCCAAAGGCATACTGACTATCAGTATATATATTTACTGCAAGCCCTTCAGAAAGTTACCAAGCATGCAAGGTCAATGCTATAATCTCTGCAGCCTGCACAGAATTATGCGTGATTCTCTTAGTTTCCACAACCGTGCTCAATGTAGTGATCGCATAAGCAGCTGTGGATGTACCATACGGAAGTTTGAAGCAGGAGCAGTCACAAATCAGCTCTCCTTGCGGATTATCCAAGGGAGTATCTTTCAAATCAATTCTACCCTTTGTCTCTTGTTCGGTCGTATACAAACAGTCGTGTGGCACTTCATCGCCGCAAGTAGCATCTTGCGGGACAGGTGGGAGTTCAGCCAGATTAAGGACACAACACCTCTTAATTTGAATGTGAGGATCAAACAAGATCAATTAATATCTTGTCAACCGTGCAGAAGTGAGGTGTTGCGTTTGAGTTCGGTTCAGTAGAACATCTACAGAGTGAGGCACCATCAGGGTTAGATCATGGCCTAGGACCATTCCCTCATTCTGTTTTACAGACGCGGCAGCAGCAGCGACAGCGCGCAAACATCTTGGCAAAGCGCATGCTACAGGATCAAGGGCGGAAGAAAAGTAACCGCACAGTCTGTTCTTCCCTCCATGTTCCTGCATTAATACAGCCAAAGCACATCCATCACATTCATGCACAAACAACACAAAGGCCCAATCATAGTTTGGTGTGCCCAAAACTGGTGCAGAGCATAATGCAGTCTTAAGCAAGTCAAACGACTGCTGGTGTACTGCGTTCCATGGTAATGGCGAAGAAATGCCCTTCTTCGTCAAAGCCAACATCGGTTTGATCACTAGTGAGAAATTCGGGATCCACAACCTACAGTAAGAAGCCATACCTATCAAGGCTCTAACTTCCTTCTGTGTATTTGGGACAGACATGCCGGAAATGTGTTTTATTCTTTCAGGTGTCAATCTTCTTCCCTCCTTTGACAGGAGATAGCCTAAATAGGAGACCTCCTGACAACAATATTGACATTTTTTAAGCAAAGCTTTGTGACCATGCTTAGCTAGATGAATAAGTAATGACACAGTGCCATCCTTACAGGCACTCTCAGAGTCAGCAGCTAGAAGCAAATCATCAACGTACTGAAGCAAAGTACAGGTAGAGGGCAATCCAAGGGTATCAAGTTGTTCTTTCAAAGCCCTACTATAAATGCTAGGACTCTCTGTGTACCCTTGAGGTGCACAAGTAAATGTAAATGAGCGTCCCCCTAAGGTGAACGCGAACAAATATCTACTATCCTTGTGTATAGGAATGCTAAAGAACGCATTCTTTAAGTCCACAACACTAAAGTAAGTAGCTGCACCTGGAATCATGATTAGGATTGTCGTTACATCAGGCACAATTGGAAATTGTGGTGCCACACCTTTATTAAAGGCACGTAAATCAATTATGAAACGGAATGATATTACATTATCGCCTTTCTTGTACACGGGTAAAATCAGACTGTTACACAAACTTCCTGAAATTTCTTCAATCACCCAGTGATGCACAAAATCGGAAACAATACATTTCAAAGCTTGCTCGCCCTCAACCGAAATCTTATACTTGGGAATACGTGGCAGCTCAATTCCATGTTTCAAGACTATTTTTTCAGGCTCAATCTGGAAAACACCGACATCATTGTCGTCGACAGCCTACAAGCTCTCTGGTACATCAATGAATTCTGGAGGCAAAGGTCTAGTCAAGAATTGCGAGGCAGAAAATTGCTGTGGTGAAATCGTCAAGCGCACTCCATCAGAAGAACGATAAATTACTGCATTTAATTCTTTTAACAGATTCAACCCCAGCAAGTTCTCTCCGCAATCCAAAGTTAACAGAAATGGACAATGGTCCATAAAGGGACCCAAAGAAATAGGTAGCGGCATAGAAACCGGACAAACAACTGGTGTACCAGAAAACCCTACAGAAACATTGGTTTGCCCTGACACTGGAATGTTTGGAACCCGCAAATGATCAATAGAACACTTCGGTGCTCCAGTGTCTATCAAAAATTGATGTTTCCTATTTCCCACCACCATTTCAATGTAGGGACCTTTGTGATTGACGGGAATAGGTGTAGGTTCCGAACCCTGCTTCTGGCAATCCTAACGAAACAGAATATCTTCAAAAGGAAGTTCTTCAGATAAATATGCAGCGGAAGGATGATCAAATATGTTCCTGTTGTCCACACTCGGAGTCTGATTGTCCTGCGAAAAAGGTTGCTGAGGGTCCTGTGTAAACTGACCTCAACCAGGGCCCCCTTTGCCTGGGCGACCTCTGGATCGCCCACCAGTATTACCAAATGTATTATTCGACCTTTGTTGAAGGACGGGGCATTGTGCTTGCAAATGACCCTCTCGAAGACAATAAGCGCACTGGTTTATGTTCACAGGACCCAAGGGCACATTCCCCTGCGGGATATACTGACCTCTAATCTGAGAACTACCCCCTCTGGGGCCCCTAACAATTTGCTGCTATAGCACTTTAGTTTTTAAATCACCTTTCCGTTTTTCATTCCTATCTTTTTCATTATTGACACATTCTCGTAGTACTGAGCCATGTGCAGTACTTCTGATTGTGATTTCGCCTGCCAAACGCTCTCAGAAGACATAATTTGTGACTGGATGTCAGGCAGCAATTCACATACAAATTTGTCCACAAATAATCTTTTCCCAGACTCTGTGCCTAAGTCTTGTCCAATGAAATCCGAGAATACCTGTTCGAACCAATTAAAGAACTTGGTAGCACCCTCAGACTTTCCTTGGACACAGGCTGTAAGCTTGTCCCAAATAATTCTCTTTTCGGGAATTATGGTTTTTAATTTAGCAACGATTCTATCAGGCAGAGTTAATATCACCTGAGGCGGTCATTCGCCAGCTGGCCTTTCCCCATCGAGTCTAGTTATATTCACCCATGTATCAACCAACCCGGGTACGTCGTCAATAGTTCTAACTTGTTTCCATAAATCTACGAGCAGGAGTACAGGAAACAACAAATCAATGTCACCTAAGGTGAACACTGAGGACTGCAAAACGGATTCTATCTCTTTACAGAACACTGTCAGATTTTTCCTAATATCAGGAATAGATTGCCTAATAGTATTCACTTCCTGTCTTGAGAACGGGACATGAACGAACTGTGATACATAATGTGCGGGGATGTTCACAGCGACTATACCCTGTGCAGCATCGGCCGCAACCTCAACTGTCGGGACAAATGTCGGAGGAACCTCTCTCATAGGCAACTGAGAAGTAGGTGAATCCGAACGCTTACTAAGCAACAGAGCCAAGTTGAGCGCTAAAGCAGTCGAAGAAGTGTCAAGTGAAAAAGCTCTCTTATAAATGCTCAATAACTCTGTGGGACTTTACACACTCATCCAGCCTGTACTCTACCATTACCTGTATCACTTTCCTCTGCATTTCTAGCGTATATTGACTATATGTGTTATATATCTCAACTGGAGTTATCGATATGTCTGAAATCCATCTAATCACGTCTTTCATACCAATTCTCATTTCCTCCGATATCGGTTTACAACATGGAAGGAACCGTTTCTGTACATACATATTTTCCTCTTCGTCATCCTCATTCTGTAACTTTTCGAACTCTTTTCTATACCCAAACAACCTCTCGACATGCTCATTTACCGTCTCCACAGTGTCTCTAGAAAGCGCTAGAGTATTTAGATCCCTTAACCCTTGCGGAAAATTCGCATTATTTAAACTTCCCCACATTATACATAACTGAATCCCTAAACCTTGAATAAAAACATTTTTCTCAGGAAAATTATCCGTATTACAATGTGTGGCAAAAACGCTAGCCTGAACATCCTTCTCCATACAATGCTTAGCCCATGCAATTAACTCATGTTTCTTCTCCGGTGGTACAGTATTGCGAGTGACAACGTTTGTTCCTGTACCTCGATCGATTACAAGCGGCTCAGGACCACTTGGAAGAGAGGGAGCAGGCATATTTGATGGAGGTACTATAACCGGTGCGATAAAAAGAGGTGGGGGAGCTGGAGGAAGGGGAACATTAGGCGGAGTAAGAACAACGGGAACAACAACAGGTGGGGCAGGAATAACAGGAGAAAGAGGCAAAACAGCAGGAAGAGGAACATACGGAGGTGGCGCAGAGGCACCAGGCCTTTGTTCATTTCATATTTTGTCAATAAACTCATCAGAAATATGAAGATCTTTAGAAGGATAGATTTTCTGAATACCGAGTGAAAAAGCCCTATCCATATTTTTAGTCGCCTCAGACTGTTTGTCCTGATCATATAACAACGCTTTTTCAGCGTTCGTTTTATGACGGCGTGCATGTTTCTCTCTACTTTTAAGTTGTTGCAACGCTTCATTTTTCCAATTCTGCAAAACATCAAATCCTGCAGGTCTAGCCTTTTTCTATAATACAATTGACTATAAATACACAATACGAGGGATTTCAAAACTACCATTGATTGGCCACTGAAGTTCGGAGGCATGTCTGGTTTGTCTGTGCCAAATGTCATTAAATACTATACTTCCAAGGCCATGCTTACAGTACATAGTGCATCCTGGCGACCCCTCCTGTGGTGCGGGACGGCTAAATTCCAAAGATTGTCTATCACTGCGGAATAATGCCCTAAAGCAGGTAGACAATTTCCCAGGCATATCTCAAATTCTTGGTTTTACCTGGTCAATAATTGTGTCTGCAGATACAATGCGCCAAAATTCAAATTGTCAGGGTTAAATTAAGAATCGGGTCACGACTCATCTGACCAAACCTAAGGAGGTCCGATCGGATTTCTAAGAATCTTACCTAACTAATCTTACCTCGTGTAGGGTGATTTCGGCAAATCTGCCCGCCTCGATAAGTGGACCCTCGTCAAGATGCCGTCTTGGACCACACACTTATCGTCCAAGGATCGGGTCGTGCAGCGCTGCTGAGGTGTCGCGTCTCATTCAGGGGGCCCCCTATGTCACACTGTCCGATCCCGGTTCGATAGCATGCATCATCCTTCAACAATCCGGCATCAATCTTGAGGGTCCCTATTCGGGCGCCAACTGTGAAAAGAGAATCAAAATATCGAGGCTGAGTACCCCAAAAGGAAATACACCGAACACGGGTTACAAAGGAACATACAAAGTACTTTATTTCATACTGAATCCAGTTACAAAAACAGAGCAAAATCAGATAGCTATTGGCCCTCAGTACAACACAACAAACTCCAGCGTGGTTCAGTGTGTTCAGTGAGAGACCTCGTACATTAGAATGCATTCACTTTTTATACACTTGGTGGGCGCGATGTCCAGCCCCACTTCGGGTTAATATGTCTTTTAATACATCACCGATCTAGGGTTCGTGCCAAGTCTCAAACAATTGCATATAACTGGTTTGCCTTTAATACATGTATCAACAAGCCTATGCAATAACTGTGTATTCTAAGATTTTCCATGCAGGTCTTCTTAAACATTAATACAATGTAGTTAAACAAATGTTCTTCGTTCAGTATTTGAATACATTGGGCCTCATTACACGGTAGGCGGAGAACCATGGTGCTATTAGCGCCATGGTTCATGCCGGTAAAATACCGGCACTGCCTTGGTGGAAAGGGGAATTACCGCCCCATTCCAAGGTTGGCGGGGCGGTAATTCCCCCTTCCACCATTGCCCTTACCCATTCCCATTTTTGCCCCATAGGGCTCTATGGGAATGGGGAAGGCGCTAATTACGGTACAGCAAATTGCGGTACCGTAATTAGCTCCTCTGGTCCCTTTGCGGGTTGGTTTTTAATGCCTGCAAAAAGCAGGCGTTAAATTCCCCAACCCGCAAAGAGAGCTTGTAGTAAGGCGGTAAGGATTTACCGGTACTGGTAAAATACCAGTACCGGTAAACCCTTACCGCCTACTGTGTAATGAGGCCCATTGTCTCAACATATGCTCGTGGATTAGTTTCATTGCACGAGTAATCCTTCTACACATAGGTCAACAAAGGACAAGGTCTCAGTTCATGACCTCAACAAGTGACCTGCAGGCAAGCTACACATTAGCTATGTACAGAGGTCAAGACGGCCATGTTGTATTCTGGAATGACATCGTCCACTATTTTAACTCACAGGGTGACTTTTATACAACAAATCCTAAAATGGCGGTTTGACCTAAAATGCCGGCTTACATGGATTTAAGGTCAGGACCTTGCAACACGGATTTCTTTCGCAAGCGACTTTCGAGAAGCTTGGCGTAGGCCAATATTAATATATTTATTACAATAGGAGACATGATATACTTTCTCTTTCGACAATAGTGCTGGGCATGGTTGATGCCTCTCACTCATTTATATACTTTCTGCAACGCAGTGCCAAGGGTTGTCCCGCTATGATGGACAATATATCCAACGATAACTTAGGAAATATTTGGCGTACATCAATCCTGACCACTGTTCCCCCAATTGATCCATCTGCTTTTTCATCGTCAAGTTGGGAACCATAAGTAAATGTTTTGGAGTCGCTGAGGAGTGTCCATTTGGAACAGCGTAGAGGGGTTTTATTCAACACAGGCATGTTACCAGCTATGGACACAGTGAGTGATAATAAAGCAACATTGGATAGTCCCCTCGCAGACGTTGAAAATTCCCTTTCTTGAGTTGTGTTATAGTTTGGAAAAGCAAAGTCCTGCCACCAGTCAGAACTCGGCATGTATTTCAGTCTCCCCCAATCTTTTTTCGTCTTCTGTAGATTATCCAGTGGATTCTACTGTTATAACTTTTAAAGAATCTGTTCAACGTCAAGCAGCAGGAAATGTTTTTCACCATTTGGTGCTTGTTGTGGATGGTGGTAACACATCACTAAATAGTTCCCTAATCGGTGCCCCCTCTGCAAACACTTCAAATTTGGCCATGCATAAAAGATTACAAACACTGGTCAGATTGTACATCAATCCAGAAGATGTTAAATCAATGTTTCACTCTTTAACTCAAACTAAGAAGTTTTTTTTAGCTTACAGGAAATGTATTATTGGGCAAGAGGCTGAGTTGGTGACAGCTTATAAGCCTGTTGCATCAAATGGAGGTCTACATAGTATCATGGTACAGGAGCCAATCAGTGGAATTGAGGAAAATCTGCAACTCCCATCTGTCAGTAATGATTCTCCTGGTCCCAGTAGAGAGATAGTCAAGAGTGTGTATTGGTTGAAGTGGATGGATGGGATTCCTATCAACAAGGAACGTTACGAAGGACAAGGCCATGAAGTAATCAAAAAAAGTGCCTGGAAAAAAAGTATGTGAGCTTCAAAGGTAAAGAAAAGGTGCCATTCTATAAAATTCTTTACAAATTTAAACCTCTGAGATGTTAACAAAACGGTTCTGCCAGGAGGGGATACAGAGCTTGTTAGTTTAACACTGGTTTTGGAGGATATAAATGCCCATTCCATGATTGAATCAGTAGATTATATTAGCCTCTCAGATCTCATTCCTGAAGTTACACAAGGGCACTTGGAGATTCCCCCTGCTAGTGGGATGGAGTTGGTTTCCAAGACAGTGCCCAAAAAGATGATTGGGAAAAAGAACAAGAATACCACTGCAGCCAAATTGTCGAGTATATTATCCTATTTGATCCAATTTACAAAGAATGGCTCAAGTAATAGAGTTGAAGTGAGCATCAAGGTTGATTGTCACGCAGTGGACGAAGGTCGGCCTGCAGTGTCAATTCAGGTTGCCCCAGAATCCACAGTAGTGGCAAGAGGGGTAAATGTGCAGTCGCTGGAGTCAATTAATTTGGAAGAAAGATCTGCTGTATCACTCTGTGGTTCCCCCAGAGTGTAAACATTGCAAAAGCTCTTAAAGGATCATGTGTGGGGAGGTGTGGGTATTAGATGGTGATGCAAGGCGCTGGAAGGTCCTGATTTTGTTCATCTGGAGGAGGTGAAATCTCCACATACAAAGGGGTTAATTGTAAGGAAAGATACCAAGGTTGGTGTAGGCAGTGGGAGAATAAAGTGGCATTCAAATGCCTTGAAGGGTCCTGACTACTCCATTGCCTTGTGTCAGGGAGTTACAGGTCTTCCCATTGGAAAACAAAGTCTGTGTATGTGGGAAAGAGCCAATAGAAAATGTAAAGCTAGTGCGAAGACTGGCCCCTCATCAATTAGGTATGTGCCTGGTACTCATTTGGGGATGCTGCCTGTTGCAAATGTTGTCAAGGATCAGAAATATTCTGTACTGGTCTTGCATACTAAATTGGGTACTAAACCCGAGTTGGTACTAAATAGATTGTTTGTTTTGGAATTATTTGGTAAAATAGTTGCATTTAGGTGGCCCCATTCCAGTGACATTGATCAGGTTTAATTTGTCTGGAGAGATTGGACAGATGTTGTTCTACTACATATGAAAAACAAGACTATATACAATTTGTTACTAAAGGAAGACGGCACTCTTAGGGATCTTGTCCTGGAAATCTTCCCTCAGGCTGGCATTCTCTCCATGTCCAAGAACACTGCAGTTTCTTAGTGGGCATAATATTTGGAGACATTGTTAGCATTGCATTCTATGGGATAAACATGGAAAATTCAGTAGCAGGTTGGTAGAGAAGCCACAAGCATATTTTTTCATTAATAAGGTGGGACATCCCATGGTGGTCAGCTACTGTCAGGAAGGAATCTGTCGTATAGGTGAAGAAGAGCAAGGAAATTGCTCTGATGATGGACCACATTGGTCAGAAATGCATTGGCAGAAGCCACTTCTCCTCTGTTCAGACAGCATAAAGAAGAAAAATAAAGGATGCCAAATACAACATCCATTATGATGTTTTATGTGTATGTGATATCGAGTGTAATAATTGATGGATAGCTAGCAGTAGGGTTGACTACTTAATACCCATTTCCAAATCCAGTGTAGGTATATCGGAATCATTGTTATGTTATGATATGACATGAAATGGCATTTGCAACGTGCCTATACACAAGTGTTTTAAGGTGCAACGAGGCACGGAAGGGGGACAAGAGGCAGGACAGAGACAACGATCTTACTAGGCCAATTGACATTGAGATTGCGTAAGTGCAGGGGAGTTGGGAGGGGAAAAGTGCCAGGGAAAAGAGGAGGGGGCCAATGCTGTACATGGGATCAAGACAATAACAAGAAGTGCAGCCAGCAGGTGGCAGGTGTAAGGGTAAGTGCAGACAGCAGGTGTCCAAAAGTGCAGGTAGGGGGACTGTAGGCTTACAGATACAGACCCAAGTGCAAAGGTTGCCAGGAGGCAGTGCGGGTGTGCTACTAGGCGGGCAGGGACCTGGGTCTGAAATCAGGGGGTATCCAGGTGACCAGTGCAGTATCAGACAGGAAATCAGCAGGGGAGAGTTAGAGAGAAGGCAGAAGCAAAGAGGAAGGTCTTGAGGTGCTTCCAGAACCAGAGATGGTTCTTCTTAAGTTTCAGAGAGGCAAGGAGGCTGTTCCAGAGGGAGGACCCAGTCGAAGAAAGAGATCTACCATCAACTCGTTGCTTGGAGAAGCGACTGACCCTGAGGTAGTTGGAGGTGGTGGAGCCAAGAGCTGGACTAGAAAGGTGTTTGTGAAGAGAGAGTTGGAGTTACTGAGGACCCAGGCCCCAGAAGGCCTTGTGGACAATGCAGAGGGTCTTGCACTTAATCCTTGCAGCCACTGGGAGCCAATGCAGATATTTCAGTGCTGGAGAGATACGAGCCCTGGGCTTGAGGCCAAGGACAAGTCTCGCAGCCCTGTTCTGGATAAGTAGCAGAGGGCGGAGAGTAGAAACATTCCGATTTAGAACGAGGCTGTTGCAGTAGTCCAGCGTAGAGATAACCAGAGCTCTAGAGACAGTGAGCTTCTGGGGGAAGGAGATGAAAGGAAGAATAACTCTGCGGAGGTGTAGTTGGTATTTTGACTTCTTAGAAATGTCAGAGATGTGAGAAGAAAAGGAGAGTGTGGAGTCGAAGATGATCCCAAGGTTCTTAGCCTCACAGGTGGGAACACAAAGAGGGACAAGGGAGGCCGGCCAGAGAGTGACAGGAAAGGGGGTACAGGTGTGCCAATGAGGAAGATCTCTGTCTTACTGACATTAAGGCAAATCTCTTTGGTGGCATACCACTCCTGGATAGCAGACAGACAGTCATAGATGAGAGAAGAACAAGAGGTGGCAAAGTAGAGCCTGAAAATGAGCTGAGTGTCACCCGCATAGCACATAAAGGTGGAGCAGAGAGTGTCAATGCGGTGAGTGAGAGGTGCCAGGTATTGGTTGAACAGCCAGGGAGAGAGGCTAGACCCCTGGGGAACACCACAGCTAGAGAGTGAGATAGAGGAAAGGAAGGACCCAAGTTGGACCTGGGAGGGTCGATGAGAGAGGAACGAGGTCAGCCAGGCCAGGGCCTGATCAGTGATACCCAGGTTATCATGGAGACGATTGAGCAGATGGCATGGTTGACCGTGTCAAAGGCAGAACTGAGATCAAGTAAGATGAGGAAAGAGGGGAGATTAGAATCAAGGTTAGAGAGCAGGTCTTCACGGATGTTCAGGAGAGCAGTTTCCATGCTTCTGGCTGCACTGGAGCCAGACTGATGGTCATGGATTCAACCAAAAGATTCAGTGTGAAGATTAAGCTTGGAGATGGCCAGCAATTTCAGGAGTTTGCCAAGGAAAGGAGTGATGGAGATCAGGTGATGGTTAGCCAGGCAGAAGGGGCCGGCTGAAGGTTTCTTGAGAAGATGGTGCACAAGAGAAAGCTTCAGGGGGAAGAGAAGGCTCCAGTGGTGAAGGAGCGGTTGCAGAAGTCAGCCAGGCCAGGAACAAGTGTGTCAATGTGGTCCTTGATGGTTTTGGAAGAACCTGTTTTGACAAGCCTATCATAGATCTGACTAGAAACCTCGTCAGGGGAGAACAGAGAAAAGGAAGAGAAAGAGGGTGGAGCGGTGGCCACAGGGGGGCCGGAGGTAGAGGAGAGAGTAGAGGGATGAGGAGGAGAGGACGAGAGGGTGGACAGGGTTCACATTTCGGAGGGTACAAATGGCTGTGGAAGGAAGTGAGGTAGTGAATTATGCCTTCCAACTGAGGATTCTGGTTCTGTGTAAATTTGGAAGATATAGTGAAAGATGGATGCAGAAGGGCTTGGATTAGCACATTTTTAAAGGTGGTTCTGAAGACTGGTCTTGGCTAGCTTCGGCCTTTGCTCCATTTTATGAGGCTCCCTCTAGTTGGCTTTAGGTGCCAATCTGTTTTATGTTAGATTAGTGTCCTAGAATAGTAGAGGGTCCAATAGCTTTTAAAATCCAATAAGGGATGCTCCTTGCCTTACCAATTATGATATTGTGGCCCTGCAAGAGGTATGGTTGATGGAAACTCCCAAGCTTGTGGAACATACCACTTTGTTAAATGGGGCATTCAAAGGGATGCTGGGTCGCCCTAGTGGGGGGCTCTTGTTTGCAATTCATAATTCCTTTTCTGCATTTATTGAACAATTCAATATTGGTTCTAAGGACCTTATTGTAGTTAAACTTAAATGACCAAGAAGGAAGGGTTGGTGTTCATTCGAATTAGTAGTGATCAACAAGTATTTGAACCCCTACAGAATGGATGATGACTACTTATTTGTATGCATACATGAATTATTGTCGGATTGGTGTTTAGTGTTATGATCTCAGTTGTGATTTTAATGGGTGATCTCAACTGTGCTGTGGAAGATCGATCAGGTGGGTTTAATATCGTACATGCAAGGGACACCCACATGAACTACTCAAATCAGGACGTATGGGTAATAGGCCATCCATTGCTCAGGTAAGGGGAGGTAAATGGGCAAGCCTTATGCACAGTTGGAATCCCCATAAGTTAAATAGAAACACCCCTGGTGATTATGCAGGGAATCCAACATGGAGGAGAGGTTCTTGTGAGAAGTTTAATAATAACGCAGTGCTCAGTCAGTGATCATGCCTATCTTTCAGGCCAAATTCAATTGAATGTGTATCAGGCAATTGTCGATTATGGTTTAGTGGAGCTCCAGCTAATTCTTCTATGAACAGAGTAAGCTGGTCAGGGTCAATGGTATCCAAACTGAAGTTCTATCTGTTAGAAAAGTCAAGAAAGGCAAACATTGAGGGAGTTGCCCCTGACTACCTCAAGATTCTAGAAGATTTTCGTGAGCTCCTGAGAAATGAGCCCCGGATGATTAACCACACAGGTTTTTTAGGCAGAAAGAGGGTTTGATCTGCAAACTGAGACAACCTCTTTGCTATTGGAAACCATTCGAGAATAGGTGTGATGCTGAGAAAGATGTCAAAAAGTTAAAAGAATTTGGCAACTGTTTTACAGACGTAAACTAGATAATGAGGTGGCTCAAGTAATGCTAATTTATGTCGGTACGTTTAATAACGCTAACGTTTGGAAAGCCATTAACCAATTAGATGGGACAATGTTTAGCAGTGAAGAATCGTTAGACAATGTAATTTACGAGGGGGTTTGGAATGATTATATGGAGGGTACATTTTTCACACTGGAAATTACACCCTGGAATTTTGAGATGAAATAACCTGTTGAGATGGGATTTTAATTTGGATACCTATAATCTTGAGTTTTGATAACTAGATCTAGAGGGTCTAAAGCCAAATACATGCCAATTTTGGTGTATAAGTCAGACAGCCAATTTCGGGCAAGTTTTGTAAAACAGTCATTGTCCTCTATTGTGTCTACTTGTAAAATTCCCTCCTCTTGGAGAAAAGCCTACATGGTCCTGCTATTTAAAAAACGGGATGTAAAATATCCAGGAAACTACAGATCAATAAAAATGTTGGACTCCTCCTCGAAACTATTGGCTGGTTTGTTATTAAAGGATCTTTCTTTTTGGGCAAATAGCATAGGTACGGCTATTAAATGTCAAACGGGCTTCCATAAAAATTGTAGGACTATGTCAAATCACTTCTTGATCCAGCTAAAAAGATGAAGGCACTAGATAAAGATTCCTACCCTGTGTATATTGCTAGCATCGATTTGGCCAGTGCCTTTGACACTGTAAACAGGACAAGGTTGTGGAATAAACTCTATGGATGTGGTGTGCCTTGTGGTTTATTGAAATCATTGGTGGAACTACATACTGACACCAATATACAAGTATGTTTGGAAAGTTATGGTAAACTGGGATTTCCAGTCAGTACAAATATTGGTCTCAGAGAGGGATTCGTTCTCGCACCCTGTCTTTTTAATCTATATTTACCAGTTTTCCTTGAGAGCATTGAGGCTTGTGTAACTATCCACCGAGATTGGGCCATTTGCAAATCCCCATATTACTCTTTACAGATGATGTTTTATTATTTATCAGGACACCTTTGGGTCTGCAAATAGCAATAAATGCTTTGGCACTTTATTTGCAAGAAAACGATTTAAATGTTAATGGTAGTAAAACAGTGATTATGATTTTTTCAAATCGAAGACTGAAGCAGGTTGGCCCATGGTTTCTCGGTAAAAAAGAAACTTGAAGTTGTTAATTAAGTGAAATATTTGGGTTTATTATTTAAACATAGGATAAGGTTTATCATAGTAGAAGCCAAACTAAGTAAAAAAAGGCAGAATTACTCACCCAATGTAAGAACATTCTGCAAAAATACTGCAGATATACCCATAGCCCATTAATCAACTATCATAAGGGTAAGGTTTTACCATCCTTACTGTATGGGCTGGAGCTTATAAATTATGATTGGGGTTTGGTAAAAAGTTTAGAAAGTATATTCTGGGAGAAATTGTTAAAACTATCAATGAGGTGCGCGGGGCATTTCGCTGTTCGGCAGACTGCAAAATGGCTGCTCCTCTTTGAGCTCCAAAACACCCGAGCTCGCCAACTGAGCCACAGACCCGAAATCTGACCATCGGTGGGTAAAACATATGGCGTGACAAGCTGGGGGGCTGAGGCTGGCTCTGATCAAATCCTGAGATTGTAGCCCCACTATAATCTGCAATATCATGGCTGGAACCGGAGCGGCATGGATGTGCTCCTGGCTGTTGCGCCTGCTGGGACTGCTGGAGGTGCCTGCTGCCAGGAAAAGAAAAACAGACTGAGCTGGCATAGGCAGGTCCATGTTAGGTACTGGTGGGCCAGGCTTGACTGCTGTCTAGCGGCCTGTTCGCTCTGACAGCGGGTGCTTGTGCAGCGTCAGACTTGCTTGGAGGTGTGGTACACAAACTGGGAAGTGAATGCCGGTGAGGCCCACTGAATGGTGTTTGTGTAGTCCCCCGGCTAGTACACTCGACTTCGATCACTGAGTAGGAGGTGAGGAGCTAAAAACTGAGGGATATTGCGGGGACCCCCTGCAGACGCCGCCAGGCACACGCGGCGCCATAATAAACTGAAAACCCTGTGAGGGACAGCGCTCTGCACTAGGGCTGCATTGGGCCCACTGGATAGGAAGCACGCAATTGTGGGAACAAATCTGGGAATATTGTGCCCCGCCTCTGGGTTTCTGTGCTCTCCCCGGGACTGCCCTTCATTGGAGGAAACTGATTGTAAGGCTGCGGCCCCACTGTCACAACCAGAGCTGTTTGGTCAATAGGTTGAGCAAGGGTATTTTCTCTTTTTTGATAGCGGGCTGTTGTGGGTTAGGAAGGCGATATATGAACAAAACAGGTTCCACAACTAGCTACTCTTATTCTAAACACACAAGGTGGTTGGAAAATCACAACCCAGGTAAATTCAGTTAATTAACAGCTAAGCCGCTGTATGTGTATGATGTATCCACATATTGCCTGTTCTCTTCAAAACGCAATCATTGTTTGCAAATGGTTTTTACGAATTTTATAATGATGTGACTATGTATACCAATTAACATATGTTTTTCTACTATACCTGGTGAATGGCTATATATAATATTTGATGATAGCCTTAGTGTTTTACCTGGGTTGGGATTTTCCTACCACCTTGTGTGTTCGGAAGAAGGGTAACTACTTGTGGAACCTGTTTTGTTCATACAACCGGAGCTGTTTACACCACAGAGCCAGCACAACCGATGCAGCACTGGAGGTGTAGGTGCCAAGCTGCCTACCGTGACTATAGAGTGTATCAGATCTGGCGGCCCTGCCTCTGCTCCCTCCTCCCCACCAATTGCAACGTCCTTGAGAGGACATTCCTGTCTTCAAAGGGTGGATTTCGTGAGTGGATATACTGGTCTGCGGTGTTGGGGAGGCCCATCACTGAGCTGGACTGACAACTGGACAGGGATCCAGTGTCTTTGCCGCCGCAATTAAGCAATGAGTGCTACTACACACCCTGCTAGGAGAAAAATCCCTTGCACCGGGGTTAGGGTTTCTTAAGGGGTGCCTGATTGGGCTGGTCTCGGCCGTGCCAGACGCAGTCGTGCACTGCTAGCTCACACTGAACCATCCTACACCACCCAACCCCTGCGCTACTTATGGGGTGGTTGGGCTTGCCGGACCTATGCAGGAAAAGCATCAGGCCTGGGCCGGTGGGGGAGGGGGGCAGAAGGCCCACTACTGCGACCACGACAAAAGAAAGCGGTGCCCATAAAAAGCAAAGCAACATGGATTCTTTCACCAAGCAGGCACCTAAAATGCCACTGGAGGCGGAGAACACCCTTGCGGACAACACTGCAGCAGGGGCCTCAGAAATGCCAGATCTGAAGCAGATAATGGACAGTATGCAATCCGGCTTTGCACCCGTAAGTGGTAAGCTTAACGATATTATGACCAAGGTGGCGGCGCTGAGTGCCAAAATGAAAAATGAGAGTGCTAGCGTGACGGAGGCAGAAACCTGCATTGGGACTGAGGAGGATGGCATTGTGGAATTGAAAATGCAAATGACCTCCATGTCCAAAGACCTCAAGCTTGCCCTGCAACGCTGCAACAACCTTAAATCCCACTCCAAATGCAACAATATCCATATGGTGGGTCTATCAGAGGGATTCGGCAAAGGGCCCATGGAAGTGGTAATTGATATTTTCCTCAGAAAACTACCAGGAGATCCACAGTTCTCTTCATCGTTCGTTTTTAGGTTGCAAGACCATCGGTTGCCTGCTACGAAACCAAGGCCTGGGGCCCCGCTTAGGTCCGTACTGATTCTCTTGTTGAATTTCCAAGACCGGCACCTCATTCTGCGACTGGCCAGGGAGAGGAGTCCCCTCCAATATGAATCATCTGATGTCCACATCTATCCAGATTTATCCACGCAGTCCAGCAGGAGCGCAGGACATTTCTAGGTATGAAGAAACCTTTAATGGACAGGTCTGTGTGGTACGCAATGTTGTTCTTGGCAGGCTATGATTTCAACACCAAAGGAAGACATTATTCTTCATGTTGCCCGAGGAACCTGTTGCCTAATTTGAGGCAAACATCACCCTCCAATGCCACAACAATGAGGATGCAGCGACAGGTGGCCTAAACATCTAGACTATGTGAATATTAGTCTACCCTATTAAGGCACCAGGTGGCCTCTTTGGGGCGTTGCTCATTAAATAATGTTGATGTAGCCGGGGAAATGTTCCCCACTTTAAGGTTAACTAGTAAGGTCTTTGGTGTATTATATCTATAATGTATCCGATCAATTGGCGGTGAGTGTTGGTAAGGTGGGCATGAGAGAGCCAAAGAAGTAGCCCACCATGCAAAATTGCACTGTTATGTTGGTATGTTCTGTTGAAGGTTGCCCAGTTCAGAAGCGTACCTGTCAATGGTATACCTGCGTTGTGGTTGGGGTTATGGCAGGTGGTAGGTTTGCATTGACCCTAATTGGGGGGGGGGGCGATGAGGGAGGGTGGAGGTTGGGATATTGTTGGGGTGAAAAGGTCTAAAACATCTTTTGGTAAGAACGCAATGCAGATCATTTGGGTTAATATCTTGACAACTTGGTTGCAACATGGGAAATATAGAGTAGCAGTACCATACAACCCACCCTAGGCCCATATGGGGACCATTAAAGTACTAAGCTGGAATGTGAGGGGGCTTGGGAACTATTCCAATGCACAGAAGTTAGCATCCTACATTGCCCGACATGGGGTCCCGGTTCTGTTTTTGCAAGAAACGCATGCTCGGGAAGCAGGAACATTTAACACTGATTACTCGACTCAATCTAAGGGAGTGCTGACCCTTAGGGGGTGAAATTTGAATGCCCACACTCACACATAGATCTGGAAGGTCGCTATGTAATAGTGCATTGTAAGCTGATGGGTAAGGAAGTGCTCTTATTGAATTCATATGGACACAACGTAGATGACCCTGCATTTTACACAGGGTTGACAGAGGTTCTCTTGACCTACCCATTCATGCCAATCATCTGGGGGGGTGACTTGAACAACATCCTGAACTTAGACCTGGATCGTACCGGGAAAGCGCCCAGGGCACTGTTGAAGGTGGCCCGCTATATCCAGCAACAAATGACAGACCTTGATATATGCAATATATGGCGGATTGTACATCAGACTGGACGGGGATATACCCATTACTCATTTGTGCATGACATGTCTTCCAGGATAGACCTCTTTTTAATCTCGGACTGCACGGTAGGACAGATGGTGATGGCCAACATGCTCCCCCACACATACTCGGATCACTACCCTATTGTACTTTTCCAAAGCTGGGGAACAACCCGCCGAGATGGCACATCATGGCGATTCAAGTCCTTAGCCCTGCAGGATCTCGTATTTAAGTGGAGCATGGAGGATGACATTTGCGTCTTCTTCCAAACAAATGACGATAATGCAGTGTCGCAAGGCACACTTTGACAGACATTTAAGCTATATATACGGGGTATAGCCATGTCTAGGGAATTCGGCGTGCTCAAACCATCTGCAGGAACATTGCCAACAGTGAGAGTATGCTTAAAACCTTGGCCACCTTGGCTGATATAAAAACCCAGCTTGAAGAATTCAAGCGAAACGCGGACTGCAAGGTCATATACTTTGCCACACCCACCTCGGCTAGGAAGTATGGAGAGAGGGAGCGGCCAGGCAGACTGCTGGTCAGTGCAGTCTCGGAGGAAACGGTTCCAAGTTACATAGGAGTTTGGGACGAGTCCGGACAGATGCTATACTCAGACTAGGGTGTCAATGATGTCTTTTTGCAGTTCTATGAATCACTTTTGTGAGGAACCCATGGTATCACAAGCAAGGAAACAACACAAAGATGCAAGTTTCAAGGATGTTTATTCAATTTCCAATGGGTTGGAAGAATTCCTATCTGGTCCTATCGCTAGAATGGGGAGCAAGCCCGACCATTAAATAAAATCAAACAGTCCTAGTCAGACTGATCAAGAGACAATAATCAGTTAAACGAATAAACCTAACCTTGCCTCAAGACTCATACAAAACTGGCTGCAGGGACATGTACTAGTAACAAAAGAAAAGTGTATCAGAATAAGTCAGAATGGCAATATGTGGCTGGAACAAGTATGCTTCGGCACACTTCCAAGCAGCAAAAGGTTGAATTTGTACAGTTAAGATCTCAGGGTTGGGATTGTTGCAAGTCACTGGGTCCTTTCTCAAAAACAGCAATTAAGATCGATGCTTTCCATGATCTTGGAATACATCCTGTTTTGCAATTCTGCTGAAATATTTGATGTAAAATATGTGCCACATTTGCATGTCGGCCTTCAGCACCAAGTTAGATAGGCCATCCAGGCGCACCGCACTTGAAGCCTTAGATTTAATCACACAGGCCTCCAGGTCCACCTCCTTTATATGCGTGCTCACCAGCGAATTAGCCAAAGATATGAATTCACATGCACCACCACCATTTTCACCACCTTCAAAAACCCTACCAATGAAAGCAGCCCATTGATCCTCTGATACACCCACAATCTCTTGTGCCATGGATTCGACTTGTGCCCACAGAGCCAATGCAACATTTCCTAGAATCATGTATAGTTATCAACCTGTTCAAATATCTCCCCCCTGTATCATTCATAGAAAACCTATGGCCCATAAACTAGTTCTTATACCTAACCCTGAACCCAGCTAACTGTTTTCGCTTATCCCACCACAAGAGATGACAATTTCTCCTTATCCTATGAGAAGTTGCTTTCAGTTCTCTTTTCTTCTTGCCAATTGCAATGTCAAACTGCGTGCCTTATTAACAGTGCTGTTCCTTTTGAGAATATACATACGCTCTGGGAGGCCAAAGAGGGCATGCAGTTTCCTAGGTCTTTTATTACATTATGATAAAATGTTTGCATCAGTAAGGGCACTATTTCTCAAGGAGAGGTTACACTTTATAATAGTTCCTGCTGACCAACACAGTCTGTTTCACTGAGAGTTCACAACAGGATTACACACCAACCTCTCTCTAGACCTATGCTGGGCCATATGACAGCTCAGCATAAGCACCACATGGTCACTTACCATGGAGAATCTTGTCTCCAACCCTGGGTTATACCCAGCGAGGCGATCATTCACAAAGATACTATACATTTGGCTGCTGGTCCTTTTATCTGCCCCCTCTTTCAGACGAAGGGGCTGTGTTCAAACTCTGTCAGTGCTCCTAACCACACTTTGGCCCTAACACTCACCCCTCCTTTTTTATCCGACCTGTCCTTAGTATGTGGTTTAATAACACAATCAACATTCAAAACATTAGTTAAGATAGTGATTCCTCCAGGGAAGTGCATTAACCAATCTCTAAAACTTTTCACAGCTGTGTCTGTAATTTAGGCAGTCAACACAACCCCTGGCGGATCATACAGGGTCGCCAGCAAAATAGGCTCATTGCAGATTCTCATGTTCTTTATATGGGCTCCTAAAAATGCAAAAAAATTAGGGTGGGTCTTGCTAGAACAGTACTCATTAAGGTTGCTTGTTACTCTGGCACCAAAGCAAAGGCCACCTTTTGGGTGACCTCTTATGAGTGCCCCAGACAAATGAAAAATTAACGAATGACCATGCAGTTCAAATGAGGCTCGTAGCTAGGTCTCCTGCAAACAGAAGCACAGAACACTCCTCAAGATTTCCATTGTTTGGGCGTTGCCAAAGAAAGAGCCATGGCCCCTAGAGTTCCAAGAAAGCTGTTTAATCACAGCTACTTCTTCAACTGCAATATGTCACTGTAGAACCTGTGGGACCTTGTACTGGCAACTCCTGGGTTGGCAAGATAGGGAAAGACTACTTTAGAAACCTACACAAAGACATTGCCACTAACAACTTCACAGAGAGCTAGAAACATTTCTGTACTATTAAACAGCAGCAACACCCCTCAGTAAAAGCAATACAAATCAAGGAATTAAAAGAAAGTATCCACAACATGAATACAATTAAATCTGTTGTGCAGATGAAATGTTAAATTGAATGCTCAAGTATAAATCATACCAAATGCAAAAAGCACTATTGAAACTATTCAATACCATTCTAAATTCTGGACACTTCCCAAACACTTGTTCCAAAGGGCTCATCAATCCAAATTATAAAGCTGTTGACACCCTTGGCTTAAACAACAATTATAGTGGCATATGTGTAAAGAGTTATCTCATCAAACACATGTTCAGCCTCATGAACCAGAAAATACTGAATTTCCTATTTAACAATAACATTTTACATAAGAGTCAGATTGGCGTATCACCCAAACACCAAACCACAGAAAATATCTTCACCTTGTAGTCCCTGATCAGCAAATATGTAAGACAAGAAAAACAGAACAAATATGTAAAGAACATAAACAAGAGGGTTGGGGGGGCATATTTTCATGCTTGATACATTTTTAAAAAGTGCCAAGGTATAATCTGGCAGCCAGCCCTAAAGCTTAAATTACTACAGACTGGAATGTGGGGGGAGGCATATGACATAATAAAAGCTACATACATTTCAGTCCGCTGCAAGGAGAAGATTAACAATATGCAAACGGGGTCTTTCGAACAGGAATGAGGAGTGAGATAAGGGTGCAATCACAGACCAACCCTGCTCAATCTCTATATTAAGGACTACATTTCCCGAAGAATCCCAGTCACAAGGACTGAGACTGAATTGCACCAAATGCCTCCAATTTGCAAATGACCTGGACATACTGGCACGCACCAAGGAAGAACTCAATCTTAACCTCTTCAAAGATTAGTGTGGAAGCTGGACCCTAAAGGTAACCTAAAAAAGACCACGATCATGGTATTTAAGAATAATTCAAAGACCAACAGCAACAAATGTAATGTTTTCCTTAATGGCACAGACATTCAGCATATATCGACTTCACCTACCTTGGTCTAAGGATAGGTGAACCTGGAATTTACCACTGGGAATACAACTTTTCAAGTAGAAGCCCTGCGTGCATTCTTCAACATGAAGCAGCAACTATCATACTTCAATCTGCCTGTGAAAATCATGCTAAAGCTTTTTGCCAGCCCGAGTAACCCTATTCTACTTTTATGGGAGTGAGGTGTAAGGTACAACACTAAAAAAAGTGCATGCAGAATGGGAAAAATATCCTACCGAAATGCTGCACCTCCTGCTCTGCAAACAGACCCTTTGTCTGCATAAAAGGAGCCAAATCCATGGGTGCAGAGCAGAAATAGAAGCATTCCAACTCATGCTCGTCATCCAAAAGCACTTTTTCAAATTCTGGTGCCTTATCGAGAACACTCACCCAAACTCCCTCTACTACAAAGTACTGCAAGACAAAACAGCAAAACCCTTGAAACAATACATTGAGAAACATAATACAGAATTGTGGGCATTCTGCAGCAGTGCCCCACATTTTGGCAGTAAAACGAAAGATAGTAGGAGGAAATGACCAATGACTTTGAACAGGTCCCAATACACAATTTACTGGAGATCAGAACTAATGCTACAGGTCATTGCGCCAAATTTTTAAACTTGCAGATTACTTAATGTTTGTAAAAAAACTAAATCAGGTGAAAAAATGCATGAACACAGACACAGCTCAAACTAGAATGTCAGCGAGGACAGAGTCTGTCATCAATTTGTATTACGAAAAGTAGAAAATGAGAAACGCTTCCTTCTGCACTGTCCTGCATAAGAAGACATTTGAGACACATATTTCCCCACATTACTTGAGAAAAAGGAGTGTTTGCAAGTAAAACTGGAGAGGAACAGCCCTTTTCCATCCTTCTACAAATGCTAGAATTAGTAGAGAGAACAGCAAAATATGTGTATGTGTGTCACCAAAGATGACAAATGTAGGATTTTTGGAACAAAGGCTGGAGAGAATATAAACTTTATGTTTGTAATTTTTTACTTTGGCAATATGTGTCTAATTTGTCTAATTTGTCATACCAATAACGTACCGTGTATTGTGCTGTATTGTTACACTACCCAAATAACTTTCCCTCCACCCAAAAAAGAAACTTGTCTGGTAGGAAGTTTTATTTTCAGGAATGGAGAGGAGTTCCCATCGCCAGTTTGTTGACCTACAGCAATAACCGTAATGTCAGGTGTTTGATTATTATACTGAACTCTACTGCACGTTTACATTAAGCCCACAACTTCTACCGCATTTAGTCATTACCTGGCAACCATGAAATAACTTGCCTTGGCCCTGTGAAAGTTATATGGCCTGTTCCTACGTCCACTCGTTTTATGTTTGCTGTAATATGAATAACCTGAAAAAGACTGACATGTTGTGACCAACAGTGCCTTGGCAAAAGCATCCACCACACTATGTATGTAGCCCAATTGTCAGCTCTTGTCTGTGTTAAGGATTTTGAAGGGGCGTCACACTCCAGACCAGAACTGTTCATACTGGCCAGGGGTGGAGCGCACAATCGAAATGCTTTTAAATTTATGAATTTGGATTCAGCTTTGAGAAGGCAGCCAACCCGTCTCACACTCCCCTTAACGTACACCCCGTGTCGCAATGGACCATGAACCAGGCCGGTGTGTAATAATGAAATATTTATTTATATTAAATTTGAATAAAAATCAAACACATTCAACATAGGGCAACAATCACCAGTGCGGTGATAGTTACACAGGAACACTATAGAATACACTTAGTTTAACCTTATAGCACAGGAGACACAATGCACAATTGAAAGAAAACAAAATCACTATTGGGGTAGTGCTTTAAATAGCTCCACAGTTAAGCATTCCCCCTGCAAAACCCACTCAAACCCCTGTTAACCAAATTTGGGAGGAGAGGAGTAGCACGGAGTCAGGTATACAATGCAATAATCGGATTGAAAATCGACCTACCACCCATAAATGGGAGGCAAAAATCGGATTGAGCTCCCTTGAAAAATGAGCAAAATGGCTATCGGAATTACTAAATGTTGATTTTACATGTGTGGTTCAATGAATAAGGCAAGAATGAGTGTGACTGCACTAAACGAGCATGAAAACTGACAATCTACAAGGCAATGTACTACACAACGGCCATACAGTTTAACAACAGACTTTGGGAAGGAAAAACAGTGCAGCAAAATCACATGTGGCAGGATAGCAATTTCTTGACTTTTACAGGTTTACAATAGCAAAACGGCTTGGGCAATGAGCTAAATGGACAAAATTGGAATGTGGTTTTAATACTAAAGGACAAAGGCACATCACAGGTATGATATGAAAGGGAAAAGGGTGCTTCTGGATGGATGACAGTATGGAATTCTTAAAGGGAAAGGAAAACTCAGTTTTCAAATGAGAACAATTTCACGAGACAACTCGGTTCTAGTGATTTCTTTATCTGAAACTATATTTTAGTGACTAGATTGTTAAAGAAAGATGCAGTATATGAGGAGGTTTCTTGCAATGGAACCCTATCCATGCCGCGTTCAGCTCTATATGGGAATTAATTACATTATTCAAACTAGTACTAGGGACTTATACAACAGACTGAACTGATTATGAAAGAAGGGCACTAACACATGGAGATCAACACAGATTTTCCTAAGGACAGGATACACAGAGGAGTCTTACACTTTAAGAATGTACTAGGGTATTTATGGGATTTCTTATAGGGTTTCTTATAGGGTTTGACAAATGGCAAGGTGACAGAGCAAGGGATGCAGCTTTTTGGTTACTGGGGAAGGGAAATACCTACAAAGAACCTTGAATGGGGTAGTTTGGACAGAGAAACAGGTTTCAGGACAGCAAGCCAAGATCTAGTCCTGCGCAGCAGCGGGATCTACTGGAGGGGATAGCTGGGCCTAGTCTGGTCACTGTAGACAACGAGGTGCATCAGCTGGGCAAAACAGGTAGCGGGGCAAACGCCAGTCTGGTCGCTGGATAATCTCAAAAATGGTTCCACAGCCTTACTCACAGAATTATTGCGATTTTTGTAGGGTTTAATTCTGGATTAGAGGTTCAGCCTGGGTAAGAGGTTCTGCCTGGATCTGCTCGGAGCTACCCCTGGCCTGGCACTGGAATCTGGAATCTTGCAGGGTGAATGTGGAATGTATAGAAACCTGGATGTTGATTTATGAATGCTGGATTTTCTTGGATCTTGGATCTTGGATTTTTGAATGTCCTGACTCCCCTAGGCTTTCTCCTTATAAAGGCCGGATGACTAAGATGATTTTTACGACATGGGCAGAACTAAGCTAGACCTACCGCTAAGAATCAGATAGGTCAGCCTGTGGATGTCGACGCCTCCCTGTCAGCAGATGAAGGAAGTGACTAATTTTAGTGTGTGTGTTTTTTACAATGTGCTTTGTTCTACCAAAGTTACTTTTGCCAAAAGCAGTTATTGAGCAAAATACTTACAATTACACATGTCATTGTCAGAAAAATTAGATAGGCAGATTCCATATTTCACAAGGGACATTTCTGTCCAAATGCCAAGTTTCTGCGATATAGCTTTGCTGTCCTGGCATTCTTTCATGATTTCTATGAAAAATACTTTATCAAACATCGTACAAATCGATATACATGAGTCTAACAGCATCAGCATATTTGCATTTAAGTTTTATAACTGTAGCATGTGCGCTTCCCTCAGAAAATACACTTAAGTGCCGTTTGCATCCCCCAAATGCTAGGACAATCCACAATGTCTTATTTTCATGGTGCACAAATGACATTTAAATGGTCATAATTTTACATTACTGTTTCTTTAGGTTACTGAAATAAATATGTTTAATATCAAAAAGTCCTTTACATCAAATTGATGGCATCTGTCACTGGATGGCGGTCCTTAATATTTCCCCAGTCATCCTACCACCACCCATGTCAGCTCTAGGCAGCAGGGCTATCATAGCAACCTTTCATTCTGGCAGATGCAGCTGAAGAGAGGTGTCACCTGGAATTCACAGTTGCCTATGAGAAGGTCAGTTCCCCTAATCCATTGTTCTTTTCTGAAGAAATGCCAGAAAGTCTGACAAGGTCGCCCCTTTCATGTGCTCAAGGGCTGGTCCACTTGGGGAAGGTAATTCTATTCCCAGGAGAGGCAGGCCATTTGAAGCCAGTGCCTGCCAAACCTGTTCTGCTGGTCTCAAAGTAATTTTATTTTATTTTGATTTTTTCCTTTATTAAACAGAAATCCAGTGTTTTGGGAGTACATATCATGTATATTTTAGAGCAAATCCCCATCTTCCATCACATTTCTGTGCAAGCACAGGGCATCATTTTAACATTTCACTTTCAAAAAGCATTTTCCTGCTTTGCAAAAGCACCATTTTACACGTGGGTTAATTTTCCTTGGATGTCACTTTACAAATGCGATTCTTCCTCGCATCTTTATTCTGAACATTTCCATAGCCCTAGTCAATTTCTAAAACACAGAAATCTGTTCAACACAAAGGTTCTTTGAAAATGACATAATCAAAGAGAGAGAGAGAGCTTCTTGTGAAGAGTTTGCCCATGTTATTTTGTTGCAAAAAGGAAAACATTTGCCGTACGGCCTGGAGGGAATTCCTCTTCTATTTCCCAGATTTTACTTGACACATAATGCCTTTCAGGGAGGACTGCCCCCCTTTTCTGGTGTACAACCTGAATATGAATGTTCATAGATGTGTCTTACTGGAACCAAACTGTGTAATGTTGAAAAGAAAAACAGAAATGGCATCAGTGCGCAGTCATTTTAAACACAGAATATTTTCTTTTTCAGTGGGAAGTTTTGGGCTGGCAGCATAGCAGTGCTGCCTTTGAATTATTTTCTTTGTTTCCATTCTCAGAGAGTTCCAGGTTCCATCTCGCCCCATATGTGCTCGACAGAGTCAGCACAGCCATTATTTATGTAACTGCAAAGCGCAGTTTGATGCAACGGAATAGTGCTCTGCAGAGCCAGCGCAGCAATTCTACTTGTAAATGCTGAAAATGCAGTTTGGTGATGTAGGGTAAATTCTGCTGGAATGGTAAATGTACCCCACACCTCTGATACCAACTGTAACAAAGTTCACTAGTTGGGCATGTCACATAATTCCATGCATCCAATTAATTGTATAGATGTAACTCCTCTACATTTTACTCAATGTCCTATTTTGTTTTTCCCACAAGCTTTGAAGTGGCACCCCCATGAGTTAACAAATTATAACACTCAAAAACAAATGCATTGTGTAATTATGATTTTCATTGCGGGCTGGGCTTTTCCACTCACTACATCATGGAATCCAGTCAGATATTTATGATGTCAAAGAAGTAAAAATACGGGGAAACAATTATATGGACCTTATTACAACATTGGCAGTAAATATGGAGGTAAATCTGAATTATAGATGTAGTTTTAGTGGCAACATGTCCTGCAAATTTACTGCCATAAAACAAATTCATGGCCATGCATAAATTGTCCTGTTGCTCACAGTCAAGTTGTCTATAGAAAGTACTGCCAGAACACCTTGCTGAGCATTAAATACACAACATTTTGACAGATTTACAAATAATGTTAAATGTGTTTGGTAATTTCTCTGAAAATTGCCATAATTTATTGCTGGGTGGAAATAGTACCGTAACAAACATGGGAAGCTGAGCAGCGGCCATCTTTAAAAACTCAATCTATTACAAATCAACCATTTACTGGTCCCATCCCAGGGTGAAGGAGGGTGCAAACATGCCCGGCAGATAAGCAAAGAAAGGCTGCTGGAAATAGGGCTCCATAAACCCAAATATACTGACGGTGAACTCACCAAACTGACAAACTAAGTTTTGTCTCATGCAGGTAAGCTATTCAGTGGGCCCATTAAAAAAGAAACACACCCGAGAAAAGTTGCCATCTGAACTGACGTGTCGCAAAAGGTGGTGGCTGAGTCTTCTGGCATCCCAATGGTAGGAGACAGCTACCACAGGAGGAGGCACTGCAGAGGCCCCAAACTGCCCCTTCGGAGTATATGGTATGTAGCATTCTGCCAATTGCTGGTCTGGGGAAGGGGGGTAGGTTGGGGCATGGAGTTCAGAGCTGGCAGTCAAACCAACTCAGTGAGTAGATGTTTGTCCATATTGTATCCTGGAGTATCCTCAAATAATCTGTATATCAACAAGCACATTGAATTGTTACTTTCTGACACACATGCAGCCCCAGCATACAATGGACCATGATCATCCCATTCAGAAATCAAATGGGACAACAACTATATTCTTGGCATATGTCATCTACACATGCAGCAGCTACATGTATGCCAAAGATGCTTACTATTGGTCCCAATACACTGTTGCAATAAGGCCTCTGTATGATGGCTTACCATCAATCTGGGGTTGGGGGGGCACACCAGAATTATGACTACCAACACACTACACAGCTCAGAACTCCACCTATCACCATTGTATTGCCAATGTAAACTCACATCACCTGCATCATCCCAGCTGATCACATGAAAGGGAAGACTGTGAGCACGACTTAGGTAAAACGTCTCTTCAACCACTGGGCTACAAATCTAAGAATAGGAATTCATGGCATCCTATGTAGCTAGGAAGCAAATCCTAGGCTCCCCATCTGTGATGTCTATACAATTCCCTACATGATTGGCAAAGATTTATCTATAGAAAAAGAAGGCGCCATCACAACATGCATATTTCTTACAGACACCTCCACCCCAGTGCCAGAACGTCATCTGTCATGGACAGGCAGAGCAGGAACATTTCTGATATCACTGTAGTTGTCCTGAGTATACTGGAGTCAGCAGATTCAATGACTGTGCCAAACAAAACCATGATGAGGTTGATTTTATTTATTTTTATTTTATTCGACATTTGTATGGCACCTATATACAATTGTTTCTAAGCACCCCAAGAAAGATGGGTGGGGAGCAAGAGAATTCTGAACGTAGAGCAACAAAAAACTGTTATATTGGCCTTGTGACATTCCTACCGTGCAAGTGCCTGAGAAGGTGGTAAGGGCTGGGAGAGGGGTTAGAGGAAGAAGTAAAGGAGTGGGGTGCCCCCAGGTAAGGGGGCACAGAAGTGCTTGGTGTGCCAAGGGAGCAAGTGCCTGGAGAAAAGGGGAAAAGGGGGAAGAGAGAGGAAAAGTGCGGTGGACAGGGAGGACCAAATAGGGCTAGTCCGAGAAAGGGAGCCAAGGGCAAGTGCTGGCAAAAGATGAAGGGGGGGACTGGTGAGGGTTGGTCTGGCCCTGTATGACACTGAAGAGACCAATTCCCATTCGCGGTGGCAGAGGGGAGTTAGCACGAGAGGTAGAAAGGGAAGGAAGAGGAGAAAGGGAAAGTATTGAGAAGTTTCCAGAACTTTAGAGATCCAGCTCAAGTCGGAGGGGGGAAGGGAAGCTGTTCCAGAGGGAGGAGCCAGCCAAGGAGAGGGATCTACCTCCCACTCTTTGCTTGGAGAAACGTTTGACCGGCAGAGAGTTGGAGCCAGAGCACCGAAGGACTCTGGCGGGGTGGTATTTAGGGACAGAAAGCTGGATATAAAGAGGTCCCAGGCCCCAGACAGCCTTGTGGATGTTGCAGAGGGTCTTGAATTTGATCTTTGTGGTCACCGGGAGCCAGTGGACTGATTTTACGGCTGGAGAGATACGGTCCCTTGGCTTGAAGCCAAGTATAAATCTTGCAGTCCTATTATGGATTAGTTGGAGGGGGCGAAGGGAGTCAAGAGACAGATTGAGGAAGAGGCTGTTGCAGTAGTCTAGCCTAGTGAGAACCAGTAATATGGAGACATTGAGCTTCTGGGGTAAGGTGAGGAAAGATCAAATGCCCCTGAAAAGGTGGAGCTGAAAGTTGAACTTCTTGGCAAGGTCTGAGATGTGTGGAGATAAATAGGTAGAGGAGTCAAAGATGATCCTAAGGTTTTCTGCCTCAAAGGTGGGTGAGGGGATGGGACCCAGAGTCTGGACAGGGGGGAATCAAGGATCAGGGATCCCAAGAGTAGGGTCTCTGTCTTACTGGCATGGCATTAAGGCAGAGATCACTGGCAGAGCACCATGCCTGAATAGCAGTTAGATTACACTTATACTCCAGCATCGTGGGAAGGAGGACTCAGGCCATCATCATTTTGTCTATCCCTATGGAGCTATCCATCCTGAGCAATTCATTAAGACGCTCCAACCAGAGATGGATGCCCTCCCCAACAGTAATGCTCTTGCTCATAGGCATGGGTTTTAGGGACAAGTGTGGTGGGAGGGCATGGGTGTTTGGGATGAGGCCGGTGGGAGGGAATAGGAATGGTTGACAACATAAAATACATAATCATCCAGACAAATTGATCCAACACTCGTTTCGGTTGTTTTCCGAGATGTGGTTTTAGTAATGTATAATGATCTTGTGTAAGGTGCTTAAATATCTGCTTCAATAAAGTTGTCAATAACTTGAATGAGGTTCCCAGCATCAACATCCTTCTCAGTGACTTGGTGTGCTATGTCCTCCTATGCAGACATGAGAATGTTCTTCCAAATGCACTTGACAATAATCTTTCCAACTTTCTCGAGACTGTACCTTAGTGTTCCACCGTTTTTGTGACGCACCAGAGGTTTGCAGTCAGCAGTTCAAAAGTGCCCTCAATACAAATCCTTGTCCTGATGTGTGCATAATTGTAAACTGCATCCTTTACTTCCCGGCATTTGTGGTGGGAGTCATGAGCCATGGTAGCTGTTATAAATAGATACATCGGCAATAAAAGGAATGTTTTGGTGGTTTCCATCTTACATCATGTACATATGGGTGCTATCAACCTATCCCGATTGGCGTGCATGTCTTTGAAATGGGGAACGGACTAAGGGCAAGATTCACAGAAGCATTTTATAATGGTGCAGTCCCATAGGAAAGGCCCTAAGTTTACAGCCCTTTAAACTCCATAGCATTTTTATTCAAATCTGTTTTAATGGCAACACCCCAGTAGCATAATCATCTATGTTCTATGTTCTTAGTGCATTTGCAGTTTTGGTGAGCATGGCTTTCTGACCTTATTTAGGATGCCTTCCATGGTGTGAAAGAGTTCCTGGATAAGGTGACTGTTGAGTTGCCAACTTCCCTGGAAACCTTTGTGGCAAACTGTGACGTTGCATCATTTCACATTGTGTCAGGAAAAAGTGGACTGTGGTTATATTACAATGTCTCCTGATACCTTTAGAGCTATCAGGCATCAGGATACATTGATACCAGGCTACACAATGTATGCATATGTCCACAAATCAGTACTGCACTAGAAATGCACACCAGGCTTAGAAGGAGTAGGCCATGCAATGCGGTGTCATTATTGCCATGGGCATTTTGCACAGGGAAAGGGTTGGGCATTGGTATACTGGACATGTATGTTGTAATGCTCCTCTGCCCCTCACCTTTCCCATCCCCTTTTCTTTTCTTGCTTCCTGTTTGCTTTCTGTACACCTTTCATTGACAGTGTAACTACATGCCTAGAGTCCAGTTACTTTTACCCGTTAGTTGTTAATGTATCCTAGATGAGTGCTGTTCTTTAATAACATGGTACCATGATTTGACCCTAGGAATCTGAAGATCAGTGACTCACAGTAAGGTATTTAGTGCAGTCTATCTGGAAATTCAGAGAACGATATTGGTTCCGGTTATTCTAGACCTGCTCAACTGCTTTGGGAGGGCACCTCTGACATATGCATACAGTCCAATGCTGAGATCATGTTGGGGAAGTGAGCTGTCACATAGCACCTAGCCTTTGAGGCATACATTTCGGCGGATGCAGTAGGTAAGGAGGTATTATGGCCTGGGGCCTGGGACCTCTTTACATCCAGCGCTCTGTCCCAAAATAAATGCGATAGACTTGCTACACCAAAATGGAAGTCTAGCCATGTAATAACATTGTTCCTGCGTGTTTTATCATATATGCCTCGAAAAAGTAATGTCACAATAAGAAAAGGCTGGATTGACTAGACCAAATTGGTAGTCTGGCCACATAGTAACGCTTATCATACTTGCTTCATCATTGATACCCAGTTTAAAATACCCCTACCCTTCCCTCCCTCACTTGCCCCCTCCCAACCCTTAAAGCAGCATCTTGGCAGACAACCAACACAAGCACAAGCCCATTCACTCGACCATTCACTCTTGTATTCAAACACACATTCACACAGCATTCACTTGATCTTTCAAACCCGGTATGGACTGGCCTATAGGGAACTCTGGAGATTGCCCAGTAGGCCTCGGCACCCGGGGCCTCTTTTGTGTGGTATCATATCTTATTTCCAATTAGATTCATAGGAAAAGGGTTGGCCTTGCTGGAAATGTGTAATATACGGCCAGTGTCTCTTTTGGTTGGTTTATGGTCTTTGCATCAAAAAAGATGAATCGAAAAGACAATGCATCGTAAAATATCCAACGAAATAAATGCATCTAAAGTCTATGTTTTATATTAAAAGTATATATCCATCGAAACATTTCCATCAAATGGATATGTACTTTTAAATGTAAAAGATAGCATTTCGATGCTTTTATTTTCTACATTAAAACGTTACATGGAGCTGTCCAGTGCTGAAATTTTGGCACTGGCCAGCTCCTTGTAACGTTTTAATGTTAATTATATATTCAGCGGGGTTCCTCCCCATTCCCCAACAACCCCCAGGTCCACCCCTCCATAACCCTAACCCTAACCCCAACTCTAAGCCCAACACTAACCCTAACCCTATCTCTAAGCCCAACACTAACCCTAACCCTATCTCTAACCCTAAGCCCAACTGTAAGTCTAACCCTAACCCTAACTCTAACTCTAACTCTAACTCTAACACTAACCCTAAATCTAACCCTTAATCTAAACCCTAATCTAACCCTTACCATAATTATCCATCTTAATTACCCATCACAATTAATTAAATGAATATGCTTTTCGATGGAAAAGCAATTTAATGAATACATTTTGATGGATAGGAATTTGATGGAAAGAGCAGATACCCTTTTGGTTCCCAGTGCACCACTGATTCAAACACACTTTCACGCAGTAGACACTCACTTATTCAACCAGCATTCACTCACTCATTCACAAGTGCACCCATATACCATACACTCCGTCACTCACTCAAATAAACACAAACTAATGGCGTAGTCACTTGCTCATTCATGAATAACATCATACACAACATATTAATTGTACACGTATCTTTTGCCCCGGTCTGGATGCTGCTCCTGCCGTGCCCACAATGCTGCCTCCAGTGACAAGGGTCCTATGTCCCTTGCACACAAGAACAGCCTCCGGTTGAGTCTGGATGTGCAGGGAGATGAAAGAGATTCCCCTCGCACATTTAGACATGCAGTTCCCCAGCGTACATATCCATTGGGCCATGCAAGCCTGTGGAAGCAAAAGACCCCCAGCCTCTCATGGCCTATTGGGTATGAACACTTGGGACCATTAACTGTCAAAGGGAAACCATTTTTCCTTTGACATTTTAAACCACGGCTCATCCACAATGCATGAGGGTTTTGGTGGGTTGGTGCCCCTTCGCCCATTATGGAGAAACCTCCCCTGCCTACATGCATATACATGGAACATTGCGACTTCCATAGTTCACATCTCCTTCGGGCTGCATGTTGCTTAGAAGCATATGTGGGGAACGTGCAGGCTTTAAACACCCTCTGGAAATCTATTGGTTGCTCCAGTGCCTTCATTATACACACCTGTATGGGTTTCCCTCCACCTCTTGTTTTGGATTTTATAGTATTATGTATCCAGAATCCAAGTGCTAAGTCAACTTGGGGTTCATGTCTGCTTGCAATGTATTTTCCCTGTGTACCCGAAATTGAAAAACTTAGAAATATATTAGCTTCAGCCTCGATGCCAAGGAAGCCTTTGGTGGTTTTTTAGGTTTACATAGGTGGAGCAGCTAGCATCCATACCACTGGGAGTCAATGTGGCAATGGACATGCTGCATGGAACTAGCTAATGGCTGATGTTTACAGAAATTCCCTCCATTAAGAAGGGTGCTCAGTGGTCTACTTCATCTTATTCACAGCGATGCATCGATTCAACATATATTCAGAAAATGCGACTGTATAGAATTGCCATTGGCCCGGTCAAGGCCCCCAGCAGGACTGCTCTCTCCCCAAGCTTCTATATTAATTATTTTCTGCGAAGTGACGTTTGTTTGATAAAAAGACTCATTTATCCTTCGCACTTCATGACATGTTTTTAAACCTCATGTGGATCCTTTCAAAAGGACTGGTTACGCTTTTTATTTAATCTTAACAGAAAGGAACTCTTTGTGTGTCTGAAAAAAGCATTATTTGATGATCTTTTGACTATTGTGTGGCATAAGGAGGGGGTCTAATCCTAATGTACTTTACGGAAAATCTTTTCTTGGAAAACAGTTCTATCTCTGTATCTGGAACTCACGTTTGCACAATGGGATACATATTGGAACAGCGGCAGTATAGTTAAGATTGCATGAAGCGTCCCATAGGAACATGCGCACATGCTCTCCTCTAAACGTTATGTTCACATCCATAAAATATCACCACATTCGGCATGCAAATGAGCTGGCCAAATCCAAACACACACTCCAAAATTAGGGGCGTTCAATCACGATAGCATGGCAAATATGAGTGATGAAAAAGCACATTTCCCGCAAGCGATTTTTCATAAAGGCTTAAAAGTGCACTGTTTAGGGCAATCGTAAACCAATCTTATTTGGCTTTCACATGTTAGGCTCTCACCTTGGGCTTCAGCTGAAGTAGTTCATGCTGCAAATGTTTGAAAATGGCATCAGCCAAACACCAGAAATTCCATTTGTAAGGCCAAAAAGTAACAATGGGTCCAGATATGGGCAATAGGTACGAAGTGCTAAACAACATGACGTGTATACCTCTAAACAGAACCATCTGCACAGGTGCACACAGGGCACATATTCACTTGTTAGCCAGAAGATGTGCACGATGAGCTGAGGGATAAAGGGAAGTGATGGATATGCTGTGGAATGTAAACTATCACCGACAGCATCCAGCCCACAGCGCCCCTCTCACTCCATTCACCAACCACCCACTGACATGAACATGGCAAAGACAATGCATTGATAATATATTTAATGGCATAAGGCCCGAAACATTAAATGAAAATAAACTGTTCAGCACACTGCATACTAACGCGAAAAAAGGGTTCACTGCGCCACAAAAGACAAATGATCCAGTACACTGTGGTAGAAAATGGAGATGTTATATTAATTTAAATTAAGCCATTCTCCCTGGAACACATATGTGCCATTGCTGTAGATGTTGTAATGGTAGATATTTTGTGATCATGCACGTGTTCACATTCTGGCTTGCATGGCTATTCTAGCAATCTTCTGCTAGGTATCTGACCCATAGTTTGCATGTTGCATTACACGACAAATCAATATGGCACAATGGAAACTACACATACAAATACTCCAGGACAGCCCTCAATTGCTGCAGAATATCCATGCTCTTCATATAACCAAATCCATTACCACTAACGTGGAGGAAAAGCACATATGGATCATCATCACTTTCACAATTACAAGCCCTCAAATAGGCCACGATGCTCTTTAGCCTCAAAGTGTCCATGCCTGTGGATGTTGCAACAACGCTCTTCTGCCCATCTGACACCTATTATCATCAGAAAGCATGGCATTCTAAAGCACCCACCTGCCACAAGTTGTGGAGCATGTCAATAACCTATAACAAATGCAATAATATACATGACAAAGAGACACCCTTCAACACCCGAAGGGAGTACCAACACCTCAAAAGGAAAGTCATTACACATGCCACACCAACAAAACTCCACTCACACACTAATGTTGATTACATATTCAAACATCTGTTCAGCAGAATATCATCTATTATGCACATCAGCAAATCAACAAGTTCAATAACAATGTGCGACTTGTGGTACAGAGGTACGCACACATCAGCAAACGATGAATATGGAAAGTATATATTAGGATGCACATGTTAAAAAACAAAATGCAACATGTGGCACGTGCACACATGCACAACATCAGCAAGGGACAACCCATTTAGACAGACTGTCTTGTGTAACTATGTATATTTGATAGCCACTAACAAACCTCCTTAGAAAGAGTCTGCAATCAACAGCAACACCTTTTGGGAAATGAGGAAAGCTTAAAACAAATGAAAACGAGATATACATATTAATGACAAGATAGGGACAGACTACAATAGAAACCTATAGAAAGTGATCCCCACTAAAAACCTCACAGAGGACCAGAAGAAGGTCCTGACAAACCCTGGAGGGTTATTAAAGACCAGCAACACCCCTTATTGAAAGCAATACAAGTTAAGGAACTAATCGAAAGTATCCAAACACTGAAAGCAATGAAATATGTAGTGCAGATGAAATGCTAAATGGAAGGCTCAAGTATAGATCGCACCAAATTCAAAAAGCAGTAGTGAAACTATTAAATATCATTCTAAAATCTGGACATTTCTCAGACACTTGTTCGGAAGGGCCCATCAATCCTAACTAAAAAGCTGTTGACACCTTTGGCCTAAAGAACTATAGTGGCATATGTGTAAACAGTTATCTCATCAAACTAATGTTCAGCCTCATGAACCATAAAATACTGAAGTTCCTAATTAACAATAACACCTTACAAAAGAGTCAGATAGGAATATTACCCAAAGACCAAACCACAGACAATATCTTCACCTCGTAGCCCCTGACCAGCAAATATGTAAGAAAAAAAATCAGAACTAATATGTAAGGAACAAAAACAAGGGGGGACATATTTGCTTGCTTTGTAGGTTTAAAAAAAGAGATAAGATCAAGGGCCTGATTCACAGAAGCGTTTTATAATGGCACAATACCACAGGCAAACGCTCTGTGAATCAGGCTCTTAAACTGACTGCCGCCCTAAAGCCTAAATTACTGCAGGCTGGAGTGTGTGTGTGTGGGGGGGGAGGACAGGGGGGTTATGACAAAAACAGTGCCTTGGTGTAAAGAGCTCTATAAATACATAAATCAATCAATCAAAATAAAAGCTATGTACAGCTCAGTCCGCTGCATAGTGAAGATTAACTGGGTCTTTCAAAAAGGAATGAGGAGTGAGACAAGGGTGCAATCTCAGCCCAACCCTCTTCAATTTCTCTATTAAGGACTGTCCTCCCTACATTCAAGGATTAAGGACTGAGACTGAATCACACCAAAGGCCTCCTGTGTGCATATGACCTGGACATACTGGAACATACCAAAGAAGGACTCATTCTTAACCTCTACGAAGAATAGTGCAAAACCTGAATCAAGTCCATCTTTTCCTTAATAACCCAGAGGTTCGGCATACACCGACTTCACTTACCCAGGTCTAAGAATAGGTGCACCTGGAATTTAACAGCTGGGAATAAAACTTTTCAAGTAGAAGCCCTGTCTGCATGCATTCTTCGCCATCAAGAAGCAACTATCATATTTCAATCCACCTCTTAAATGAATGCTAAACCTTTTTGACAGGCCGAGTAACCATATCCTACTTTTCGGGAGTGAGGTGTGAGGTCCAACAAGAGCAGGCAGAATGGGACACATCCCCTACCGAAGTTCTGAACCTCCTCCTGAGCAAACAGGCCCTTTGTATGCATAGAAAGAGCCCAATCCATGTGTGCAGGGCAGAACTAGAATCATCCACACCGCTGCTCCTTATCGAAAAGCACATTTTCAAATGTTGGTGCCATATTGAGAACAGTAGCCAAAACTCCCTCCAGTACCAGGTACTGCAAGACCAAACAGGAAAACCCTTGAAACAATCCCCTGTATTCAAATCTGTTTTACTTGACAACACCTGAGCGGCATAACCACCTAAGTTCTTAGTCCAAATTTTAATCTTTCCAAGGTAAATTGTGTAGACTGGGTCCTGCATTTGTGTTGACCATGGCTTTCAAATCTAATTTAGGAGGACTTCCATGATGTGACAGTGTCCCTGGCTAAGTTGACTGTCGAGTTGCCAACTTCTGTGCATACCTCTGGACAAACTGTGGCGTTACATCATTTCACATTGTGTCAGGGAGAAGGTGGACAGACTTTGTGTTATATTACACAGTGTAACCTGATACCTGTTGTCCAATCAGGTACAATGTGTGCATAGGCCCATATATCAGTACCGCACCAGAAATGCACACCAGATTCAGAAGTTGTAGGCCATGTAATGTGGTGTCATTATCACCAAGTGTATTTTGCACGGGGCAGAAGGTAGGGATAGGAATACACTGAACCTGTGTAGGGGTTCTCTGCCTCCACCTTTCCCATTCCCTTTCCTTTTCCTGCTTTCTTCCTGTACACCTTTCACTGACAGTTTGGCTACGTGCCCAAAGTCCAGGTACTCTTAACCCATGGATGTTAATGTATTTTAGAAGGGTACGGTTCATTAACAACATGGCTTCATGATTTCACCCTGGGGATGTGACACAGCAGTGACTCACAGTAAGCTATGCATTGCAGGCTATCTTGACATTCAGGGTATGATACTGCTTCCAGTTCTGGTACACCGGCTCAACTGCTGGAGGAGGGCTCCTATGACATGTTCAAACAGTCCAATGCTGAAATCAAGTTGGTGAAGCGTGCTGTCACATAGAACCTGGCTTTTGAGGCACACATCTCAGCTGATGCAGTAGGTGGGAGTTGTGATGGTGAACATGTCTCATGTGTGCCTTGACCCAGGACTAGAGAATGTTGGTTGTGAGATGCCATGCAGCATGCCAACAGAATGATAAAAATGCCCATTGCAGAGAGGTGCAGGACAGAAACCGGTTTCAGCAGGGGAGCGATTTCTATCCTGATCAATGTTCCCTCTAAGCTGTGCACATGTGCGCTTGCCCAGCTTCCTTTTGGGTGCCGCTCAGAAGATTTTTAGCAGCGCACACAGGCAATTCTCACCTATGCAAAAAGATTTAATAAGGCACAAGCCACAGCACTTACCTGACATTTGCTTTCTCCTAAAATAACTAACTAGTCATGATATTGTGGTGCAGCTCATTTACATTAACCTACTATTCAATCGTGACCTTAAAAACCTAAAAACAGAATGCAGCCACAAGAGGTAAAAACCAATATGAAAAAGTGGCTACATGGACAGAAAAATCTAACTAAGATATGCTTGCACACATTAACCAACTACTGTTCCCTCCTTACCCATACATCCTATGCTTTAGTCTACCATGCGCATACTCTAACCTCTACCCCAAAACATATTTAGATATTACCAGATAACATTGACTCTTCCTCTCTTCGCTCTGCGAATGGTTACCAGACATGTACCTACATCCACTTATTTTATGTTTGTTGTAATTTGAACAGCTTTCAAGTACCAGAACTTCTGTTATTCGTCGTGCCTTATAATAAGTTCCTTTTTGGAAGGCCTTCCAGGGACTACCCTGGCACCCCTGAGATGTGTCCTGAATGGTGCAGCACCACTCATGAAAGCACACTGAAACCCCGAACCTCCTCTATCTGCACTGGCTTCTGCTGAAAGCCTGTATCATCTTCAAATCCTGTTGCATCATCTACAAGGCTGTCACCCTGAAGTCCCCAAGCTACCTCACTGAGAAGCTCAGCATCTCCAGAGGCCTACGATCCACCAGAAGTAAGGAAATGTCAAGGCTTGAACTCTGATGGTGTAGGAAGGAAAAAATGAGAAGAACAGCCTTCTTGGACAATGCTCCAAGACTCTTCTACCATCAACATCAGACCTACCCCATTACTGCTACAGTTCAGGAACGAGCTCAAGACCTTCCTCTTCAAGGAATGGCTCCACTGTAACACATAGGTCAACACACCCTCCAATCGCCATCATACCTGAGACTCTGATCTGCCCCCCACTGTCTCCTCCCCTGTTTGCTTGTAGATCTCTTGCTGCAATTTGGCCGCTGTTGGCTTCCCAATTAGGTCCCACTCCCTTGTCTCTGTTTCCCTCACTGTATTCTTTCCCCTATGATTGTAAAGCACTCTCGTAATTCCCGAAGCCAGGTCCGCACTCAATAAATACACTAATAATAAAAGCATCGCCCACACTATGGAACCTAATTATCATCTCAAATATCGGATACTGATTGTAGGTAAACAGGCTACTTGGATGTGTAACCTCATCCCATGCTTTCTATTCTTAGTGCATATGTCATGCAAGTGCTTGAAGTAATCCCTTGCATGTTAACGCATTAAAAAACTCAAAATATGAATTTGCTCTCTAAGAATTTTGAGTAGACCAATGTCATACTCAGCGTCTCCTACTTTAGGATTGCTAACATTACCCTATAAGTGGAGAGCAACAATGCAATATCACTTACTTGGCCTGCAAGGGATTATGGGTATTGGATATGCCAGGTATTACTTGTATATAGTATTAGGGCAAAGGATATGCAGATAGTTGAATGCATTTCACACAATCTGCATCCTTTTTCAGTGTTCAGAGTTGCATTGGGCTTAGACTCGATGCTATACACAAACAATTACACTTATCAGTTGTATAAACCTACCCAACAATTAAGAGTGAAATAAGTTGCAAACCATCTTGTATGCCCTGCAAAATAATTGTATACCTGCAGATTCTTTACATTTTCTTGAAATGTATAAAATGTCATGGTGAGACAATAAATATGTTTTCCTTGTAAAGTATTATGGGTATGCAAATATCCCAGTGAGTGTTTCACTGCTACAATCTCTCATGTTTTACAGTGCCCTGTCAACTAGTATTGGAGGCTAGCACAAGACCTGGGGAAGGGTACGGGTGAAAGGGCACATGCGAACACTCCATGTGGGTGATGAACAATTCAGTAACTTTCAAAAACCAAGTTAGTTGTTTTGGCAGCACACTACAGTGTCGAAAATGTGTTTGTTTGCTGAAGGAAAGGAAACTCAAGTAACAGTCTAGAGAACTGCACTTTCTGTTTCTTGCCATGCTCGGCTGCTAGGGCATTTCAATTTAAACATGTGCAGTGGTTACAGACTGTAGTACCACCTGAATCATGTTTAAATGATAGCAATGAATTACTGAGGGACACCTAGTTACAGAGGAACGCTCTCAAGCTGTTTACCTCTGAGCTTTCATGCTATTAACCTAAAAAGCTTAAATATGTGTTTAACTTCAACAGGGCTCTATAAGAAACCTCAGTAAGTCTGTTGTTGAATTGTGTCTAGGTTGTGGTGAGGAAGTGTAGGCAACACTATAGGCTGTATGTTACCATTCATTTTACTTTCTATATCAGGGTTACAAGCAAGGGTCTCATAAGAATTAGCTTCCTACTTAGAGTGAAATGATTTTTCAGAGAATCAAAACGTAATTGGCTTTGCCAACAGGAACACTTTATGCTTATTAATAGATGCTCATTGCCCTTAGAATTCGTCTTGAGATAGGTCAGAAATATTATTAGAGTTCCTTCCTATGCCACTGCTCTGCTGATCACTGATTCAAAAAAATATCAGTGGAGCTCTGGGTGCAGAAGCCTGGGGTTGGTTCCTATGTGTTCATTGTTTCACCTTTTTATTGGGCAGATTTTTCTGCTTTTAGGGATTAAACATGGATGGTGTTTATGTCTCTAAGCTGTAAGACTGGTTTTGAGAAACTCACAGGACAACATAATGTGAATAGTAAGTACAAGCTAGGGAATCTTGATCATCATATTCTGTGGTGTTGTTATTCTGATGTAATTATCATCTTTACACAAATTATGAGAGGCATGTTTTTATGTGGTCCTTGAATTATTTCATTAAAGTGGCACATGAACTGCTATTGGCATGTTTTCTGACACATTCCTTTTAGTTGCCTTTATTCCATCTGCAAATATTGTATCCGGTCTGATTTTTGATAGCCACATCAGTTATAATTATAAAAAGTAATATTCGTTTTTTTGTAATACACATGAGTGTTTTTCCAGTGACATAAAGCACACATTTCTCTCTGCACAGGAGTACATTTGCTAGCTACCGTGGCACATCTTGAAGTCTTGAACTGATTGATGAGTTCTCTTTATAATTACATCAAAAATATTTTTATTTTACCTATTTGTTTGGAAATAGTGTTGTAAAATGCACCTTTTATGCAGATTAGTAAAGAATTACAGTGGTTTGGAAGAGGCAATTCCTTTCCAAACTCTCTGCGGAGATGTTAGCTCACTAACTACGCATGCTCACAAAGTGGCTTACCTCGTGAGTCATTTGCGCACATGGATAATAAAGTATGCACAAAAGGCAACCAGTTCTGCACTTAGAGAAAAATAATTAGAGGGAACATTGATCCTGATATGTATCCCTCTCTTGGTGTCGGCCTGAGTAAAGGTCAGTTGGTCTAATATGGTGTTCCTGATCAGGTGATACAAAGTGATCAACTGCCCTTTAGTGAGTACCCATGGGGATGGTAGTGAGTAGAGCAAGGCATAGGCAGCCTCCATGTCACACTTCTCCTGTGCAAGCAGTGGTGGCTGGTGAATTATTTTATTGGGTGGGGTGTATATATTTGCCACAACTATGCATGAGAAGCAAGGGTAGCGAGGGAGCCCAAGCCAACCAAAGGGGGTCGGGAGGGTTTCCACCTGAGAACATGTTTTGCATAATGGCTTAAAATTGTGCATTATACAGCACACCTTTTGTGAAAAATTGGGTAAATGCTATAATTTTGTACATTGACTAATGCAAAAAAAACAATAGATGCAAGTCAACAAAAGTGCACAGGAGCAATTACGAAGCAGTTTCTTAATGCCTTTCTCCACAGTACATGTCCGTATAAAACATATTTTCATGTTGGCTGTGCCCACACATTTCCCTTCTGGCAGCGCCTATAAATACCAATATTCCCATATAAGAACATACTCATGTATGGTTTGTTGATAATGTCAGTAATGATACTATGAAAAAACATGTCCAAACTGGCTTTGCCAATATATGCTAGTACCTGCATGTAAGAAAATACCTGTGTTGGCTTTGTCTTTTAACAATGATATACAAATATAAGAAAACATGTCTAACACATAATTACATTTGTCATGTTTGCTTTATCATTGCTGCCCAGCAACAAATTCCATACCAAAGTTACATTTATAGCTAGATTGGCTGCACCAAAATGCCAGTGTAGAACACTGTTCATTCTTAATTTATCATAGGTGCCCAGAGTAAATGTCATGCCACAATAAGAAAGGGGTAAATTGGCTGCACCAAAATGCCAGTCTAGCCATGTATTTGTATTTTTGTATTTTATTTATTTGTATAGCACACCTTGCCAAAGAGCATCTGGGCGCATATCTTAAGGTTACACAGATAGGAACATTTTACAGGCATAGAGTAGGTAACAGTAGGGTAAATTTTACATAGGTATGTAGATACAAGATACATATTACAAGGCAGTGTGTAGTTGGTCAGAATACCATAGTGTAACAGAGTAACATACAGGTAATGTACAAAGGTGAGGTCGCAATAGTTAACATACAATAGTGTTGCATAATAATATACAAGGTGCTGTCGCAGTGATCAACATACAGTAATGTTACAAGATTGACTACAAGAAATATACAAAGGTGCAGTCACGATAAAAGTTCAGCCTGAGTGGCAGTGACGTGGTGTTTCAAATGACCTGAGCTGAGTTTGGTTTTATTCTTAAAGGACTGAAAGGAAGGCTCAGTTCTAATAGCGTTGGGCAGCGTATTCCATAATTTCGTGGCTAAGACTGGGAAACTTACCCCACCCACTTTCTGGAGCTTGTATCTGGGAAGGGAAAGGCTGTGGACTTGGGCAGCTCTCAAAGGACGGGTTATAGTGCGAGGGGTATGTCGATTAGCCAGGTGGGGGGGGAAGCTGATTCGCCAAGCAATTGTGTGTGAGTGCAAGCGTTTTCAGGGAGATTCTTTGTGCAACAGGGAGCCATCGTAGATTGTGTCTATGGTCAGAAATATGCTGGTTTCTGGGAATATTCAGGGCAGCTCTAATGGGATTATTCTGTGTGACTTGTAGTTTATTTAGATTGATTTGGCTAGTCCCTAAATACAAGGCACTGCAATAGTCAATCTTAGACATGACAAGGGTTCTGGCCAGAGTGGTGTTATTGGCAGTGCTCAAGAAGGGTCTGCACGCTGTGATAAGTTTTCATGCATAAGCAGATGCTGAGCTGGCAGCATTAGTTTGTCTAGACAGTTTTAGTGAGGAATCAAGATAAACTACTACGGTTTTGTTATCCTTGGAGACCTTGATGGAATTATTGTCAATGAGGAATGACTTGAAGGAAGGGTCAAGTTTGCTAAAACGTTGATGGGATCCTAAAATGAGGAGTTCCGTCTTGTCATCATTGAGGCAAAGTTCGTTTTGAGCCATCCATGCCTGTACGACAGTGTAAACATCGTTCAGGGATTTAGTTCCGCTTCATGGTCGCCCATAATAGGTATGAGTATTTCGGTCTCAGCGTAATTGGTGTACGTGACACCCAGATAGTCAAGGTTATCGAAAAGGGGTTTGGTGAACACATTATAAAGTGTCAGTGATACACACGAACCTTGGAGAACACCACAGTGAATGGGAGAAGGCTCTGCAGATGCTGATGGGGAGAATACCCCCATAGATCTGTTATCTAAAAAGGATCTAATCCAGGCTGTGGCAGAATCTCAAAAGTGGGCATCTGATTTGAGGTGTTGACAAAGAATTTGGTGGTTGACCAAATCAAAGGCTGCTGAGAGATCCAATAGAAGTAGCAAGGCTAGTTTCCCATTGTCTTTCATAACCTCAATCTGAGTTTTAAGGCCAATGAGGGCAATTTCTATCCCATGCCTTGGACAGAAACCAGATTGCCCAAGGGCAAGGCATTTGTTGACTTCCAGGTAGTCCTGGATCTGCAAATAGGCAGCTCGGTCCAGTATTTGGAGCATGAAAGGGACCCTGGTGATGGGTCTGTAATTTGTTGGTATACTGGGATCCAATGTTGGTTTTTTGAGCAAAGGGATGACCCAGGCATCCTTTAGGTTATTTGGGACAATGCCTAATTTGAAGGACGAGTTTATAAAGGTGGTAATGAACAGGGCTAAATCATGTAGGCCTCTTTGATGATAGGAGCTGGGCATGAATCACCTTGTTGGCAGTTGGACGGTTTTAGCTCGTTGATGATACTTTCAAAATCAGCAATGGTCACTGGAGAGAAACTGAATGGTTTACGAGTGAGGGTGGCCCGGGTGTTGGAGCTCATGGGAGGATTTGGTTGCTGGTCAAACTGCAGGGAGTTTTGCTTAGAATTGATTTTAGCTTGGAGTGTGTCAATTTTGTCCAAGTGTGCTTTTTGTATGTTCGAGCACCACGTGCTGTCTTTGGTGCAAGAGTCAGGTGGGGCTGCAGGGGATTCAAGTTCTTTCAGAATCTTGAACAGTTCTTTAGTGTTGGAATCAGCTTGCGTAATACGCAAATTGTAAGTATCTTTTTTAGCTTGGATGATGGCCTCTTTGTAGTTAAGGGATGCTTTGATAAGGCTGTCCTTGTGGGCATCCGAAGGATTATTTTTCCATCAGGATTCAGCAGTGTGTTTTTCTTTACTTAGCGCTCTCAAGTGTGGTGTAATGCAAGAGTTGAGATGTGCATGTGGTTTAGATTTCCTAAGTTTAATTGGGGCAATAGGGTTCAATGCTGTGAGTATGACATGGTTGTATGTGTCGATTTGTGTAGTAGGGTCCGAGCAAGATGCAGATGCTTTGTTAAGGGCAGGAATGATGAGCGGCAATAATTTATCGCAGGTGATGTCCTTTTTGTTTCTGTAATGCAGGGTGGGGGCGGTAGTTGGTGTGTGACGTTGGTTAGCTTTTATATCAAAGGTAATAATATGTGGTCTGACCATGCGCAGGGTGAATTATACTGTAGGCTGATGTTGCAATTAGAGTCAACTAGCCAGTCAAGTGTCCTCCCCTTGGTATGGGTGGGTTCTAGTATGTGGTGGGTGAAACCTAGGTCTGTTAGCGAGTTGGCAATGTCAGCTGCAGTTGGGCCGTTAGGGTCTTGGAAGGCCAAATTAAAATTCCCTAGTAGTATGACGTGTAATTTAGTTTTGGATGTATCCACTAATAGGGATGTAATGTCATACTGGAAAGTCGTGATAGGGCTGGGAGGTCTGTAGTTCAAGTGTAAGGTGGCAGTTTGGTTGGGTGAAATGGGAAGTTTGACTGAGAGTACCTCCACTGTAGGAATATGTTGGTTAGGCATCACTCTCAGGCCAAGAGAGTTTTTATGGATAAAGTGGACGCCGCTTCCTCTCGATTGAGAGGTGTTGCAGTCACATCTGGAGATGGAATAGCCTATTGGTATGGCGAGGGAGAGTAGAGGTCCAGAAGCTGCATGTACCCAAGTATCCAAAATGGCAAGGAAGTCGAGATCCTGAGTGGTGATGATGTCTGCAATGTCCAACACATGTGCAGGAAGACACCTAGCGTTGACCAAGACACCTCTGATTGTACTATCTTTAGGTGTGTTGGTTTGGAGGTCATGAGTGGATAGGGTAGAAAGGTGGTATTCATAGGGTGTCTCAAACTAGGTAGTGGATATTTTGCAGTGGTGCAAGGCTTCTGTGTGTGGATGACTACATAGGGGATTCTGGAGCCCAATTTAGTGTTTCTTAGGGGTGGCGCACAGGGTTGATTGTGTGTGGGTTTCATGGCAAAGTGTTCTAACCATAAGCCGGGTGAGTTTAAATAAGGATTGATAGGTAGGTGTGTGGTGCTGGGCAGTGTGTTACTGGTAGGGTATCTTCCTAAGGTGTGACCTTGGGAAGGGGGTGGCTGGTGTGAAAGCCAATTGCTGTTGGAGCTAATGGGTGGGTATAGCATTGTAGAGGTAGGAATTGCAAAGTGGCTCTGAGTAAGGCTGGTGTAGTGTTGTGAGGTGGTGATATAGGTGGGTGCCCAAACTAATAGGGTTAATAGTAGGATTAACCTCTGTGTGAGCTGTAATGAATAGTGCACAGGCATATTGGGCAGCTGCGTGGTGAGATCATGTGGGAGAAAGCTGGGCAGGGGTATTTGAGGTACGCAATAGTGAGCTGGGAGTTCAGGTACCAGATCATATGGCCTAGTAAAGGCTGCTAAGTTAGATAGTGTTGTCAAGTAGCTGGCAGTCTGGTGGTGGGCAAGTGTAGCAGAATTGGGCATGGAACAAGGCATATGGGCTAGCAGAAAATCACAATAGGGAGTGAGGTAGGAGAATTGGTTTGCTAAACAAGTATAAGTTATGAAGTTATTACGACATCAAGGTCAGTAATAACACTTTCCATGCGTATTTTATCATAGATGCCGCAAAGAAGTGTCATGCTGCAGCAAGAAAAGGCTGGAATGACTACACCAAAATGGCAGTCCGGCCACATAGTAACACTTGTCATACTTGGCTTTATCGTTGATACCCAGTATAAAAAAAAATTAAAAAAAATCTATGCTTCCCTCCCTCACTAGCCCCCTCCCAACCCTTAATTCAGCATCTTGGCTGACACCCAACACAAGCACAAGCCCATTCACTCGACCATTCACTCTTGTATTCAAACATGAATTCACACAGCATATACTCACTCCTTCAAACAAGTGGTGAACTGGCCAATAGGCATCTGCATATTTCCTGTATATTTCCTGATAGGCATCATATCTCATGTTAAACATTTTTCATAGAAAAAGGGTGGGGCTTGCTGAAAAAGTGTCAAATGGGGCCATTTTGAAAATTATTTCCAGTGCCTCTTTTGGTTCCAAGTGCACCCCTGATTCAAACAAACATTCACGCAGCATACACTCACTCATTCACACATGCACCCATATACCATACACTCCCAAATCCATACACTCATTTACACACAAAGTCATGACTTATTCACTTGCTCATTCAAAAAGCATACACTCGCTCATTCACACATGCACACATGGATAACCTCATGCACAACATATTAATTGTACACCTATCCTTTGCCCTGGTCTGGATCCTGCTCCTGCCATGCCTGCAATGCTGCCTCTAGTGACAAGGGTCCTCCATCCCATGCACCCAAGAACAGGAACAAGCAGGCACCAGAAAGCTAGTTTGCCAGCACCGTGTTGAGTCTGGATGCACAGGGAGGAGCAAGAGTTTCCCCTTGCACATTCAGATATTCAGTCCCACTGCCTGCATATTCAATGGGCCTTAAAAGGCTGTGGAAGCAGAACACCCACAACCTTTTTAGGTATATTGGATATGAACAGTGGGGAACATTAACTGTCAAAAGCAACCCACTTTTTGCTTTGACAGTTTAATCTGTGGCTCAACCACAGTGCGTGAGGGTTTTGGTAGGTCAGCCCCCCTTTGCCCATTATGGAGGAACCTCCCCTGCCTACATGCTTATACATGGAATATTGCGACTTCCATAGTTCACATCTCCTTTGTGCTGCATGTTGCTTAGAAGCATACGTGGTTAACATGTGGGCCAGGCCCAGCTCCAGCAGAGAACAATAAATGAAAGGCAAAGTTGCTTGAGCACAGATTTCTGCAGAAGATGTGCCAACTGACTGGGGCCCTTACTAATTACATTCAAATTATATATTCTGCTGCAGTAACAACAATGTAATTCTGGAGGCGAGAGTGTAGTTAAACCAAAAAGTGATAAATGCAATGCTTTGAATTAAACATTACCACTACTGTTGCTCTGCGCAACATTCCATGCTATAATTCTGTAGTATGTCGGTGAGATTAGAGAAGGGGACAAGCCATTAGCAAATGATTTTTGGTGATGCCACCAACAGGTTCAGTTCAATCTCAATTGGATGGCAATAAAATGTGAGGAGAAACACACATTCTTAGGGTGTGTCTGGTCATTTACCTACCTAATGGCTAGCTGTGGCTATGTCAATGCCTCACCACCAAAAACTAACCTTGCTAGAACTCTTTGAGCAAGCTCTATCACAAAGTAACACCAAACGCCTTGCTGTATAGGGCCTGCCAGTGTTATGCCTAAACATTCTTTTCAGTATTTAATTACTTAATTTCCTCTGTAAATGAGCTTGTGGTGTAGTACATTCCTCTTAATGTGTGTCTTCAGCCGGTTGATTTTATAAGCAATATATTTGTCAATGCCTCTGTGACTTGCACTGAAGTCCTGTCTTAAACAAGCAATGACAAAGCTAGTAGTTTTGGCTTGCATATAGGTATTAGCAGACATTGCCAGGCAATGCCATCATATGCCCAGTTACTGGCACCATTTTCCAGCTCTTCCTATTTTATGGCCTGGTGGTACCCTTTTGGCAGTGCCTGGCAAATGCCTATCCATGCCTAATCAAAAAACCAAGATGTTGGCTTTGCTAATGCATGTTGGCTTCCTTTGTCTCCCTAAGTGAATGTGTATATGCCCAGATGTGGCTGTCTTGCTTGCAACGCCTAGGGAATCAAGCTCCACCTCACTGAGCTGGTCCAACAAGACCCTATGGGAAAATGATAAGGCTGGCAAGTATTGACCAGTTTCAGATCTTCTCATGCATACTTACCAGTGGGGCTCCGACCTAAATAGAATATATCTTTGTTTGGATGCCTAGACTACTCTGACAGAATATTTCATGATTTAAACTGATAAGTACAGATTTGATAACTTCCTTCTTTTTGAGTAACGTTACAGAGTTCGCCTGCAAACAGAATATGTGTGTTGTGGGATTTGTTTGGAAAGTGTGATGTGAATCCTGGGTGTAGGGTGTTTAGACAGTGCCGGAAATGAAACATGAACACCTGTAAAATAACAAAAAACAGCGTTTTGTATAATGTTACGGTCAAAGTATGAAAGGTGTATATCTTTTATAAATAAAAAGCAGTATTTAAATATTTTCTGAAGAGTGAAATCAGAGGTGGGTTTAACATTTGGACAAGGAACAAATGCCAATGCCCTCCCGGCCCCCCATCACCACACCCCACTCTACTATCTCCCCTCAAATACAAACAGTAGGGCTGATCAGGCCCTAGCAGTGAGATCTTATCTTTTCAACATGTCTCAGAGGCAGATTATTTACAACAGGAATTGATTAGAGATGAGAAAAGATAAAAAGGCAGTGACCATTGCTGTGGCAGTTTAAAAAAAAATATGATATAGGGTTTTAAGAAGCTATTTAAGTGTGATTGTTGCGTGATTATTAATTAAGGGGATACAGAACAAGCTGTGTGAAACAATAACCTTGTCATGCATTTCATTTCACTTTGCGTCTGTATGAGATTTTTTGTAAGTTCTCATTAAATGCTATGTTGGAGCTTGTAGGCTTCCATTCAGGATGGGGAACATAAAGCTACAGTCCTAGAAGATAATTTTCCATGTCAAGCGGAGTGGAAGAAATGGCGCTAAATGTATGTAGCTCCACTTTTTATGAGCTGCAGGATTTTGTATGATTTGACAGGTGAAGTTGGAGAGCAGATCAGACTTAACAAGGTACCCCTGCCAAATCTGATTGGTATTCCACCAGCATGTATTTTTAAGTTTGCATAAAACCAATTGATTCCTATGGGACCTGCCTAACTTTTACACCTGGAAAAAGTTGGCAGAGTCCAAAGGAATCCATTGTGGATGGCTCCCAGAATCGTTAATTGTGGGAGTGATTTACACTTTTCCAGACACGTAGTGATAAAGTAAAGAGCAAAGGCAATTTTTGCCTGTGTTTTACTCTTTACTTTTACAGTACTTGGTGCAAACAATTAAAATTAATGAATGGCCCCTTTCACAAACAAAAAGTGCAAACAGGAGGATTCAGATCTGTACAATTTAGGATTCAAAACAAAATGCCCCCCTTAATCTTTTCATCAACATGTTTGTACAATGATGAATACATTGTCAGGTTGTTATATCATGTGACTTGTGCATTTTTAAAGTAATCTGTATACAATTTAGTATGATTTTAGTTATTCAAAGCCAATGTTTAAGACATGTGTACCAACTTGAGCTTGGAAGATGTGCGGTCAAGTATCTAATTTCAGGCTACGCTCAAATTATGGCTTTATGACCGGACCAGAGTGTGTGATCCTGGGCATATTTTTTTTATTTCACTATGCCTTACCTGTTAAAATTAGGTGCCCCTAGAAGGGATTCAGTTCTCATTATAAGCTATTCCAAAAAACCTCACTCATGGTTTCATAGATGAGCAGCAGAGGGATTAGGACACATATACATCCAACTGTGAAAATATCCAGGCCACATTTATTCAACACAATTTTGTCATTCAATAGCAAATCAAAGTAAACACATCAAACAAAGAGTCATCATGGACAATCAAGCGATACCAGGAGGCCGCGAGCCCCTCAACCAGCACTGTCTGCCTCCTGATGCAGACCTTACAGCCCTAGCACTCATGTGCACTCTCAACTCAATTAAAATCTGCTGCATGCATGCAACAAAAAATAAGATTTTGTGTTTAAAATTGTAAATTGGAAAGGAGGGGGCGTTGTGGAATGGGTGGGTGAAGGGAGGATTGTATACATATGTATGTTATTGGAGGCTATGTTGTGTTAACATCAACAAGACTACCAGTATTGATTGGACATGGTATGTTCTGTTCTTGAAATTTAAAGAAGTTTGAAAAATGTAATTTTGTAGGAAACAAAATCTCCTATTCCTTGCTTCAGTATTCTGGGCGGGTCTATCGTTCACAACAAGATGGATTGACCACAACCATCTCCTCTGGGGCCTGCTGGGAGTAGCCACAGTGCTCAGGAAGGTATTGCTGGACGGACACCATCTGACATGGTAGAAAGACTGGGGGTCTCACTGCTCAGCCCTCTCAGAGGAGGAGGAGGCATCACTCTAAATTCTCCCAAGCCAGGCCAGGAAAGGCATGCTGGGTGCTGGTGTGAATAGGTGGTAGGGGAGGTAAATGGGAACGGTGGTTAGGGCAGCTGAAGGAAGGTGACTGGATGGTGAAAGGTGAAGGAGGATCAGATATAACAGAAAGGGGAGAGCAGATGGGAAGGGAAGATAGGTAGATTTATGTTGCAACACTATTTTCCTTGCTTCTCTTTTGCTATGAAAAGTGGTTCATAGAGCGGTGCAAATGTATTTTTATAGATCTGGGAAGACATGTTTTGCTGGATCACGGATCTGGGAAATCTAGATCAATGTCAGCACTTTGTTGAGGGTACCCCTAGACCCATACCCAAAGGAATGTGGGCCCCCCTGATCACAACCCTGGCCCACCCAGATGAACATTTCTGGAGCTGGGCCTAGTGCTGGCTTTAAACACCCTCTGGGAACCTATTGGTTGCCCCAGTGCCCTCATTATCCACATCTGGATGGGTTTACCTCCATCTCTTGTTTTGGATTTTATAGTACTGTTTGTCCACAATCCAAGTGCTAACTCAACTTGGGGTTCATATCTGCTTGCAATGTATTTTTCCTCAGTACCAGAAAATGAAAGACAAATATTAGCTTCAGCCTTGATGCCAAGGAAGCTTTTGATGATTTTTCAGTTTTACATAGGTGGAACAGCTGGCATCGATACCACTGGGAGTCAAGGTGGCAATGGACCTGCTGCATGGAACTAGCTAATTGCTGATGTTTACACACATTCCAGTAAGAAGGATGCTCAGTGGTCTACTTCATCTTTTTCACAGCAGTGCAGCAATATAAGATATTCAGAAAATGCAACTGTTTAGAATTTTCTTTGCGCCTGGTCAAGGCCCCCTGCAGGACTGCTCTCTCCACAAGCTTCTATATTAATTATTTTCTGCAAAGTGACGTTTTTCTCATAAAAAAGAAGCATTCATCCTTCGCACTTCATGACATGTTTTCAAACCCCATGTGGATCCTTTCAAAAGGACAGGCTTACACTTTATATTTCATCTTAAAAGAAAGGATCTAGAAAGTATCCATTTTCAAAATGCACCAGATAGCTCTTTTGTGTGTTTGAAAAAAAACACATTTTTTGATGATCTTTTGACTATTGTGTGGCATAAAGGGGGCTCCTAATTTACTTTACGGAAAATCCATTCTTGGAAAACAGTTCTCTCTTTTGCATCTGGAACTCACGTTTGCACAATGGAATACATATTGGAACAGCGGCAGTATAGTTAAGATTGCATGAAGCTTTACATAGGAACATGCGCAAATGCTCTCCTATAAACGTTATGTTCACATCCATAAAATATCACCAAATTCGGCATGCAAATGACCTGGCCAAATCCAAACACACGTACTGTTTAGGGCAATCGTAAACCAATCTGATTTGGCTTTCAAATGTTAGGTTCTCGGCTTGGCCTTCAGCTGAAGTAGTTCATGCTGCAAATGTTTGAAAATTGCATCAGCCAAACACAAGACATTCCATTTGTAAGGCCAAAAAGTAGCAATATGTCTAGATATGGGAAATAGGTACGAAGTGCTAAACAACATGAAGTTTATACCTCTGAACAGAACCATCTGCACAGGAGCACACAGGGCACATATTCACTTGTTAGTCAGAAGATGTGCACGATGAGCTGAGGGATACAGGGAAGTGATGGATATGCTGTGGAATGTAAACTATCACCGACAGCATCCAGCCCACAGCACCCCTCTCACTCCATTCACCAACCACCCACTGACATGAACATGGCAAAGACAATGCATTGATAATATATTTAATGGCATAAGGCCCGAAACATTAAATAAATAATATACTGTGCAACACACTACATAGTAACGCAAAAAAAGGTTCACTGCACCACAAAAGACAAATGATCCAGTATACATTTGCAAAAATTAGAGATGCTATATTAATTTAAATAAAGCCCTTGTCCCTGGGACAAATATGTGCCATTGCTGTAGATGTTGAAATGGTAGATATTTTGTGATCATGCACGTGTTCACATTCCGGCTTGCATTGCTATTCTGGCAATCTTCTGCTAGGTATCTGACCCATAGTTTGCATGTTGCATTACACGACAAATCAATATGGCACAATGGAAACTACATATACAAATACTCCAGGACAGCCCTCAATTGCTGCAGAATATCCATACTCTTCATATAACCAAGTTCATTGCCACCAACGTGGGGGAAAAGCACATATGGATCATCACATCATCACTTTCACAATTACAAGCCCTCAAATAGGTGACGATCCTGTTTAGCCTCAAAGTGTCCATGCCTGTGGATGTTGCAACCACGCTCTGCTTCCCATCTGACACCAATTATCATCAGAAAACATGGCATTCTAAAGCACCCTCCTGCCACAAGTTGTGGAGCATTTCAATAACCTAAAACAAATGCAATAATATACATGACAAAGAGACACCCTTCAACACCCGAAAGGAGTACCAACACCTCAAAAGGAAAGTCATTACACATGTCACACCAACAAAACTCCACTCACACACTTTTGTTGATTGCAAATTCAAACGTCTGGTCGGCAGAATATAAAGTATAATGCACATTAGCAAATTAGCAAGTTAAACAGCAATATGTGACTTGTGGTACAAAGGTACGCGCACATCAGCAAACGATGAATATGGAAAGTATATATTATGACGCACCAGTTAAACACTTAATGCAACATGTGGCATGTGCACACATGCACGACATCTTCAAGTGACAGCCCATTTAGACAGACTGCCTTGAGTAACTATGTATATTTGATAGCCATTAACACACCCAAACTCATACCATCTGGTTGTTTGGCATGCTTTTGTGCTCTCCAACTTGTCACACCACACGCATTATCTAAACAATTGCTCAGCAGGCCTTCATAGCCCCGAAAACAACAACTAACCATAGGTTATCACTTCGTATCAATGACACACTTATGTATACATTGATACTCTCTTACATACAAGATAATTAATCACATTCCAAATTCAAAATTAGCTGTATATCAGATAAAATATCGTTTTCCGTACAAGCATAAACATAACTATTATTAACCTATATGTTAATATTTAAGATATGATGTTCTGATTTCCAAAGCACCAGTTAGACATCTCTCAGCTGCAAAACATGCAAACAGATCAGTAAGCATTTATCAGAACAGGTCGACATTGTCTAAAGTGACCATAATTGAGTACCAGAAAAAAGGTTCTTGATCTCAGAACAGCATACATTGAACAAAAAAGTGTACAATTCAACAGGTCCTCCCTAACATTTGAGTGATGTATATCAATCATCTTAAAACGTATTGTTTCCTCCTTTTCTTTTACAGGATGTCTGCCAAATTAAACATGCTCCAATATTCCAATTACAACAGTCAGACTGGCAAGTACAGCTCAAGGTGAAAAAAAACAACCGACAAAGAGAGTAACCCACACAAAATGTTAATGTTACCATCGCCATCACACACACACACACACACACACACACACACACACACATACACACAAGCCAAAGTCCCAACTCATTAGCGAGGAGGGGGAGTGTGCACCAGCATGCGCCAGCCATGTGTGCTAAACAGCATTCTGGCGCGCCGCGTATTCATGGATTTCCCAAGCCATTTACAGCTATGGCGCAGCGAACATCCTGCAGAGCCAGTTACGCCCCCAAGAACACCCATTGCGCAAGGAAAAGCCATAGAAATCCTCAATAGGCCGCAAAGGGCCGCGCTAACCCTGGACCAGTTTACAGGTCCCCTACACTGTAATCGCGTGAAAAACTATGCATACCCCACTCGCAGCAGACAAAACACGTGAAAAAGTACTCACGCACCCCCTTGAATACATGTACCCCACTCGCAGCAGCTAAAACGTGTAAAAATCAATTCCCGCACCCCCATGAATACACGTACTCCGCCTGTGCCAGGCAAATTGCATGAAAAAAGTCCCCCTGTGGTGTGGGCTGTCTACGGGTCATGGTCAGTAGTGATGGGCTGCCTGCGGGACATGCCCAGGGATGTATGGTGGTCCCTCGTGGTGTGGGCTGCCTGCAGGGCATGGTCAGGGTTGATGGGCTGCTTGCAGGTCATGGTCAGGGTGGATGGGCTGCCTGCGGGCATGCAAGGGGTGTATGGTGTTCCCCCGTGGTGTGGGCTGCCTGCAGGGCCTGGGCAGTGGTGATGGGCTGCATGCAGGTCATGGTCAGGGATGTAGTGGGGGGCCTTTGGTATGGGCTGCCTGCAGGGGGTGAATGTGGCTGCACACCACACTGGTGCATGAATCTGGGGGTACGCGAGTGAGCTGTCCACGCGATTTTACTTGCACGAGCGGGACACGTGTATTTCGGGGTATGTGAGTGAGCTTTACACGTGATTTTGCTGGCGGGTGCAGGGTACGTGCATTTTGGGGTACGCGAGTGAGCTTACACGCGATTTCACTGGCGGGAGCGGGATACATGTATTCTGGGGTACGCGAGTGAGCTGTACACACCATTTTGCTGGTATGATCGGGGTACATGTATTTCGGGGTACGCGAGTGAGCTAACATGTGATTTCGCTGCTGGGAGTGGGGTATGTGTATTTTGGGGTATGCGAGTGAGCTTTACACATAATTTCACTGGCAGGAGCGAGTTACGTGTATTCAGTGGTACGCAAGTGAGCTGTCCACGCGATTTCACTGGTGCAAATGGGGTACGTGTATTCCAGGGTACGCAAATGAGCTTTACACGTGATTTTGCTGGTGGGAGTGGGCTATGTGTATTTCGCGGTACGCGAGTGAGCTTTACATGACATTTTATTGGTGGGAGTGGGGTATGTGTATTCTGGGGTACGCAAGTGAGCTGTCCACGCAATTTCGCTGGCGCAAGTGGGGTACAAGTATTCCGGGGTACGCGAGTGAGCTTTACACGTGATTTCGCTGGCAGGAGCGGGCTATGTGTATTCCGGGGTTAAGCGAGTGAGTTGTCCATGTGGTTACAGTGGTGGGAGTGGGGTACATGTATTCCGGGGTACGCGAGTGAGCTTTACATGTGATTTCACTGGCGGGAGCGGGTTACGTGTATTCCGGGGTAAGCGAGTGACCTGTCCATGCGATTTCGTTGATGAGAGCGGGATACGTGTATTCCGGGGTACGCGGGTGAGCTTTACATGCAATTTCGCTGGTGGCAGCGGGCTACGTGTGTTCCGGGGTACGCAAGTGAGCTTTACATGTGATTTCACTGGCAGGAGCGGAGTACATGTATTCCGGGGTAAGCGAGTGAGCTGTCCATGTGACTTTGCTGGCGGGAGCGGAGTATGTGTATTCTGGGGTACGTGAGTGAGCTTTACACGTGATTTTGCTGGTGGGAGTGGGGTACGTGTATTCCGAGGTATGCGAGTGAGCTGTCCACGTGATTTCACTGGTGCGAGCAGGGTACGTGTATTCCGGGGTACGCGAGTGAGCTGTCCATGTGATTTTGCTGGCGGGAGTGTGGTACGTGTATTCCGGGGTATGCGAGTGAGCTTTACACGTGATTTCGCTGGCGAGAGCGGGGTACGTGTATTCCGGGGAAAGCGAGTGAGCTGTCCACGCGATTTCGCTGGTGGGAGTGGGGTACGTGTATTCCAGGGTAAGCGAGTGAGCTGTCCACGCGATTTCGCTGGTGGGAAAGGGGTATGTGTATTCCGGGGTAAGCGAGTGAGCTGTCCACGCGATTTCGCTGGTGGGAGCGGAGTACGTGTATTCCGGGGTAAGCGAGGGAGCTGTCCATGTGATTTTGCTGGCGGGAGCAGGGTATGTGTATTCTGGGGTACGTGAGTGAGCTTTACAAGCAATTTCGCTGGTGGGAGCGGGGTACGTGTATTCCGGGATATACGAGTGAGCTGTCCACGTGATTTCGCTGGTGTGAGCGGGGTATGTGTATTCTGGGGTAGGCGTGTGAGCTTTACATATGATTTCGCTGGTGGGAGCGGGGTACGTGTATTCCAGGGTAAGCGAGTGAGCTGTCCACGTGATTTGCTGGCGGCAGTGTGGTACGTGTATTCTGGGGTATGTGAGTGAGCTGTCCATGTGACTTTGCTGGCGGGAGCGGGGTATGTGTATTCTGGGGTACGTGAGTGAGCTTTACATGCGATTTCGCTGGCGGGAGCGGAGTACGTGCATTCCGGGGTAAGCGATTGAGCTGTCCATGTGACTTTGCTGGCGGGAGTGGGGTACGTGTATTCCGGGGTACGCGAGTGAGCTTTACAGGTGATTTCACTGGCGGGAGCGGAGTATGTGTATTCCGGGGTAAGCGAGTGAGCTGTCCATGTGACTTTGCTGGCGGAAGAGGGGTATATGTATTCTGGGGTACGTGAGTGAGCTTTACACGTGATTTCGCTGGTGGGAGCAGGGTACGTGTATTCTGGGGTATGCAAGTGAGCTGTCCACTTGATTTCACTGGTGTGAGCGCGGTACGTGCATTCCGGGGTATGCGAGTGAGCTTTCCACATGATTTTGCTGGCGGGAGCTGGGTACGTGTATTCCAGGGTAAGCGAGTGAGCTGTCCATGTGATTTTGCTGGCGGGAGTGGGGTACGTGTATTCCAGGGTATGCGAGTGAGCTTTACACGTGATTTCGCTGGCGGGAGCGGGGTACGTGTATTCCGGGGTAAGCGAGTGACCTGTCCATGTGACTTTGCTGGCGGGAGCAGGGTATGTGTATTCTGGGGTACGTGAGTGAGCTTTACATGCGATTTCGCTGGCGGGAGCGGAGTACGTGTATTCTGGGGTAAGCGAGTGAGCTGTCCATGTGACTTTGCTGGCGGGAGTGGGGTACGTGTATTCCGGGGTACGCGAGTGAGCTTTACACGTGATTTCATTAGCGGGAGCGGAGTACGTGTATTCCGATGTAAGCGAGTGAGCTGTCCATGTGACTTTGCTGGCGGGAGCAGGGTATGTGTATTCTGGGGTACGTGAGTGAGCTTTACACGTGATTTTGCTGGTGGGAGCAGGGTATGTGTATTCTGGGGTATGCGAGTGAGCTGTCCATGTGATTTCACTGGTGTGAGCGCTGTACGTGTATTCCGGGGTATGCGAGTGAGCTTTACACATGATTTTGCTGGCGGGAGCTGGGTACGTGTATTCCAGGGTAAGCGAGAGAGCTGTCCATGTGATTTCGCTGGTGGGAGTGGGGTACGTGTATTCCGGGGTATGCGAGTAAGCTTTACACAATATTTTGCTGGGGGGAGTGGAGTACGTGTATTCCGGTTTAAGCGAGTGAGCTGTTCATGTGACTTTGCTGGCGGGAGCGGGGTATGTGTATTCTGGGGTACGTGAGTGAGCTTTACACGTGATTTCGCTGGTGGGAGCAGAGTACGTGTATTTCAGGGTAAGCGAGTGAGCTGCCCAGGTGACTTTGCTGGCGGGAGTGGGGTACGTGTATTCCAGGGTACGCGAGTGAGCTTTACACGTGATTTCACTGGTGGGAGCAGAGTACGTGTATTCCGGGGTAAGCGAGTGAGCTGTCCATGTGACCTTGCTGGCGGGAGCGGGGTATGTGTATTCTGGGGTACGTGAGTGAGCTTGATACGCGATTTCACTTGTGGGAGTAGGGTACGTGTATTCCAGGGTATGCGAGCGAGCTTTACACGTGATTTTGCTGGTGGGAGCTGGGTACGTGTATTCCAGGGTAAGCGTGATTTCGCTGGTGGGAGTGTGGTACGTGTATTCCGGGGTATGCGAGTGAGCTTTACACGTGATTTCACTGGCAGGAGCGGAGTACGTGTATTCTGGGGTAAGCGAGTGAGCTGTCCACGTGATTTTGCTGGCGGGAGTGCGTTACATGTATTCCGGGGTATGCGAGTGAGCTTTACACGTGATTTCACTGGCGGGAGCGGGGTACGTGTATTCCGGGGTAAGCGAGTGAGCTTTACACGTGATTTCACTGGCAGGAGCGGAGTACGTGTATTCTGGGGTAAGCGAGTGAGCTGTCCACGTGATTTTGCTGGCGGGAGTGCGTTACATGTATTCCGGGGTATGCGAGTGAGCTTTACACGTGATTTCACTGGCGGGAGCGGGGTACGTGTATTCCGGGGTAAGCGAGTGAGCTGTCCACGTGATTTTGCTGGTGGGAGCGGGGTATGTGTATATCGGGGTAAGCGAGTGAGCTGTCCACGCGATTTCGCTGGTGGGAGTGGGGTACGTGTATTCCGGGGTAAGCGAGTGAGCTGTCCACGCGATTTCGCTGGTGTTAGCGGAGTACGTGTATTCCGGGGTAAGCGAGTGAGCTGTCCATGTGATTTTGCTGGCGGGAGCAGGGTATGTGTATTCTGGGGTATGTGAGTGACCTTTACACGCAATTTCGCTGTGGGAGCGGGGTACGCGTATTTCGGGATATGCGAGTGAGCTGTCCACGTGATTTCGCTGGTGTGAGCGGGGTATGTGTATTCCAGGGTAAGCGAGTGAGCTGTCCACATGATTTTGCTGGCGGGAGTGGGGTACGTGTATTCCGGGGTATGCGAGTGAGCTTTACATGCGGTTTCGTTGCCGGGAGCAGGGTACGTGTATTCCGGGGTAAGCGAGTGAGCTGTCCATGTGACTTTGATGGCGGGAGCGGGGTATGTGTATTCTGGGGTACGTTAGTGAGCTTTACATGCGATTTCGCTGGTGGGAGCGGAGTACGTGTATTCCGGGGTAAGCGAGTGAGCTGTCCATGTGACTTTGCTGGTGGGAGGGGGGTACGTGTATTCCGGGGTATGCGATTGGGCTTTACACGTGATTTCACTGGCAGGAGCAGAGTACGTGTATTCGGGGGTAAGTGAGTGAGCTGTCCATGTGACTTTGCTGGCGGGAGTGGGGTACGCGTATTCCGGGGTACACGAGTGAGCTTTACACGTGATTTCACTGGTGTGAGCGGGGTATGTGTATTCCAGGGTAAGCGAGTGAGCTGTCCACATGATTTTGCTGGCGGGAGTGGGGTACGTGTATTCCGGGGTATGCGAGTGAGCTTTACATGCGATTTCGTTGGCGGGAGCAGGGTACGTGTATTCCGGGGTAAGCGAGTGAGCTGTCCATGTGACTTTGATGGCGGGAGTGGGGTATGTGTATTCTGGGGTACGTTAGTGAGCTTTACATGCGATTTCGCTGGTGGGAGCGGAGTACGTGTATTCCGGGGTAAGCGAGTGAGCTGTCCATGTGACTTTGCTGGCGGGAGTGGGGTACGTGTATTCCGGGGTATGCGATTGGGCTTTACACGTGATTTCACTGGCAGGAGCAGAGTACGTGTATTCCGGGGTAAGTGAGTGAGCTGTCCATGTGACTTTGCTGGCGGGAGTGGGGTACGCGTATTCCGGGGTACACGAGTGAGCTTTACACGTGATTTCACTGGCGGGAGCGGAGTACATGTATTCCGGGGTACGCGAGTGAGCTGTCCATGTGACTTTGCTGGCGGGAGAGGGGTATGTGTATTCTGGGGTATGTGAGTGAGCTTTACATGCGATTTCGTTGGCGGGAGCAGGGTACGTGTATTCCGGGGTAAGCGAGTGAGCTGTCCATGTGACTTTGATGGCGGGAGTGGGGTATGTGTATTCTGGGGTACGTTAGTGAGCTTTACATGCGATTTCGCTGGTGGGAGCGGAGTACGTGTATTCCGGGGTAAGCGAGTGAGCTGTCCATGTGACTTTGCTGGCGGGAGTGGGGTACGTGTATTCCGGGGTATGCGATTGGGCTTTACACGTGATTTCACTGGCAGGAGCAGAGTACGTGTATTCCGGGGTAAGTGAGTCAGCTGTCCATGTGACTTTGCTGGCGGGAGTGGGGTACGCGTATTCCGGGGTACACGAGTGAGCTTTACACGTGATTTCACTGGCGGGAGCGGAGTACATGTATTCCGGGGTACGCGAGTGAGCTGTCCATGTGACTTTGCTGGCGGGAGAGGGGTATGTGTATTCTGGGGTATGTGAGTGAGCTTTCCACGTGATTTCGCTGGTGGGAGCAGGGTACGTGTATTCTGGGGTATGCGAGTGAGCTGTCCACGTGATTTCACTGGTGTGAGCGTGGTACGTGTATTCCGGGGTATGCGAGTGAGCTTTACACATGATTTTGCTGGCAGGAGCTGGGTACGTGTATTCCAGGGTAAGAGAGTGAGCTGTCCACGTGATTTCGCTGGTGGGAGTGGGGTACGTGTATTCCAGGGTACGCGAGTGAGCTTTACATGTGATTTTGCTGGTGGGAGCGGGGTAAGTGTATTCCAGGGTAAGCGAGTGAGCTGTCCACGTGATTTTGCTGGCGGGAGTGGGGTACGTGTATTCCGTGGTATGCGAGTGAGTTTTACACGCGATTTCGCTGGCGGGAGCGGAGTACGTGTATTCTGGGGTAAGCGAGTGAGCTGTCCATGTGACTTTGCTGGCGGGAGTGGGGTACGTGTATTCCGGGGTACGCGAGTGAGCTTTACACGTGATTTCATTAGCGGGAGCGGAGTACGTGTATTCCGATGTAAGCGAGTGAGCTGTCCATGTGACTTTGCTGGCGGGAGCAGGGTATGTGTATTCTGGGGTACGTGAGTGAGCTGTACACGTGATTTTGCTGGTGGGAGCAGGGTACGTGTATTCTGGGGTATGCGAGTGAGCTGTCCATGTGATTTCACTGGTGTGAGCGCTGTACGTGTATTCCGGGGTATGCGAGTGAGCTTTACACATGATTTTGCTGGCGGGAGCTGGGTACGTGTATTCCAGGGTAAGCGAGTGAGCTGTCCATGTGATTTCGCTGGTGGGAGTGGGGTACATGTATTCCGGGGTATGCGAGTAAGCTTTACACAATATTTTGCTGGGGGGAGTGGAGTACGTGTATTCCGGTTTAAGCGAGTGAGCTGTTCATGTGACTTTGCTGGCGGGAGCGGGGTATGTGTATTCTGGGGTACGTGAGTGAGCTTTACACGTGATTTCGCTGGTGGGAGCAGAGTACGTGTATTTCGGGGTAAGCGAGTGAGCTGCCCATGTGACTTTGCTGGCGGGAGTGGGGTACGTGTATTCCAGGGTACGCGAGTGAGCTTTACACGTGATTTCACTGATGGGAGCGGAGTACGTGTATTCCGGGGTAAGCGAGTGAGCTGTCCATGTGACCTTGCTGGCGGGAGCGGGGTATGTGTATTCTGGGGTACGTGAGTGTGCTTGATACGCGATTTCACTTGTGGGAGTAGGGTACGTGTATTCCAGGGTATGCGAGCGAGCTTTACACGTGATTTTGCTGGTGGGAGCTGGGTACGTGTATTCCAGGGTAAGCGTGATTTCGCTGGTGGGAGTGTGGTACGTGTATTCCGGGGTATGCGAGTGAGCTTTACACGTGATTTCACTGGCAGGAGCGGAGTACGTGTATTCTGGGGTAAGCGAGTGAGCTGTCCACGTGATTTTGCTGGCGGGAGTGCGTAACATGTATTCCGGGGTATGCGAGTGAGCTTTACACGTGATTTCACTGGCGGGAGCGGGGTACGTGTATTCCGGGGTAAGCGAGTGAGCTGTCCACGTGATTTTGCTGGTGGGAGCGGGGTATGTGTATATCGGGGTAAGCGAGTGAGCTATCCATGCGATTTTGCTGGTGGGAGCGGGGTACGTGTATATCGGGGTAAGCGAGTGAGCTGTCCACGCGATTTCGCTGGTGGGAGTGGGGTACGGGTATTCCAGGGTAAGCGAGTGAGCTGTCCACGCGATTTTGCGGGTGTTAGCGGAGTACGTGTATTCCGGGGTAAGCGAGTGAGCTGTCCATGTGATTTTGCTGGCGGGAGCAGGGTATGTGTATTCTGGGGTATGTGAGTGACCTTTACACGCAATTTCGCTGTGGGAGCGGGGTACGCGTATTCCGGGATATGCGAGTGAGCTGTCCACGTGATTTCGCTGGTGTGAGCGGGGTATGTGTATTCCAGGGTAAGCGAGTGAGCTGTCCACATGATTTTGCTGGCGGGAGTGGGGTACGTGTATTCCGGGGTATGCGAGTGAGCTTTACATGCGATTTCGTTGGCGGGAGCAGGGTACGTGTATTCCGGGGTAAGCGAGTGAGCTGTCCATGTGACTTTGATGGCGGGAGCGGGGTATGTGTATTCTGGGGTACGTTAGTGAGCTTTACATGCGATTTCGCTGGTGGGAGCGGAGTACGTGTATTCCGGGGTAAGCGAGTGAGCTGTCCATGTGACTTTGCTGGTGGGAGTGGGGTACGTGTATTCCGGGGTATGCGATTGGGCTTTACACGTGATTTCACTGGCAGGAGCAGAGTACGTGTATTCCGGGGTAAGTGAGTGAGCTGTCCATGTGACTTTGCTGGCGGGAGTGGGGTACGCGTATTCCGGGGTACACGAGTGAGCTTTACACGTGATTTCACTGGTGTGAGCGGGGTATGTGTATTCCAGGGTAAGCGAGTGAGCTGTCCACATGATTTTGCTGGCGGGAGTGGGGTATGTGTATTCCGGGGTATGCGAGTGAGCTTTACATGCGATTTCGTTGGCGGGAGCAGGGTACGTTTATTCCGGGGTAAGCGAGTGAGCTGTCCATGTGACTTTGATGGCGGGAGCGGGGTATGTGTATTCTGGGGTACGTTAGTGAGCTTTACATGCAATTTCGCTGGTGGGAGCGGAGTACGTGTATTCCGGGGTAAGCGAGTGAGCTGTCCATGTGACTTTGCTGGCGGGAGTGGGGTACGTGTATTCCGGGGTATGCGATTGGGCTTTACACGTGATTTCACTGGCAGGAGCAGAGTACGTGTATTCCGGGGTAAGTGAGTCAGCTGTCCATGTGACTTTGCTGGCGGGAGTGGGGTACGCGTATTCCGGGGTACACGAGTGAGCTTTACACGTGATTTCACTGGCGGGAGCGGAGTACATGTATTCCGGGGTACGCGAGTGAGCTGTCCATGTGACTTTGCTGGCGGGAGAGGGGTATGTGTATTCTGGGGTATGTGAGTGAGCTTTAGAGCTTTACACGTGATTTCGCTGGTGGGAGCAGGGTACGTGTATTCTGGGGTATGTGAGTGAGCTGTCCACGTGATTTCACTGGTGTGAGCGTGGTACGTGTATTCCGGGGTATGCGAGTGAGCTTTACACATGATTTTGCTGGCAGGAGCTGGGTACGTGTATTCCAGGGTAAGAGAGTGAGCTGTCCACGTGATTTCGCTGGTGGGAGTGGGGTACGTGTATTCCAGGGTACGCGAGTGAGCTTTACATGTGATTTTGCTGGTGGGAGCGGGGTAAGTGTATTCCAGGGTAAGCGAGTGAGCTGTCCACGTGATTTTGCTGGCGGGAGTGGGGTACGTGTATTCCGTGGTATGCGAGTGAGTTTTACACGCGATTTCGCTGGCGAGAGCGGGGTACGTGTATTCCGGTGTACGCGAGTGAGCTTTACACGTGATTTCACTGGCAGGAGCAGAGTACGTGTATTCCGGGGTAAGCGAGTGAGCTATCCATGTGACTTGGCTGGCGGGAGCGGGGTATGTGTATTCTGGGGTACATGAGTGAGCTTTACATGCGATTTCGGTGGCGGGAGCAGAGTACGTGTATTTCGGGGTAAGCGAGTGAGCTGTCCATGTGACTTTGGTGGCGGGAGTGGGGTACGTGAATTCCGGGGTACGCGAATGAGCTTTACACGTGATTTCACTGGCGGGAGCGGAGTACGTGTATTCCGGGGTAAGCGAGTGAGTTGTCCATGTGACTTTGCTGGCGGGAGCGGGGTATGTGCATTCTGGGGTACGTGAGTGAGCTTTACATGCAATTTCGCTGGCGGGAGCAGAGTACGTGTATTTCGGGGTAAGCCAGTGAACAGTCCATGTGACTTTGCTGGCGGGAGTGGGGTACGTGTATTCCGGGGTACGCGAGTGAGCTTTACACGTGATTTCACTGGTGGGAGCGGAGTACGTGTATTTCGGGGTAAGCGAGTGAGCTGTCCATGTGACATTGCTGGCGGGAGCTGGGTATGTGTATTCCAGGGTAAGCGAGTGAGCTGTCCACGTGATTTCGCTGGTGGGAGTGGGGTATGTGTATTCCGGGGTATGCGATTGAGCTTTACATGTGATTTCACTGGCAGGAGCGGAGTACGTGTATTCCGGGGTAAGCGAGTGAGTTGTCCATGTGACTTTCCTGGCGGGAGCGGGGTATGTGTATTCTGGGGTACGTGAGTGAGCTTTACACGCGATTTCACTGGTGGGAGCGGAGTACGTGTATTCCGGGGTAAGCGAGTGAGCTGTCCATGTGACTTTGCTGGCGGGAGCGGGTTATGTGTATTCTGGGGTACGTGAGTGAGCTTTACACGTGATTTCGCTTGTGGGAGTGCGGTACGTGTATTCCGGGGTATGCGAGTGAGCTTTACACGTGATTTTGCTGGTGGGAGCTGGGTACGTGTATTCCAGGGTAAGCGAGTGAGCTGTCCACGCGATTTCGCTGGTGGGAGCGGGGTACGTGTATTCCGGGGTAAGCGAGTGAGCTGTCCACGCGATTTCGCTGGTGGGAGCGGAGTACGTGTATTCCGGGGTAAGAGAGTGAGCTGTCCGTGTGATTTTGCTGGCGGGAGCAGGGTATGTGTATTCTGGGGTACGTGACTGAGCTTTACATGCAATTTCGCTGGTGGGAGCGGGGTACGTGTATTCCAGGATATGCGAGTGAGCTGTCCACGTGATTTCGCTGGTTTGAGAGGGGTATGTGTATTTCGGGGTATGCGAGTGAGCTTTACATGCGATTTCGCTGGCGGGAGCGGGGTACGTGTATTCCGGGGTAAGCGAGTGAGCTGTCCATGTGACTTTGCTGGCGGGAGCAGGGTATGTGTATTCTGGGGTACGTGAGTGCGCTTTACATGCGATTTCGCTGGCGGGAGCGGAGTACTTTTATTCCGGGGTAAGCGAGTCAGCTGTCCATGTGACTTTGCTGGCGGGAGTGGGGTACGTGTATTCCGGGGTACGTGAGTGAGCTTTACATGTGATTTCACTGACGGGAGTGGAGTACGTGTATTCCGGGGTAAGCGAGTGAGCTGTCCATGTGACTTTGCTGGCGGGAGAGGGGTATGTGTATTCTGGGGTACGTGAGTGAGCTTTACACGTGATTTCGCTGGTGGGAGCATGGTATGTGTATTCTGGGGTATGCGAGTGAGCTGTCCACGTGATTTCACTGGTGTGAGAGCGGTACATGTATTCCGGGGTATGCGAGTGAGCTTTACACATGATTTTGCTGGCGGGAGCTGGGTACGTGTATTCCAGGGTAAGAGAGTGAGCTGTCCACGTGATTTCGCTGGTGGGAGTGGGGTACGTGTATTCCGGGGTACGCGAGTGAGCTTTACATGTGATTTCACTGGCGGGAGCAGAGTACGTGTATTCCGGTGTAAGCGAGTGAGCTGTCCATGTGACTTTGTTGGCGGATGCGGGGTATGTGTATTCTGGGGTACGTGAGTGAGCTTTACAAGCGATTTCGCTGGCGGGAGCGGAGTACGTGTATTCCGGGGTAACCGAGTGAGCTGTCCATGTGACTTTGCTGGCGGGAGTGGGGTACGTGTATTCCGGGGTACGTGAGTGAGCTTTACACGTGATTTCACTGGCGGGAGCAGAGTACGTGTATTCCGGGGTAAGCGAGTGAGCTGTCCATGTGACTTTGCTGGCGGGAGCGGGGTATGTGTATTCTGGGGTACGTGAGTGAGCTTTACATGCGATTTCGCTGGCGGGAGCAGAGTACGTGTATTTCGGGGTAAGCGAGTGAACTGTCCATGTGACTTTGCTGGCGGGAGTGGGGTACGTGTATTCCGGGTTACGCGAGTGAGCTTTACACGTGATTTCACTGGTGGGAGCGGAGTACGTGTATTTCGGGGTAAGCGAGTGAGCTGTCCATGTGACTTTGCTGGCAGAAGCGGGGAATGTGTATTCTGGGGTACGTGAGTGATCTTTACACACGATTTCGCTTGTGGGAGTGTGCTACGTGTATTCCGGGGTATGCGAGCGAGCTTTACACGTGATTTTGCTGGTGGGAGCTGGGTATGTGTATTGCAGGGTAAGCGAGTGAGCTGTCCACGTGATTTCGCTGGTGGGAGTGGGGTACGTGTATTCCGGGGTATGCGATTGAGCTTTACACGTTATTTCACTGGCAGGAGTGGAGTACGTGTATTCTGGGGTAAGCGAGTGAGCTGTCCATGTGACTTTGCTGGCGGGAGCGGGGTATGTGTATTCTGGGGTACGTGAGTGAGCTTTACACGTGTACCCATGCCATGAGAGTCTGAAAAGAACCAGCATGCCCATGAATAAATATCCTACAGAGCCACACAGTGGCAACACATGACTGAGCCAATGCTCATAGAGACATGCACAAAATCAATCAGAGTAGACCACACCAATAATGAAGATGTATGAAATGTATTAAAAATAAAACCAAATGACAAAATGAACACCACACATGCAAATGATGAAATAATGAATGCAATATGAAAAAGAAAGTAATATCCAAGGAAAAACTAAAATCCAAGACATGAAAAATGAAAATTGGTCCATTGCCAAAGTCCATACAAATCATAACAAAATTGAAAAGCATAAAAATCCATTAATCCATGGGATAAAAAAAAAAGAAAGTATGTACATGTCCTGAACTATTTAAATGTAAAAAAGAAGGGTCCATGATCCCAAAACAAAATGAAACCTACAGAAAAACCCTGTTTAAAACACAACTATATAGAAAAATGGAAGCAAAGTACATGTACTCCAAATCATAAAAAAACAAAATGAAACCCAAACCTAAATAACTATATAAAAAGTCAACAGGCTAGTCCGACGGCTCACTTTTTGATGTCCTGGGCCAGGGCATCATCAAATTGTTCCCTGGCCTGGAGGCCTCACAGGGATGAAGCCATGGCATCCTCCAACTCCCTGCGAGTTGCTTCAAGGCACAGGACCTGCCTGAAAACCCGCTGAATGGAGTTCTCTGCTCGCCACCACTCTACATCTATTTGTTGGCCCAACTGCTGCCACACAGAAGACACTCCCAATCCTGGGTCCTCCTGCCCGCTGGCCGATGCCTGCCCCCGGGATGTTGATGGCCCCGAGCCATGATGACTCCCACGATGAGCCTACTGCTGCCTCCAATGCAACTTCCTCTGGCACCACAACGGCATCCAGGCTGATGGAATCCTCTGGTGCCGCTGTGCACATGCCCTGCTTGTTGTTGCCTGCACGTCCTCCATTTGCTGGGGTCCAGTTGGTGGGGTGGCCACCCCTGCTGGACCTCCGACTCCCGACTGTGGCAGGGATTTATCCTCTACCAGCCTGGCCGCTGGCTGAGGGGCAGCTCCACAGGGGGCAGAGGTGATAATTGGGCAGGAAGATGGCACGGAGGACGACTGACGCATAGGGGGTTCAGTTGAGGAAGCGGTCGCAAGAAGATCCAGCACACGGAGCAACTCAGTGCCGATGACCTGTCCTAGTAATGCGCCACACCGAAACAGGTATTCGAAATGACGTGCATTGTCCTCACAAGAACCCTGCACGTCATCCCAAATACCACGTTGGCACACCAGCTAGGACAGGCTCAATTGGCCATGGATTGCCACGTCCGCAGGGAGAGGAAGGCCAGTTGTTGTTTGCGCATCCCCTCTCTGAAAACTAGTCTGGACGAAGGCATCCCTGCTGGTGCCGGATGATGCAGTCACATGATCGGGGACAGGATTACACACAGGCACCTCTGCAGCAGCCTGTGCTGCCTCCTGTCCCTGCCCCTGGACTGCACCACTAGCACCAGTGGAATCCCCCCATCCAGGCCCGTGCGTGGGGCTGTCATGGCCTCCTCCTCAACCACACCCCCCACCAACCTGGATTCCCCCAAAATCCCCTGAGGGGGCTAAACTGCCCCTTCTGCTGCCCAGGAGTCCACCTCCAACCTCTGCCTCTTCGACCTTCCCTCAGCAGCTGCGGCTATGGACGAGGCACCAGACTCCTTACTCCCGGAAGAAATTATTACCTCGGAGGGGAGCTGGGCCTTGCATCCCTGGCTGGTGGTTCCACAGCACCGTCTCCATCCTCTTCATCAGTTGACGCTGCAGACAGGGAGAGATAGAACACAGGCCTCAGGGCACTGTACAATGGTCTGATACACACATGTCAGTTGCACATGAGTGACAGTGTGAAATTTCACAGATGGCATCACACTCCCCAACACTCATATCATTTGAACCCACACACATGCACAAATTAACAGGAATCATGCAGCAGGCATGAGCATCCATACACACACAACTGCATGATCATCCAAAGGTTGGCATGATGTCACAAGCAACATGGGGAGTGCCAAACACATGCACACACGCCACCAGACAGACATGCATCTGTACATCTCCACCACCTGTCACAGTGCAATCATCGGCAACTATGTCACACCTGCCAATCGGGTACCTACATGTCTGTGTCACATGCATCCATGGTGTCTCACAGTCACACACATGTCATATACCCACACACACATGTATACCATGCACATACATGAAGGTGGGACCAGCATCCATGTGTCACACCCCAAACTTGGCTGAGTAGATACATAGGCATGCAAACATGTGTGCATCTTCACATACAGTTGTGCATCATATTTTGGTACACATACACCACTAATGTGCATGACACATGAATGGACTCACATGCAGCATGGTCATGTCCCTGCACATACACATCCATACATGGGCCATGTCAGACATATGTCCAAGCTGCTGTCATGATTCCTGCCCTCATGTCCCCAGCCCTCCATGATGTCAGGCTGGAGCCAGGCCACGATCACCTACATGGCCCTCAAGGGCCTCTCCATCCCTCCAAAGACCCACTTTTAGTCAGACTTGGCGCTTGTGGTACCAGACTCACTCACTCCCATAGGATAACTTTGGGGATTGGACTTGTAGTGCATTGATAGGGGACAAGATGGATGCCCCCACATATTTCGGTTCCCAGAACTGCATGTGCAGTATAGTCTTTTGGGTGTGGTTCAGCCCAGAGACACCTGGGATACCCAGAGACTATTTAAGCCACGGCCAGGCTGAGAAACATGCTTTGTGTTTTCTGCAGCGTGATACTCACCGTGTTCGGATCGGTGTCCAGTAGGCCTGCATCTTTCTTCTGCGCTCAGCTCCTGCAAGAACAAGAACACCGTTAGGAACAGCCTTACCTTGTGGTGCTTCTGCCCATCATTAATCGCTTCTTCTGTTCTGCGGGCATCTTCAGCGGTGTCATTCCCATCCCGGCACGCCGCTTCCTAAGGAAAAGCGAAAATAACAGAAAAAAGGCATTAGTAAGCATTCAGCAAATCTTTGCTTATTTTTAAAGACTGTACGAGCTTGAAACGCTTACCTGAATCCCAGCCGCTCTGGGGAAATCTGTCTCTGGAACTTCTCATCGATCTGCAAGAGGGAAAAAGCACTCCAGGTTAGCGTGGAAACAACTAGAGGTGCCGCATACCGCGCTTACTCACCACATTTCTTCTTCATAACCGGCATCCACGCTGAAAACGTCGCGGCACCTAAAAGACACAGAAAAAGAACTCAGTTCAATACAAATACGAAAGGGTCGCATCGCGCATTGCGCTCTCACTCACCTTCAGCGCTACTCATCTCAGCAGCACGTCGCCATCCACGGACGCCGGCCATTATCTAAGGAAGGAAAGGAACGAAGTTAGAGAACTGTTCAAAAGATTCATTATACTTACCTGTCAGACTCTTGCCAGTGAGTAACTAGGCAGCAACGAGCCCGCATCAATCAATGCGCCCCTGCGCTGAAAGCAGGACGGAGAGCACACTTTCCAAGAAAACAAGGTGAGCTGTGGATCAAAAGGAAAGGTTGGACCCCGGGGAAGAAGGGGTTCAAACACACAGAGACAATAGGGAGTTAATCTCCAGTTGTGTAAACTCCAGGGAAGGGTTAGAGGTCGTAAGAGGTCAGAACAGGCTGAGTGACGTCCCAGTGTATACCAGGTGAGCGTTACAGCTGCACAATCCTGGCACACCTCAACATGCACTGCGTCGAATGAGTATGCATGCACACTTACCGCTCGACTCCAGACAGGTCTGTCTCTCGAGAAGCTGGTGGTGAAGCACTGGGTGAATACATTCCAGGACCCTCATCTGGTCGATAGTAAACTGGACCTTGCACCCCACTGCATCCACTGTGTCGAAGAGGCGCCGGGACTTCCTGAGGTTGCTGGACTTGAAGTCCTCCCAGCGCTTCTGAACGTGCTTCAAGTCGCGGGTTGCCACCCCCTCCGCGTAGATGGCAACCACGATGCTCGACCAGCTCCTCCGTCCTTCCTTGTCGGTGCATGGTCATCTGAAGAGGGCATCATAACGCCCCAGGACTTGCTCCACCAGGATGCCAACTTCTCCAGCTGAGAATCTGAAAGCTCTCTGCCTCTCTGGCAGGGGGTTGCCAGTGGTCTCAGATGGTGTTTGCCCGACATGGCAACCCCTGAGGCATGTGTGGATGGGCATCTGGGTCCTGGGGCTGGCTGTGGAGTGATAGAACACCAGTCGGGAGTCTTCTATTCCAGCAGGGGTGGTCGCAGCAACTGGACCCCTGCAGATGGCTGATGTGCAGGCACCAAATAGCAGGGCACGTTGCCAGCAGGCAGGCAGGCAGCAGCAGATGGCTGGTGGGAGGCTGCTCGGGGTTCTGGGGGGCAGGAAAATGACCTTCTGGGCAGGAGCGTGGTCTGTGTTGTCACATGGCCAGCTTGATGCAGAGTGAATCTGCACATGAAAAATCAGCACGTTTGTGTGAAAATCGAGAAAAGGCCCTTAGCGCGTAAGTGACGTGGCACACGTAGGCGTTGCTGTGTGTAGGGGTTAAAGGTCCGTGTAGGATGCCATTTTCTTGTACGTGCTTTTTATTGTGAATCTTGTACTTCTTGTTGGTTCACACGCGATTACTTCACAACGGTTGCAGTGCGTACTCCTTGTTTACTGAAGCAGAGCTCAATTCTTCTTTTGGTGGGGGTGTTGCCAATGCGCATCTTTTTTACATTCATTTTGCAGACAGATGGTGAGTCACGCATGTATTTTTCCACTGTGGTTGCCCCCGTGTACCCATTCAGAGGTCATTGTAGCCTGTGTGTACCACGTGTATGCATTTTTTGTGTTTCTGGGTGCCACAGCGTACTGCGGGTCCTTCATTCCACACACATGGGCTACCGAGTGGTTGTGTGCATGTTTGTTTTTGTTTTTGGGGTGCCTGAGCATTGCGTGACCTGTCATTTTCCCCCAGGGGTCACAGACAGCCTTGAAAGAGCATCTTTTTACGTTCATTTTCCAGGCAGATGGTGAGTCACACGCGTATTTTTCGACTGTGGTTGCCCCCGTGTGTCGCGTATTGATTCATAGGTCATTGTAGACTGTGTGTACCACGCGTACGCATTTTATGTGTTTCTGGGTGCCACAGCATACTAAGGGTCCTTCATTCCATGCATGTGGGCTACCAAGGGATTGTGTGCACGTTTTTGTTTTTGGAGTGCCTGAGCATTGCGTGACCTGTCATTTTCCCCCAGTGGCCACAGACAGCCTTGCAAGAGCACAGGGGTACGTATTCCATCTAGTACCCTGCCCCCTGCACCCAATTGCCCAGGGCAATTGTTTTCTGCACCTCTCATTCACACAAGAACATCAGTGCCATGGTTGGGAGGCGACCAAGTAGTAAGGGAGGCAAAGATGGCTGACCTCCAAGAGGTGGCTGCGGTAGGGGACGTGGCCAGGATGAGCAGGGTGGCCAAGGTGGCAGTGGCGGGCAACGTGGGCAGGGTGGCCCAAGAGGGCAGTGTGTCCAGGACCATTCGGGGACACTTACGCCCCCCACCCCATTGGGGCATGGAGATGCAGCTGACACCATCCCAGCTCAGGCACTGCTAACCCGGCCCGGATTCGTCACCGAACTGGCACGGGATGACTCACAGGCCGACTTCCATGTCACGAAGTCCAAGCCATGTGTGGCGGTGAAAGTTGCTGTCACCAGACCACGTGGATCTGGGGCAGCAATGTTATCTGCTGCCCTGAGTAGCCAGGGTGAGGAGGCTTTAGGGGCAGCTACAGCTCACTCCACCCTGGCTCTGAGTCACCCAGCCGTGACTGTGTTGGTCCCGGACCGTCACATCAAGGCAGTTGTGCTGCTTGGTCCTGGCAACGGCACCCAGCAGCCAATGCCTGCAGTGAGACCTTTGGTCATTGTGCCATTTCCTGCTTCCAGTGGACAGTACACCTGCGCTTCATCCCCTACAGACCAGAGCTGCATAAGCCACTCAGGGTCCACACCACCTCTCAAGAGGAAGAAGTGTGCTCTTGCGGAACAGGCTGGGACGCCAGACACAGCTCGCCCCTCCGGCACGTCAAGGAAGCAGAGTTTCAATGATGTGGAACTAGAAGCACATGGCAGCGACATGCTGATGACGGCAGGGTGCAAGACTACGACTGCTCAGCGTAGAGCCCACCGGCAATGCATCGCAGACTCGATTAGTTCCCTTGGATTTGTGAAGCGCACAGCTGATGATTGCTCAAAGTGTTGGAATGACCTCAAACGCCAAGCAAAAAGCTAGCGGGCTTCCAATTACACCTCTACTCTGATGACTGGCAGTGGGTCACCACCAGAGGAGGATGAACTCACAGAACATGAGGCAATCGCTGGAGGGTTCATTGCAGAGGATCAGATCCAATGTGTGGGAGACCTACTAAATCTTGAGACAATGTCCGGTGAATGCCCATGCGTTTGTGTCCAGACCATGTGTATGCTGCTTGGGTAATGTGTTCTGATTGAGTGCCAGGTCAGGCTGTGTAGTCATAACTGCTATATGTGACCCATGTAGTGCCTCCAACCCATCCCCTGCCCTTGGGTTTGGGGTTCACTCTATCCCTACTGACCACTGCAAACACTTTGCACATGATGACTGCTCTTGCCTTTAAACTGTCATAATGCCACGACATTGTTAATACAGTTTTTCTCTTTATTCTGCCTGATTGATGGAATCATTTGCATGATAAACGCAGATTTGTGTGCCGTTCTGCCCCAAAATCACCATACTTCAGACAGGGATTTTCACCAACAAAGCTCCACATATGTTCACTTTTTACGCAAATGATTTAATACACATGCACTGCACCCGATCACTTCTGAGCCTTGTTTGAATGTTCAACATGACAATTGACTTGTGTCATGTCCAAGTGACCTACCATTGTTGTATCCATGTGCCTCCCATCACTGTATTTTAACACACGGGCATTGTTGCAGTGTGTGACACGTGTGATTTGTCCCACTCTTTTAAATGTTCTGTTTGATGATATGCGTTTGACGTGGATGGGAGACAGTAGTGATTAACTCCCATCTGGGTGTCCTTGTCAGTTCTGGCATGGCTATGCTACGTGCCATCTGTGTGCTGGCATGTGTCAATTTTGTGGATGGCCCATGCCACTCACAGGCTAATGTGTGATGCAGGTGCTATGCACCATGCAGCACATGTGTTGCTTTTTAATTTTGGAGTCATTAGTGTCTGCTTTCAGAGTCCCCTTCCACTTCATTGCCACTGCATGCATGGCTGATTTTTTGTCATGTGTGACATGTCTGATTAATGTATTGGATGTGTACATTGTGATGCCTATGTGTGTCGGCTATACTTTTCATGTGTGTCTTCATTACTTTTCTTTTCTTTTTGTGCAGATGATGAGGCACTAGATGCTGTGGAGGAGGAGGAGGAGATGGTGCAGGGGCAGGAGCACTCAGAGCCCCAACCAAGCACCACTGGAGGAAGTGGGGTGGTGGTGGACGAAAATCCATTGGTCCTACAGACCATCCTGTCCACGGGTGTCTCTGGGTACACCTCTGATGATCTCTATGGCTCAGGTGCTGAATCAGACATTGAGACAAATGTCCCGTCGCAGGTGAGTGTTTCTGGCAGGAATGCTCTTCTGTCCAATGCACCTGCACTGGGGGTAGACCCCCCAACGGCCCATTCAGTGTTGCAATGTCTGCATGTGGCAGTTACGGATGCAGGGTCACACTCCACAATATTTGCTCCTGTTCCTGGGGCAGCAGATCAAGGAAGGAATGCAGTCCTGCAGCCTCAGGCAGTGCCAGCACAGCAAGGTGCACATCATCTTGGGGCCAACAGGTGTTGTGTCCGGCAACGCGGTGGCCGTGCGCCACCGGGCAATACTGTGTGGGAGAACTCCATTCATGCAATTGCAGCACAACAGGGGGCATCATGTGAGATGATGGTGCAGGCCGTGGATAGAGTGCCCACTTCCATTCTCCCCCCAGAAAGGCAGATGGAGCTCCAGCAGCAGGCAACAGAGTCCATGTGCTGCTCACACAGGGAGGACATATTGGCACAGCCATATCTGCAGAGGCAAAGGCCCACAGGGATGCCGTGAGGGTAGAAAACAGCTCCCTCAGAGCTACTCTGGCTGCACTTGAGGTGTCCCAGTGTACAAGGTCAGAACAGCAGCTGGAGCAGCTAACACCCACAATCTCAGCTGAGCTCCAGGCAACCCGTGAGGAGATCCGGGCATCACGTGAGGCCTTGCAGGCAGAAGTCTGTGCTACCCGTGAAGTGCTGCATGGGATCTCCGGACCATCATCCTGCACAACCAACCTTTCAGACCCGCATGCTTGCTGCCATGGAGGAGCATGACAGGGCTTTGCGTGGTCTGCCTCCCATACCACACACACCTTCTAATGTAGCACCAGAGGGTGACGACAGCGAAGGCAGTTCTCCCACTATCGGGTAGCCATGCAGGCCATGAGCCCATAGAGGGTATTTTTTTCTCAACATCCATGCATGTGGGTATTGGGATGTACCTTGCACCTCCTCCCTCCTGGGTGCCCCCCCCCCTTCCTGGTCGACCCATGGCCATTTTTTATTTTTTTATTTTTTTTGTTTTTCCTCTTTTTGTTGTCTATTGTGCATTCATGTTACAGTGTTTTTCTTTGTATGGCACCCGTAGGCATTCACTGTGTGTTCCAACTGGGCCCATGGAGGCTTATCTTGTGTTTGTGTTTGAAGCTTGGGGTCCAGGCACATATGCCACTCCTGCTTCCCCTTTCCATGGGCTCGCAATGATGGCACTGTGTGACAGTAACTTACACAGAGGCATTGGGCTTCCATCAGTTGTGTGGCCAGTTAGTAGTCCAAACTTTATATACACCCCTAGTGGGGATTACTGATGATTTCTCCACTGCATGGTTGATTTGTATATTGTATTCCATATTGCTCATTGTGCAGATTTGCATGTAGCTTCTTCGTGTCTTACCTTGCCTGTCTCCATTGCAGATGCAGTTCATGTTGTGTGCAGTACACTGCCACATTTACCTACCAGCAACACACTGAAGATGTAAGGGGTCGATGTGCTGCCTTTGTCAGGTTGTGACACTAGCACTATTGTGATTGGTTACTGTCATATGTTGCCAATGTTGGGTCTGTATTCATGTTTTGTCATGCTGGTAAGTATATGTTCATGTGTGCTGTTTCTTTTTCATAGGTGAGAGGGAATTGTCTGTGGCCTGTTTCCATTTGTGACGGTGCACTTTGTGACAGGTGTGTCATATCTTTGTGCATTCATTTGGTTGCTTTCACATTGCATGCCATGCCATGCCATGGTGTCTTGGTGAGATGGGGTTTGGGAGGGGTTGGATGACATACCAGTATTTGGGTGTGCTGTTTTGCAATGGGGTAGTCTTTCATGCAGCATGAATGTGTGACTTTTACTGACACAGCATTGGGTCTGTTTAAGTAGCTAGGGATGAACACAATGTAGCACTTCCAGGGAAACAATCTGAGGGTGATATGGTTGTGACAGTTGCCTGTCCCTTTGTCATCATCAATTGTCAGCTGGTATGTGCCAGGCCTGTGTGCACTCCACAGGGGTGGGATTTTAGGTGAAAAATGTTGCTACAAACTGGGTACGGACTGTCTCGCCACGTGCCCTTTCCCCTCCCATGCGCAGGGGCCGTGCATGTGGTTGGGGATGTCGGGGCAACACCATGTCCACCGGCATGCCCAGCCGGGTTGCAACGTTGTGCAGGACACATGCTGCCACTATAATCCTGCACACTACTGGGGTGCCTATAGCAGCTGGCTGTCACAGCGGTCAAGGGACCGGAAACGTGACTTCAGCACTCCGAATGTGTGCTCCACTATGCCACTATGCCCCGGGTTGCAATATTTAGCCAAGCCACTAGCGCCTGTAAGAAAAGAAAAGATTACTACTAATACAAAGAAACATAAGATACCAGGTCACTTATCTACTAAAAGCTTTATAAGGAATCTCACTACACCACCCAAATTGGGCCTGTTCAAGCGTAACGTTGATGCCCGCAAAGGCCCCTTAACCAACGAAAAAAACTGTCAACCGTTACCCATGAATCCTGGATCAAAACGGCATTGCATAAGCTCTGATGACCGTTCGTCTGCCATTTCAGTGAAATCGGCCTCACCCGATCTATGCGATTTATCTAAGTATTCTTCTTCAGGTGATGACGAAAATCCTCAAATTTTTGGTGAAGAGGCTCGGTCCTCTTCGCCTCTTCCTCTTCGAGCAACACATTCAATGAAGAGTTCTATGCCTCAGAGGCGTCAACCAGATCAGCCTTCAAGCTTGGCCGTTGCAGACGAAGAGTCTGCAAAATCTGCCTTGGCTGGACCGAGCATAAACCCAAAATTGACCCTAAATCAACGCAAGCAGCTCACCCGCTTCAAATCTGGGTCACATGAAAATAAACCACATCAAGCAGTTAATTATAGCTGCAAATTCAGATTCCAAAATATTCATAGAGACGACAAGGAGTTGAACCTCAACCGTGCAAATGTGTTGAGGCTGTTAAAACATATACCACCGCTGCACCTGATTAACTCTGATGACATCAAAATTGTCAAATATGTAACTGAGCAATGCTCTGATGCAGTGCCACTTCACATCGAAATCAGCTGGGGTCCGTAATACATTACTTAAAGCTGCAGAGGACCTTTTGATGTTCGGTTTTGACATTTCCCTCGATCTTGAGAATGCCACCCCGAACAACAACTCTGAGAGGCTTGACAACAAATCAGCTGCAAAAAAAGCAGTAGCTGTGACGTGACGCATTTACAAAATCTTTGGAGCTCTGCCGCTACACATGGCCATTCAGGGCATTCCAACGGCAAACAAGCAAACCGCTCGTGACAACATGCACAGGAATAGCTATCATTGAGACCACAGGAAGCACGCTACTCCATTCTCTCCTGGAATACTCGTGGGTTCAACCACCTGTTCAATGACTTTGATGTTCCACTTGAAAATGTGTTCGTAATTTGTCTACAAGATACGTGGCTACTCGAAGCTCCCATCAGAGACGGTTACCCCATGCTAGTCAACCCGGCTATCAAAAATGCACAAGGTCGACCAAGTGCGGGCCTATTAACCATGGTTCGTCTGTCTCAAAAATGGTCAACACCGGTATGCTCAAAACCAAATCCATTTGTACAGGGTTCAATTATGCACTCAATGAGTGACAAATTAGAGGCAAAAAAATCCCCCTTGATTATTAACTGTTACTGGAATCCTGTAAAAATCAATGACAAGGATTTTGGTAATGACATATGCACTTTAATGGATGACGCAATTCTGAGGCACAATAATCTGACAATTAGATGCTGCGGTGACCTAAATTGCTCATGGTTTAACTATGATCTAAAAAACCAAAGCTACAGGCAGACCGCCAAAGAAGATCTTGGAGAGAGAGAGCAAAGATGGTCAAATGCGATGAAAATGCGCGATTGTGTGGTGTTAAATAGAGCTGTAAGAGGTGACATCCCTCCGCAACCAACTTGGCACAGAGAGTCATTGCATAGCATTATTGATTACATCTGGGTCTCAAGAAATTTTGAGTCGAAGATCACCACACTACACTCTCAAAAAATGACCAATAGCGATCACATGTTGCTAAAACTTGGATGTTTTCTGGCAGCAACAACTGCCGCCTCTTTATATATTTCACCAGTTGAGGCAAACACAGGTGGCAATCGCCTTCGCCTAAGCGTTAACCAGATCGGCCGCCTAACTGAAAGATTTCTGAGTTCGACACATGGGTTGGAATATACCCGCCTATTATCGATCTACATAACAGACAATAACGATCCAAACCAACAACATAAATGCCACAAACATCTGTTTAGTAAGTTCATGCATGAGAAAAAGAAAGAGCTGAGAAGGGACTTGAGACTAACAAAACAAAAACTCCCAAGACACAAAACTTTAGAAGAAGTGAAGGCAAGACAAGCAATCTACAGGAACGGGGCAATGTCTCACAGATTTATTGTTGAGCAAGACCGTGCAGAACTAATGATGAAGCTCATGATAACGAAAAATACTCGCGATATCTGGCAAATCCTGAATATGGGCCATGTGAACAGCCTGAACTCGACCCAGAATACCATCTCTGGTGATACTTGGTGCAAGCACTTCTCCAAGGTGTTTAACAGCGCGAACTCTGAACCCGAATCACAATTTAGGGTCAAAGCCGGGCCTTGGTAAGTGGAAATGTCACAGGACGACATAATCCAAGCAATCACGGTGCTAAAAATCTCCCGCGCCGCCGGACCTGATATGATCAGCAACGTGATGCTCAAGAAAAACATACTGACATGGGCTCCTTTTATTGAGTGCCTCTTGAGGAAAATCGCCAAATACAAAAAACTTCCAGAGTCATGGTTAACAGCAATCGTGGTCCCAATCCACAAGAAGGGCAGCTGGGAGATTCCCGAAAATGACCGCCCCATTGCACTCCTCGATTCAATCGGCAAAATCTTTGTCTCTAACCTAAGATTGAATCTAGTGAATTGGGCTCAAGGTACTGGTATCCTTGATGAACGTCAAACTGGTTTTTCAAAGGGTGTAGGTGTTGACGTAAATCTTTCAATATTAACAATCTTGAAATTGGAAGCCCAGAAAGCGAGATTTAAAATCCACATAGCTTTCATCGACATGAAGCAGGCCTTTGATGGTATAAATCGTGACCTGCTTTGGTCAAAACTGTACAAATGGAACTGTTCAGCCAGCATCCTCAACCCAATAATTGCCCTCCACTCGAATACCTCAATTCAGGTGCGTCTCAATAAGAACGGAGAATTATCAGCCAATATTCGAACAACAAGGGGAGTAAAGCAAGGGTGCCCTCCTGCAGCTGATTTATTAAAACTATTTGTGGCGGATCTACCTCTTCACCTTGAGCAGGCTCACTGCTTTCTGCCTAAAATAAACCAGATTCCTGTAAGATACATTCCTATGCAGACAACCTAGTCTTGATGGAGAGAACCCAGGTTGGACTACAGCATCTTCTTCTCTGTCTTTACAACTACCTATCCACCAACGAACTCTCAATAAACACAGAAAAAACGAAAATTGTGTCTATTGGATCTGTGACCAGTAGAAAAGACAGAGCCTTTAGGTGGGCTGTTGGTGGCCAGCCTTTGTCTTCAGTTAATTCCATACGCTATCTGGGAGTTCAGTTTAATAACTGAATTTGCTAACATCAGTGGGTTAAAGATCCGAAACTGAAGTCTTCAAGATTAGCTCTCCAAGCTGCAAAAATAAACAAAAGTTTTGGCAAATTTTCCTTAGCACCTGCAAAAGGTAGTGCCCATACTAACTTTTGACGCCGAAGCAAGCTGGAACATTAACAAGCAAACATGGAATCAGCTCGAAGGCTGCTTTTTGACGCGTGCCCTCAACCTTCCGCAGACCCTCCAGCTTATAGCGATTTTGTGATCCCGCAAAATGCCGCAAAAACGGCCGTTTTGCGCAAAATGCCACAAAAATGGCCGTTTTGTGCAAAAACATTATCTCAAAAAAAAGTTTTTTTTTTTAACATTTTTTTTTTTTTAGTAATCTGCAAAAATTACTGTTTTAAAAAAAATAATACTCAGGGTGCCAGGTTCTCATCTTTTTTTTACACAAGAAATGAAATGCGCTAACACATCTCATCACTTGCGCCCCAAAAAAGTGCAGCCCAATCCACAAGGGACACATGAATGGGCACATTTTATATGCGTGCCCATTCAGATGGCCTTTTTCACCTCCTTGATCAAATAAAGTGGCGTTTCTGTCAATTTAAAAGCGCATCCCTCATTTCCAAGCAAGATGCACTTTTAAGTGTGCAGAAATTGTAGGCAACCCTATGCACACGGGATGTGGGGCTGCCACTGCATGACAGGGTCTTTCCTGTCCCTGTCATGCATTTCTTTTAAGGTTTGAACCGCTGCTGTGTCGCTTGCATTTCGGTTCCTCAAACAGGATGAAAATGCATTTTTTGGGTCGCATTTTACAGCGGCAGGCACCTGGAGGGCCTGTCCATGTGAAAGGTGCTGGGAGCTTGCAGAACACTGTCAGGAGAGCGATTCTATTCAAAGTGCTGCCCATTTTGATGACAAAAATCTATCGAATGTTACAATTTGACCTATTTCGTCCAGTACTATTCGATCGATTTTTATAAATACTGAACATGTGTTGCGGGGGGGGTCACCCGTTCCCCATGTTAAGTATTTTTGTTCTAGGGTGGTTGCAGAAGTGTTTTCCCCTTTTTCCTCAAAACTGGTGGCGGGGACAGAAAAAAAAGAAAATAACTAAAAAGGGACCCTGCGGAGTTGGATCCGACCCGCGTTAGAGGGACGGATCTGGCACCGCAGGGTTGCAGGAGAAGCGGCAGCGACCAAGCAGTTAAGTAGGGGAGAGGGTGGGGTGGTGGTGAAAGGTACATTTTGGGTTGTTTGGCTGAAGTGCAAATCAATTCGCAACAAAATGGACTACGGTCAATTTCGCTGCAAATAATTACGATTCGGTCAAACAACCCAGAACACCATTCAAGGCAGCTGGCCAGCGCACAATTTACGCTACATCTCAAGCCTGTGAAAATGCGCCGGTCACCTTTGAGAATAAGGTGACCTGCTCATTTCCAAAAATGGGTTGTCTAAAAATAGCATATCCTCTGTTCTTTTTTAAAATGCCCCATTATTTGATGAACTGGGTCAAAATCTACATTTTAAAAAATAAAAAAATGGTTACACTATGAGAGAGAGGGAGAGTGATGGGTGAGATGTGAAGTGATAGGCAAGAAAGCAGAGGGAGAGCAGTGGGTCAGAGGAGGAAGCGCTGCACAAGAGAGCGGAGGAAGCAGTGATGCTGTGGGCCAGAAATCTGAGAGCGAGCAGAGGTACAGAAAGTAGAGGGAGCGTGTGGTCAGTGAGCCAGAAAGCAGAGAGCAAGCGGTTGGCCAGAAAGAGTCAGTGAGCTGCAGATTGGGAAAAAGGATGAGGGAAGAGTGCGATAGAATGGGAGAAAGGATGCAAGATGCAGAAGCAGCACAAAAGAATGAAGGACAGTATATTGCGGGAGGAATTGTAGAGTGTAAGGTGTGAGTTGGGAGTATGATTTGGAGTGTGGCAGGGGCTGGGCAGTGCGAATTGTGACTTGACAGTGTGACATAACACGTCAGTATTTGTATGACAGAGTGAGAGGTTAAGGAATGTAAGTTGTGATGGAGAGTTGGTGAGATGTGTGTTGGTGAGAGAGGTGTGTGGGTGTTTGCGAGATTGGAGAACATAGAAGGGGAATATTTTCAGCATTACAATGGATAATGATCAATTTAGTTCATAATATTAAATAGGCATGAACATTAAACCAGAAATGTAGCCAAATGAAACACTGTTCTGCCAAGCCAGAGACATCTGGGACACTTCCTATTAAATTAATACAAAAGATACATAATAATGATACCCTGGCTCTGTTGTAGCCTTGCACTCTGCCTATTTCCTGCAATGTGGCAATCTTAAACCCTCCAGTTAATACAAAATGTCCCGCAAACATGCCGCAATAAATAAAGGTTTGTGCTGCAAAATTTGCCATTTCATGCCGCAAAATTTGCCATTTCATGCCGCAAAATCCTGGAAGGTCTGCTTCCGCAATGTGTCCCACTCATATCTTTATGGCCATTAACTATCATTGAACTCACTGTACAGTCACGTGATCTGGAAATCCATTTCGCTCATGTGAAAGATGACAGTGGACAGCAAAGCATCGGCATATCATATATTCACAAACAAACACGAGTTAAAATACATCTGCCTATTGGACCAATGGCGGTCAAGAGAGCAAGAATGGGTTGATGCCACGGCAATCAGCAACTACGATTTGTTCATCCGGCCACAACATGCAAAAAGAAAATTTGAGGCTTGGGCTTGGATTGTCAACTTAGAAAGGCGTGAAAAGCTGGCTTCATCTAACAGGCGGGGTAATGAACAAAAAAAACTAAATTGTCAGTCAGCCTACCTGGTGTGCTGTTACTCTCGATATCACTGAAACACCTAATTCTAGATTGCCAGGCAACCTGTGATTTATGTTCTACCCACCTTGGACAATTTGCACCGCTAGATGGAGACATGGCGGCCTGGTGGTGTTTTATTTCCTCTGGCAACCACATTAAACCTGTTTGTGCTATTGTAAATTACCTGAATGCGCTTTTGAAGTTTCCTCCTTAATCTGGGTCTATAAAGCAGAGATCTTGCGGGTTCACCAAGTTGGCAGAGCTAATTCCACATCCACTTGTTGTGCGAAAGACGACTGCTTGGATAACTGTGTTTGTTACTTCTTTTCCTCCTTCCTTTTGTTTTGTTCTGTTCTGCTCTGGCTGCTCTTTTTTCTTCTTCTGCCTCTTAGAAATATGATTGATTCTGATTTGTTTTCTGGATACCAGATCTGTGGAACTTTGAGATAAGGTCCTAGTGCCTTTCTTGGTTCTTTAGAGGTGTGAATGGTATGTCAATTACTGCTTATTTAATGAAGGAATGCAGCTTTGAAGCAAAAGTTTTTTCTTTATGTAAAAACTGTAGTTTTTTTCAAATAAAAATATATATATATATATATATTTTATTCATATTTGTATAGCACACAGCAGCCCAGAGGCATTGTGGCACTTGTTACAGAGAAGCAAAAACATACTTAGTTGCATAATTATCACATGACATTTGAAACAAAGAGTGAGCATATAATAGAACATAGTTATACAATTGTCATGTGTAAAGTCTAGAGATGAGATATATGTACATAGGTTACATGTTAAGTATTTAACAACCACGACATTTTGTTACACTCTATGCATACACGATAAGCGAGGTAGTATTAAGGTTGGTGGAGCACGCAGGAACAACTGGCCAATAAGACTGATGGCAGTGACACATGGTGAGCTTGGACATTCGAATACATTCTTTGCGTTTCCTTACACAATTTACATGAGCTCCCAATGCTGTTGCCCTTGTTTTCCGTTGCACTCTAGCAGCATTAGTTCAGTTATGGCATAGGGCCTTGGAGTACATTCTTCTCGGAGAAACATATAACATAAAACCTGGGACACTTCTACCATTTGCGCATAGCTAAGGGGATATGGGTATTTCAACCAGGATGCCACATGAACATAAATTCTGCCATCTTCATGGGGTTTACATATTTTATCAAAAGGTCATGGAAAAAAGAATGTTATCACCGCCAGTTTGCATATTGGTATTTAGGGTCTCTACTTTTGTAGGGGGACCATTTTACAGTTCTTTTCCACCCCGGCCCTGCTGGCCGGGTCATGCTGTGGACAGTGATACACTGCGGAAGATGAATGTTGCAGTGTTTGCTTCTAGCACTAGCTCATGTCTGTCTGTTCGTGGGAACAGGCTCTCAGTGGATCTGCCAGGGAGCTAAGGCCACAGGGACAAGCGAGGACTCTCTAAAGGTGGGGGCCGTGCTGCAGCGCACAAAGGCTCCTGTCGTTCTGGTGTAAAAAATGGTTTCCAGGGCCTACATTAATACAGCACATTTGGTCAATGTGTCAGCCAGTGGTCCACCCGCCACCTGGGCCCTGGTGGCAGGGGGGCCCCCGACGAACCAGAGACTCTCCAAGGGGGGGGCTGCAGGGGACGGGGGTCTCTTGGACCTATCCTCCCATACATTTCCCCCCTTTCGTTACTTAAGTAATGAATACTGTAACTGCCCCAACCTCTGGCATTCCTTTTCTTCAGCTACTGCCTCGTCCCACGCAGGGGTGCCTTTTATGGGCATCCATGCCCTACATACCCCTCGCAGGCTTTCCCCCCTTCTAGCATACTCGTCTGGTGTACAGGTCATATATATACAATCCCCGTCCCCTTCCAAATCCACCCACACCTCCTTATACCACTCAAGTTCATGGGCTCTTTAATTGTAGTGTGGCATAGCCTGTCTACTACATCCCCACTGTCGTATATGGGCACCATCTGGAATTTTGGTGTGTTTTCCTCTCCTGTTTGCACCTCCACCTCCTGCATATCTTGTATTGCACCGCGAGTTTTGCCCATTGTCACCATCATCATCGCACCATTTGGTATTGCGTTTGCACAACATCGAAGACACACCTGGCACATACAAAAAATAAAAAGGAAGAACACCACAGTGGGCATCAGCAATTTGACAGTCATTCCCAACCATGACGGGACCCAGGAGAAGAGGTTGTCGCACCATGTGCTTGCTTCGGCCCCACCTTCCGTTTTCATCCTCTCTCCTAGGTTATGTACTGCTTCGATCACGTGGGATAAGGTACCATTATCTGCATCTTCAGAAGGTACAACAGTGCAGCAGGCACTTCCAATTTTTTGGCAAACACCTCCGTCCATCGCTGTTAATAGGTGTAAGACATACCTATTTGGCATGGTCATTAGCCTTAGTGCTCTCAGCTCCACTTTTATTACATTAAACCCTTCTTCAGTATCATTTGCCAACTGGATCAGCTCCCAGCGTGTGATTTGGAGCCATTTTGCATTTGCCCGTGCCTGGATGCTGGGGATGAGTGAGGCGAAGAAAGTCTCTGCAGAGATGAACAATCGATATTTGTCTGGGATCTGTGCCAGTAGTTCTGAGGATGCTTTTGATATGTAGTTCGACGAGCGTCTGTTCCGATACAGCATCTCCCCCATATTGTCGGAAGACAGGACATATAGTTGTGACTCTGCAGTTGGTTGGGCATCATTCTCCCAAGGAGTCTCTCGCATTTTCTTGCTCCCACCAATATGGGTCTCTGGTATCACCATTAGTGCAGAATGTAGTGTGGCCAGTGAGCAGATGCCGCTCTATGATTGTGGGAGGTGCAGGTATGCCTGGCTGCCACATACCCACTAAGTGTCCATGAGTGCCGTTGTCCCTTTTCTCATATCCGGGATTATGAGGGTCTTGCTGCAGTTTTTGTTTACCCCCATGATAGTTTTCCCATCTCCCTGGAAACACAGCTCATAGTTTATTTCTTTCTGTATTTTGAATGGCTTTTCAATGGCAGTCACCCAGGTCAATTTTGAGATGTGCTCCTTCCATACTGGTGTACATGTTTTTTCTATTCACTGCAGTTTCTCTGGTGACACACCTCGCAGCGCCTCAGGTTTGCACGTTATCTCTTCATCTTTCCACTTATTTTCCGAGAATAATGTCCCTTTTATTATAAAAAAATGGTTCTTCCAAACATATTACTCCTTCCGCATTCAGGTAACAGGTCTTCTCATTCTGCAGCATTTTAAAAGTTAACATGTGTGCCTGGAAGGTGTTCTTAATTCTGCACAACGTGAGATGAAGGAGACATTGGGCATTTACAATAGGCAGCTCTTTTCATAGCAATACTTTGGGTGTACCTGAAGCATGGGGAATAAGGGAACAGACATAGCAACTCTCATTTGTTGTTTGTTTTGCAGTTGCACTCATGTCTGCATACCATTTATTTGTCTGGTGGGGATGTCGTGGGTCTTCCATCTTGTCCAGTCCCAACCCGTAATACTTGTCGTATTTTCTACTTCCCACCTCCCTTTTTCTCCTATTATTTCTAAGATATCTCCCGGCTTCACGGGCGAGGTGCAGTCTAGACCCCCCTTTCTTCCCTCCACCCCCCTTTTTCATTCATCATATAAAGCTGCGTATTTCACTGCCATTTCTTCATTCTCTTTCTTTATTCTATCAGGTAGCGTGTTCTCTGTTGTGGGGGTGGTTACATGGGTGGGCACGGTGGTGGGGGTGTTGTAGAGCCATGATATAACAGAAGGGTTGCGATCATTTAAACTGTGGGCATTGTAATCGGAGACATTTGGCGGGGAAGTTGTGCTATCCTGCATTTTATCCTGCATTCTTTAATTTGGCGAGGTAGCTGCATTGAGCGGTTTCGTGTTATATCCCCATACAAGTTTAGATCCGACCCACACCAAAAAATCACCTTCTTTAGTATCCGCAGTTGCAGTTTGATTTGTTACATTATTCCCGTTATTCCCTCCCCCCTCGTTCATCTCGATTGAGATGAACGCTATAAGACAATAGGTAGCCAAGCCAAACAGTATTGTAAAAAATAATGTAATGCATACAGACAATCCACACTCATATGAATATCTACATCTTTCAGCTAAATCATCTCTACATCTAATCAATCTATTCGTTGCGGGCTGCCCGTTTGTTGCCATGGTAGTTCCTGTTTAAAATATAAAAGTGTATTAAGCATGTGCATGTAAACATTTTTGTTGGTACTGTGTGTACCAGGAAGTCATAGAAAGGGAGATTGTTGGAGGGGGGAGAGGAGTGCACAGAGAAGGGAACAGAAAATACATATATTTTACACCGTTATTTTCTAAATAATAAACTCTTTTTTTTATCATTAATTTTTCTCACTTGTCTCAATCATTACCCTGTAATGAAATTATTTTGTTAACATCTCAATTCACCAGTTACACTCCTCTATTCATCTGTTCATGTTTACTCATCATTTCCATTATTTTTGTTTGCTGTTGTCTGTGCCTCCCCATCCACTTCTTCTCGCACTCTATTATATGCCTTCCGCACATCTGTCAAATGTATCCAGTACCTGAGTCCCTTCACCTTTACAGCTGTGGGTGTACAAAACACTACTTCGTATGGCCCATGGAACCTTGGAGCATTCCACCGGCGCACAAAGCTCCGGACAGAAATGAACTCTCCTGGCATTAATTGTACTTGTGTGTCCAGTTCCACAAAGGACACCTTTGTGTTCCCTTCTTCCCTTGTAAATGGTGGTGAGAGCTGCCTTGAAATTGCACGTGCTGGCCTAGTTAGCTTCTTCAGGTAATCTGTGAATTCATCTCCTAATATTGTGGCGCTTCTGTGTGCATCTGAGTGTTGGCGCAGTGGGGAATGTGCTGTGTGCATCCGTCTTCCCGTCACAATTTCGTGCAGGGACAGATGATGATCCTTGCTCGGCTGATTCCTCAGCTCAAACAGTGCAAAGGGTAGGCAGTAGATCCAGTTTTTCTTTAACGAAAAACACAATTTAGACAATCTTCCTTTTAACAGGCCATTCATCTTCTCAACAACGCTGTTACTTTGGGGATGATAAATCGAGCAGAGTTTATGCTTTATTCCCAATAATGCAGACACTTCCTTGAAGAGTTCGTTCACAAAATGAGTGCCGTTGTCTGAGCGAATTACATCACAAATTCCCCAGCGTGGGAACACTTCCCTCACTAGGAACTTTGCAACGCTCTTAGCATCAGGGCGCGCATATGGACCCGCTTCCACCCACCTGGAGAATGGACATACAACCACTATCATGTAGCGTGCCCCATTACACCTCTCTCCCATGTCTGCATAATCAATATGCAGTTCTCTGAAGGGCCCTGTTGGTTTTGGAATTGCCCCCCTGAGTGTCCGTAGGGTCATCCCAGAGTTATATATTTGGCAAGTCGTGCACTCCATTGTCAACCGGGATATGTGCTCCTGGAGACATGGCACGAACCAATCTTCCTGTATCCATGCCGCAATGTGTTGTTTAGCATTGTGCGCTGAAAAGTGTAATTGCTGGAATGCTATCTCTAACAGTTTGATGGGCATCACTACTTTTCCCGAGTTATTTTGGCACCACAATAAATCTGTTGCCGATTGGCTGCAACCCCTCTTTTCCCACAACACTTTTTCTTCACTACTTGCACCTTCCTGCAGCTCTAGTATTTGCGATATGGACATGGCATTGTATCCTTCTGGAAGTTCTTCGTTCGTCTGGTGCTGCAATAGGTACTCACCTGTTCTATGTCTTTCAAAATACGAAGCCTCCTTGGCAGCAGCATCTGCTGCCGTGTTCCCCAAAGACACACCGTCGGTGTTGGACGTATGTGCTTGGCATTTCACTATTGCAACCATGGTTGGGCCTTTTAGGGCTTCAATCAATTCCTTCAATAGTTCGGCATGCTGCACTGGGGTCCCATCCGCCCTTCGAAACCCTCTCCGCCCCCACCGGGCGAGACCTCCGTGTATGGTGGTCGTCATGTAAGCTGAATCTGTGTATGTCGTCACTGCACATCCCTTAGCTGCATGTAATGCTTCTATTAGGGCAATAGGTTCTGCTGCTTGGGCTGAGAAATGGGATGGAAGGCGGTATTGTACTAACACTTCATACTCACCTTCTTCTAGTCTCACTACTGCTAGTCCCACATTTTTCTCTCCTGTGTCCATGTCAATTGACGCTGACCCATCTACAAAGTACACCTCTCCCTCGCTCAGGGCATTTTCACACACCACCGTGCCCTCCCCTGTTTCTCCTGTGTATGTTGCACAATTGTGTTCTTGCATGTCCTCTAGTGTGCACGGTTCTGTGATGGATGTTGCTGGGTTTACTGTCCTGCACCTCACTACGTGAATGTTGGTGCTGGACAATATTATCTCATAGGCAGTTGCTCGCTGTGTAGTCAGTGTACTTTTTGATCTTTCCAGTATTGCAAACAATGAGTGTTCCACGAACAATGTGACAGGGCACCCCATTACTATTGTGGCACTTTTCTCAATGGCGAATGCGGCAGCAGCGAGATACTGCTCACATGCGAAGTGGCCTTGCATTACTGCATCTAGTGTGCCGCTATAGTATGTCAATGGTTTGTGTCCTAGGGAAGTCTTTTGTGTCAGCACAGCTGTCATAAGAGTCCCCTTGCAATGTGAGAACAGGTAAAATGTGCGCTCATAATCAGGATTGGCGAGTACTGGAGCACTCAAAATCAGCTCTTTTAGTGATACAAAGAGTCACTCATTTCTTTTGACCACTCTATTTTCCTGTTCTCTTGCTGGGCCTCTTTGAGTGCTTGCAGCAAAGGTCTGGTGTAGGCTGCATAATCTAATATCCATGCTCTGCAATAGTTACACATTCCTAGGAATTTTTGCATCTCCTTCACTGTGGTTGGTTCTCTCACTGACCTGATTGCTTCCACTCTGTCAGGTATTATCCTTTTCCCATCCTTTGATATCAGCTGCCCCAGGTACAGCACTTCTGATTGACAGTATTGTAGTTTCCCTGTGTCCACTTTGTACCCTTTATGGGCCAGCAGTGTTAAGAGGGTAACCGAGTCTCTTCTGCACATCTCCTCATTCTGTGCGCAGATGAGAAAATCGTCTACGTACTGAATGATGGTGCTTTCAACTGTTACATTACCCAGGTCTTCGTGTAGTATGCGGTTGAATATGCTGGGACTCTCACAGTACCCCTGTGGTAGCCTGCAATGCTTGTATCTCTTCCCCCCTAGTGTGAATGCTGTTAAGTATCTGCTTTCTTCTGCCAAGGGGATGGAGAAAAATGCATTTTTCAAATCAACCACTGTGAAATGTGATGCCGTTTTCGGGATGCTGCACAGTATGGATGCAGGGTTCGGGACCAAAGGAAATTCTTTTTGTATGACGTCATTTAGGGGGCGTAGATCTTGGATCATCCTCCAAGCCCCTCCCTTTGCTTTTTTGATCGGATAGATACAAGTGTTACATGGGGAGTTTGAGGGCACTATTATTCCCTGTGCTAGCAATGCACTGTCTGTCTCTTTTATCCCTTCCTCAGCTTCGCGGGACAATGGGTAATGCTTCACTCGGGGCACAATTGCCCCTGGTTTGAGTTTTATTACTACTTGTGTTACTCCATGCAACAAGCCTACATCATGGGGGCCTGTTGTCCACAAATTGTTTGGCACCAGTTTCATGTCATCATCAAAAAATGGCGGCGGTGCTCCCACCACTGCCATCAACTGGATGGGCACTTGTCTTGTTTGAATTAAAATGTCACATGGTATTGCTATTTCCATTATTATTTCACCATCACTCTCTGAATCAGAAAAGAGATCCTCATCAGGCAAGTCACGTAGGGCGATATCAGCATTGATGCACAGTACAGTGCGCCATTCACACCCATCTATGTCCATCCCAATTACTGCAATACTTTTAGCTGATACTTGCAAAGCATGCAGGTCTAAGGATACCACTGAACCTGGTGCTATTTCTGGGCGTACTATTGGGTGAAAGATGAATTCTGCTGGTACCCTCCACTCTAACTTTTTTAGCTCGGGTACTACTTGGGCCAGTGTTTTTAATCCTTCAATAAACATTGTTTCGTCCATTGGCATGCCGCGTATTTCTGGTGCTCTTGCTTGGGCATGTACCACTAGCATTACGCGCAATGGGCATATTCCTGGGGTTGAGCACACTATCCCTCTTTCTGTGAACGATATTGTCATATTAAGCTTGCTGAGAAGGTCCCTTCCAAGCAGGTTTATTGGTGATTGTTCATAATAAAGTAAGGGTGTCTTTACCGTTTTACCCCCCACTGTCACATTCCAAATCTTCTGTGTAAGGAACTTCAATTACAGCCCCAGAGAACCCCTGCGTCTTTAACTTCCAGTTAGATAGCAGAAACCGGCCTTCAGGGATACATGATTTCTCGGCTCCCGAATCCACCATAAATATGAACTGCTTGTCTCCTATCTGCGCCCCTACCAATGGTTCCTCTGCTGCATTGTAGGTGGTAGATAGAACAGGACACGCAGGTGTTCTCTGTGGGCTGTCCTATGCTGGTTGTCTCATTGCCCCCCCCGGCTGAAGACATTTCCTGAAACTACTGACATACCACTATAGGGGGCTGGGGCTGGTGCTCCATTGGCACCCGTTGCGAAAGGGTTGCCTGGGGTGTATTGCATATTGTCGTTGTTTTGTGGATGATTCTGTGTTCTATAATGTTGTGCTTGTCTTTGCTCTGCATACCCCTGTTCCTGTTCTCTTTGTTGACGTCCCATTGGAAGACCGTATGGGCTTCCCGGGTGGGAGTTACCATATTGTTCCATCTCTTGAAATCTGTTGTTTGGTCTGTTCCTGCACTCTCGAGAAAAGTTCCAACAACTTCCCTGCGCACCTCTGGGACCTTGCCATCCATTCCCTCCGTTTCCCCCGTACCCTTGTCCACCCGCTCTGCGACCCCTGTACCCACCACGTCCCCCTCGAGGGGCCCAATCTTGCCACTGCGGACCTCCGTTCTGCTCCTGCTCACTCCACTGTGGTTGCCCTGCTCCTGCCCAATTTGTTGCCATCCTCCCCTGTATTGCTACCAGTCCCTCCTCCTCCTCTTCTCCCTCCCTGCTGTGTGGGAGCGCGGCTACTGCTGCAGCGACCTTCACCAGTTTTGTTTGTACTAACTTTGCCTCGTCTGCCAATATTTTTTGCGCTATTTCCTTTTCCCTCTCCTTTATCCTTTTACAGTGGTGAACTATTATGCTGTGTATTTCGGGCCACCCTTTCGCTTCAATACCTGCAATTTTGTCAAGTGCTTTTTGTACCTCTTTAGGGAGCCCTCTCTTTATTATGAAGTAAAATAATGAGGTTGACTGATACCAGGGCGTGCCCGTTTCCGCTCTCCACATCTCCTGGACCCGAAAAATGTAATCCATAGCATCTTCTCCAACGTTCATCGTACATTGCATGACTGACTGCAAATGTGGGGTGTCTGGAAATGTTTCTCTTAATGCGTCCCACACCCTTGCACGTACTGTGTTAAAAGAGGCACCATCATGGCGATCGCAGTCTAACGTACCCCCGGGAAGCCAGCCTTTACCCATACTGTATCAGCTTGATCCCCAACTGCCGATACTAGCAGACTTTTCACATCACCTATTGCTAGTGGTACCCCGGCTGTGTGCTATTCAAATGCATATATCCACTTGCTTTCCCCTCCTGATAGCGATGGTAATAGCTTTAACAAATTGGCCTTGTCCATCTGAGCCCAGGGTATGTAATTCGGCCTCCCTCCTTCCCTGTGTATTAGTGGGAGTTGTAACTTTCCCTTTGTTGCCTTGCCTGTACTCACCTTCATTCCTTTCTTTCCTAGTGGAGCCATTTTCCCCAACCTATTCCTTAGTCGTCCTGTCCATTCTTCTTCCATTATTCTTCCCGAACATACACCATCCATCCCCTCATTTCCTCCTCCCATCGCCATACTTAATCTTACACCTTCCTCTGCGTCCTCTTCTATATCGCACCATAGTTCCTCTCTACCTCCTGTGGCCATTACTTCATCGTCAGTATCCTCCTCCCTTTCCTCTAGTTCAATTATTCGAGTTGGTTCTTCTTGTATTCTGAACAGTATCTCCCCCTTCTTCTACCCTTCCTCAATTGATTTATCATGACCCTGTGTTCTTGTTGTCAGCTCTGACCGAGTAGCGTTAGCCCCACTCTGTTCACATATGCTTTTTATCCTTGAGAGCTCATCTTTTGCTAAGGAGAGCCTAGACTCTAAGTCTTCTGTCAGTTTCTCAATATTTACTGTGGGTGTACTTACCTGGTCGCGCTGTCTATGGCTCTCATACGATGTGGGTGCAGTTGGCCCTTGAGTCGTAGTGACTGTTGTTGGGAGCACATATGTGGGGTCACTGTAGCCTTCTGAGGGCACTGGTTTATTTAATATCGGGTACAATCTAGTTACCTCTACTGGTGGTCCCCCTTCTTGCAACACCTTGTCGTCTTCAGGTATCAGCAATGGATTATCAGTGGTAGATGGCAAATCAGTTCCTAGCTCTCTTTTTTTGGGAGGGTGTTAGGGAGAATTCTCTGTTTAGGCTGAATTTCCTACCCTAGTGAGTCCCCCAGCCACTTTGCTGGATTTCTGGAGTTTGTTTTTTCCATCCTGCCAAGAGTGAGACTCTTTTTCTCCCACTCTTGGACATGAATGTGGTTAATTCCTTTGAATGTCAATGTGTTCTATGGGCTATGGGGTCTTTTACTCCATAGGGTCTCATATGTTTTGCTATTTGTGTTACAACGCACCCTCTGTGCCATAACACTGGGGCGTCCTAGCGGACCTCCACCATAGACTCCATACCCGGGGAGTGACTACTGTCTCCCCGGGCATGTAAAGTCACCATTGGCTTTACTAGACATAAATTTACTAACAGAACTAGTACAAACCATCCTATTGTGGACGTACTAGTAGGGGTAATTCGATTACTCCTGGGTCTGTTATTCGAGGGGGTACTGTCCCGTCCCCCCTCGTCGAGTTTTGGCTGGTGGCAGTGGAAACTACTTGTTATATTCGACCCCGAATATAACCCTATGGGATTCTTCCCATTGTTGGAGGTTAATACTTTTTCTCATTAATCTCTAACATACCACCGGTTTATTTATCTTCAATAAACCTATCGGTTGGTATTTTCTGCCAGAACTCGGTTTTTAAAATGGCGTCTGTGTTCGTCTCTGTGACTCCTAAACCAAAGGTTGAGCCCTTTGTTCCAATTTGGCGGGCCTCTACACAGAGGCCCTCCAAAGTGGTGCCATTCTGTCTGGGTACCACAGGGGGTGTAGGAGGGGGTCTAGGCACCCTGGACTGAGTTGCCTTGCCAATTCAAGTCGCACTCTGGTGTGATTGGCCCAAGTGGTGAGCCACCCCGCTCACCACTTAGCGTGTTTTGATTGACAGCTAGGCTGAATGAATGGGGGTTTTCTGCATAAAAGCAGGGCTTTTGGGACTGGATCTTCAGAAGTCGCCACTTCCCAACGACAGAGGAGATCTCCCTGCCGGAGAATCTCTTCCCCTGACTGTTGGGAACAACCAGTCCCCTTTGCTTTTTCTTTGCTCCAGGATGCAGTGGTCGAATTGCCCGTGCAGAGCACCTCGGCAACCGGATAGCCACTACCCCTGTACCGCGACCAAAAGGTGGTGCCTTGTGACGGAGCACTCCGCGGCTGGTCTCTTCCCTGGTGGTGCAACTATCTTCAACTTTCCTTCGACGACGGGATCATCTCTTCTCTTGGCAAAGACCCGACGTGCATCCACCACCAGGAACAACTGCCCTCGCCGGAGCTGTCTCTCCACAAACAAGGTACCGTGTCCGCCTGGCTTCCCTTTCTGCCGGATAGAGTGAGGTGTCTTAATCCTCGCCTCTCCATTGGGTAGCCTCCAAGCTTTCTTAGCTTTCTGTTCTGAACTGGTCCAATCTTTCCATAACAATTTGCGATAAAGACTCGAAGCTCATTTCCACTGAGACACTTTTTGGGACATATCGCATTGCCTCTCTCCGAGTGGGCCTGGCCTCTGAACTTTGTGATCTGCAGTACACCCTGCCTTACTTGCCTTGCATTTGTTCGTAAAAGTGTTGGTGCCGAGTGATTTCATAACCTGCCTTTTTCTCTCCCGTCCTAACGAATACTAGAGTGCCATCTAGGTTAAAGCATACACCTCTGTCTGCAAATAAGTGATGCCGTTGAACCTAGACTTGTCGAACTATTGTTAGGGGGATTGATCTTTTTCTTATAGTCATTGTGATTGAAGTTGTTCGCTGTATTAGTGCCCGAGTGTTTTTCATAGATGTGTTTTTATAAATAAATAACTATATATCTTTACACCGAAGCCTTGTTCCGTGTTTGCTTGTTCTACTGTGTAAATTGCCCTATTTTGTATACTCCACATACTGCCTAACTCTTCTTGAGGGAAGTCTGACTGCTCAGCCACAGCTACCAAGTGAATGTGTGTGTTACAGACTGCTACCAAGTGGGTTTACTGCCAAACACCTGCAGTCCTAAATCTTTTGCAGTGGTCCCAGAGGGAACTGCACAGGTTTCCGCCTAACAGAGGGGGCACTTCTTCAAACAATCTCCATAGATCTAATATTACTCTCCTATTATGTAACTGCTTCCCCTTGTATTTTATACAAATGCATGTTGCTACCATATCCAGGACACTCTCGTCAAACAATCCTCCTTCTGGCCATATTTGGGGTAATCCTTCCCCCTTTAGCGCTGTAACCCACTGATCTTGATATTTCTTAATACGTTCAGCATACCCAGGCAGATTCTTACAAATATGAGCCAGGGGTGTTTCTGCCCCCATGGTGTGTAGTTGCCCTATATATCACCATATATATATATATATATATATATATATCAGAGAAACTGAAGGAAGAAAGGCGGACCGCACTCAGCATGGATCCAGAAGGGTCCCACAATCCCAAAAGGGGAGAGGACCCCCAGAAAGAGTGCACAATGCTCACACAATATGTGAAGAATGTAAAAATTATTTTAATAATAACAATAACCTGCACGGTGTGTGCAGAGCAAGAAAAAGGGGGGGGGAGACTGGGGAAACAGCAAGACAGACAGAGGCAGGACGCCCGGTAAGCGGCCCACCCACAACGCGTTTCACGCTCAACTGAGCGCTTGATCTATATATATATATATATCTGCATGTAGGGACCTGTGTGTTTCCACCACCTGGCAATATGGGAGTGGGTGTGCACAGCTTATACTCTGTATAGTTTAGGGGGCACATCATACAAGAGCAAACCACCTTTTGTACACTACCAATATCTTCAGCACACTTATTCAAAAATAGTGGGCTCATCCCCTTAAAATCTCTTCTGGTCACACTTACCATGACCACACCATAATTATGCACATTTTACCATTTTTCCATATTCATCTTCACAAAATATGTTCTGACACACATGATGCATATACACCAATAAGCATCACTCTATTCACAGTTCAACTCGTAATCCTTTTCCTCCCTCCCTAGTTGTCTCCTTCTTTCTTAGTTTGATATAAACCCATATTTTTACTTCGGTTATCTTCTCCTTTTTTTTGTATTTTTTTTTTCAGTACTAACCCTGTTTTTCCCCATAAACCCAGAGAGAAGAATAGAAAGAATAGCAGTTACTAATGTATTCACTGTGTCTCCCTTTTTTACCAGACACCTTTATCTTATTTTTCACTTCTTCATATATTCCCAGTACTAGTCAAGATAGCACTATGCGGCCCCGCCTTCTACCCCCTTGCAGAGCTAGGTTCCCGTCTCTTTATCTCTTTCACCTCTTGATCCTAATGGCCATATGCAAAGAAAAAGTAAAGAAAGTCTAGAGTAGTTTTTAGTAGTCCCAAAGTGTCCCTTTTTAAATGACATCATTCTTTATCCTGTTTTCCTCCCCGCTCCCTTTATGGTTGCTCGCATTTAATACTCACGTGCCCGTCTTGAACCGAGAGTCTCCGAACTGGGTCCGTCCAGGCAGCGCTGCCTCACGCTCAACGGTCAGCCCCGGCGAGCGGTACTCAAAGGGGATTTTTCAATCGGGATCCCGTACCCTCTCTTTGTTGAGTGCGCACTTCTAAGCATACCGGTCGTCGTTGGCGGGCAGCTTACCGGAGCCGGCGCACCGTGCGTATCCCTTTTCGACCGGAGAATTTCATGCCAAAGGGGACGGTAGGGATATATTAAGAAAAATAATCACGCTGTCACGGTCACCACTGAAGGCGAGCGTTTCCAGATAGCACGACCCTCCCTACAATGAGAGGCAGTAATGGACTCTCCCAAGATGGGAATAAGGCCAAGACAAAGTGCGGGTGAGCTTAATGGGAGTTTATATAAGTCAAAAATAGGGCATTCAAAGGACTCTGCAAGCTCCGAGAGCGCTCTGTCTGACACTAGCAAAGACAGGCGTATATATTTACAAAACACGTCATAAGACCCTACACACTATAGGGGGCACATGTACGTGGGGATTGGGTGGTGGCGACTAACTATAGGTGCAGCTGTGATGTGTTACGCTGTGGTTGGTGGACGTCACTGGGTGCCAACGTGGGGTGGGAAGGTCAGCTGGGCTCATCCGGGCGGTGCTGCGGTGCCAGGCGTGGCGATTGTCATTGATGAACGTCTTCCTTGGCTTTGTGCCCTAAGGGCCACGCACACCCCATTCATTCAATACTGCAATATTATCTTTCCCTGTAAATCCTACAGTAGGTTATTCTACAGGTTAATGCAACACAGGAGGAATGCAGCTAGAGTGGGGTCCTTTGGTGATACATCAATACATGGTTACAATCATCCTGTTGGCCGGGTATCATAGGTCACGAGGTTGGGTCTCAGGGCAAGGGGTGAGCTGTCCAAGTTTTCATGTCTCGTTAGAAGTCATTATGAATGTGTTCCTACAGTGTTGCTATAATATTGGGTGTCCTAATTTTACAGGGGCCATTAACCTGGGGTGAGCTGGTGGGTCATGGAGCGTAAGACAGGGCACCTCTGGCCTGCATTTATGGCCGGGGTTTACTGCTGGGTTGTAAATAATTCAGGTGGCTGGCCGTGGACATGTGAGCTGCGGGGGAACGTGAATGCTTGAAGCGGCTCCAGCTGAATTGGGGGAGGTGAGGCAGAGCAGCCCGGGACTCTGCCTTTCGTATGGCAGGCTTCAATGGGGAGGGAGGGGAAATGGCCTTGGATATGCCCACAATGGTATTCTCCTTGTGTGTTGCAGATTATATAGAAAAGGCAAAAACATTCATATAATGTACAATACTCATTGAGTTTTTTTAAAAGCTTACATTTCTACATTGTTAGTGCCTTTACATGGCCATTTCAAAATGCGTTACCTTTACCAATGTTGCTACTGATAACTATATGTTAAGTATTTAACAACCACGACATTTTGTTACACTCTATGCATACACGATAAGCGAGGTAGTATTAAGGTTGGTGGAGCGCGCAGGAACAACTGGCCAATAAGACTGATGGCAGTGACACATGGTGAGCTTGGACATTCGAATACATTCTATGCGTTTCCTTACACAGTTTACATGAGCTCCCAATGCTGTTGCACTTGTTTTCCGTTGCACTCTAGCAGCATTAGTTCAGTTATGGCATAGGGCCTTGGAGTACATTCTTCTCGGAGAAACATATAACATAAAACCTGGGACACTTCTACCATTTCCGCATAGCTGAGGGGATATGGGTATTTCAACCAGGATGCCACATGAACACACATTCTGCCATCTTCATGGGGTTTACATATTTTATCAAAAGGTCATGGAGAAAAGAGTTTTATCATAGGCAGTTTGCATATTGGTATTTAGGGTCTCTACTTTTGTCGGGGGACCATTTTACAGTTCTTTTCTACCCCGGCCCTGCTGGCCGGGTCATGCTGTGGACAGTGATACACTGCAGAAGATGAATGTTACAGTGTTTGCGTCTAGCACTAGCTCATGTCTGTCTGTTCGTGGGAACGGGCTCTCAGCGGATCTGCCAGGGAGCTAAGGCCACAGGGACAAGCGAGGACTCTCTAAAGGTGGGGGCCGTGCTGCAGCGCACAAATGCTCATGTCGTTCTGGTGTAAAAAATGGTTTCCAGGGCCTACATTAATACAGCACATTTGGTCAATGTGTCAGCCAGTGGTCCACCCGCCACCTGGGCCCTGGTGACGGGGGGGCCCCCAACGAGCCAGAGACTGTACAAGGTGGGGGCTGCAGGGAAGGGGGGTCTCTTGGACCTATCCTCTCATACAACGGCCATCCATGCTTGGACAGTAGCACAGATGTCGTGTAAGGCAGTAGCATCTTGGTGGTAGAAACCAGATAGTGGTAGGAGAACTTGAGTATCGTCCGCATAATTAGTATATGCTATACCAATTGAGTCTAGCAGGTCGAAAAGGGGTTTAGTGAAGAGGTTGTAGAGGGTGGGGACTGTGCAAGAGCCTTGGGGTACTCCTCAATGTATGGTTGTTGGGTCGACATTTGCTGTGTTGTAGAACACCTTCATTGGTCTGCCTTCCAGGAAGGAGGTGATCCATGATGCTGCTTGTGTAGAGAAGTGGGTTGCCTGGGTGAGATTGGTGGTTAGGGTTTTATGCTCAACCAGGTGAAATGCTGCCGAGAGATTGAGAAGAAGGAGAAGGGCAGGTTTACCTTTGTCGATGATCTGGGAGATTTGATTTTTTAGGTCTAGTAATGTGGATTCTGTTCCATGCCCTACACGGAAGCTAGATTGTCATTTACCCAGTATGAAGTTGGATTCAATGTAAAATTGTATCTGGTTGTGAGCTGCCTTGTCCAATATTTTCAGAAGATATGGGACTGTCATTATAGGCTTGTAGTTGTTGGGCTGCGCTGGATCTAATGTGACTTTTTTTTAGAAGAGGGCGTACCCAAGCTTCTTTGGGACTGTTGGGTACAGAGCCTGTTCTGAATGAAGCATTAATGAATGCAGTAAACAGAGGGCTAGGTCCTTAGCACATTCCTTGATAATTTTAGGGGGCAGATGTCTCCTTTGCATAGTGATGGTTTAAGGTGTTTGATGAGATTGATGACCTCAGATTCGGTAGTGTCTCTGAAGGCAAATTGGGCGTGATGGGGATCGCTGTGCTTTGCTTGAGTGAGCAGGTTCTTATTTATGTTAGGGAGGGCTTTTCAGTGGTTTTGAAAAAAAAATTGGAGGAATGGGCTGTGTTGTATCTTACCTCGGGTGGTGTGGTGGGGTTCTGTATTGGCGTCATCATGTAGGCGCTCAGTGGGTAGGCACTGTCCTGGGGGAGGTGATAATGGTTGTCATTAGTTGGGTTTCTCCATGTCTCTGTGCAGAGGCATTTGTACTCACCAATGAGCCATGTGTTGCCATGCCTCCCAGCTTCCAGGCCCCGTTTAGGGTGACATTCTGAGTATGAAACTATCATGGCTGGACCCAAGATAGTGGGCACATATAGAGGTGATGATTCCCTTGGCATCACATACAACCTGCACGTTGATGGAATGCCAGTGCTTGCGTTGCGATAGATGTGCTCAGTGGCCCTAGGAGGACGTAGAGCCCCCTGGGTGCAATCAATGGCACCTAGCCCTTTGGGAAAGTGTGCCACCCCGTAAAAGTCCTAGACCGTGGCTTGTCTTTCTGTGGGTGTTCTGGGCATGTATATGTGCCTGCAGACTGAGGGGCCTGCAGTCATGATCGCCAATACCTGGTGTAGGCAGTGTGACTGCGTGGCCTGTGAAACACCCCCAACTATGGCACTTGTCTGCTAAAATGACCCAGTAGCCAAGAAATGCAGTACATTGAGCATCTTTTCCAAGGGGCTCAATGCTTGGGAGCACAAGGTGGGTGATATGAGGGCATCCACCCAGTCAGCAACCAGTTCTAGGATGATATTGGGTGGAAACCTGTACCTGCCATAGACCTGGTCATCAGGCATCCCAAAAAAGGCTGGTTCTGGGTAAAAGAATGTGGGGCTTGGCTATCCTCCTCCTGCGGTGTCCCACGACCACTGCTGCGAGGAAAAGTATATTCATCGTAGCGTATGAGCTTGATTGTTGTTTGCGCGCACTTTTATGCTGCGCAGGGCCGCTTACACCTGCTTTTGCCTGACGTACGTGTTTCCGGATTAGGGTGTCTTTTTTGGCACGCGGGTTTCCCCTGTTCGATTCCATGAATATGTGTTGTTAGTACACATGTGTGGGCGTTGCGAGGATTTAGCAGTGGTACTTCCCCGTAGCACCCACATTTTCACGTGTTGTTCCCCATTATGCGTGTTCTGCCCCCTTTTTAGGTGTGTGCACTGCCTGTGTGTGCCTTCACTGGCCATCTCGCGCACAGCCTTTGGGATGTTGCAATGACGTGTGCACCACACGCCGATTCAGCGCAGATCTCAGGTAAGCCACATGCAGCGCCTTCCATGAATCGACAAACGGCTGCATGCATGACTTTCGCATACGTGCACTGCAATTTTCACGCTTGTGCCGTTTTTAGAGCACATTAATTCCATGAATTACCCTGAAAAACTCCATTGCAAATATATCATGCCCACCACATAACAAACAAGTCAGTCACAACAAAATGCATTTGCAGAAAACCACCCCCACTTCATGGAGATTGATATATTGTGCACTTCGACAGTGCATCACAAAACACAGCAAAACATTTGCTAATGAGATGAAATCTCCATGCACCCACATAATTCACTCACACCCCATGCAAAAAAGCATGTAAACAATTTACATTGACACTTGTGCAATATATAAAAACAGACATCCTTTTCACAGCACATACACAACACAGCTCATCTACATTCTTACTTTACCCATGAACAGCAAATGCTAATCGCCACCCGCCTGATCTCACTCCCACCCCATCCAAACACTGCATTGTGCAATGACATCTGATTTGATACATTTATCATTCAGCAGTGAAAAGTAGCCAGACCCGCCAAAATAGACACACACTTACCGATATGTAATAAGTTCATACTGCAGAAGTAATCTAAAGTCTTATTCCACTGATGCATATAATTTTGAGCGAACCCATGCAGAACAAACTTTATGCACATCATCACGCAAGACACCATAAATGGCCTAACACAAAAGAATGCATGCAGCAGTATTTAATGTGTAAGGTTTAAAAATATAGGTACATGACCTTTTATATATATATTATGTATGCAAATACCATGCCTCTCCCTCATTCTACTACCTAACCCCAAGCTTCCTCCAGTGACACTTGTTTTCATATATGTGTTTATATATATTTTATAGGGCTTGCGGTAGTGGCCCTATAGTTAAGGATACCAATGAGCACTTATTGGTCAGCTTATAACTTCGCCCCCGCTGAACAATTCCTCATGAAACTTTGCAAAAAAAATACACAGCCCCGTCAGATCGATCCTGTGAGGTTTGGTGAGTTTTCAGGAAGGGCGGCAAAGTTATAGGGGGAGTCCCAAAATGTGTGATTTTCCCATGGATGCAATGGGAAAAAAATGTTGTCACACCTACAGCCCAAACCGCTGCATGGACTTTCACCAAATTTGTAGCAGGCGCGGTAGCTTGGTCCCGATAGCAAGCTTTTGTAAATTTGATCTAAACCCGTCCAGTCATTTTTTTTTTTTAAACGACCAAAAATTAGGTTACAAAAATGTGTGATATCTGGCTTCGGTTCGCGGACTCACTTCCCTTTTCGGTCTGCAGACAGGCCTCCGAACAGCGCATTGGAAAAAAAGTCTGGAAAATGCGTTTTTGGGTTATTTGGTGGTGGAAAGAGGGGCTGAGAAGGGTAGGGGAGTGGAAAAAATATGATATGGGGAAAAGCTGGCCAGGTGTTGTAACTGTTAGGACAACTAAGGGCTTAGTAAAATCATTCAACTGAGTCAGTACAAGACTCCACTCTTAGTATAAGGCTGTATCACCTAAGTTCAGGGTAGCGTAGACAGAGCAGCCAGGCTTATCTTAGGAGGGAGAGAGGGCAGTAGACACAGTACAAGTGAAATTGTGATACAACTGATCCAAAGAAACACTGAAACACTATATATTGTAAAAATAAAGGATTTATTTAAATACAGGTAGACCCAGTTAAATCTAGGGGTAAGTAAGTACTAACACATTGTATGAAATCACAGTATAAAAACACAACACTATACTTGAAATCCACAGACCCAAGTATAGACCTTATTTGGAACACCTAATAGTAGTTCTAGGGAAGTCAAAACATTGTTGTACAGATTTAGTATAGGTCAAGACTATTCTTTGGGAGTAAAAATAAACAATGGTTACTTTCAGATTACATTCAGTAATAGAGGGGTAGTAGGCCCTTCCAGTTGTACAGTGACTCTTGGAACAAATCACATAAACAGTCAACTGGACAATACACTTTTGGTGAATAGTGAAACACTTATCCTAGGTGAAGTTGTTAAACATTATAAACATTATAACTTTAAAAAAGACACTATGGAGAGTCTTAAAAATGACACCCATAAAAAGATTTAAAGATTAGGTGAGTGTGGAAAAGGGTTCCCACTCACTGAGGTATTAATGAAAAATATCCCACTAGAAAATCAAAACGTTCTGGGATTGAACCAGGAAAGGAAGATTTACCAGCTCTGTGGAATTCTTACCTAACAGTAACTATCCGCGGACGGCTTGGAAAAGACATGTGACATTATTTGAAAGCTGGAACAGAGCATAGAAATGATAGGGAAGTGGTATGAAAGTAATGTGGAGATGTTTTTATAGGTGAAAAAGGGGTTTGGCAATGCTGCCGAGTCCGTTGTCATTTTCCCTGTCCGCAGACATAATTTCAATTGCAGGGGGCTCAGGGTGAGTTATATTACTTGATGGTGTATTGTAACTATTTCTTTTATATAGTTTATTGTATTGTGGTGGATGAGACCAGTGTCCAGATTCTGGGGGGCATGGCCACAGGCCATGGCAACAAGAATATGTGCACTGGGCACAACCATCACAGCAGTAACATGTGTATAGTAATTATAAGTAATGTAGTAGGAGTATGGCGAGAATTACATTAGTAGCAATATATGCATAGTAATTGTAGGTAATGTAGTGGGAGTACAAAGTGTTTGCAAAATGGAGGAATTATGTAATTGAACTGTATATAATACTTATGATTGTAGAACATTTGAAGATTGTGCTTATAGAATATGGGCCTCATTACGACTTTGGAGGTAGCCATGCCCTTAATAAGTGCACGGCTGCCTCCAAAATCGTGTCTGGGTCCGGGTTCCGTGAATGTGGAAATACCAGGTCATTCCGAGTATGGAGGGCCTGGTATTTCCTCCTTCAGGGAACCTGGGCCCGGTCCTTCCCCATTCCCATTCGAGCACTCATAGGGCTCAATGGGAATGGTGAGGAAGCTAACAACGGGCCCATTACGAACGGGCCCATTGTTAGCTCCCTGGTCCCCTCGCGGGACCCGCTATGGATGTCTGGAAAAACCAGACACCCAGAGCGGGTCCCCGGAGGGGACCTCGTAATAGTACAGAGTGGGTTTAGCGGCGCCGGCACCATTACCGGTGCCATTAAACTCATTCTGCGCAAGTTATAATGAGGCCCTATGTATTAGATTATAATTGCTGTGGTTACTTAGTTTTGTAGCGTTATGAAGCTGCAATCTCTGGTTTATTTTCTGTTGAAAAAACAGTACAATTGGTTAAACAGGATAGTTCAAAAGCTGTAGTCGTATTTGTTATTTAAATATACATTTTCTTTTTTAAACCCTCATAAATAGTACATTGTAAGTACTATGTTTGGTACAACATTAGTGTAGGACACACTGTTGTTGTATTGACATTACATAGTCATTGGGGAAAAAAATCCATGCTGGATTTAAAAAAACAATTACAGTTACGTGAGTGTAAGGGTGATAGTATGTTTGTTTGAAGTATGTTGTGCTTAAAGTAGTTAGATAGTTGTTGGCGTATTCTAACTACATTAAAGGTTAGATAATGTTTTGAAGTATAAGAATTGAGATAGCGTAATTCAAGAGCTTTGCAATGAAGGGTGTTTTTCAAGTAGTTAGATACCTGTTGGTGTATTCTAACTAGATTGACTTTCAAACATGCTTATATAGTATTATGGATGTAGTTAGATGCCTGTTGGCATATTATAACTGGTAATTGTGCTATAGTTTAGTGACTACATTTGGGTTGCAGGAATATTAAGTAGGCATTTCTTAAATTTGCTGATCACCTACGTTTTGGAGTAATAGAGGTATTGTTACATTTAAACCAACCACTTATGTTTTTGACATATGCAGTGTAGTGCCCTGAAGGGTTGTGGCACCACTGTGGTATACTATACCTGCAGGTTTTCCTTCCAAGAGATACTTAGCCATGTGTGAAGCCTGTAAGTGTACAGTTATTTTTGGTACCTCAGAAGCATTAGTATGACATATTGGCTATGTGAGTTTATTTCTATGGTGGAACGATTGTCTGAATTGCAAAAAGGGCATGATATACCATGATTTGAATTCTGTGGAAGCTGGTGAAATGGAATGGATTCAGAATTTGGTATGGATACATTTACAAATCGTTAATTAGGGATGTGGTCTTGTAAAACATAGTTGCAGAGAGTGCATGTATGTTTGCACGTGTATGAAATTTAGAAGTTTTTATTCATAGGGAGTTTTGGTGTGCAGTACTTGCTGTAAGTACATTAGGAATTCTTGTGGATCTTCCTGTGTGTTTATGATAAATGTGATCATTCCTGCACAGTAGTCCAATTATTGCCTTATATCTGAGACACTGTAACTGTTGTCAGGATTATTTATGGCATTTGGTGAAGGACGAGCATTTGCAAACACAACTGGTCTGAGTCATTTCACTAAATGTGAACAATTGGTGACAATTGAAAGAGAAGATTAATTGTTACATATCATAACAATGTACTCCATTTGTGTTACTCAATGTAAATACACCAAAGAGTTCTGTATGTGGATCCCAAACCCCGGTACTGCCAATACATTGTATGAAAGGGTACATTATACATGAAAACAATGCCGTACATTTTACAAGGTAGTGCAAATAAAATAAAAAAAATGCAATTATTGTCTTCATTCCAGTAATTTATGTATGTATCTGTTACATAGGTGGTTCAGGTTTGTGGCATATCCTGCGTTTGCATGGTGGAATCATGGCAGACTGGGATTTTGCTTCCGAACAGTAATACCTGCTTAAGTGGTTCGAGCCATTATTGATAACTTCCCCAGTGACAGTGGACAAAACCGTGGATTGATGCAGCCAATTTGTCACCTGCAGCAGTACAATATGTAGTGTCATTGATATCCACCTTACCAAACTAAATGCAAACATTAAAAATAATTCAAGGTAAACAGTTGTGAGAAAGCTTTGAAAGTAAACTACACATTCAAACTTATAAGTGTATTGTTACATATTGGTGTGCAATAACACGTGCATTGGACTATTGCGCTCGCCTCACCCTTATGTACTCTGCCTCCAGTATAAATGGCAGTGGCCACCTGTGATTGTGTGCAGGCAAGGGGGCTTGTTGGGTGGGGACGCTCAAGGTGCAGTACACAAGGTGCACCTCAAAGGCATCTTATGAACTGTGACTCCTGTCCAAATGGCCACCGCAGTCCCGGTGTCTCCAGTCTCCCCTTTGAAGACATTGTTCATGCAATGACTATATGTATGTGTCACTTTGTCCTGGGCCTATCGTGTTTGCCTCATCTTCATCCTTTCCCTCTCACTTTTATCTAGAAGCTCAATGTCTTTAGAGCTTTGGTACTTTCTAGGGTGTACTATTGCAACAGGCTGTTCTGTAATCTACCCACATTCTCACTTGGCCCCCTCAAGCTAATTTGGAATAAGGCTGCAAGACTTATCATTGGCCTGAAGACCAGGGACCACATATCTCACTATGGCTCTTCAACCTTTACTTGGAACCTCTAGCGCTCCTAATCTCTACATTATTTTCTAACTTTTTTGTGCTACGCAGATGACACTCAGCACTCCTTCAGCCTTTTTGTTTGCATCCTCTTTCCTCTCGGGTATTGCTGACTGTGTATGTGCGATTCAGGAATGGTGTGCCTCCAACAATGTCTGCCTTAATGCCAGTAAGACTGAGATCACTCTTATTGGACCTCCGCTACTGCTTTCCCTCTTTCACTCTGGCTGTGCACTGTAAGTGATTTCAATCCGGCACACACCCAAGTTAAAGCTCAGCATGTAGTGCACAACTGAAATCCTTATTTATTTTTGTCTAAAAGTTCAATATTCTGAACGATATACCACTCATACTGCACCCTTCTCCTGGAACCCCCCCGGTCACACTGAACCAGGAATCAGGCTGGTATGAAAAGGTAAATATTTATTTATGTATGGAATATGTAATCACAATGGCCCTCATTAGGACCCTGGCGGAAAGGGGTTTACGCCGGCGTAAAGCATGGCGTACCTTTCCGCCAGACTACGAGTTCCCGTAGCGCCATGGTGATTTTCACGCCTGCTTTTTGCAGGCGGAAAAATCCATGGCGCTACGGGACTCGTTGTTAATTACGCCACCGTAATTTACGGTGGTGTAATTAACGCCTTCCCCACTCCCATTATACCCTATGGGGCAAAAATGGGAATGGGGAAGGGTAAATGGGGATTGGGGACTTACCGCCCCGCCAAGGTCGGAATGGGGCGGTAAGTCCGCCAACCCCCATGGCGGAGTTGGCAGCTTTGCGCCATGGACCATGGTGCAAATTGCACCATGGTCCTCCGCCAGGGTCGTAATGAGGGCCAATATGTTTTAATAGATAAACAACAATCACCAATAGGGTGACAGAACAATGAATAATGTCTTTAATACACTAGAATGAGTAATAAGCAAAACAAATGCAGCACGGAAAATAATACTTTTGTGTTGTTTCAGATCAGATAGCACTGTGGTTAGCATTACCCCCTGCAATACCCCTCAACCCCCCAATCGGCAATGTAAGGAGATCGGAAGAGAGAGCAGGTATTCAGGAATGGCACCAATCAAACAGAATATCAATCTCACTTTCCCCCAGCAAACACAAGACAAAAATGGAATTGACAGTCCAGCTGTCAGAATGGCTTTTAAAATTGTCTTTAGAATTGACTGGGCAAAAACACCAAATGTGATCAAAAACACTTAAATTGCTCTAAATTCTTATAGGAGCCACTTTGAATAGTTGCAAACAAAGACAAGCAATGATTTAATCCAAAGAAAACATTTGAAAGCTTAAAATCCAAGTTGGAAGCAGCATAGATGTATTTTACACATGTAAAATCTTTCAAATATAAAATTTGTGGCAAACTTTTCATTGTGCGATATTCGCGATAACGGGAGAATCGCACTTTGAATTGACAGATTTTTTTATGCTATATTAAAGACTACCAAAATGTAGGATGCCACACAGGAAGGTCAGTCACGGCCGCTCATAACAGTTCAGGTGTGGTACTCTGTTTCTGTTTGGTTTAAGAATTACTTTCTTAATCAATCAATAGGAAGTTAGGGTTTAGGAACACATATGAGAGAAGGGTCCGCACAAAGATATTTTTAACAATACTGGTTCTAGATGAAAGATAGGATGAGTTGGATAGGGACAAGACTATGCAATGGACATATGGGACACGGTTCTTCCTATTTATACTCACTGTTTATGTTTTTAATTGGGATTGGGTCTGGTCTAGGAAAAACAGCACATCAGGCCTGGGACTGGATCCTCTAGGCCGGTCGCCAGATTGGCACAGGATCTGCTCTCCTGGTCTGTGGGTATTTGGATCAGCTGGATGGTGAGTTCCTCAGGCAGGCGTAGTGGTGGCAAGCCAGAGAATTTCTGGATACAGGTTAAAAATGGCCTTCTCACACCACACAGCGCTTTACTAAGTGGGGAGAATGAATTTGAGGATTGGGGCCTTGCTGGAAATCAATAGTCTCTATTGCTGGCAAGAGATTTGGCATTTGGATCTGGAAGAATATTTAAAGCTGGATATAGGAAGCTGGATCAGAGTGCTTCACCAGAATCAGGAAAGTGGCTGGATCAGAGAGTCCCTATGTGCTCTCCACTGTCTCTATGTATGCCCTAAAAATTATAATCACAAAGGAGTGTATGAGCCGGCTTAGCTAAGCTTGCCCCTGTGAAAGGTGATTGGATCAGAGTCTACTCTCTGCCTTGATAGGAGGAGAATCCACCCCTAACCACTGGAACACAAAGTCTATTTTGGCAAAATACATATTTACACATGTGCAACCTCTATAAAAATCACATACACAGATTGCATATTTTACATGGCAGCTGTTCCTCAAAACCCCGTAGCTGTGGGATCTTGTCTCTGCTTTCTACAGAATTTTGCCCTTTTCACTATAAACACACGTTCCCATTTTTCTGCAAATTTCCACAATTGTGCCTGTTTAACATAGGGATATGTGTGCAGATTTTCACAATTCTAACAGTAATACATTTTGCTTAAAATCACATATCTTGCCATTCCTGTCCAGAACATGTCACACAGTTCTGCTGCCTCTTCACACATGCAGCCAGAAATTAAATGAACAACTCTGTGATTTTTAAATTTTTCACCATTTTGAATAGCAAGTTATAAGTCTTTTGAAAAGTGTTTTTTGTTCATGTTCAGCAACAGATGATCGCTTGGCTCCGCCTCCTTTTGTCTCCCTGGAGTCCAGGAGTATGTTCCTCCTTGTTTGTTCCTTTCATGGGCCATTTACGACCCGCTTCACACCTCCCTGTGAGTTTCTGCTGAGGGGAAGGCCGTCCTTCTGGGAAGAAACCTGCGTTCCCAGTTTTTTAAAACTTCAGCAATGCTAATTACTTCTTAAACTTAACAAAACCCACATTTGTTGCATCACATACAAATACATTTCTTCCTTGGCCTTAACATCTGTGGAATCAAAAAAAACTAAAATCTGTATTCTTTTTTGGCAACAATCCTGTTTATGTTTGTTAATTGTTTGTTAATTCAGCAGACTTTTGAGTTTTAGGTCATTTTAAAGCTGCCTTAGTACTCCTCTGACAGTTTTCATTCAGGTCACCCCGGGTACTGCACCCAGACTTTGGCATAGAGGCTGTCAGTTTCCAGACTTTGTATGTTCCACAATGTTTCATTTGATGCATGGATTTTAGCACCAGGCAAGATTGTGAATGTTGAAAAGGGTTGTGTTATAGGTATTTTGGAGTTTTCGGCAACAAAGCGAATGACAATTGTAAACACATTTTTGGGTTTCCCTTGCAAAGTGCTGCTTTTCTCTCTGCACTCTCTTAGCTTTTCTGGTTATGGAACCCACTGGCACATTTCTGCAGGGTGTGCTCCATTCCACTGCACATTCACCATAGGTGGCAGGTTGTGCATCCCTCCTTTGTATGCAGAAGCACAGGTTTTTTAGGTTTTTGTAGGTTTTTGGCACGCACAAGGGTTTTGCTGCCATTGTTGCTGTTTCTTTCCCCACAACTGGCAGGGTGATGCCGCATAGCATAGCGGAGTGGGTCTATACATCCCACAGAGCCCCCCCTCCCGACTTGAGTTTGACCGCCGGGGAGATCGGGATGTTCTTTTCTTTTGTCCATGTGGATAAATTCAGCTGCTACTCCCGTCAGTGATGAAGCGACCCACTCTCCTTGCTGGTTCTGGTCAGGAGTATTGCTGCTTCTGATTGGAGTATGGAGCGGCACTCTGGGCTCCTTGGGTCTTTCCTCCCAGTACCCGAGTGGTCCTCCTTGGTAGTCCTTTGGATGATTATCAATTCATAGCTAGAAGATAGAATAGAGCATGGTTATGGATATTTTTTCCACTACTGTGTCCACACGTGATTTGTGGATGTTAGCAGTGGGAAGGACACTTGCATTGGTTCTCATTTTCACTATTCCCCATCTGGGTTTCCGGTTGTTTCCTCTATTTGCCGCAAAGTATGCCTGGGAAGGCAACTCTTTGGCTGGTTTAAGTGGACCCACATATCTTCCCCTTCTGCCAAACTGCACTTGGGGATGCGGATTCCGTAGGCGACTGGTGAGATTCTGCCTACAATTTTAAAAGGGCCCCTCCAAGTTGGGAGAAATTTGCACTGTTTGGCTTGGTTCCTTTGGACATTGTACAAGTAGACCCTGTCTCCTACTTGGTATTCTTTTTTAGTTGTCGTAAGATCATAGTGGGTCTTCACACTGTCTGCAGATCTCTCTATATTCCGCTGAGCATAGGCAAACACATGTTGAAGGTGTTTTCTCATATTCTCAACATACTCATGAGTTGTGGAGGCATTTATCAAGGTCTGCTCCTGGGTGCTGTAGAGGAGATGCTGGGGTAGCACCATCCTTCATCCAGTCATCAGCTTAAATGGAGACATTTTAGTTGCAGAAGAAGGGGTAGATCTGATGGCCATCAGGACAAGGGGTAATTGAATGTCCCAACTTGGCCCAGATTCTGCCACAAACTTTTTTAATATGCTCAGAATAGTTTTATTGTACCTCTCAACTCCACCACTAGAGGACCAACGGTAGGCAATGTGTAGTTTCCTTTTGACCCAAGTAACTCCAACATCTTTGTCATCACTTTGCTAGTGAAGTGGCTACCTCGGTCTGACTCAATCCTTTGTGGTAGTCCAAAACACGAGAAGATGTGATTGATCATCAGGGCATCTTCTGTTTCTGCCTTGCAATTTGGGGCAGGGAGACGTTCCACCTATTTAGTAAACAAGCATGTTACGGTCAACATGTACTTGTTCCCTCTAGAGGAGTGAATCACGGGCCCGATAAAATCAACTTGCAAATCTGATCAAGACAATGTCATCCCCCTCTTTTGGAGGGGAACATGGTGTGTGAGTGATGTTGGCTGAAATTGTGCACACACAAGACACCCCTTCAAGTATTGGTTGATGTCCTGGCCCATGTGTGGCCAGTAGGCAATCTCTCGCAAGATTTCTAATGTCGTATGAAAGCCCCGATGACCAGCAGTGGCCGCATTTTGGCCGTGACTTAGCATCAGGCTTTGGAATGAGGTGCGGACCACCCACTGGTCATGGGCAGCTATGGATCTCCTCACCAACAAATTGTCTTGGATTCGGAACATTTTTGGACATTTCATCAACACTCTGAGGTCCTCTTTCCCAATGTAATCGGTATTCCTCAGGGGAAAGTTCTCAGGGTCCTCAATGTGTTGATAAAACTTACCAATTATTGGATCCCCTTTTTGAGCCATAACCAAATCAGCATCTGGGGTCTCCTTACTCCATTGTGCAGTTGAGAGTTCATTGTGAGCATTTGTCTGGGACCTAGTGATAGCAGTGACCTGGATTTCCCCCAACAGGGACTCAATCTCAATTAGATCACCTTGGATGGCTCCGGTTTTGGCCAGCTGATCAGCTAGGTCATTTCCAGTTTTGTCTGGTCCCTCTACCTTAGAATGATCCTTGGCCTTTTTCCAGTAGCTGGTCATCCCATTCGAGGTGACCAGATCATCAATATTTTGTATTAATTCTCTGTGTTTTAAAGATTTATTATTTGCACATACCATGCCTCTGGTTTTCCAGTTAACCAGGTACTCCACGTACCTATTCCGTAAATAATCGGAATCAGTAATTATGACCAGTTTGTGGAGTTGGTGTTAGACAGCAGTGAGGATGGCTTGATGCACAGCCATCAACTCTGCCACTTGACTACTTCGGGGACAGATTTTGTACCCAACGGAGTGTTCTGGGTCATCATTCACCCATACATTCTCCACGCCGGTCACAAGTTCCTTTTCTCCGTTGTTGTCAACATGGTAGGAACACCCATCCACATAGACAGTGGGCTTTCCCTCACTCTTCATAGACTTTGTGTGGGGAATTAAGGTATACCTCCAAGTTGTCCTTGATTTTAAGATTTTTGTCCTAGAGATAGTTTTCTCTGGCACAATCATGCAAGTCTGCCAGACCTTGCGCGAGGGGACTCTTCTTGTTTTGGCCATATCTGACCTCCACAGGAAAGCCTTGCATTGACAGAATCCAGGAAGTAATTCAGGAATTACTCACATTTCCGGCACAGATTCTGTACCTTTGAAGATATTGCAAGGGTTGGTGTGGAGTCTCCACTAAGATGTTGATGATGGATAAACAGGCGGTAATTGTTCAATGCACACACCGTTGCCAGGAGTGGCTTTTCACAATCGTTGAATTTTTCCTCCACAGAGGATAAAGTCATACTCGTATAGGAGATTACTTTATTGACTTTGTCATGCTTTTGATATAATACTGCAGTCAAGCATGTATTTGAGAACCCTGTCTCCAAGAAGAACTCCTTGTTTTTGACAGGGTAAGCTAGACAAGGCACTTGTGAGAGGCTTCTTTTGAGTTGTTTTACTGCCTCGGGTTGTTCTGGACCCCACTCCCACTTAACCCCCCTTCAACAGATGGATCAGGGGTCTCGTGATATCTGCGTAATCCTCAATGAACTTTCAGCTGTCAAATATGCAGTCCCCTTGACAGGAATTTCCTTCCCATCGAAGTTTTGAAGTTGTCCAGGAAGAGGGATGAGAGGAATTTGGTATTTCTCCCCCATTCCCGGATTCAGCTGATCAAAGGCCCTTTTTGACAGAAGGGTGGCTTGGGATCCAGTGTCCACCAGTGCCAAAATTGTACATTTCCCCTGTACTTGGACCGGGGCATAAAATCGACCCTCCTTTGCCTCAAGGGGGCAAAAAGAATGCACATTTTTGGCTAATTGCTGGGTTAATTCCTTTGGATTCTGATCGAGGGGTGATTTGGGCAGGATTTTGTTTGGGATCTTGGGAACCTGTAAGAAAAAGGTGGCAATTGGACATGGGGGAAGTTTTTGGCTCCCCTTGTTCTGAGTCTGGGCTGCCCCCCCCCTTTTTGGAGGTAGTCACCAGAATCGGTTTGACCAAGGTGATTTTCTTGCTGGTCATTCTGGGTTTGATGATGGGCGGTTTTAACTCAGTTCCCCTATCTACCCAGTCTTGATCAGGATCTCTTGGGACCCATTTTTCTTTGGGAGGAGTTCCCCCATCCCTGAAGGAGAAGCTCCTTTTCCCAGAATCCTCTGAGGACCCCTCTCCTTCAAATAGGAAGATTTGCACCTCCTCCACAAAATGGGCCTTTTTAGGCTCTTTATTTCTCATACCCTCCCTCTGATCCTTAGGCTGCAGATTTCGGGGGCAGGAGATTTTGGTTCACGTTCCTGGGTTTCCAGGGGCTTTCCACAATTGGGGAAGGAAGCTTCCTCTAAGGCTTTACACCCCTCTTCCCCTGTGCCTCCTCCCTGGGAACCCGTGTGTTGTCAGGGTTCTTCCCGCTTCATTGTTCTGGAGCACCAGACCCTTGATTTGAGGAGTTCTGAGTCGCCATGCTCATCTGAGGGTTCTGTTGGTCTACCCGTGGTTGATCACGGGAAGGGTAACTGTCCCTTCTCCCATAATACCCCTGGTTAGGATAGATTTGGTACCCCTCCACCCTTGGCCTCCCCTCTTCCGGATTGGGCTGTCTCGCTCAGGAAAGTGGGGAAAGAAAGAAGGGTTGTTTTGGGGGTTGAAGTTCGGCGGGTACCGGGCAAAGAAACTTGGCCCAGCATTTGGGGGATTACTGTCCTCCTCGGGAAGTTTGTTTGTTTGTTTATTTATTTGTATTTCGCACCAGACCCGGGGGTATTCGGGCGCGAAGGCAGAAAGAGGGTTGTTCAGCTTAGGTTACATGTTACAAATAAAAAGGAATACAGCTGCGGTTACAGTGCTGTAGACATGTGGTGTCAGAGGATCACATAAATATGTACAATAGGCTTACAAGAATGCAGAATTGACAGATTAATAGAACAGAGCACATATACAGAATATACATGAGATCCCAAATGGCAGTAGCGCGAGGTTAAACGTCATTAACTTTTAGCCATTGGATCAGGTTGGATCTGAATTGCTGGTAGGGGAGATCTTCCCTTAAATCAGTTGGGAGGGAGTTCCACAGTTGTGCCGCTTTGACAGCGAAGCTGTTCCTGCCAGATTTGGTGAGTTTAAATCTGGGTACTAACAGGAGGTTAGAGTTGGCTTTTCGTAAGGGACAGGAGGCTGTTTGTCTGGTGAATCTGTCTATGAGGTATTGCGGGGCTGCATGGTTGAGGCATTTATGGGTGAGCGAGGCTGTTTTGAGGAGGATTTTGTCTTTAGTAGATAGCCAGTTAATGGATCTCCTAAGGTCTGATATGTGGGCATTTTTAGGGAAGTTTAGGGCGGCTCTCAGGGCATTATTTTTCAATGTTTGAATTTTAGAGGTGATGTATTTATTGATGCCTATGTAGAGGGCGTTGCAATAATCTAGTTTCGACAGGATTAGTGCTCTTGCTAGAGTGACACATTTGTTAGGTGAGAGGAAGGGATTGGCTGCTCTAATTAGCTTGCAGGTATAGGAGGTGGCTGAGGCCATAGAATTCACTTGTTTATGAAAAGTAAGTGTAGAGTCTATGTAAAAACCAAGGGTTTTGACTACTTTGGCTACAGTGATGGTGTTGTTATCAATTATGAAGGAGTCATAGTTGGTGCCCAGTTTTTTGATGTTCGAGGAGGTGCCTAGAATGAGGAGTTCAGTTTTGTCATCATTCAGGCATAGACCATGAACGGCCATCCATGCCTGGATGATGAGGTAGACTCTGTTCACAAAGGCCAAATCCTTGTCATAATCTCCCATCAGCGGGATGAGAATCTGTGTATCGTCTGCATAGTTGGTGTAGGTGATACCAAGAGCGTCTAGATCATCTAAAAGGGGCTTTGTGAAGATATTGTAGAGGGTGGGTGATACGCAGGATCCTTGGGGCACTCCGCAAGTAATGGGTGCGGGGTCAGCAGCAGCTAGGGGAGAGAAGACTCGCATTGTCCTATTGTCTAGGAAAGACTGGATCCATGCGACTGCTTCCTGGGAGAAGCAGGCTGCCATGACCAAATGATTGCATAGTATTGCATGGTCTACCAGATCGAAAGCGGCAGAGAGGTCAAGGAGTAGTAGGAGCGAGGTCGTGCCATTGTCTCTTAGTAAGTCTATTTGTGCCTTAGGGTCTAAGAGTGCAGTCTCGGTGCCGTGCTGTGGTCTGAAACCAGACTGTCGGACTCCTAGGAAGTGGTTTAGTTCCAGGTGGTGTTAAATTTGTTGGTAGGCCACTTTGTCTAGAATTTTCAATAGGAACGGCACAGTGGTAATGGGGTGGTAATTGGTTGGGATGGAGGGGTCCAGAGTTTGCTTTTTGAGGAGGGGGAGGACCCAGGAATGTTTCAGGTTGCTGGGTATGGTGCCTGATGTGAAAGAGGCATTTATAAGTTTAGTTATGAAAGGTGAGAGTTCGCGGGCAGCATCTTTTATGATTTGGGCTGTACATGGGTCACCCTGACAGTTAGAGGGTTTAAGGGTGAGGATGACTTTCTCGACTTCTTTGGTGGAGACTTTGCGAAAGTAGAAAGGAAAGAAGGGGTGTCCAGCGGTTTCAATGTCAGAGGTGGGTTTATGGCAGGGCCTGTGTTAAAAGCATTTGGGGCAGTAATGGACACTTTTTTATTATTAATCTTCGCCTGAAGCATGGTTATCTTGTTGGCTAGGGCATTTTGGATGCCTGTGCACCAGTTCTTGTTCTTGAGGCAGGAGTCAGGCGCTTGTGTGGGAGATTCTACTTCCTTCAGGATGGCAAACAGTTCTTTCGTGTTAGATTTGGCATGAGTGATACGGGTGTTGTAAGAAGTTTGCTTCGCTAAGATAATTTCTTTTGTGTAGAGGGTGGCTAATTTCTTCAAGTTGTTTTTGTTAGTGTCTGAGGGGTCTGATCTCCAGGTTTTTTTGCTTAGGTGTTTCTTTTGTCTAATGTCTTTCAGTAGGGGTGTGAACCAGGTATTTAGGTGTTTGCAGGGTTTGCTCTTCCTGATTTTCAGTGGTGCAATAGTGTCCAGGGAGGCAAGCATCACCTCATATATTTCTGCCATGGAGGCTGGGTCAGACTGATCTGAAATGGAATTCAAAGTAGGGAGGATAAGGGGGATGATATTTTCAACGGTGATATTTTTTTTTGTTTCTAGTAGGTGCAGTGGGGGCTAGGGTGCTGTTGTTGGTAGGCGTGGTGGCTTCTAAGGTAAAGGATACCATGTAATGGTCGGACCATAGCTGGGGCATTATAGATGTGATAGTAATTGGGCAGTTATGTGCGGCGATCCAATTGAGGGTCCTTCCTTTGATATGTGTTGGCTCTGTAATCTTTTGGGAGAATCCTAGTTCCTCCAGGGTGTTATTGATTTGTAGGGCATTGGGGTCACGTGGGTCATTTAGTCCAAGGTCGAAGTCGCCTAGGATGAGGCTTTGTGTGGAATTCTTTAGATTGTCAGATAGTAGGTTTGTGAGGTCTTCCTCAAAGGAGTCTATAGGACCTGGTGGGCGATATATCAGGTGGATGGTGATGGTTTGATTATTGGTATTAGTGAGTTAAGCTGTGAGGGATTCAAAAGATTTAGTTTTATGGGGTGTGGAGAGTCTGAGGGTTAAGTTGTTTTTGACAATTATAGCCAGGCCGCCGCCTCTAGACGTGGTGCGATCTATGCGTATAAGAGTGTAGTTGTCTGGGGTGGCTAGCATGATGGCTGGTCCTGCTGCGGGATGGAGCCAGGGTTCCGTGATGGCCAGGAAGTCCAAGTTCTCATTTTGGATTGTGTCCGCTATTTCGGTGGCATGTGCTACCATAGAGCGAGCATTTAATAGGGCGCCCTTTATTCCAAGTGGGGATGGAAGTGAGGAGGGAAGTTTCCTGGGTTAGCAGCTGTCTGGTTGGATCCCCCCTGCCCTTGGGCTGGAGGAGCCCACACATAGCCCAGGATGGACCTGTTGCCCTTGTAGAATGGGCCCATGTAGTCAAGGGAGTTAGGGGTCCCATTTGTGGGGTTACCTCCCTTACTCCGTGCTTGAGATTGGCCCAAGGGCCTTCTGGGTCTTGGGTTCGTAGGATTCTGTGCAGGAATGTTTTTAGCCCCACCATCTCCAGATCTAAAATGGGGGCCACCTTCACCTCCACCAACATAGCAGCAGCAGGGGTGTCGGTTGATTTTGGCCTTTTGTTAGTATTTTTACTTTCTAGTGGCTTCTGCACTTTGTAGATGCGAGTTGCTTGTTTAATGACCCAGTCCAGTGATCGTTTCTCATGAAAGTCCCTCACTAGCTGGGTCATAATGTATTTAGGGAGGGCATGAAAGAAGGTATTCATAAATTCCCTACTGTCAGTGCGCACCCTTCTGGTGGTCTGCGCAAAGGCGTGTTTCAGTTCTTGGACAAATTCTTGTCAGGCCTGGTCCTCCCCACATTGCAGGTTGTAGGCTGCCTTGCAGGCCTCTTGAGGGTTTCTATGAATAGAAAATTGCTTTACAATGGCCACCCTACAGGTGGACCATCTTGAATGGTTCTGATCCTCCAGCCCCGCAAAGAAGCTGGAGTATTCAGGTGAAAATGTCCACTTGACATACTGAATACAGCTTTGGCTGTCCTTCAGGTGAAAAGTCTCCATCATTTGCTCAAACAATTCAAGGTGCTCCCAAACTGAATATTTGGCATTTTTGTGGTAGGGCATGAAGATGCTCCTTATAGCTTTGATTTGCTTCAGGGGATCTTTCAGCAGAGCTCTCTTAACTTTGTTGGCCTTTTTAGTTCTGGGCACTCTGGTCCACTCATCCTCTGACTCAGAAGCACTACTACCAGAGGTGGCCTTCTGATCTTCTAGGCTCTCCCTGATTCTGAAAGCTTGGGCATGGTTGGCAGCATGTGGGGGCCTAGTCTCTTGAGACCCGTGGCACTCAGAAGAGTCTTCTGGCTCGCCCTTGCTCCCAGGATTGGCTGAGTACCCCCCCAATCCCCACTGTCCTTGCTGGGAAGAACTTTTTAAGATGCTCTCAGTGGGCATATTCTCATGGAATTCCCCACCAAATTTTACTGACTGATCTCTAAGTAGGCGATATTTCTGAGGATCCAGTTCTCTGATTCTCCCCTCACTGGAGTCTCCCTGATCAGAGAGGCTGGCCCTAATATTTGGGAACCTGTACATAGATGCCCACCCATCCATTTCTGAGAGGCGCTGACCTGTCAGTCCCATATTTACCATTGTGTTGAAGTCTACCATCCCGTGGACCTTGATTCATATGAGCCAGTGGACATGGGGGTGGCAGAGTCCATGGAATTGAAGGGATTAAAGTCCCTGATGCCCGGGTTCCTGAGGTTATGCTCAGCGGTTTCTCTCTTCCATCTTACCTCATCTCTTTCAGCCCCTACTCCCCGATGACATGCAAGAATCTGACCCTTTTATTCCACTATTAAGGCCTTACTGGTCTCTATGAGTTGTTCTTGCAAGGCTATCTGTCTATGGAGCCTGTCATTCTTTTCACAGAGAGCCTCATTGTCTCTCTGTGCTTCCTGCCTGAATTGGGAGTATTGGGCCAATTTTTGCTGCAGGAGACTCACCTCCTGAGTTTGGTCCTAACTGGTTTGATTATTCTTTGCCAGAGCCTCCTCCACCCGCCTGGTGTGCTCTAACAGCTTCTCATAATCCCTTTTGATTTCACCAAGTTCCTGAAGGGCCAGGTTATTTTCTTATAACTTTGTTTTTAAATGACTAACTTCCGGCCTAAGGCGTCCCTTTCCTGAGTTAGAGTGCCCCTCTGTGCAGCCAGGTCGTCCCTCTGTTTTATGAATGCACCAGCTTTCTGGCGCTTCTCATCAAAGTCTGCTTGGGATTCTAGATCTTTAATTATTAATTTATTATTTTCCCCTTTTAATTTGTCTATCTGGTCTTGTAAAATGACCATCTGTTCTACACAGATTCTATTAAAAGTTAATTGTTGGTCCAACTTTTTTTGACTCTGTTGTAGAGAGTGCAACTTTTCTTGACACTCTTTTTGCAATTTCAGTACCTGGGCATCTTGCCCTGCATTCTTTTGCAGTAAGAGCATCAGTTCTTCTTGCAGTTTGGTGGCATATTGCCTAGCCTCTGTTTCCGCTTCTTGGCTACTCTGGAGACTTTGCTCTGCAGAGTCCAGATTAGTCTGGATTTTCTGCATTGCCTCCCCTTGCCTCTCTGTGAAGTCTACATGGTCTGCATACTTTTCCTGTATGACTCCTATGTGGAGGTACAGGTAGGCCGCTATTTTGGCAATTTTGCATTGCTCCTCTTTTATTTTAGGGGTCATGTACAGCTCACTGAGTGCTTGATGTAATGGCCCCTTGTCCTGCCACATTTTACGGTTGGTTTCAGTGACTTCTTGTTTTATTCCATGCAGCCATACCTGTTCATCCTGTTCTACCCATTCACCCCTGACAAACAATTTGTGCAGTAGGTGTTCCCTTGCAATATTGATTTCCACTGGGGTCGCCATTCCGGAAATATAAATTTCCTTCTGGCTTATCTCAGGGTTACTTTACTTTTGCAAACAGGCCCAACTCCTTTGAGTATTTCTATTGAAGGGTGTTTTTACAGTGTAGCACAGTATGGTAACCCAACAAGGTGTATGTACCCCATCAGCTAGCACGCTGTGTTAGACTGTCACAAGTGGTATGTCTAATTTAGGATCTCGCGACGAGCCCTTAAGCTGTAAGTGATTTCAATCTGGCACACTACCAAGTCAAAGCTCTGCATGTAGTGCACAACTGAAATCCTTATTTATTTTTGTCTAAACGTTCAATATTCTGAACGATATACCATTCATATCGCACCCTTCTCCTGGAACCCCCCCCCCGGTCACACTGAACCAGGAATCAGGCTGGTTTGCAAAGGTAAATATTTATTTATGAATGGAAACTTTTATCACAATATGTTTTAATAGATAAACAACAATCACCAATGGGGTGACAGAACACTGAATAATGTATGCAGCACGGAAAATAATATTTTTGTGTTGGTTCAGATCAGATAGCACTGTGGTTAGCATTTCCCCCTACAACACCCCTCAACCCCCCAGTAGGCAATGTAAGGAGATAGGAAGAGAGAGCAGGTATTCAGGAATTGCACCAATCAAACAGAATATCAATCCCACTTTCCCCCAGCAAACACAAGAGAAAAACGGAATTGACTGTCCAGCTGTCAGAATGGCTTTTAAAATTGTTTTTAGAATTGACTGGGCAAAAACACCAAATGTGATCAAAAACACTTATATTGCTCTAAATTCTTATGGGAGCAGCTTTGAATAGTTGCACACAAACACAAGCAATGATTTAGTCCCAAAAAAAAAAACATTTGAAATCTTAAATTTCAAGTTGGAAGCAGGTTAGAGATATTTTACACGTGTAAAATATTTCAAATATTTAAATTTGTGGCAAACTTTTCATTGCGTGATATTCGCGATAACGGGAGAATCGCACTGAGTTTGCATAGTTTGGGTTCTGTGGATAGCTATGGATGTTGGCTACAAATAGGAGTTGACATTTTAGGTTTTAGTAAAGGTTGTTTTTTCGAGATAGGCGTGAGAATGGAAAACAGGAATGCACTTTGAATTGACAGATAGGTTTCCTTATGCTATATTAAAGACTACCAAAAAGTAGGATGCCACACAGGAAGGTCATTCACAGCCGCTCATAACAGTTCAGGTGTGGTACTCTGCTTTCTGTTTGGTTTGGGAATTACTTTCTTAATCCATCAATAGGAAGTTAGGGTTTAGGAACACATATGAGAGAAGGGTCCGCATAAAGATAGTTCTAAGAATACTGGTTCTAGATAAAAGATAGGATGGGTTGGATAGGGACAAGACTATGCAAAGGACATATGGGACACAGTTCTTCCTATTTATACTCACTGGATACGTTTTTAAATGGGACCGTCATCTCTGGTCAGGATTGGGTCTGGGCTAGGAAAAACAGCACATCAGGCACAGGACTGGATCCTCTAGGCCGGTCGCCGGATTGGCACAGGATCTGCTCTCCTGGTCTGTGGGTATTTGGATCAGCTGGATGCCGAGTTCCTCAGGCAAGCCTAGTGGTGGCAAGCCAGAGAATTTCTGGATACGGGTTCAAAATGGCCTTCTCACACCACACATCGCTTTAATGAGTGGGGAGAATACATTTGAGGATTGGGGCATTGCTGGAAATCAATAGTCTCTATTGCTGGCAAGAGATTTGGCATCTGGATCTAGAAGAATATTTAAAGCTAGATGTAGGAAGCTGGATCAGAGTGCTTCGCCGGAATCAGGAAAGTGGCTGGATCAGAGTGTTCCTATGTGCTCTCAGCGGTCTCTATTTATGCCTTAAAAATGACATCACAAAGGGGTGTATGGGCCGGTTTAGCTAAGCTTGCCCCTGTGAAAGGTGATTGGGTCAGAGTCTATTCTCTGCCTTGATAGGAGGAGAGAAACAGAGTGTCATCTTTATGGTATAATTTTCTGATGCTGAGAATCCACCCCTAGCCACTGGAACACATAATTTTACACATGTGCAACCTCTATAAAAATCACATACACAGATTGCATATTTTGCATAGCAGCTGTTCCTCAAAACCCCGTAGCTGTGGGATCTTGTCTCTGCTTTCTACAGAATTTTGCCCTTTTCACTATGAACACACTTTCCCATTTTTCTGCAAATTTCCACAAGTGTCCGTGTTTAATATAGGGATATGCGTGTAGATTTTGACAATACTAACAGTAATACATTTGGCGTAAAATGACATATCTTGCCATTCCTGTCCAGAACATGTCACACAGTTCTGCCGCCTCTTCACACGTGCAGCCAGAAATTAAATGAACAACTCTGTCATTTTTCACCATTTTGAATAGCAAGTTATAAATCTTTTAAAAAGTGTTCTTTGTTCATGTTCAGCAACAGATGGTCACTTGGCTCTGCCTCTTTTTGTCTCCCTGCATTCCAGGAGTATGCTCCTCCTCGTTTGTTCCTTTCAGTGGCCATTTACGAACCGCTTCACACTTCCAATTTCCTGTGCTGCAGCTTGGTCATTGTTCCTTTGCTCTCTTTACACCATATTCTGTCCTACCCTGCAATTCACACCTCCCTATGAGTTTCTGCTGAGGGGAAGGCCCTCCTTCTGGGAAGAAACCTGCTTTCTCAGTTTTTTTGTTAACTTCGGCCAAGCTAAACTTAACAAAACCCACCTTTGTTGCATCACATACAAATACATTTCTTCCTTGGCCTTAAAATCTGTGGAATCAAAAACAACTAAAATCTGTATTCCTTTCTGGCAACAATCCTGTTTATGTTTGTTAATTCAGCATACTTTTGAGTTTTAGGTCATTTTAAAGCTGCCTTAGTACTCTTCTGACAGCTGTCATTCAGGTCGCCCCGGGTACTGCTCCCAGACTTTGGCATAGAGGCTGTCAGTTTCCAGACTTTGTATGTTCCACAATGTTTCATTTGATACATGGATTTAGCACCAGGCAAAGATTGTGAATGTTGAAATGTGTTGTGTTATAGGTATTTTGGAGTTTTCAACAACAAAGCGAATGACAATTGTAGACACATTTTTGGGTTTCCCTTGCAAAGTGCTGCTTTTCTCTCTGCACTCTCTTTGCTGGTTATGGAACCCACTGGCACATTTCTGCAGGGTGTGCTCCATTCCACTGCACATGCACCATGGGTTGCAGGTTGTGCATCTCTCTTTTTGTGTGTTGATGCACATGGTTTTTGTAGGTTTTTGGCACACACAATGGTTTTGCCACCATTGTTGCTGTTTCTTTCCCCACAACTGGCAGGGTGATGCCGCATAGCATAGCGGGGTGGGTCAATACATCCCACAGCACCTTGAGTCCTATGCCTGTGCCTTATGGTGAGGAAAATAACCTTGGTTTCATCTTTGACTCCACCCCCTCCTTCTGTCCTCACATTACGGATGTTTTTATTAAGTGCCACTACCAGCTGCACCTACTGAGAGTTATTCTTGCTTTTGTCATTTCCCCCCCCCCAGAAGACCACTGTATCAAGAGCTCTAGCTATCTCTAGGTGGACTATTGTAAGTTTCTTTCTAAATCATCCAGCCTCTACTCTTCGACCCCTGAAACATATCCAGAACAGGACTGCAAGACCTTTCCTTGGCCTTAAGCCAAGGGATGATATATGTCCAGTCCTGAAATCTCTACCATGTCTCCAATTGGTAGCTGCAAGGATCAGGTTCAACACTCTCTGCCTTATTCACAAGGATTTCTGGGGCCAGGAACCATATTACATGTACCTTTATCTTCCTAAGTATGTTTCTTGTTGCTCCCTTTGCTTATCCACCTCAACCCTCTGAGGGTTAGACGCTTCTCTAAGCAGACAGTGGGGCGGGGGGGTTTGATTTCTCTCCTCGGCTGTTGAGTTCCTCTGGAAAAGCTTCCCTGCCTCTCTAAATCTTGACCAGGATCACCTCAGGGTCTGGGGGTAATTGAAGATTTTCCTTTATGATTCTGCTTTCTTTCTCTCTCTCCCCTGCTGATGTTCGCGTTCTGCTGCACTAACTGGTTACCTGTCCACCTGTATACCTTATGGGGACCAGGTTCCCTTATGACCAGTAGCTCCATGCAAATCTCTGGGCCCACCACGCACTATGGACTGTATCTGCAAGCCTATGGTGACATGCCTATTTGCACTTAGTTAGAACTGGCCACCCGGCCTCACATACTGGAGGTTGCTTATTGCACTCTCCCCTTCCATCACCCTGGCACTTCTTTCGTTCCCCTTGCACTTGCACAATATGAATGACACAAGGCCTAGTAAGATCATTTGTTTAGTTTCCCTTTGTTTTATCCTTCCTTGTTTTGTTGCGTCTAGAAACAACTGTGTAAAGGCGTGTTATAAACAACTTATCATATCATATTGTTGTTGTTTTGTTCCCTGGCCCCAAACCCTTTTTAGTCTTGTGGTGATGGGCACATTTTTTGTTAGATGTGGGTGCTTCAATGATAACCAAGACATAAATGAATAAAGTTAATGAAGTCAGGACATGGTGGAAAGTAGGTACAATGATAAATGGCTGCAGATTGCAATACACAAAATGTTTATGTGCCACTGTGTTAGTCAACATTAAAATAAAGGGTTAAGGAATTTGTATTGCCAATGTGCACTATGAACATGTGTCTGTGGCCTTTGCACATTTACATCTTATTGTGGAGGGCAACGAGGGGCAAGTGCATGAATGCAGAAATGGATATGATTGCAAGAATAGATGTACACAGAAGCTAGCAAGCCTGCACTCCACTGTTTGTGTGTATACACTTTTACGGGATCACTGTATTTGTCTTTATGTTACTATTATTCCTTCAGGTTCCAGCAATTATGCCGGACAAAGTGTGATGCCTTTGTGGTTGGTTTAAGGATGGCATTCAATACCCTTGAATGATCCACATGGCTGTCTGTGGCATGGGAACACACTACCTGCAGGTGTTTTTGACAAACAACTTCTCTTCACAATACCTTTGATTTTGTCGATGCAAGCCTCTGCTGCAGAAATGTATCTCATAGCAGAGAGCAGGGGGCAGATTATTATTGACATGTAGGGAAATCTGTGCCTGTTTGGACCGCGCCTGCAGTTACCTTTGAAAAAAAAACATAAATGTATTGGGAACAGGCTCGTTGATAGCGGTAAAATGGAAATAACTATTGTGCTATGTGGTATACTTGAAATATGTTGTTGTTTTTAAGCACACTGATTGCCAGTAATATTGTTCATTTTTGTGGCATGTGTTTCTAAAAACGAAACCGACCCGGGCATGCTGTGAACCCAACATGAAGGGTGTCGTTGATATGTGTCCTTGAATCCACTGCACTAAGAATTTGAAGGACTAAATGTGTCGCAAATGCATCAAGAAATGATAAGATTCACAATATTGAAAGCTGTTCATGGAAAGTAAAGTTTTCGATTTCTGTGTTTAGAAGTGGTTGGTCCTCCGCTACATCAGAAGAATGTGTTTGCAAAACGCAATGAAAGCACGATTTGAAATAATATGTATTGAAGTGTGGATTGAAAGTGTACTGTGTGCCATATGATGAATGTCCTGACGGATGAATGTTTAATTTGACGCAAAGAATAGACTTTGTTTGTGTGAATTGTGATTTAAATTTATAGCTAAAATAAGAATCTACTGTGAATGCTGAACCATAATGTGGTTCCTGAAATATTTTTTTGCATTCTCCATTTTTATAAAGTTATGTAATCCTGATGTGTGAATGACATGGGTACAGTGTACCGGCCGACCACTTTTTCAACAGTATTTGGACCATAATTATGAACAACGGATATGTAATAACAATCATCTTGGATGATCGCCAGACAACAATCTGTCCTTTCGCGATTACAGTAACAGCAACATGGGAGTGTATAGGTTGTAGAAACATGTGGATGTGAAAGTGTTGCTTTTATTTCAATTGTAAAACAATAATTTCTCCTCTGTAATGGAGCACCCTGTGCGTACATTACTCATCGGTCATGGAAGGTCATTTTTGGTGAAGAACGCAAACACTTGCATTAATGGATGGATGATCGGAATTGGCATTAGAAGATCACCGTTGACAGTTTCACTGAAAATAAGAATGATGCAAAGTTTGGTAGCTATGAACTGTGTTTGAAAAAGTTAACCAACTTTTCGTGGACTTAATGGAATGTTTTTATCACTGTGTCGAAATGAAAAGTACTTGTTACATTCCCGACTATTGTCATTTTCTTTAAAATAAAATGTTTCCATAGTTTTTGTAAAAAAGAAATAAAGATGTTGTGTTTGTTGTGTATGTGTGTGTTTAAGTTCCTCGTTTTGCATTAGATAACCATATGACGTTCATGATGACAGGGTACATTTGGCTATACTGCCAATAACATCATTGAAATAGGTGGAGCTCATTTTGAACGTACAGTGATGTTAGCATCAGTGACACAAGTTCTTTTGAAGTTAGGGTGATAGAATTTTATGGAGTCTATCTACTTTATTGAGAAATAGATGGAGTCTATCAGATTCTTTTTTTAGTTCTATATTTTAACTGTGACAGGTGGTTCCTAAATGAACATTTTTTGTGTTTTTTTGTTTGTTTTTTTTTTTTTGCAGGAGAGGTTAGACAGTATGGGAGGGAAATGAGAGAAGAGGCACCGGCCACAAATATGGAGGGGCAGGTGGATAGGGGAAGATGTTGCACGTTTGTAACATCTAAGGTAGGGAGCAACGTTTCTTATGCTCTTTCATTACAGTTACAAAAACTCTTTGAAATTGCTCCCCCTTGCTGAGTGGTGTGTTGCAGTATGTACAAAGTACTTTTGTCTTGAAAAGATATCGATCAGCAGCCTCTTTTAACGCTTGCAAGGTAGGTGATGGTATTTTGTGTCCCATTGAAGTAGGCTGTGTGGTTACAGTATTGGTTGAGGAAGATGAGGTGGAGGAAGAGAGCCTACCATTTCTTAAGAAAGGAACAATCTTTCTGAATGTATTGCAGTGATTGGACTGTGTGTGATGGCTCATGGAGGTGGTCCCATAGGAGTACTGTCCAGGTAGTCTGTGACTGAGTACTCAGTGCATTTTAGTTTAGTAGCAGTAGCCTTTGGTACATTCCCAACAGTGGTAAAGAACTGCCACACCCATAATTCGCTCTGGGTGCTAGAGGTAGGCACTTCCTCTACCTCATCTTCTTGGTCCTCTTCATTGTCTTTTGAAGTGCTGCGCTTTTTGTTGTGTAGGTCCTCCGGCTGGTGGTGGTTGTGGCTCTTGGGGAGGAGGGATGGCAATAGCTGATTCAATTTTTAAGATAAATAGCAGTTTTGCTAATATTCTTTCAAATATGTGCTCTGTAGTAGATTGTTAATGGATAATGAGTAGGAATAGGTGTAGGAGCTGTACCAGGGTAAATTTTGAACTTGAACGTTCCTAGATCAGCAGAAAATGCAGTCCTGGACTGTCTGCAAATCACGGACCCGATCTCGAAGTGCAGACGTGATCACAGACATGTCATCATGCTGTGCGCCCGCATAGGGTCACGTGACGCTGGTCAGAAAGTCTGCAATGACGTCAGACATTCACCAATGTCGACAAATGCAAAACCGGTGGAAAAATTTGCAAAAAGGGTATAAAGGTGTTATAAAATATGTTGAAAGTTGGGAAATGGCAGTGTTTTAAGGTAAACTTTGTAAATTGGTCAAAAATGTTGGTATATTGGGGTAAGTATGATATTAGTAAGTTGTAGGAAATTAGCATGCACTGGTAAAAACCCATGAATTGCACAATAGAAAACTATTAAATTCAATGAAAAAACGTTGTTTAAGAGGAGTTATGGTTACAAGTGAAACCAGAAAACCGTAGAAATTCACCAGTTATGGTAAACTAAGCAACCACAACTCGTGCCACCATCATGCACTTCTAAGACTAACACCCAGGACATGAAAGAATGAGAGGGGAGGGTTTGATTTCTCTCCTTGGCTGGTGAGTCCATCTGGAACAGCTTCTCTGTCTCCCTCAAACTTGAGCAGGAACACCTCAGGGCTTGGGAGTAATTGAAGACTTTCCTTTATGCTTCTGCTTTCTCTCTCTGTCTCTCTCTGTCTCTCTCTCTCTTCTCTCTCTCTCTCTCTCTCTCTCTCTCTCTCTCTCTCTCTCTCCCCTGCTGATGTTCTCATTCTGCTGCACTAACTGGTTACCTGGCCACCCCGTAAACCTTATGGGGACCACTTTCCCTTATAACCAGTAGCTCCATGCACTGTCTTTTGGCCCACCACGCACTATGGACTGTATCTGCAGGCCTATGGTGTCATGCCTATTTGCATTTACTGGAGGTTGCTTATTGCACAATATGAATGAAACAAGGCCTAGTAAGATCATTTGTTTTGTTTCCCTTTGTTTTATCCTTCCTTGTCTTGTTGCACCTAGAAACAACTGTGTGCAAGTGCGTTATAAATGACTTATCATATCATATTGGTGTTTTGTTTACTGACCCCTCCCCCACCCATTTTTGGTCATGTGGTGAGGTACACATTGGTGGGTGTAGGTGCTTCACAAATAACCAAGACATAAATTTATAGAGTAAATGAACTCTGGACACGCTGGATAGTAGGTACTAAAGGATCCTTTTTTGAATTGTTTGTTTTTTTATTCACGAGAGATTAGTTTAGTTTAGTTTAGTTTAGTTTAGTTTATTATTTGTATAGCGCCGCCTGGCCCTAGGGCATCCTGGCGCTTGCGATGAATACAACAAGAATAATGAATACAACAAGAATAATGCAGCAGAAATGTACAAATCGATTACATATTTACAAATTTACAGTCTTGGTGCATGCTAGTGCGGTAGGGCTAGGCAGTTTCTTTGGATAGAAGCCAAGTTTTGGTGTTGTGTCTAAATCTGTGAAAGGACGGTTCTGAAAGTATGACGGTTTAGAAAGTATGGTGGGAGGTACATGAGAGAAGAGGCACCAACCAGAAATATGGAGGGGCAGGTGGACAGGTGAAGATGTTGCGCATGTGTAACATCTAAGGCAGGGTGCAGTGTTTCTTTTGCTCCTTGATTACAGCTTTAAAAGAATTTAAAAATTGCTCCCTCCTGCAAGTTGGTGTGTTCCAGTGTATACAGAGTAATGTTGTCTTGGAAAGATATGGCTCAGCAGCCTGTTTTATCACTTGCAAGGTAGCTGATGGTATTTTGCATCCCATTGATGTAGGCTGTGTGGTTACAGTATTGATTGAGGAAGATGAGTTGAGGAAGGTAGCCTACCATTTCTTTAGAAAGGAACAACCTTTCTGAGTGCAATGCGGTGGTTGGACTGTGTGTGACAGCTCATGGAGGTGGTCCGGTAGGAGTACTGTCTAGGTAGTCTGCGACTGAGTGCAACTCAGTGCGTTTAACTTTGGAAGCTTTAGCCTTTGGTACATTCCCAACAGTGGGAAAGACCTGCCACACCCATGATTCTCTCTGGATGCTAGAGGTAGGCACTTCCTCCATCTCATCTTCTTGGTCTTCTTCTGTGTCTTTTGAAGGACTGCACGTTTTTTGTTGTGTAGATCCTCCAGCTGGTGATTGTGGTGGCTTTTGTGGGGGAGGGATGGTGATAGCAGATGCCATTTTTAAGATAAATAGCAGTTTTTCTAATATTCTGTCAAGTATGCGCTCTGTACTGGATTGTTAATGATAATGAGTAGGAATAGATGTAGGAGCTGTAACAGGGTACCTTTTGAGCTTGAAAGTTGCAAGATCAGCAGATTTGATTTGAGCCAGTTGGTCTATATGCTTAGCGATAAGCATGTGCCAACAGATATGTGCCGCTTAGCCACCAGCTACGCTGATGTACTACTTGTGACTGCTTTGTAGATGATGCATGCAATCTTGAACAGTATCCCTGCCTGGAGAGGAAGCCAATGTCATTGCTGTAGGATGGGGTGATTATTTCCACACACCCATAATAAGATGTGCTGCAGCATGTTGGACTACTTTTAGGGGAGCCAAGTGGGTGGCTGGCAGCCACATCAGGAGGGAATTTCCCCCATCGAAGTGCAAGACCACAAAGGACTGCCCTATAGCACAGATGTCCTGGGGCAGGAAGAAGGATTTGATTTTGCAAAGGGTATAGATTTGAAGCGAGGCCGATTGGGCCTTACTGGATATTTGTTTCTGGAAGGACAGACCGATGTGTATGGTGCAGCCTAAGGGTTTTGCTGAATACAAGAGTTGCAGATCAAAACCTTTTCGATGCATGTCATTGAGCCATTGATGGACCAGCCGGTCAGATAGCACAGCAAGTAGAGCGCTTGCTTTCACATCCCTGCAGAGCCTGCTGATGCAGGTCTGAATCCTGGCAGGGCCAAACTCAGCCTTTCATCTTTCCGAGGTTGATGAATGAGCACCACACACTATGGGAAATAATAAGCAGCACTCAGATGCTTGAGTTTTCGTAGCACTATATAAATACAAAATTATTATAAAGTATTTATTTAGTGGGGGCGGCCCTTGAAGATGAATTCAGTCTTGGAGGGGTTCAGTTTGAGGCAGTAATTTGACACCCAGTACTGGGTGATGGCTAGGTAATCGCAAAGACAACTGATGGCTTTATACTCTCATATACAACTGTGTATCAACCGCATATTAGTCGATGTTAGATGTCAATATGGGCATCTTTGAGGAGCACACCCATAGGCTCCATGCATAGGTTAAAAAATATCAGTGAGAGGATGGAGCCCTGAGGGACACTAAAATATGATACATTGTACCACTACTGCCAAAACATGGAATCATGCCCATAATTACAAATAATCTGCATAGATTTCAAAATCAATACAAACATAAACATACAAGGAATAATACATACATGGACATATGTCAAAACAACATAACAAAATTGACCATACATGTCCCAAAAATGGTTTGCCATAATCTATATAAACCAGCAGTCATATTTACATCGACAAACTGTCATTTGACTATAGTTTTAGAAAACTGGGTCCACAAGCCTTCACCCCACCACCTTATTCCAGTCAGGGTTCCACCTCCAAAATGGAGTCTACAAAAGAACGATAAGGCATTTTAAGCTCCCAACCAATACAAATAGGTCATTTTATCAGCTACAGCCAAGTTTTACTTTTAAAGAGAATAACAGAGGTCCCTTTATACGAAAAACTTAAACCACTAATGATGGGTGCACATTCCTACCACCACAAACAATTCCTACCACCACAAACAGGAAGTGTCTGCTCTAATGATCAATTGCATTAGTTAGTTCTGTCATGCCCTGTCAAATATATTATCAAACCTGACGCTCATGCGGGATAAAATTGTAATTTGTCGGTGGGGAGCCATTGCCAGATTTTCCTCATTTGCACTGTGAGGTGCACATGTAAATGACAAAAAGCAGTGTATATTCATGTACATTGCCTTTTACCCTTCACATTTGCACTTCGCAGTGCAAAGTGAGCAAACGATGCCAGGCAGCATTTACGTTTGTTAGTGAGCGCTGCTTGGCTTGCTCGCATGGTAAACAGCACTCACAAATGAAATTAAACCCTCCCTGACATGCTCGCACGTCCGTAGGGTTTCATTTCAAATGGAAACACTGCTTACCATGCAGTGTTCCTATTTGAAATTAAACCCTTCCTGAAATGCAAGGGGAGGTTTTAATTGTAATAGCAGATGCTCCCTGCCATGCATGCATGCATCGCAGGGAGCATGTACAATGGATCCCTCTGGGGTCCACCTGCTTTATGCATTGTGCATAAAGCAGGTGTACCCCATAGAAAACTCCAGCTTTTGTGCTGGCATGAAAATCCATTCCAGTGCATATGCTGGAGCAGTTGTATGGTGGCAAGGAAGGGAGTGACGGAGATGCAAGTTGCGTTCCGCCCCTCCTCTCACTATACAAATAAGTGAAAATGAGCAATGCCATGATTGCAAGGCGTTGAGGAATTACTGAAGGCTTTTACGCCTTGCAATCACGTTACATCTCATGGGAAAATCAGCCCCTTAGAGTGAAAGAAAGACCTTTGAGCATGTACCTCGAATGAACGTACACTTGCATGACTGGGTTCAATACATCATTAGGAGGGTTTGGTATTGATGCTCTCAGCAGTAGGCCCAGGGGAATCGGGATATGGCCAGTCTCCCATGGAAGTCGTGAAAATGATTCTCAGTTTGACACAGCCACTGCATCTCCCCACCCTTTTGCCCTACGAATCTGATGAGGGCAATGGTGGTAGTGATGAATCTGAAGTGGATGATGATAAACAAAATGTTGACTATAGCTCTCCTCTTATCAAGTGAAGGAAAAAAGATATATCTGAGAACACTCATACTGTGCCCAACACTGTCTCCGGTAGTTCTGAATGTGGTGTAAAAGACTCTGCTTTACAGTGACTAAAATCTTTCCTTACCAACCAAACTGAAAGATCTTACCTACTGTACCTACTGCTGTTTACTTCTAACAACAAACACATCTCCTGTGGCGTAAAACAAGGCTCCATCCAACTCCTGTTCAACATTTGCATGTCCCCCTTAATGAAAATCATTCAAAACTACAGACTGACCACCTACAACTACTCAGAGGATAACCAGCCCATGGTCAAAATAGTCTCTACCCAAGACCCTAACAACACCCTCAACAAATGCCTCACTGGAATGAACACCTGGGGCCAGATTACAGAAACTTTGCACCGGTGAAAGTTCAAAGTTGCACGGTATTAGAACTAGGGCAAAGTTTGCCCCATTTTTTAAAACACTGGGACATATTAGAAAACTATATTAACATAATATAGCAAATATAAAACATATTAGCAAAGTTTCTGTAATATGGCCCCTGGATGACAAACAACAACCTCAAGCGAAACCTGACCAAAACAGAAATAATGATCTCATCCATAGAGGTTAACGCAACAGACACACAAATGAACTGGCCACCAGGCATGGGAACCCAACCAGAGACGTCTGCCACGATAAACAATCTGGAAGTACTTTTGGTCAACAGACTCTAACTAGAACCACAATTGACCCCTATAGCAAAGAAATGTTTCAAGCTACTGCGAGTAATTAGGAGGGATCATTTCCTACCTCTCCTTCCCACACAGAACCCTCACAATAATCTCCTTAGTCGTATCAAGAATAGACTGTGCCAACAGCCTCTACCTTGGAATGCCAGAACGGCTCACTAAAAAACACCAACAAATCCAAGATACTACAGCAAGGATACTCCTGAGACTAAATAGAAGAGATCACATCACACTGCACCTGTGAAGCCTATACTGGCTTCCAGTAAACAAATGCATTAACCTCAAAGCCTTCTGCATCGCCCACAAATCACGACATGGACAAGGAGCCAAATTCCCCCAAACAAAGATCAACTGCTATCAACCAGGAAGAAACCTAAAATCAAGCGACGCCCTCCAAATCGAAACAAAATCTTCTGAAAAAAGGAAATTCTGAGGAACCATATTCTCACGTCTAATTGCCAATCTATGGAACTCAATCCTGAGGGAACTAAGAACAACAGAAGACCACCTAACCTTCAAATCATTTTTGTATAACAAATTGCAGTCCTTGGCGGCTTTTGTTTCCTATTTTGGCAATTTCTATGTGCACAAAGTTAACTTTTTGCTTGCCTGGATGCTGCACCCTTAAGTGTATATTGCGGCTGCTGCAATATTTAAACCAATAATTATTTTTGAAAACACTTATATGGAGTGCGCTTCTGGCACTAACAGTATTATCACACCAACAAAATAACTTTTTCAGTAGTATTTATTTTTTGCATTGAGATCATGCGGTTTCCTTCTTTATACAATGATACACATCCTTATAATTATCTCCTCTCAGTACACATCCTTATAATTCTTTCATCTCATTTCTTCTCAGTATACATCCTTATAATTCTTTTCTCTCAACACGTGTTTCCCCACGTGAAATACACGTGGTTCATCAGGAGAGATTCTAATTAGGAGAAGAAAATTATACAAAATGTAAGACAAGATTAACTCATTTTTTTAAACAAACATTAGTGGTGGTGAATGTTATAAGCAACTATAATAATATTGCCTTTCAGTTATACTCACCAAAATTCTGTGTTTTGTGATATTATTTCGGATATATTATTCCTTTGTTCTTAATTATCTCTCTCATTTTTGAAAATCTTTTTTTACTAAAGTAAGATATAGGCAGGTTTCTGTAAAATAGTATGAGAGGGTATCATGAGTTAAACCCAAGCTTTCTGCTCTAACGTCATATTATAGAGTATGTCAGTGGTCCGATTGATGGTTCTCTCCAATACTCTCGCTACTCCCCTAATATCTTCTGAATTCGTAATTTGCCCAAAAAATGGCACAAAATATTTCATAATATCTCCTAAAGTTTGTGCCGGAGTTTCCCCTTTTACACCTCCTCGTGGACGAGTCTTTGAAATTTCTGTAGTACTGGCAATAAATACCCCAAGTAATAGAATCCCTAAATAACAGGTTCCTTGCCAATCCCTGGGCAACCACGGAAATGCCACATTACCGCAAACAAAATAGACTGGTTCGCCTACGTACAGAGGTCTCTTTTCAATAGTCAAATTCACAACGTTGGCGCACTTTCTAAAATTACCCATTGACGTGTTCCATTCTTATGTATGCAGAAGGATACTGAATCGGGGCTGTGATTAACAGAATAAGATGGAGGCGTGGCATCCTTATTGCCTATAGGAGCCATTTTGAAAGAGATTAAAGACTGAAAAGGACGAGACAATCTATCAGAGGGCCTAACAGAAGCAACGTTTGGTTTTCTTCTATTTGCAAAAAGCGAGCATCCCAGGGGCATCAAAACATTCTTTTTAAAACTATTTAAATTTGTACCATCAAAGTTCCCTGAGATGCTGTCATTCCATCGACCAAAAAATAGTGCTCTAAGAGAGGCGTAACAGGCAGTTGTCAGAGGCAAAGGGAAAATATACCAACCTAGCCCCTTCTCCCCATGTTGCAGTAAATGTGTACAGATCCAGCAATTGGTCTTATTAAAGATTGCATGAGTGGCGTTCATTATTAACAAAAGGGTATTATTTTGATAATTCTGTCTATGCAAAGAATCTCTAGGCGACAAAGTATGCAATTGCACAGAAGGAGTGGGAATCACAGATGCATTTCAATAGGTAAAAAGTCCTCTAACGGATATGCTTCTTCCAGATACCATACCCAAACCCAAAAGTCATTACAAATCCAGTAATTAGTACGAGAAGGCAACAATACACTTTGGGGGTCGCCTTACATACTTGATCATTGTCTCTGCTAGTCACATTTTTATCTAAAAGTTCAGTACGAGCGGTAGCGGGTGCAGGCATCGTAGTCTTCAATCGAAAAAACACCAATTGTTCATTTTCTGGCGACTCCAGTCGCGCGTCTTCTTAATGTCTTTCCCACAATCCTTAGCCAACAGAATCTTTCCGTACAATCGGGCCAAAAAGACAAGCCCTCAAATGATCTTTTTTCAGTCGCACAGTCAGACCATGCTGTACATTTATTTCCTTGGGCGCAAATTATATTTTGCAGTTTCTGGTGAGAACAAAGTGTCGTCACTTCCTCCTGGAAGTGGTGAATGGACGTAAATGGGATCAAGAAAGGATTGATCTGGAAGTTTCACTGTTGGGGAGTGCGGAGACAAGATGGCCGTTTTGTCCGGCCCTGAGGATTCTGAAGCAGTCTCCGATTCTCCCTTGTTGGTTGTTGCTGTTTCAGGCACGCGAGTTACAGCAGTGGGAAGAGATTCTGTGTCTTCTGTATCGTATGGCACCGGCTGTGGGATCCGTTTGGTGTGTGTCACATGGATCCAGTGTTTACGACCTGCTACCCGCATGGCAGTCTGGGTGACTAGCAGGACTTGGTAGGGACCCCTCCACCGAGATGCAAGGCAAGATGACCTCTCATAAACCTTCGTGAGGATCCAGTCCCCCGGTCGTAGACTGTGACCGGGGCCCTCGTAGTGTACAGGTAATGCCTCTCGCACCTGGTGATAAATTGAAAACAGATTTTTAGTCAACTGGTTACAGTAGTCTGAAAGAAGCACATTTTCTATATGCCGCAATGAGCGACTTTGTGGCATACCCCAAATATTAGCAGGTCTCCCCATTACCACCTCAAAGGGAGAGAGCCCAGTCTTAGTTTGAGGGGTCGTTCTCATCGATAGTAACACGATGGGTAAGGCGTTTTTAGCTTGGTGCCAGCACACGTCTTAGCAAGTTTGTTCTTTATAATGCCATTGTGCCTTTCCACTAATCCGTCACTCTGGGCATGTCTAGCTGAATGGAACTGCTTGTCAATCTGTAGTCCTTTGCAAATTTGCAGGATTACAGTGGCAATAAAGTGTGGCCCATTATCAGACCAGATGACTCTCTGCAGCCCGAACCTAGGAAAAAACTCTTTCAACAGAGTATTTGCCGTGGTTATGGCCGTTGCATCTTTAACCAGGAAGGCCTCAACCCACTTACTAAAGTCGCAAATAACAACCAATACATATTTAAGATTGTTACACTGTTCCATTTCAATAAAATCAAAGTGAATAACCTCAAACGGGACAGAAGGTGGAGCGAAACTTCCTCTAGGAGTCGAGGTACCATTCCCTACATTGTGCTGCAAGCAAACCATGCAGTTCTGGACAAAACGCTCCGCAATTTTGAAAATCTTATCATTGGACCATACACTGTGTAGCATTTATGTTAGTTTCCGCACACACACGTGTCGGACCATGAGCAATAATAACCATCATTGTAATGTAGGCGTCAGGGAGTAACCATTTCCCTTCAACATTGTCTACCCAACACCCGTCATCATCCAATCTTCCTGCACCCTCAATACATCTCTTAGTTTCCTCTATGGTAGCATCTGCTTGAATATCTTTTACAACATCGATACTTTCTCCCAAAGTGCAAACATTTACAACTTCTTTTACAGCGTACATTTCTGAACTGAAATCAGTGGCAGTCTGTTTAGCTATCTGATCGGCGAAGGCATTCCTTTTCCTACATCATCTGTAACTTTTTGATGTGCTGAACATTTTATGATAGCTAACTGAACAGGGAGTGCAAGTGCTGAAAGCAATCGCACTATTAAAGTGCCGTGCTGGATTTTCGTTCCGTGCGAAGTCAAGAAACCTCGTTCTTTCCAAAGTCTACCGAAATTGTGGGCCACCCCAAAGGCATACTGACTGTCAGTATATATATTCACTGTACGCCCTTCAGAAAGCTCACAAGCTCGAGTTAACGCTATAATTTCTGCGGCCTGCGCAGAGTTATGCATAATTCTTTTAGTTTCCACAACCGTGCTTAAAGTAGTGACAGCATAAGCAGCCGTGGATGTACCATCTGGAAGTTTAAAACAAGGGCCATCACAAAATAGCTCTCCTTGAGGGCCATTCAAAGGCGTGTCTTTCAAATCGATTCTGCCTTTAGTCTCTTGTTCTGTCATATAAAGGCAATCGTGTGACGTATCGTCATCATCGACAATATTTTGTGAGACAGGTAAAAGTTCAGCCGGATTTAATACGCAACACCTCTGAATTTGAATGTGGGGAGCAAACAAGATCAGTTCATATCTTGTCAATCGTGCAGAAGTGAGGTGTTGCGTTTGAGTTCTATTCAATAGAATATCTACAGAGTGAGGTACCATTAGGGTTAACGCATGACCCAGGACCATTCCCTCACTCTGTTTTACAGATGCAGCAGCAGCAGCAGCAACAGCGCACAAACATCTTGGCAAAGCGCATGCTACAGGATCATGGGCGGAGGAATAGTAGCCGCACGGCCTATTCTTCCCTCCATGTTCCTGCATTAACACAGCCAAAGCACATCCATCACGTTCATGCACAAACAATACAAAGGCCTTATCATAATTCGGAGTTCCTAAAACCGGCGCCGAACAAAGCGCGGATTTGAGCAAATCGAATGCTGTCTGGTGTTCCAAGGTCCATGGCAATGGCAAAGAAATGCCCTTCTTTGTCAAAGCCAACATTGGTTTAATCGTTAACAAAAAATTCGGGATCCACAATCTACAATAAGAAGCCATACCTATCAAGGCTCTAACTTCCTTTTGCGTATTTGGGACAGGCATACCAGAAATGGTCTTTATTCGTTCAGGTGTCAACCATCTTCCCTCCTTTGACCTCCTGGCAACAATATTGGAATTTCTTAAGTGAAGCTTTGTGGCCATGTTTTGCTAAATGACAAAGCAACAACACGGTGCCTTCTTTACAGGCACTCTCAGAATCAGCAGCCAAGAGGAGGTCATCTACGTACTGTAATAACGTGCAAGTAGTAGGCAACTCGATGAAACTTGCTCTTTCAATGCCCTACTATAAATACTTGAACTCTCAGTGTACCCTTGTGGTGCATGAGTGAATGTAAACGAGTGTCCACCTAGGGTAAACGCAAACAAATACCTACTATCCTTGTGTATAGGAATACTGAAAAACGTGTTTTTAAGATCAACAACGCTAAAGTGAGTGGCAGAAGCCGGATTCATGGTTAATATTATTGTAACATCAGGTACAATAGGAAATTGAGGAGCCACAATTTTGTTAATAGCGCGTAAATCAATTATAAAACGAAAGGGAATCGCATTATCACCTTTTTTGTATACTGGCAAAATGGGGCTGTTACATATGCTACCCGTAATCTCCTCAATTACTCCACGATGTACAAAATCAGAAACTACACATTTCAAAGCCTGTTCGTCTTCAACTTAGATCTTATATTGCGGGATGCGAGGCAATTTTACTCCATGTTTCAAAATAATTTTAACAGGTTCAATTTGGAGAATGCCCACATCATTATCATCAATTGCCCATAAGCATTCTGGAACATTACTAAATTCTGGCGGTAAAGGTCAAGTCAAAAACTGAGAGGCGAGTGATTGCTGGGGTGAAATTGTTAGCCGAATTCCATCCGGAGAACAATGAATTACTGCGTGTAATCCTTCAACAAATTTAGCCCCAGCAAGTTCTCCCCACAGTTTGTGGTAAGTAAAAATGGACACTGTTCCGTGAAGGGACCCAGTGTTATCGGTACCGGCAAAGAGACCGGACAAACTACAGGTGTGCCTGAAAACCCTACGGAAACGTTGGATTGCCCTGACAGGGGAATATTTGGAACCCGTGAATGGTCAATGGAACATTTCTGTGCTCCTGTATCTACTAAAAATAGATGCTTCCTATTTCCCACCGTCATCTCAACGTAGGGGCCTTTCTGATGAACGGGAATAGGCGTAGGTTCCAAATCCTGCTTCGGGTGATCCTAGCGGAACAAAATATTATCAAAATGAAGTTCTTCGGAGAGGTACGCGGCAGAAGGGTGATCAAAAATGTTTCTATTATCCACATTCGAAACGTGCTTATCTTGTGAAGGAGGTTGCTGTGATTCTGGTGCAAACTGACCTCTGCCAGGGCCCCCTGCACCTGGGCGACCTCTGGATCGTCTACCCATGTTCCCAAATGACCTTTGCTGTAAGGTCGGACATTGTGCGCGCCAGTGGCCTTCCTGCCGGCAATAGGCACACTGGTTAATGGTTACCGGAGCCAAGGGTGCACTTCCCTGTGGAATGTACTGACCCCTAATTTGATTACCCCCTCTAGGGTTTCTAACAATCTGCTGCAATAAAACTTTAGTTTTCAAGTCACCCTTTTTTTTCTCAAGTTTCTCTTTTTCAGTGTTTACACGATTTTCATAATACTGAGCCATATGCAATACTTCTGATTGGGACTTCGCCTGCCAAGCGCTTTCAGAGGACATAATCTGTAACTGGATGTCAGGCAGCAATCCACGTACAAATTTGTCGACAAACAACCTTTTCCCTGACTCTGTGCCCAAGTCTTGTCCACTGAAATCCGAGAATACCTGCTCAAACCGATTGAAAAAATCAGTAGCACCCTCAGACTTTCCTTGGACACAGGCCGTAAGCTTGTCCCATATGATTCTTTTTTCTGGAACCATAGTTTTCAATTTTACAATAATTCTATCAGGCAAGGTTAATATCACTTGAAGTGGTCGTTCGCCAGCTGGTCTTTCTCTGTCCAGCCTAGTCATGTTATTCCATGTATCTCCCAACTCAGGTATGTCATCTATAGTCCTAATCTGCTTCCACAAATCAACTGGCAGGAGTGTGGGAAATAATAGGTCAATATCACTTAGAATGAATACCGACGACTGTAAGACCGACTATTTCTTTATAGAATCCGGTCAGATTTTTTCGTATATCAGGAATAGATTGCTTTATGGTGTTCACTTCCTGTCTTGAAAACGGGACATGAACAAACTGTGAAACGTAATGTGCAGGAATTTCTCCGGCTACTATACCTCGTGCAGCATCAGCCGCAATCTCAACTTTTGGGACAAATGTCGGAGGGACCTCTCTCATAGGCAACTGAGAAGTAGGCAGCTCCGAACGCTTACTAAGCAACAGAGCCAAATCAAGCGCTAAGGCAGTTGAAGAAGTATCAATCGAAAAAGCTCTCTTATAAACACTCAACAATTCTGCGGGACAACAAATCCTTCTTCTTACACACTCATTCTGCAGGTGCTCTACCACCACCTGTATCACTTTCTTTTGCATTTCTAACGTATATTGACTGTATGTGTCATATACTTCATCTGGAGTTATCGACATATCCAAAATCCATCTTATCGCATCCTTTATACAAATTCGTGCTTCCTCACCTTTTAATTCTCGACGAGGAGAAAACCGTTTCTGTAAATACATAATACCTAAACTATCACCATCTACTTTCTCGTTCTGTAATTCTTCCAACTCCTTCCTATACTCAAAAATCCTCTCAACATGCTCATATACCTTCTCCGCAGTATCTCTGGACAACGCTAAGGCGTTCCAATCCCATAACCCTTATGGGAAATCTACATCATTTAGTCTATTCCACATCATACTTAATCCTTCGATAAAAACATTTTTCTCAGGAATATCTTTTCAATTTTCGAGTGTGGAAAAAACATCAGCTTGCTCACCCTTCTACATACAATGTTTAGCCCAAGCAGTCAATTCACTTTTCTTGTCTGGCGACACAGTATTATGAGTCACAACCCTTGGTCTTGCTCCCTGGTCTACTACAAGCGATGCAGGATCACTTGGAAGAGGAAGAGTAGGCACTTTCTGAAAAACATCAGGTGAAGGCAAGGGGGTAGGCAAAGGGGCGACGGCTGGAAGAACAACAGGGAGAACAACAGGGAGGACCGGAGGAACTATGGGAGGGGGAACTACAACAGGAAGGGGCAAAGCGCCAGGACGAGGGACATATGGAGGTGGCGCGGAGGCATCAGGCCTTCGTTCATGCAAAAGTTTATTAATCAATTCGTCTGACGTATGAAAATCTTTTGAAGGGTAGATTTTCTGAATGCCTAATTGAAATGCTCTGTCTGTGTTCCTAACTGACTCCAATTGCTTATTTTGATCATATAACCGTGCCTTTTTGACACTCGTCATATGTCGACTCATATGTTTCTTTCTACTCTTTTGTTGCTGCAAAGCTTCTATTTTCCAACTGTGCAACGCGTCAAATGCTGCAGGCCTACCCTTCTTCTTTACTAATACAGAATCTAAATATTCTATACGAAGGATTTCAAAACTACCATTGGTTGTCCACCGAAGATTAGAATTATGCCTGGTTTGTCTGTGCCAAATGTCATTAAATGCTATACTACCAAAGCCTTTCTTACAGTACATAGTACATGCCGGCGACCCCTCCTGTGGTGCGCGACGGCTATCTTCCAAAGATTGTCTGTCACTGCGGAAAAATGCCCTAAAGCAGGCAGACAATTTCCCAGGCATATTAAAGTTCTGGTGTTACCTGGTTAAATAATTGTGCTTGCGAGTACAATGCTCCAAATTCAAATTTGTCAGGGTTAAATTAAGAATCGGGACACGATTCACCTGACCAAAGGACTGGGAGGCCCGATCGGGTTACTAAGGACAATGCAAAGGACCCACGTGTCTGGTGATTTTCAGCAAATTTACCCACCTCAAATATATGGACCCTCGTCAAGACGTCATCTCGGGCTACAGCTCACCGTCCAGGGATCGGATCGTGCAGTTTCGTCGAGGAATTCACTTCTCGTCTTAGAGTGGCCGGTTCTGTTGACACCGTCCGATCCCGGTCCGATAGCCGAGCCAACCTTCAACGAGACGAAGGCAATCTTGAGGGTCCCTATTCGGGCGCCATCTGTGGAATCAGAAAAAATAGAATATTACGGCTGTTATACCAAGCAAACAAAAATACTCCGACACAGGCTAATAAAGATTCCCAGAATCTTTATTACAAAACTGAACAGTATTCAACAAAGTACACAAATAGCTATTTGGCCGTCAATACATCACAGAGACCACCAGCAGGGTTCAATATGAGCAGTAAGGAAATTTCCTAGCTGGACATCCACACATTTATACAATTTGTAAAATGATGTCCAGCCCCTTTACAGGTTAATCATGCACTGGGCTACGGTCGTGCCAGGTTCACTTTCCCAATTTACATATCCCGTGCTTGTGGTTTACTTTTTCAATACATTTACTAACACACTACATTATTCTTCAATTTAACATTTACACTCTTTACATATTGTTTTAATACAGAATAAACAATGTTTTGCATATTATATTCGGATAGCATTACTGTTCTTGTATACTTGTAGTTTAACATTGCTAATTCAAGTAATCCCCTGCTCCTGAGGTCAACAAAGGACAAGGTCTACATGACCCTAACATTTAGCCTGAGGGCAGGTTGGACATTAACTCCCCTACAGAGGTTGGAGAGGTTAAGGCAAGAACAAGGACACACGAGATGCCCATTTTTAGATTACAGGGTGACTTTGTATAAAATCCCAAAATGGCGGTTTCTAACCTAAAATGGAGGCTTGATCCAAGATGGCGGTTTACATCAATTTCTAAGGACAAGACCTTGCCGCAGAGAGTTATTTGCGTACAAATTTTAAGCAACTTGGCATAGGCCAATATACATACAAATCGTTTGTAATAAGAGGCATAATTTAATATCCGGTTTGACGGTTTGACACACCCTCCATGGTAAGTTTGGGTTATGGAGTGGGGGTTGGTTAAATGAAAGCTGTTCAGCTACAGTAATTAGAGAATTGTGGTTGCCTTCTCTCCCTGGCATTGTTCATGCAGCCTCCAACCAACTGGTCTCAAAAATAGTGTCACTGATAGCAAGGAAAGATATGGGACAACGAGTGCTTCTCCAGGCTTCCCCAGATGACGCTCATGTAAGGACGCTGTAATGGTGATGTTGATGGTGTGTGATGGGGACTGTGGTGTGGAGAGATCGAAAACAATTGTGTTGATGCCTCCGTTCAGGAAGTAACAAGTCTGCTACATTCTATATGTCAATGATCCGAATGCAGCAAAGGGATATGTGAGAACATTCCATGCATGGACATGCCACAGTACCGAGTGTACTGTCAGTAACGCTCCGATCGCAGACATGTGCATTTAAGGGAAATAACAGGCCATTTTTGCCATAACGAAGGGACACACTTGTCATTTTTACCACACTCTTGAAGGGAAAGGGCATATAGAAAGGGGTATATACACAATGCTTGCAACTCTCCCACAGAGAAGGGTGAACATACCTAGTTTTTGTTACACTATAACAGAGAAGGGGACACACATGCATATTTCGCCACACTCCCACAAGAAAGCAGACATACACAAACACACATACACACAATTGTTGCCACACTACTGCAGGAATGGTTTGCCTCAAAACCACAGACAATTGTGGGTTCCACGTACCATTTTTACAGCAGTCTCACAATTAAGGGGGTGCATGAACAATGCTGGCACACTATCACAGAGAAGTGAAGTGCACACAGATTTGTTCTGCACTCCAGAACATGAAGGTGGCATACTCATCATTTTTGCTGCACCGCTGCAGGGAAGGGGGAAATGGGTCATTGTTGCCACACTCTTACAGGATAGGGGGGCAAACAGACTCTTTGCCACACTCCCACCAGGGAGGGAGGCACCCATCCATTCAATGCAATGTGTGCTGCACTCGCACGTGGGAGCTGGAAGACATGCAAATTTCACTCCGCTCCTGCAGGGAAGGGATACACAACACATGTTTTATGCACCACCACAGAGAAAGAATCTTACACACAATGTATCCCCCATTCACTCAGGGAAGAGGGTACAAGCACAATGATTGCTGCATAGAAGGGGGTGCACATCAATTTTTAATACACTCCAACAAGAAAGGGGGGCACACACAGAAATGTTGCTGCACTACTAAAGGGAAGGACATGCAATTCGTGCTGCTCTTCTGCAGGTAAGACTACGCACACAATGTTTGTATCATACAAGCATAGAAGGGGGAGCACACACAACTTTTAGTGCACTCACACAAGGAATGGAGAGCACACACATTGTTTACTGACCTCCCACAGTGAATGAGATGCACACCTAATTTTTGCTACACTCTAGCGAAGGGGTACTCAGACAATGTTTGCCACACTAACCTCCATAGGGAAAGGGACACACGCATAACCTTTGCTTAACTACCACAGGGAATGAGGCTCACACACAATTGTTGCCCCACTCCGAAAGGGAAGAAGTACAAACACAATGTTTGCTTCACTCCCACAAGGATGGGCGAACTCACGCAATTGTTGTCACACTCATCAGGGAAGGGGGCAGTAACACAGTTGTTGCTGCACTCACAGAGGGAAAGGTCTCATGCACAATCGTTGCTGCATTCTCACATGGAAGGGGGGCAAACATAGGGCTTCATTACGACCCAGGCGGTAAGTATTGAACATTACCGGCATGGCGTAATGAACGTTTATGCCGTGGTCCGATGGCGTAAAGAGCGGCACATTCCGACCCATCGCGCACGAGCATTACGCCATGCCGGTAATGTAAATTACGCCATGGCGTAAATGACCCTAAAACGGCCCCTACCGGCATAGTACGCCACGCAAGGTGCACTACTGCCACCCATCATAGCGGCGGCCGTAGTGAGCGGTCACCGTAATTAGCGGTCACCGCAGTTAGCGGTGACCGTAAATAAGCGGAACCGGAAGTAGCGTCATCGCGGCGGAACGGGAAAGAGCACGGCTGCCATCTTTAAAAACACAATCCATTGCCATCCTCCCCAACCATTCCACATCCGACCTTGAGACCTGTCCAAACCCATAACCCACCCAATTACCAACCTGAAAATGCCAAAAGATGTTAAAAAAGCATGCAATCGGCAGCGCCAGGACCACCTCTCCCGGGAGTAACTAACCATGCTTGCTGAGACCCTCCAGGATAATGCTGCGGTGGTCTTCTCCACGCAAATGTCCAGGCCGGCAATAGCCAAAAAGAAGGCCATATGGTCCCTAGTGGCACAGCGTGTCTGTGCGGTGGGGACCGTACCCCGCAACGCACAGCAGTGCAGAAAGCGGTGGGACGACCTGAGGCTCCGCGTCAGGAGCATCCTCTCAGCGAATAGGAACCTGGGCACGGCAACCAGGGGTGGATCTGATTCCCCCATCAAATTGCAAGCATGGGAGGAAATCTGTGCATCCGCCATTGGAATGGAAAGCATACAAGGAGTCGGAGGGATGGAGAGAGGAGTCCCGACATCAGGAGATGCAGGTAGGTGGCTCCAATCAAGCCTTGCAAAAATCACCAAAGTCCAATCATGTGAAGTACTATGTTGCCCCATAGTGCAAATGCAACACATCAGCAGGAGACTGCCCACAGACACCTCCAAAATCCACCCTGTACACATGCAGCATGCACACCCTAACTGCCGGCCCCCACATACCACCATGCTACTTCCACACAAAAGGCAGAGAACCTGTATGCCCCTGCCTCAAATGTGCTGCATGTACCTACTGATAGGATGTCATGCGTCACAATGCACGCACAATGTCCGCAGACCCATCAATAACACTATACCTCCTTTTCTCCACCACAGGCTCTGATTCAGACCTCCAGGATGAGGACACCACTGCCTCCACAGCCGCCAGGAGGGCCAGGACAACTGTGCTAAGGCCGCAAGCCTCCACCTCTGCCGTCCCGAGGAAAACAGCCCAGCAGCCACAAACCCTGCCAGGGGAAGAGGACAGGGCACTGACAGCCACCACAACTGTCACCACAGACTCAGCAGCAGCAGCGCACATGACACACATCGTGCCCACCGAAGGGACAGGATCTGCTGCAAGCAGCACCCTTGGCGAAATTGCTGCCATAGCAGCATCCTCCGACAGTGAGGCACGGAGCATCGAGGAGATTGATGATGGAAGCCCCACTGCCCACCCACATTCCCCCTACACATCCCTAAGCCCCCTGCAGGCGGATGCCACACATGGGCAGTCGGAGGCCGAGGATTGGCCAGCCACCCCATCCCCGCTGCAGGAGGTGAGCAGCCCAATAGGCATGCCAATGCCATTGGCCATGAGCCAGAGGAACCAGCAGACCCTGGATGAGATTGTCACCCGGCAGCAGCAGCTATCCACCCTCCTCAATGAACACGTTGCAGAGTGTGGGGGGGCAAGGGATGCCATGGAGAAATGTGCAGACAGAGTCACGGCTGCCATTGAGTCCTCCACGAAGGACATCTGCACAGAACTCGCCGCTGTGCGGCACGTCCTCTCAGAACTGGTGCAGACCATTCGGGACAGCCGTTCAAATGTGCAGCCAGGACCCTCCTCGTCAACCAGCTCGGCACAGAGCAGCCCCATCCGCAGATCAGGAAGGAACCTGCGCAGCACGGGCAGGGGTGCCCAGGGGGCCAGGGGAGGGGACTGTCATTAGTGCCCAGACAGTGGAGAAGAACTACATCACACACTGCTGCACAGACTGAACCACACCTTCGTAGGGATTCCAGGGGGTAGGGGGGAGTGGGTGTGTTGGGGTGTTCAGGGGGAGGGGGAAGGGGGGAGTGGGTGTGTTGGGGTGTTCAGGGGGGTGGGGGGAGTGGGTGTGTTGGGGTGTTCAGGGGGGAGGGGGGCGTAGGTGTGTTGGGGTTTTCAGGGGGGAGGGGAGAGGGAGGAGTTGGTGTGTCATACCTTTTCACCATTATAATACACTTTATCGTTTAGCACAAATCCAATGTGTGGACATTGCTCATTGCGTATGTGTGCTTTATTGTTGTACAGTCCACAGTGTGCATGTCCCAGACACACACAGTGCCCCAAGTGCCGTCTCCATGTTACACACACCCACCGTGAGTGCTAGAAGCATTGGTCAATGAGATTTTGACTCATTTCACGTCCCTCCTGTGCATCGCTGCCTCCTTGAGGTGCTGCCACATCCCCACCCTCCTCATCCTCATCCTCAGGTGGTTGCAGTTCTGGGTCAGGGGGCAGGGGCACATTTCGTCTGACGCACATATTGTGTAGCATGACACATGCCATGACGATCTTCGCAACCTTCTCATGGCGGTACTGGAGTGCCCCGCCAGACCTGCTGATGCAGCGGAAACGTGCCTTCAGTAGGCCGAAAGCCTGCTCAATCACCACACGGGTACGTGCATGGGCATGGTTGAAGTCCTCCTCATGCTGGTTCTGTGGGTTCCGGACTGGTGTAAGAAGCCACCTCTTCAGGGGATAGCCTGCATCACCTGTATGTGGGCAACAATGTATGTGTCAGGGATGAGATTGATTTCTGAACATGACGTGCCACCATGCCTTGCATTCAACTGTAACGTTGCACCACTTTTAGTTGCGCTAATGGATTCACACTATGCAACCGGTATATGTTCATGGCTCTCATGTACTGTTTTGCATGCCAAAACACAATGTATGCAGGGGGGACAAGTGCCTTGTGAGTGCCCATCCACTGTGTACGTTCAGGCCGTTTCTTTAGGTGACCTGGCACGTTTCCTGTGAGGTTAACGCTCACATGATCGCAACATTGCTGTCTGTCTCATTATGACCCCAGTGAACAATAATGATGTCAATAGGGACAGTTTGTGGGCCTTGCTGTCTGTGTTGTGGTGCATTGATGTTCCAGTCCATCATGTGCCTCCTTTGGGCACAGTAATGGGGGACAGGCCTTTGAGTAGATGGTGTTTGGTGACGTGCATGTAGGTGCATTTTGTTGGAGTCAATGTGGTCCATTTTGTACAATGCACTTGCAGATGGTTGTGTCATGGTTGGGACACACCTTCATTCACATGTTAGGGCTGATTAGGTCAGGCATCACGTATACAGGTGTCAGATGACGTAAGTGCTGCCTCAGGGTATGATCTGGCTACTGCTAGTCGCAGCCAGGTGAAGTATGCATCATCCCCCCCCCTTTCTGCCAGGTGAAGTATGCATCATTCCCACCCCCCCCCTTTCTGCCAGGTGACGTATGCATCATCCCCCCCCCTTTCTGCCAGGTGAAGTATGCATCACCCCCCCCCCCCTTTCTGCCAGGTGAAGTATGCATTGGTACTTAGATAACCTACCCACTTCACATTTCCATGCTCATGACATGAGACTCACCGAGTAGCCAGGATCTTGGCCCTGCATGTCGCTCCATGTAGCATGGTATTGTGGAGTTACGCAGGACCATTGAATCATGGGTTGATCCGGGGAATCGGGCACAACAATGTGTGAAGATCCTGTTGGAGTCACAGACCATTTGCACGTTGATTGAGTGAAATAGTTTACGGTTGCGGTACAGTACCTACATGGCACGTGGGACCGACAATTCCACATGGGTGCAGTCGATGGTACCAATGCAACCAGGTATGCCAGCTAGTGCATGGAAACCCACTTTGGTGTTAGCAATCTCCTGGGCAGACCGTGGCAATGAGATGTGGTCATCTGTGTGCTTGAGGAGGGCATCCAGCACTTGATCAGTGTACGTGAGAATAATGGTTGTGATATGCCATGCAAGTGCCCCACTGTGTGCTGGTAGGTGCCTGTTGTTAGGAAAGATTTCGTAATTGTAGGTAATTTTCCTTCCATGTGGCAACCCCTAAACTTTTTGCTGTTGTTTTTCACCTTGTTCTTGACTTTGCCAGAGAAGTGCAGCCTTCTGCCGCACTCCTCTGGGCTTTCGCTCCTTTCTTACGGGGAAACTGACATGCCCTTAAGACAGTCAGTACCGGGGAACGCTGTTTCCCGTAGTTTCTTTTATCATGTTGCGGCTTTAGTGCAACATGACACAAGAGGGCACTGTAAGCTAAGTTACAGCTCTCTTGGGTCTCTAGCCTTCTACAGGCCCTAGATACTCTTTTAGGATGGTATTTGATCGGTGCAAGTCATTCAGGGACTCGAATGGTGGCAGCGATCGTTTTGTTTATTTTGAGCTCCTTTTGGCGTTCTGAGCACGTTTTTCGCACTGAACCCAAAATGGTGGCCTGGCTCCCAAAATGGCCAGACCACGAGGCTCCTTTGTCCTGTCCACTGACCGTCTTGCTCCCTTCACCTTCCCCAGGTCGAGCGACCCGGGGCCTTCCTTATTTGGGCATGTACTTTCCCGCGAAACGTGGTTGCTTTCGCGGGCTTCTACATGTCGTTTGTGTGCCTCCAGGGTGTGGGCTGGGATGTCTGGTCCCAATACACATCCTGGGTGCCAGAGAGTCTAGGGTGGTGTGAATGCCTGGGACCACCGTGGTCCGTGATTGGTCCACGTATGGTGTGTGTGTTGATGAGCGGATCTCCCATTGGCTCCCCTCCGTTTTGGCGCGAAGGGAACCGTGGATAAGAGGGGGCTGGAAACACCACTACCATGTCGATCTCCTGAGTTCTCACGAACGAAGGAATACAGGAGCCAAGTATCCTGCAACCAAGAGGCTGGACCGAGGAATCGCTGGTGACCCGCTGAAGGAATCCTCCTTTGCACTGCTGTCGTCCTGTGAAACCCTTTCCTCCTTTGATCGAACCAGAAGGCCTGTACGGGTGCTTCGACCTTTGGAATAGCAGGAACAGCTATTCCCGGCGACTTCATCAACTCCTGCCAAGTAAGCCTTCGGAAGTGTCTCTGGGCCATCCAGTTGACTGACCAGCTTACAAGGGAGTCCTGCTCTGTAACCGCCGCCAGGTTGTGTTGTACTTCGAGTCCTGGTCACTCTCCCACGCTTCGTACACTTGGCGTTCCCAAGTCTGAAGGGAGGAGTGTACATTTGGCTCGAATACACACGGCCGCTCCGTTGTCCTGCTGCGGCAACAAACTGTGCTGGTTTCGTCGATTGGGACGTCTTTTTGCTCTACACGACTACGAGGCGTTCTCTGCTCTTCTGAACCTGCCAGCTGCTGAAACTAACGTGGAGAAGCCTGGGTCTGCTTGCTTCGGGGACCGGTGAGTAGTTTAGCTAGGATCTGGTCGCCCTCCTGCAGTAGCCCATTGCTTTTCCCTGCTGTGTAAAAACAGCACCCTTTTGGCCGTACTCGCGCTCTGCTTCTGCCCGCTGTGGAGGCTGCGCTTGAGTTGCGGAACCTGTTCTCCTTCTGCTGTGCACTAACCCGAACTGCCTGACTTCCTCCGAAGAGCTTCCCCTTTTGCCCGTTGGCACCGGCGTGGCAGGTACTTTGAGCACAAGGCTCCACTCTTCGCAGGGCTCGGACTTCCATCTAGTTAGGTGCCTCTGAAGGCGAACTGAGTCTAAAGCGTTATCGCACTGCCTGTTTTCCTTTCCTTTCAGGTGGACTACATATTTCGTGCTTTAAACGCTTGCGACTGTGTATTTGTATATATATTGTGTTGATATGGTATGTGTTGGTTTAATATTGTGATATTGTGATTTTCTCGCTTCGGTCATTGTTTTAAAGGCCTTAAAATAAATGTGTATCTATTTTTGATATAACAACTGTTTGGAGTAGTTTGTAAGCGCTCTTGCTTTGTGTGCTCATTGCGGGCTTTCAGTCACCCTCACCCCTCTTGAGACCTAGTCTTGACCGCCGCGATCGCTACCTTGATTGGTCTGGCTTGTCCAGAGGTTACCCTGTTCCAAGTAATTAGGTTGGCCTTCTGAACTTCTGCGCCACCAGGACAGAGTTCAGAAATCCGTCTTAACAAATTGGTGTACAGCGGTGGGATACGACTGAAGGTATCCAGTGTTGCTCTCGAACTAAGGCATTTCAGGTTATTCCAACCAGTACACGTAGTGAATTGTTGTAGTATAACTTTAAAAAGGCCATAGTCCTATCAAACAGTATGGAAACAAATACCTTGTTAACTTTAAATGCTTCCAAATCAGAAACGCTGAAAAAGATGTGTGCGGAGAGAGGTGTTTCCTCTCAAGGCACAAAATTGGAAATGATCCAGAGAATCGTGGCGTGGCAAGAAGCGCAGCTTGACGCTATAACTTCTGAGGACAGTGCAGAATGTGGTGGGGCTGCTCTCACTGGTAGAACCGACGGTTCTGCCGCTGCACTGATCCATCGCGACCACGAGGACAGGGAGGATGTGATGTCTAATGTTTCCTCTGCCAGTGTTGATGGGGAGGCTATGCTTGAATTCAAGAAGCAAGAGCTGCGGTTTAGGCAGCAGGAGCTTGAATTCAGCATAGCCAAACTGAAAATCGAACAGGCAGAAAAACAGAAAGACAGGGATCACCAGTTGGAACTGGCCAAGCTTCAGGTTGCAAATGGGTCCAAGGGTCCTGGACATGGGTCTGGGGCTTCCTCTCATCCACGGTTTCCGAAAGATCTGCTCAGTGTGTATGAAGAAAGGAATGACATTATGGACTGGCTGAATGCGTTTGAGTATGCATGCGAGGTTCAAGAAGTTGACAATGCTGATAAGATTGCGTGGTTGCTCAGTAGACTGCCCCATTCTGGCTGTAGTGCTATTATGGAAATGTCGAAGGCTGAGCGAGCTGATTTCGCAATGTTAAAGCAAACTCTCATTTTAAAGTTTGGGAAGACTCCGGCCCAATATTTAAAGCGTTTTCGAGAGTATAAGAAAAAGGAAGGTGGTACTTGGGTATCTTATGTTGCTGAATCTTTGAAAAACTTAACTGGCTGGGTCGAAGGTTATAAGGTTTCTACCTTCGAAGGCATGATAAATCTTGTCATGCTGGAACATATTTTTGCTTCTTCTTCCCCGGAGCTTAAGCAGCATTTGGCCGATTCGAAGGAGATAGATCCTAAGAAGCTGGCCATTGCAGCAGACTTATGGGTGTCACATCGAGTGTCCCATAAGGACAAAACTCATCCTGGTAAGCAGGAGGAAGGGAAAAAGTCCAAAGATATGGAGGGTGGGGAATCTGCTAAATCTTCTTCCCATAAGGGCCACAAAAAGAAAAACAAGGGTAAGACACAAGAGAACTCACAGGGCAGTGGAGGTCCGCCTCCGAAACAGAACTCTGGTTACAATAAGCCTCCCTACGTAAACAGACCCAATGGGGCTTGTTTTTCTTGTGGAGCAACTGACCATGTGAAGGGGGATCCCCGGTGTAAGGTTAGACCTTTGGGGGTCCACTCCGCTAATCTGGCCTTCTCCTCCTACGAGGAAGAAGAGATTACAGGAGCATCCTTCTCCTCAGACTCATTTCCCAGCGGAATAGAGGCTGAGGTAGTTTTAGTGTCCCTGGGTTCCTGGGAGCCTAAAGTCGCAGAGGCTTATGCTAGGATTCCGGATAATAGCAAGCACTACTTTAAAGACAGTGTGCTGATCAATGGAGTGGATACTCCAGCTCTTAGGGATAGTGGGTGCAGTCGCACTGTAGTGGATTCTACCTTGGTAGACTCAGAGGAAGTTGCCAGAGCTACTCTGATGCCCACTAAGTTGGCTGACGGCCCCCTCCGTATGTTTCCCGTGATCCCTGTAAATCTTACTTTAAATGGTACAGCAGTCAGGATTCCAGTGAGCATTCAGAGAAACGTCCCGGGAAAGGTCTTGTTAGGTAATGATCTCAGAGCTTTAGGGCTCGTAGGAGACACTGCCGAAAGACCCTACACACGGTCTCAAGCACGGGCAGCATAGGCCAAGTCCAATACGCCGCCCCAGCCAAAGGGGAAACCCAAGGCGAAAGGAGTCTACATGTCAAGACGAGGGAAAGATAATATTCCCCCGAGCTCGCCTACCACTGCGGTGGAGGAAGTTGGTCAATCGCCCGGGCCTGACGAGGAGGTGGCGATGCCTGAAGTATTCGACCCCAACGATCATCCTGAACTAAAAGACTTGTTAGTTGAAGGAGGTCCTGATAGGGACGAATTCAGTAAAGGCCAACGTGAGTGCCCATCTCTGGAAGGCCTAAGGAGACAGGCCTGCTCCCAGCTTGAGGGTGAATCTCCTGGGAAGCATAGGATTTATTGGGAAGGTGGACTCCTGTATAGTGAGCCCACAGAGTCTACAGAAGGAGACCATAGGAGGTTGGTGGTTCCCCTTGCTGTTAGGCCCTTCCTCCTGCAGTTGGCGCATGAAGTTCCCCTTGCTGGTCACCTTGGTATGAAGAGGACCAAGCAAAGGTTATCCATGCACTTCTACTGGCCCAAGATGGGGGTGCAAGTAGAAAGTCACTGCAGGAGTTGTGCCTCCTGCCAGTTGTCTGGTAAGGTTGGCGCGACAATCCAAGCTCCGTTGGTACCGCTCCCAGTTGTGGGGGTACCATTTGAAAGGGTAGGGATCGACATCGTTGGTCCCCTTGACCCGCAAACATCCTCGGGCAATAGGTTTATCCTGGTGCTGGTCGACCATGCAACCAGGTATCCTGAGGCCATCCCATTGAAAACTGTAACTGCCAAGTCAGTTGCAAAAGCTTTACTCGGCATATTTACTAGGGTTGGCTTCCCTAAAGAAGTTGTGTCAGATCGTGGCAGCAACTTTATGTCGAAGTATATGCAGGCTATGTGGAAAGAATGTGGGGTCACCTACAAGTTCTCTCCTGCATACCACCCCCAGACCAATGGTCTGGTGGAACGTTTCAACAGAACGTTAAAGAGCATGATTGGGGCTCTGGAGGAACCTCAGAGAAGAAAATGGGATCTTCTTTTACCATGCTTACTGTTTGCCTACCGAGAGGTACCACAGGAGGGTGTTGGCTTCAGCCCCTTCGAACTTCTGTTCGGTCATCCCGTACGGGGACCCTTAGCCATCGTCAAAGAGGGATGGGAAATGCCCACTCCCCCTGTTACTACCAACGTAGTTGATTATGTGCTAGGGCTCAGAAAACGGATGGTACTTCTGATGGGCTTGGCTAGTGATAAATTGAAGGCAGGGCAAGCGCTGGTGAAACATTGGTACGACCAGAAAGCTTCCCTCATCAACTTTACACCTGGTCAGCAAGTCCTGATCATGAATCCAATAAGGCCTCGAGCTTTACAGGACAAATGGTCAGGCCCTTACACAGTGGTGGAGCCCCTGGGTGAGGTGAACTATTTAGTGGACCTTGGAAGGCCTGGACAGGCTCCAAAAGTGTTTCACGTGAATAGGCTGAAGGCTTTCGTCCCAAGAGTCGAAATCGCAGCACTGCTACTGGCTTCAGATGTTGAGGAAGAGGAGTCAGAACCTCTCCCCGACCTGTTCCAAAGCGGTCCTTCAGATAGCTCCGTTGAGGGTGTCCGAGTGGCCCCTCACCTGACTTCTGATCAGCAGGCTGAGGTGAAAAGTTTGCTTAGGCAGTTTTCCCCCCTGTTTTCACAGTCCCCTGGTTTGACACCTTGGTGCAAACATAACATTGACACAGGAGACAGTGTACCTACCAAAAGTAGGGGATACAGGATGACAGATAAAGTACGGTCTTATATTAAGACCGAGGTCAACAAGATGTTAGATCTTGGGGTGATTGAACCCTCTAGTAGTCCTTGGTCCAGCCCTGTGGTCTTGGTTCCAAAGGCAGGCACTTCTGAATTGAGGTTCTGCGTGGATTACAGGGCTCTGAATGCTGTCACCAAGACAGATGCACACCCCTTGCCTCGAACAGATGAGCTGGTGGATACTTTGGGTGCCTCCAAGTACCTCAGCACGTTTGACCTCACCGCTGGCTATTGGCAAATAGCTTTAGCAGAACATGCCAAGGAGAAGACAGCATTTTCTACTCCAGACGGCCTTTACCAATTCCGGGTAATGCCGTTCGGATTGAAGAATGCACCTGCCACTTTCCAGAGGCTTGTGAATCATGTGTTGAATGGGTTGGACGAATTCTGTCTTGCATATCTGGACGATATAGCAGTTTTCAGTGCCACCTGGGAAGACCATGTGAAACACCTCAGGATTGTGCTCCAGGCTCTTCAGAAAGCCCACTTGACCATAAAGGCTAGTAAATGCCAGATTGGACAAGGCTCAGTGGTTTACCTTGGACATGAAGTAGGTGGAGGGGGGATACAGCCTCTACCCAGTAAAGTACAAGCAGTACAAGACTGGCCTACCCCCACTACGCAAACCCAAGTGAGAGCCTTCTTAGGACTCACGGGGTATTATCGCAATTTTGTGGCAGACTATGGCACCATAGCTGCTCCTCTGACTGCCCTCACAACTCCGAAGAAACCCAAGAAGGTAACTTGGACCGACGAGTGTGAGAAGGCCTTCAATGGCTTAAAAGACTCCTTGTGCCAGGCCCCTGTCCTAAGGGCCCCTGATTATCAAAGACCTTTTATCGTGCAGACGGATGCCTCTGACACTGGGATAGGAGCTGTACTATCACAAGTAGATGAGAAGGGTAAGGAACACCCTATCGGTTTTATTAGTCGCCAGCTTAAGGACAGAGAGCTCAGATGGTCCACGGTAGAGAAAGAATGTTTCTCTGTTGTGTGGGCCCTAAGGAAGCTGAGGCCCTACCTCTATGGGACCCACTTCACTGTGCAAACTGACCATGAGCCGTTAAAGTGGCTAATGAACATGAAGGGGGAGAATCCAAAGTTGCTTAGGTGGTCCATAAGTCTACAAGGCTTCGACTTCACTATTGAGCATAGGCCAGGTGTCCAACATAGCAATGCTGATGGGTTGTCCAGAATGTTTAACCGACCTGAACAAGAGACTCATCCAGGGGTGGATTAGTTCCCCCTGTCCATAGTCTGGGAGGGGCGAGTGTTAGGAAAGATTTCGTAATTGTAGGTAATTTTCCTTCCATGTGGCAACCCCTAAACTTTTTGCTGTTGTTTTTCACCTTGTTCTTGACTTTGCCAGAGAAGTGCAGCCTTCTGCCGCACTCCTCTGGGCTTTTGCTCCTTTCTTACGGGGAAACTGACATGCCCTTAAGACAGTCAGTACCGGGGAACGCTGTTTCCCGTAGTTTCTTTTATCATGTTGCGGCTTTAGTGCAACATGACACAAGAGGGCACTGTAAGCTAAGTTACAGCTCTCTTGGGTCTCTAGCCTTCTACAGGCCCTAGATACTCTTTTAGGATGGTATTTGATCGGTGCAAGTCATTCAGGGACTCGAATGGTGGCAGCGATCGTTTTGTTTATTTTGAGCTCCTTTTGGCGTTCTGAGCACGTTTTTCGCACTGAACCCAAAATGGTGGCCTGGCTCCCAAAATGGCCAGACCATGAGGCTCCTTTGTCCTGTCCACTGACCGTCTTGCTCCCTTCACCTTCCCCAGGTCGAGCGACCCGGGGCCTTCCTTATTTGGGCATGTACTTTCCCGCGAAACGTGGTTGCTTTCGCAGGCTTCTACATGTCGTTTGTGTGCCTCCAGGGTGTGGGCTGGGATGTCTGGTCCCAATACACATCCTGGGTGCCAGAGAGTCTAGGGTGGTGTGAATGCCTGGGACCACCGTGGTCCGTGATTGGTCCACGTATGGTGTGTGTGTTGATGAGCGGATCTCCCATTGGCTCCCCTCTGTTTTGGCGCGAAGGGAACCATGGATAAGAGGGGGCTGGAAACACCACTACCATGTCGATCTCCTGAGTTCTCACGAACGAAGGAATACAGAAGCCAAGTATCCTGCAACCAAGAGGCTGGACCGAGGAATCGCTGGTGACCCGCTGAAGGAATCCTCCTTTGCACTGCTGTCGTCCTGTGAAACCCTTTCCTCCTTTGATCGAACCAGAAGGCCTGTACTGGTGCTTCGACCTTTGGAATAGCCGGAACAGCTATTCCCGGCGACTTCATCAACTCCTGCCAAGTAAGCCTTCGGAAGTGTCTCTGGGCCATCCAGTTGACTGACCAGCTTACAAGGGAGTCCTGCTCTGTAACCGCCGCCAGGTTGTGTTGTATTTCAAGTCCTGGTCACTCTCCCACGCTTCGTACACTTGGCGTTCCCAAGTCTGAAGGGAGGAGTGTACATTTGGCTCGAATACACACGGCCGCTCCGTTGTCCTGCTGCGGCAACAAACTGTGCTGGTTTCGTCGATTGGGACGTCTTTTTGCTCTACACGACTACGAGGCGTTCCCTGCTCTTCTGAACCTGCCAGCTGCTGAAACTAACGTGGAGAAGCCTGGGTCTGCTTGCTTCGGGGACCGGTGAGTAGTTTAGCTAGGATCTGGTCGCCCTCCTGCAGTAGCCCATTGCTTTTCCCTGCTGTGTAAAAACAGCACCCTTTTGGCCGTACTCGCGCTCTGCTTCTGCCCGCTGTGGAGGCTGCGCTTGAGTTGCGGAACCTGTTCTCCTTCTGCTGTGCACTAACCCGAACTGCCTGACTTCCTCCGAAGAGCTTCCCCTTTTGCCCGTTGGCACCGGCGTGGCAGGTACTTTGAGCACAAGGCTCCACTCTTCGCAGGGCTCGGACTTCCATCTAGTTAGGTGCCTCTGAAGGCGAACTGAGTCTAAAGCGTTATCGCACTGCCTGTTTTCCTTTCCTTTCAGGTGGACTACATATTTCGTGCTTTAAACGCTTGCGACTGTGTATTTGTATATATATTGTGTTGATATGGTATGTGTTGGTTTAATATTGTGATATTGTGATTTTCTCGCTTCGGTCATTGTTTTAAAGGCCTTAAAATAAATGTGTATCTATTTTTGATATAACAACTGTTTGGAGTAGTTTGTAAGCGCTCTTGCTTTGTGTGCTCATTGCGGGCTTTCAGTCACCCTCACCCCTCTTGAGACCTAGTCTTGACCGCCGCGATCGCTACCTTGATTGGTCTGGCTTGTCCAGAGGTTACCCTGTTCCAAGTAATTAGGTTGGCCTTCTGAACTTCTGCGCCACCAGGGCAGAGTTCAGAAATCCGTCTTAACACCTGTGGCCAGGAAGTGGAGCACGGACACTACCTCCTGAAGGGGATGGGGATGGGGGTGGCGGTGGGTGTTTCAATCATGCTGACGATGTCGTTGTGTATCATGTCCACAATGGTGGTGATGGTGTCCCGGTCCAGTCGGTACAGGGTGTGGATCTGCTCAGCGGTGAGGGTGAATGGACTGGCTCTGATACGTGGGATTGGGGGCTGCCTGCGTGGTTCCACTGGCTGTGCTGGTGGGGCTTGCTGGCCCTGCCTTGCCCTCCTTCTCCTCCTGCGTCTCCTCTGTGCAGCCTCTTGTTGTTGTTGTTGTTGTATTTGAAGTTGTAGCACTTGCATTGCTATCAGGTCCTCCAGCCCCAACATTGCTAGTCCTATTGGTATCATTGTGGAGTGTGACTGGGTGTGGGAAGGGGTTGGGTGTGCTCTTTTTGTACTTCCTGAGTCTGTATTGCCTCCACCTGTGCTGATTCTGTGCACCTGTGGCAGCTGGATTCACTTTACATGGCCCTTTATGGTTGGTTCGTGATGGCGTAATTAGCACCATGGCGGTAAGGTACTTAAGGTCGCGTGCGCGCGTCCTTGGTACAGTTAGCGGCAGCGTTAACTACGATGCCGCTAATGGCATCGTAGTTAACGGTCACGGGTCATGATCGGACCTAGCGGAAAACGATGGCGGTAATCATTTACCGCCATCGTTTTTCACTTAGCGCCTGGGTCGTAATGAGGCCCATAATGTTTGCTGCACTACTACAGAGATGTGAATGAACATACATTGCCGCAATCACACAGGAAATGAAGTGCACACATCATTTTTGTCACACTCCCACATGAAAGGAGGCAGGGTCCTCATATTTCTTCGCACTCCCACATGGAATATAATGCACATTTGTTTTGCACTTCATAGGGGAGAGGGTGCATATGACATTTTGCTGCAATGCCCCTGAAAAGAAATAGGGCACGCATGCACACAAACAATGTGCATGTCTCTCTCACGAGACACAAGTCAGAATGGATAGTGGATTTTCTTGTTAAACCCACTCTCGAGGCTAAACTGGGTACCTTCAAACGATTCATTGCAAAACAGAATTTAAAATCTCAGCAAGGCATATTGCACTGTTGCCAGAGGTTACAGTTTCAGGACGAGCAACAGCATGTCAATAACACTTGAACAGCTGCTCTTGTTTCCCACTGTCACTATGTAATCTCTCATAGAATGACAATAGGAAATGATGTAACTTTATTTTCTATGTGTCACTGACGCTGGGATCAACATCCCAGGTTCGGACCGGTGTGGGGAGTAGAAGGGAATCTGTCATTAAGTTCACTGAGCCAGCACCTTGGTTAGAACCCAGCTTTCAATGGTGATGCTATTTCCCATTATCGGTCCAGGTCTGTGCAACAACAGAGTCCTACTCCTCCCTGTCAATGGGGGTGAGCCATGATGGCCAGAGCTTGGAGGTCAAAAGCATCATGTTCTTGACTAGAGGACAGGGTGGTAGATAGTGCGCTTCTTTACTGGCTTCTGCAATTGTCTTCATTCCACTCCCGCAATAGAAATCAGGTGTATTACATATAAGGGTTTGCTGGGTTTGGAAAGATAACTGTCCCTAATGTTAGCGTGCATGCCTTGGGGTGTGAGTGGTGCACACCACAACATATCTAAAAGACGATAGAAACAATATAAAAAGCCTCAATGAGTGATTCCTTCTTATTCTTCCTTCTTATTCAAAATGACAGGCTGCCAGTCTGGTAGGGTACCTTTATTTCTATGTCTACCCTATCATGAAAAGTGTATTTATTAATCAACAACCAAAACAGTCAGCCAATCATGACTACATGGACCATATTTTAACATTACTTTTTGGGTTGTTTTTATTTTTGCATGTTTATCACTTTTAATATTTAATTTTTTTTTAGGAGGGGAAGGAAACAAAGAAAACAAGATAAACAGAAAAAGAAATCATATTGGCAGTCCCCATTACTGCAAGTGGCACCACTACAACATTTTCAGCAATTTCAAATGTGATCTGGTGGGTGTTTCACAAAATGCAAAAGATCAAAAGACAATCGTTCCTCCTTGAACTATTTTACCAGACAAAGATTCGGCCAAAATGATAAAGAGCGTGAATGGAGGTGTCAGGCACTGTTCTCTGTGCCCCTGCTCTCCGCAAAAGAAACTCCAGTACCCACACATTCTCGGATACCGCCCAGAATGGATCTGGGCCCTTTGTTTGTGGGCACCAGACCATCACTACTGGATTACAGCTCACTCATTCAGATGACATGTTTTTGTTTATAGCAGTGATGCTATTTCCCAGAGTCTTTTGACTGGTCATTCTGTGTCACCTCAAGGAAATGATGTTTTCTGTGGATAGATGGTCAACATGTTCCACTTGCCACCTATTGAATCCAAGCAAAATGTTAACATTGATCATGTGTTTAAAGAATCACACAAACATGTTCCTTAAACTAGTATGTATGTTCCTTAAACTAGTAGGTTATGTTGATTACCTTCCTATAAATTGCACATCTGCCATGGGTGGTGCATCCATCACCCGCAATAGCCTGTAAGAGTTGCAGGTTTTACCCTAAATATGCTGACACTTTGGGGCACAGCCTTGGATGGTGGCACCGGTGGGACGGGTGTTGCCTACCCCAATGTGTCCCAGATGTGCTAGAAAATATTTGGACATTGGCACATCTTTTTTTACAAAGCACTGGTTCTCTCTCTCTCTCTCTCTCTCTCTCTCTCTCTCTCTCTTTCTCTCTCTCTCTCTCTCTCTCTCTCTCTCTCTCACACACACACACACACACACACCACACACACCCCCCCACCCCACCCTCCAGCTCTGCCTAGTCTTCCGGCAGCCAAACTCAACTCACAAAGGAAAGTTGTATGTTTCATTATAGGCGTCCAAATGTGTTTCCACCAAACAACTCAGCGAATTGTCGTGCCAATACCATAATTACATGCCAACATCACTTCCTGTAAGCTCTGATTTGCGGGCTCCTATTGCTTATTGATGCTCACGAACCCAGCCTGCAGGGACTCACAGGCGTGTTCTCTGGACATTTGCCCAGGTTTATTTTATGTTATGTTAAATGTTCTTACACAGCGCACTGTAGCCACCTGTGTGGTCTCTCGGCGCTCTAGTTAGTAAAAAGAGTGTATTTCCCCTAGCAGTTAGTTAATGTTATCTCGTGGCCGAGTTTTTAGGTGTTAAATACAGAACCTTCAGTTCTTTTCCCAGCTTCACCACTTGGCCACACTGTACACTTTCTCACTTACCACCTACAACCAAATGGGGAGTGGTTATAAACCAGCTGCAAAACAATATTAAGAGATGTATTTGAAAGAACAGCTAATAAACAGACAGCTTAATGCACCTTGAGTCATCTTTTCAAATGACAAATCTTTTTTTAATAACATGAAAAACACCATTAAGGTAACGGAAAACTGCAAGCTCTAATGCTTTCACATTTATGTTAGAACAAATAGCTCCGTTTCTGAAAACAATAGAAAATTGCAATTTGCAAGAGTCACAGCAGGATTCCATTGTCCTGCTCCATCTGAAATGTGCTCCAATGTGATTTCCCTCAACCAATCAGAGTCAGACTCTGCAGTGCGGGTTTTACAGAAGAATTTATTACCCACTTTACAATCCTTGATCTGTGGTCCCAGGAGGATGCCCAGCCGGAGCAGCGATATGAGAGACAGAGGTGAGGCTCGCTCTCACTCACGCTCTCGCTCTCTCTCTACCGGGCAAAACAAATTCCTCAGCCTGACACCGGCGCAAAGCAGCAATAAAGCTTCTCCTTAATGATGACTTGGCAGCTGCGTGTACCGTGTGCGAGTAACGAGCGAGTATATATAAAAAAAATATTTATTGATATCCAATGGAATGAAAAGAAAAATCGGCGAGAAGAGCACGCTTACTTTGCAAGATGTATCGCACCTCAAATATGTGTACATATAAATCAGTGGAGTTTGTGCAGGGCCTAAAACTCGTGCTGCAGGGCTTCATACACAATGCTTTAAAAATGCGATGTTCTTCTGTTGGGCACTAGCTAAAAAGTTTCAAGAGCACCTATTTTATCTAGTCACAACCAAAAGGGCTATTGCTGGCTAGGTCTGTTATCAAAGGCACTAAAAACACAAACAGGCATTTGTCGATAATGCTGGAAATACTTGCAGTAATCCTCATGACTCCTTTTATCGTTCTTCCTCGTCACAGTACTTTTTAGGCAGCCTTACCTTCGTCCAGGAAACTGTCTTCTCTTTCTATAATTTTCCCAACTCGTCCCGCCTCCGCCTACCGAGGGCATAACAGCCCTCACGTCCCAATGGGCTTCATTTAGTTCCCACTTTATTGTTGGCTAATTCCATTCAGGAGGGATGGAAGTAGTGCAACGGAGGAAGAGCAGGGCTATGTGTTATGAAGAGTAATGAAGATTACCAGTAAATAATCCCAACATCATCTCAATGCCCTCTTACTCGTGCCAGTACGTACTTGTGTGTATACCAACCAGATGTGATGAATGGACAGAGAAAATCACTCAGACCCCTAATTCTATGCACACCACCAATTAGCGGTGTATTAGTGAGTCACCAACATGAGACATGTGATTTCGGTGTATCCCTTCACTCAACACCTCATTCCCAAAAGCACCTGCTCCTTGCCTGTGCAAATTCAAGCAGTAGTGCTTTATAAACAGGTTTTGATTTGCTTAAGTATTTCCCTTTCTGCTCTTCATCTAGTGATGCCAGGGAATCAGACGATGAGTTGCAGAAGGATGAGGAGGACACATCCTGTGCTCTCTCCACTTAACCAAACTTGCTTAGTGACCTTTCGAAAGAACTCAAGAAGTCTTTCTTCCGAGTGTCTGGTGTGTGTCATCTTTTTCCTGGGCTTTTCGGTAGACTGTGAGCTAATGGACCTTTCTGTTTCCCGATTGGACCACTTCTTCATGTGTTTCCCCGTGTTGTACACTGATACGGCTGACAGGTAACCCACAGATCTGACTGTTCTTTCCCCCTAATTTATATTAACTGTGGGAAAGAAGGGCACCCTTAGGACCACTTCACGTGGCGGTTGGTACAAAGGCAACAAGCAGCACTGCCACGGGAACAATCAATAAAATGTGTCATATGAGTGTGTCCTCCCCATGCCTGAGGCCAAGCCAGATTATACTGCCTGGTGCTACAATGCTGCAGATTGTGGCTCCTGTCTCATTGCAGACATGGACCATCCCATCAGACAGAGACAATGCCAGAAGCTCAGCAGCGGTACGGCTCTGCATCCTTTTTTCAACCGGTGTCAACTCGTTTGGTAGGGGAATGGGAACTGTGAAGTGACGGACGCAGAGACGAGGGAAAGGTATGCTCATTTATTAACAAACAGAAACCCTGCAGCAGTTGGCACACCGCACACAGAGAAGAGCTTCTGCTTCTCACTCCTTCCAACGGCTAATACCCACCACATTCTACATTCCCCATTACATCCTGGAATGGCCTCGAGCCTGCCCCGAGCCAGCCTCCACACACCTTCCCCCTTAAACCTAAAAAAAAAAAAAAAAAAAAAAAAAAAAAAATAAACCAGGAAGGAAAAATTAATGAAAAATATAGAAGCAAACATCAAAGGAACCCAAAAAAAACAGAAAACAAGAAAGCACGACAACAATATAGAACATTCTAACATTGTGCATTATCTGACATAATCAATGCAGTATCTGATATAATCGTTGAGCCACACCGGCTCCCTCCTGCTTCTCACCACACTGCTCATACTATCATGGCCCATATCAGGACCAACGACATCAGGCGCACCACACTCTTCATTCACATCTGCAGCACCTACAATATGCCCAGGGCTACTGCCCGCCTCGCCACTGTGCCATCAGCACCATAAATATCCACCAACCTGGGACAGTCCATCACCGACACACCATCCCTTACACCTTCCACACCAACCACTCTGTCCAAATTAAAGTGTAACCATCCTCTACTCTCACCGCATTGGGCATCAATTCAAGAACCCTCTGGGGTTCTGAAAACTTCAATCTACCTTTGGCCACATGAGTGCCCTTCCTGATCCTCACCCACAAACCTATCAACACTGTGATAATGGGCCTGGTCTTTTTTCCCTAACGTGGCATCATAATTCATTTTATTTTTCGAATGCACCCCACTCACCTTCCTTCTCACACTCTCATCCCGATCCTCCCTGCCACAAAGACCTTTAGACACTCTGTTGACCCAGACCGGATTGAGACCTGTGTTGACCTCCCTTTCCCTCATAATTCTGAAAGGCGACACTCCTGTGACCCCGTTGAGAGACACCCTCACATTCCACAACAATTTCCTCACTGCTTGTTCAATCACACTGATCAACACCCGATTAAAACGCTCAACTAGACCATTCAACTGTGGCCTATATAATAATGTGAATTTCCACCTAAATCCTCTCTTCTCAGCATAATTCACCATTTCTGAATTGAGTACCATTGTCACCCAACACCTCCATGGGATAACCCTCCCTCCTCAAAATCTGCTCCAAAAATGTTATAACTTCACCACTAGGAATCTACCTAACCCATTTCACCTCCGGTCAATTAGAAAAATGATCAACCGAGACAATCAAACATCTAAATTCTTTTCCCATAATCTTGTGTGGTCCTATGATGTTAATCATAACTCGTTACCACGCACCCTCTAGCAAAGGAACAGGTGACAATTCCTGTCTATGGGTCTTCAAAGTCTTGTGACAATTTTTACAGGCCCCACACTCCCTTATCACTCCCACATGACATCCATTACAGTCAACCAATACCTTTCTCTCAAAGTTCTCTTGGTGCTCGTAATCCCTGAATGCTCCTCATGAGCCTTATATACCAATTTCCCTCTGAAACACATGGGCACCACCAAGACCCCTTCTCTCAAAAGAAGATCATCTTCTAACGTCAGCTCATCCCTGACCTCCTAGAAACCTTTAAACTCATCCGAGACCTCCTTCCTGATCAGTCATCCCGACTTCGTCCACTCAACCACCTTGCTGAGAAAACTCCATCTGCTTCCAAACCACTTTTCCATTCCTCCCTCCCAAATGCATGTTAGGGAGAATTCTCTGTTTAGGCTGAATTTCCTAACCTAGTGAGTCCCCCAGCAGCTTTGCTGGATTTCTGGAGTTTGTTTTTTCCATCCTGCCAAGAGTGTGACCCTTTTCCTCTCACTCTTGGACATGTATGTGTGTAATTCCCTTGAATTGTCAATGTGTTCGATGGGCTATGGGGTCTTTTACTCCATAGGGTCTCATAAGTTTTTCTATGTGTGTCACTCCGCACCCTACGTGTCGTGACACGGGGGCGCCCTAGCAGGTCCCCCCACCATAGACTCCATACCCGGGGACTGACTACCGTCTCCCCGGGCATGTAAAGTCACCATTGGCTTTACTAGACCTAAATTTGCTAACAGAACTAGTACCAACCATCTTATTGTGGACGTGCTAGTAGGGGTAATTCGATTACTCCTGGATCTGTTACTCGAGGGGGCACTGTCCCGTCCCTCCTCGTCGAGTTTTGGCTGGTGGCAGTGGAAACTACTTGTTATGTTCGACCCCGAGCATAACCCTATGGGATCCGTCCCATTGTTGAAGATTGATACTGTTTTTCGTTAATCTCCAACGTACCACCGATCTACTTATCTTAAATAGGTTTATCGAGTGGTATTTTCTGCCAGAACTCGGGTTGTAAAATGGCGTCTGTGTTTTTCTCTGTGACTCCTAAACCAAAGGTTGAGCCCTTTGTTCCACTTTTGGCGGGCCTCTGGACAGAGACCCTCCAAGGTGGCGCCATTCTGTCTGGGTTACCTCAGGGGTGTGGGAGGGGGTTTAGACACCCTGGACCGAGTTGCCTTGCCAACTCAGGTCGCACTCTGGAGTGATTGGCCCAGGTGGTGAGCCTTCCCGCTCACCAGTTAGCATGTATTGATTGACAAGCTAGGCTGAATGAATGGGGGACGTCTGCATAAAAGCAGGGCTTTTGGGACTGGATCTTCAGAAAGTCGCCACTGGACCTAAAGAATCCGACGAGGGTAACGCTGAGCCGACCCGCACGACGACACCTTCGGTGGAGCCCTGCGGAATCGTCTCACAATCTCCCGACGACAGAAGAGATCTCCCTGCCGGAGAGTCTCTTTCCCTGGCTGGTGGGAACAACCAGTCTTCTTCTTTGTGCTTTTTGATCGCCCAGGACGCAGTGGTCGAATTGCCCGTGCAGAGCACCCGGCAACCGGATAGCCACTACTCCTGCATCGTGATCGAAAGGTGGTGCCTTGTGACGAAGCACTCCGCGGCTGGTTTCTTCCCTGGTGGTGCACCGGACATCTTCTCTTCGACGACGAGAGCATCTCTTCTCTTGGCCAAGACCCGTCGTGCATCCACCACCAGGAACAACTGCCCCCGCTGGAGCTGTCTTCCACAACAAGGTACCGTAACCGCCTGGCTTCCCTTATCGATCGGTTCGTGTGAGGTATCTGATTCCTCTCCGTTCCGTTGGGTTGCCTCCAAGCTTTATTCACTCTTTGTTCTGAACTGGTTCAACCTGTCGCTAACCAAATTGCTAACTAAGACTTGAACGCATCACCCGTAGAGACTTTCCAGGACATCGTGCCTTGCCTCTCACCGAGTGGGCCTGGCCGCCGAACTGTATGATCTAGTGTGATTAATGCCTTCTTGCCTTGCATTTTTACCCGCTTCAGTACGAACCGTGTTGACTTCATTACCTGCCTATCTCTTCTCTCCCTTCCTCACTAAATATTCGAGTGTCATCTGGGTTGAGGTATACACCTCTGTCTGAAAATAAGTGGTGCCGTAGAACCTAGAGTTGTCGATATTGTGTTTCGGGGGAGTGAGCTTTATTCCATTCTGCAGAGTAATTGTATTTTGATTTGTTTGCCGTGGTTCGCTTTAGTATTTTTCGTAGACGTTCTGTTATTAATAAATAACTTGCTATCTTTATACTAAAGCCTGGTTGCGTGTTTACTCGTTTTGCTGCGAAGAATTACCCTATCTTGTATACTCCCTATACTGACCAACTTTTCTTGACAGAAGTCTGACTGCTCAGCCACAGCTACCAATTGAATCTGTGTGGTACAGACTGCTACCAAGTGGGTTCATCGCAACACCTGTAGTCCTAAATCTTTTGCAGTGGTCCCAGAGGGAGCTGCACAGGTTTCCGCCTAACAATGCAGCATATTCATCCACAAACAGCTCAACTTGGAAGGCTACCATTTGCTCATTCTCCTCCACTTGACACTCAGTACACTTCTCCTCCAAAGGCACTCTCGACAAAAAATCAGCATCCGTGTTCAGAACTCCAGGCACATACTCCACCCCGAAATTGTACTCCTGCACTCTCAAGCACATACTGGCAACCCCGGGGGTAGCTCTCATCAACCCTTTCACCACAAGCACCTCAATCAAAGGTGTGTGGTCCATCCTGACAAGGAGCCGCCAACCCCATATGTATCTTCTAAAATATGCAATTCCCCATACACACGCTAGCAACCCCCTCTCAATTACAGAATATCTGGTTTCACATTCTGTCACAGCTCTGGAAACATGACAAATCGTCTTTTCTTCCCTTCCAATTCCTTGTTACAGTACAGTACCTAAACTTTCTACACTCGCATCCGGAGTGATCATATATTCCTCCTCCACCTTGAACACTTTGTGATCCGTGGCATTGCAAATGCATTCCTTTATCAACTGCAGTGCTTCTTAACAACTTCCATCCCATTCAAATATTACCCTCTTTTTCAACCAAGGGATAGGTTCTGACAACGCAGCAAAATTCTTAAATGTGTTATTAAATTCCACAAGGCCTTTGAATATTGTGACTTTGTCCTTTGTCCTGGGTTTCGGTGCCTCTCTCACAGCTTTCATGGTATACACCTTTGGACAATACCCTCACCACTCACCACATGTCCAAGATATTGCAACCTCTTATCATGCACTAGTGTGTTCCTCCCATACACCAACATGTCACTTTGGTACACCAGTGTACCCTCACCCCCTTTAAGTATCTTGTTCATCACTCTCTGGAATATTGCCGCTGCAGACGCTAAACCAAAAGGCATTCTACGATAGCAGAAAAGCCCAAATGGTTTGATGAACCTCATCAGAGTTTGGCAATCCTCTGTAAGTTGTATCTGATGATATGTTTCTGACAAGTAAAAACTTGTGAACATCACAGCATCTCTGACACTGTTCGGCATCTTTGCAATCATATAGTGTGGAAATTAGTCTACCACAATGTTCTTATTAACATCCCTAATCTCTACACACATCATGATTTTTCATTCTTCTTGTGGGACACCACAATGGGACTGACCTACCCAGCAGCCTCCACATGCTTAATTATGCCCCGTTCAAGAAGCCTCTCCAGTCCAGTTTCTACATCTCCTCTGATTGACATCAGAATGTGCCTCAGCTTGTGGAACACAGGTTTTGTGTCAGACTTCAACACATGTGAGCAAATCCTTGCAAACACCCCACCTTATTGCTGAATACCCCTGAAAACTGTTCCTCCTCTGTGGTGTTTATATGCACAAACAACACTGGTTCAACACTCCTGGGATCAAGCCTAATCCTCAAAACAGCTTTATCAGGTGACCCTAGCACACCTACTCCTTTCTTTGCTACATAAACATTAATCACATCCAACCTTCCTTTGTATTCCACCACAGCCTGAAACAGCCCCTGCATGACAATCCTAAAACCCTCATATCCTTCAGGGTCCTTGATATTTGAATGCTTAAGTGGACTCCTCAGACCAGCCTCCTGCAACTTCTTCCACCTGCCCTCGGTCAAGAATGAATAAGGTGAGCAACTATCCATGTTAGGGAGAATTCTCTTATAAGGCTAATTTCCCAAACCTAGTGAGTCCCCCAGCAGCTTTCCTGGATTTTTGGGGTTTGTTTGTTTCTCCTGCTAAGAGTGAGACTCTTTTGTTCCCACTCTTAGGCATGATTTGAGGTATGTCTTTGACTTGGTAAGTGCTTATGGGCTATGGGGTCTTTTACTCCATAGGGTATCATCTGTTTTGGTATATGTGTTACACAGCACCCTCAGTGCAGTAACACAGGGTTGTCATAATGACCCCCAAACATAGACTCTATACCCTGAGACTGACTACTGTCTCCCAGGGCATGTAAAGTCACCATTGGCTTTATTAGTCCAAAATTGTGAACAGAACCAGTAACCATCATATTGTGGAAGTACTGGAAGGGGTTAATTAGATTGCCCCTGGGTCTGTTTCCAAGGGGGCACTGTCCAGCCCCCCGCTTGTCGAGTTTCTGGCTGGTGGCACTGGTTACCATGCGAAATATTCCACCGGAATATTTCCTATGGGATTTTCCCATTCATTTTAAACGCACCACTTTTTGGTGCATTGTAAAGATACGCCGGTTTATTTAATTAATATAAAATCACCGGTTGGGTCTTTTCACCAGAACTCTTTTACAAAATGACATATGTGTCCGTCTCTGTAACTCCAACCATGGTCGGGCCCTTTGTTCCACTTTTTGGCGGGCTTCTCCAGAGAAGCCCTCCAACTGGTGCCACTCTGTCTGGGATTCACAGAATGTGTGGGTGGGGGAATTGGCACCCTGGACTGCGTTGCCGTAGCAACCCAAGTCGCACTCTGTCCTGATTGGCCCAGTGGTGAGCCGCCCGGCACACCACTTAGCATGTATGAGTGACAGCTAGGCTGTTGAATGTTTTTTTTTTACACGCTCACCTGGTCTCCACGGGGGCGTACTCGTGTCTGAAGGATGATGTCGGCACTGGCGTTGTGCTGCTTAAATGAGGGTGCTAGCCCGTGTCTTCCCTTCGTTCTCAACTCAGGAGACGTTTGCCTGCAAGTCGAAACAAGATATTAGCCAACTGAATGGAGCTGGTTTTGGTTTCACCTCCTTACGATTTCCCTCTCTTCCTCTGGCTCACCTTTTTTTTTTATAGGTGAGCTCTCCGTCCTGCACACTCTGGCAGGGGCGCGGATATACAGTCTTTCCAAGATCAAGTTACTTCACTGATCCGATGGAGTTTGCTGAATTGGAAGGACCGCAATAAGCAGGTAAGTCTCTATCCCAATAACTCCTTGGAATAGCTGCCTTAAGTCTTTCTCGCTCAAAAGTAACTAATGTTCGTTCTTGTCTTTCAGGCGCAGAGTTAAGCAGCTTTCGGATGATGAGTTGACTCTCCTGACAATGATGAGCAGGATTGCTGTCGGTGAGTATAGCGCTGTGCGAGGCGCGCTAATTGTTTGCTTTAATTAGCTTTCCTTTGCTGTGTGCGACTAACATGCTTTGTCTTTTCTGTTTGGTAGGTGCGGCGCAATTCCAGGAAGAAGATGGAAGAACCGCTCGAAGGAGTTACTTGACGGTGTCGAGGTGCAGCGCAATTCAGGATGATGAAGAACTGCTAGATGGAGTTCCTGGAGGAGGCCGACCCCAGGTGAGTATCTACCCGAGAGGGTACCTTCTGTTCTGCTCTTCTACAGATGCGGCCGTCTGTGGGTAAGCAGAAGGCGAGGCCAGGATGTCAACTGCAGGTAAGGCCTTCAACGCTTTAATAACTCCTGTTCTTCTCTTTTCACAGGTGCCGATGGATAGAAGACTCTGGACGGGTGTGGCTGAAGGGAAGCAAGAGCTGAACTGACACGGTGAGCGTTACGCTGCAGGAGTGCAGAATAACACGAAGCGTCTTCAGTTTGCAGGGTGCAGTTTAAATAGCCTTGCAAGTAGTTCCAGGCAAATAGTCCCCTTAACCGTATCCTGCCTCTTCAGGTAAAGTAGTCCCAAGCCACACCCTGCACTGAATGGCTCAGCCTCCCAGAGCCGAGTATATAGATCATGCAGTTAACACCTACGATGAGCCTGGGGCCAGGTGAGCCTAGCTGGGGCCTGATAAGCCCCCAAGGATGCCAGAGTCAGGGATGGGCTCACCAGTTTCAGGGGTTTGGGAGCAGGCACCATGACAGTTTTTCTGCATAAAAGCAGGGCTTTTGGAACTGGAACTTCAGAAGTCGCCACTGGACCTGAGAAATCTGAAGAGGGGAGAAGATGAGCCATCTGCAACGACGACACCACCGGTGGAGCCCTGCTGCAACAACCTCACCACTTCCTCGACGACAAGAGAAGATCTTCTGCTGCAAGAGTCTTCTCCCTCTGAGCTGGTGGGAACAACCAGTTCGACATTCGCCTTCCAGGACGTCCCTTGGTCGAATCGCCAGTGCCAAGCACCCGGCGGTTGGATAGCCAAGCTTCAGTCCACTGGGACCGCGAATAAAAGAAACGCGCCTTTTAACCGATCAAGCAACTCCGCGGCTAGTTTCATCCCTGGGCAGTGCAACGACTCCAAGTTTCCTCCTCGATGAGATCTTCTACTTCCCTGGTCGAAACCACAAACTGCACCCGCTGCCAGGAACAACTGCCACCGCTGGAGCTTCCTCACTTTTAAAGGTACTGTGTTCCACCTGGCCTCCCTTTCCACGGATTGCTAAAGGTGACCCTTAAATCCAAGGCTTTCCAACTGGGTTGGACCCCAGACCTTCTAACTTCACCTTTTGCATCAAACCAACCTCTTTTGAACATTTAGCAAAGACTTGAATGCATTTTTAAACTGTGTGATCTTGGGCACATTTCATCTTGCTCCATTTAAAGTGGCCCTGCCCTATGAACTTTGGCTCTCCAGTAGACTCTGCCTTCACTAGCTTGCTGTGGTCTTAGAAAAGTGTTGGGACCTGTTTTATTTTCATGACCTGTCATTTTCTCTCCCTCTAACTTAATTATTGGAGTGCCATCTGAGTTAAGCGCTCGCATCTGTTTTACAAATAGTGGTGTTTTGACCTAGACTTGTCTAATAATTATTAAGGGAGGTGTGTATACTTTTTCTGATTGTGTTTGAACTTGCTTTGATTTAGAGTGCTTAGTGTATTTCCTAAAGTGTGTTTTAAAATAAATAATTATATACTTTTTGATACCAAGCTCTGGTCAGTGTTTGTTTGCTCCACTTTATTATTGGCCCTATTGTGTATGCTCTGTATATTGCCCTGCTCATCATGAGAGAGGTCTGACTGCTCAGCCACAGCTACCAGGTAAATCTGGGTGGTGCAGACTGCTACCAATTGGGTTTACTGCTTACTCCTGTAGTCTTAATCTTTTTGCAGTGTTCCCCAAGGGAACTGCACAGGATTCTGCCTGACAATCCACAATCAGCTTCACCTGGTAACCATGAATTATAATCTTGCAACTGGGATACTTTGTACCGGAATAGTCTTCTTTGGCATCCTGCACAACTACTTCACAGTCTTCATCATCTGAACTCTCATCCTCCTCACCTTCTTGAATGTCTTGAATGCATGACACCTTCTCCTTCCTACAGCACATGACTGTGAATTGACAGTTATGGTCACAATTTGAACACATTTGATTGATGGCAGTGCGCAACTTGGAGCTGGTGAAGTGACCTACTCAGCCACACCTGTTGCAATTCCTTTTCTCGCCATCTGAGGGCACCAAAACCTTTGTCTTCTCCCCTGTTATTTCTCTATCTTTCTTGTGATCCTCCGTTCTCGCACTGCCTCTTTTGTTCCTTCTGGTGACCAAATTCACTTGACCCTGCTTTTTACTTCTTTTGTCGCTTTGCTTGCTTATACCATTTTGTGTTTCTTCTTCTCGTTTAGGGTCCTGAAACCCAACTGCATATACTCCAATTTTTTGCCAATCCCAACTGCCTCCTCCAGGATCAGATTCATACACATCCACAGCCTTTCCTAAACTGCCAGGTTATTGGTGTGTATGGTAAATTGATCCTTTATTAAGTTCATCTGTCCCCATCCTGACGGTGAATTCACACATACTTGCTAACAGTCTTAAGGCGCTGATATACTCTATGACCAACCTGTTGTCTTCTTGCCTTTGAGTATATAAATTATATTGATTTATTGCTATATTTGTCTTGGGTGCATAGTAGGTATCCAGTTGAAGAAGAGTCTTCTGGTACTCATTCAAATCACCTCCTCTCAGAGCATTGGTTATCAGCAGCAATCATTCTGACCCTTCTTCCCAAGAGAGTGTAAACGCAACATCTTCTTCTTCATGGGGCTCATTCCATCATACTCCATTGCACCCAAATAGTTATTCCAATATTGCCTCCAGTCACTCCAGGGTATATACAGTGCTCCCGGGTTCAACAGGAAGTTTTCAGGAGGTTGCACCATCACTGACATCCTGCTTCCTCTGCTACAGTCCAGGAGTCCAGACCCTGCACCTGCTCACAAAAGGGCCCACTTGCTCAGAGACACAGAGTGACAAAGAACCAATGCACTAGGCTGATGAACAAAATGCCACTGTCATGCACTAGGCCAATGGCACTCCACTGCCCAACCGTCCAAGCACACTGAACTTGAAAGTTTCCAAATAATTTCAAATTGCCTTACAAATTAGTTTCACTGCAAGTTCCACTGTACCATCAAGATTCCCTGGCACTGCGACGAAAGAGATGCAAAGATTTCTCCCACTGCCAATGCCACTGAAACAATGAAGATTTTCTGGTACTGGGACGAGGAAGATGCACTTCAGAAATGATCATCCACTCATGCAGGCCCCAATGTTATTGTTATTGGTTGATGTGACAACCAAGATAGCCCCCACACACATTCAGGAGGATAGCTCAGGGGCAATGTGCTTGCCTTGGAAGTAAGGCGACATGGAGCAACGCAGGTCCGCGCTTAGAAACCTCTGGGTATTAAGCGCGTTATAAATAACCAATTACAATTACAATTCACGCTTTGGGGTGTTTTACTCTCACCCACACACACCTCTGCTCACAGCCAGCTGCGTGCAATTCCTCCTCATGCCTGCTCCCACTATTGGGAGCACACTCAAGGCCCCAAACAAGCAAAATGGGCTGAGGCAGATGTAATGCAGGGTTTCTGTGGCAATTCCTTCCCCCTCCTCCATGACCTGCTGACTTCGTGAGCCGCTCACCTGCTACTTGGCCAAGTCAGGTCAGGTCCTCCAACCACTCTCCTGTATCCGGGCGGGTCTCATCCTCTATCCCGCTTCACCCAAATGAAGTGACGGATACAGAGATGAGGGAAAGGTAAGTTCATTTATTAAGAAACCGCAACTCTGCTGCAGTTAACACACAGCACACAGAGAAGAGCCGGTGCTTCTCACTTCCTTCCAACCTCTAATCCCCACCACATTCTATGTTCCCCATTCTATGTTGGAATGGCCTCGAGCCTAGCCTTGAGCCAGTCTGCACAAACTGCTTCCTCATTTATGAGAACAGTGTGAGACTTCACATTGCCTTTCCAGGTCACACCACAGCAGGAAGGAAAAGAACAAGAAGATAAAAGCACTGCTGTTTAGGTCACTGTCCAGGGAAGGAAAGTTTTAAACTGAAGCCTGTTGAGGAGTGAGGACTTGTATACTGTCAGGAAGATGAGGAGGGGCATGGTGGAAAGGACATAGATGGAGAAGAAGGGTTCTTGGAAGGAGGTAAGGTTACCTGACAAGTACATACAGGGACGAGAAGTGGTACATGGAGGTAAACAAAATGTTGGATATTGCTTCACTGGCATTTCATTTGTATAGTCACCTGTTGATATTGGCATGGCCTTGTTGCACTTTTTCAGCTGGGAAACCACCTCATTAGAGCAGTATGGGATCCAACATGGTACAAAACACATGTATGATTGCCATTGTGTTGGGCATCCAGCCCAGTTGTGAGATGCAACGGCTGCTGCAAAAGGGTTAGGCCCATTTGAAAGGATGTTTGTTGTGAATGATGGTTAGCTATGTGCTATGGAATGTGCTGATGAGTACTGTGTTACTGCAGGTAGTACATGCTCAAAAAGCAGAGTAAAGTGTTTATTGCACACAAAATTCTGTATGAAAGCTGCAGTAATTAGAGATGAGCCACTGCTTGGGTGCTGCGTTGGAGTACTGCCCATGTCAGAAACATTTGGTGGAAACGGTTAAAGCAATGGCAGGTGAGTGATAAGATGAGTGAGAGCGATAGCTTCCCGGCAGGTGGCCGCTATACTTTTTTTCAGTTTAGTGCTTGGTAGTGTTTTGAGTGAGGTGGTAAATGGGTCTGGGGTTCAAGGCTAAGGGACCAACGGAAATATAAAGGCCTACCTCATTTCATAATTGTATTATAACATGAACACCAAGAAGGGAATATGGTTTGTTGACACCATAGGATGGGATATGCGGGATGTACAGTCCTGGTACAATCTCTCTAGGGCATTTGCCATTAGTCCTACAGGCAGGAAAAGAGTCACTTATAGTATGTGGATGTTACAGTTCTTCAGTGTCCCACACTTCTTTCGTCACTCTGTGTTTGGGCTTTTTTGGCAGTTTCTAGACTTGTCATGTTCTCTACATGGATTCTCTAAGTCTCAAAGATAGCCTGGTACCACCAACACAAGTCCCCTGTGTCACCTTCATGTAGGTTTGGTGTCAGACTCTTTAATCTTTGTTGGACCAAATGGACTTGAATACGGATCAATATTTTGGACATTACGATTTTCCATTATATGGGTATTTTGAAAGTGAAACCATATAGTAAGACCACAGATAAAAATGCCTTGTTACATTACAGTAGTCATCATGCGAAACACATAAAAATGAATCTGCCCTTTGGAAAATTCCTTAGGTTGAAAAGGAATAGTAGTCTAAAACAGGACTACTGTCAGAGTGCTAATGTGTTAACACAGAAACTGTTGGTGAAGGGATATCCTTCCGAATTGATCTAAAAGGCCTCCAAAAGGGCCTACAACAACAACCGTGAGGCGTTGCTAGAAAAGACTAACAAAGAAGCCAGGGAAATTGGGACAGTGTTTGTGAACGTGTATCTCCAATTTATCTTATACTATTAAAATGAACATTAAGAAAACATGGAGGAAAGTTTACCATGGCAAAAACATTCTACCACCATTGGAAGCTTTTAAAAAAGTCAGAGTGTCTACTGAATATGTTGATCAGAAATGATGTCACAGAGATTCAGACATAGCCAGTACCACGTTATGGGGTCTGCCAGAGGTGAAGGGACATTTCCCTTGTGGCCATTGCATCACGTGTGAAGAAACAGAGGAGATAAGAGTTGTCCACATTTTTCCGAATATGGTTTGGAACTTAACTGAAATGACAAATTGTAAGACCCAAAACGCCATTTATATGGTCACTTGCCCGTGTGGCCTACATTATGTAGGCAAAGCAAATAGAAAGTGCCGTATCCGAATGGTGGAACATTGGAGTTGTATAAAAAAATATGTTATTACAGCTCCACTGGCGCACTTTGTGGAAAAGAAACACAGACACTCTGATTTCACATGGCTTATATTGAAAAAGATACATGGAACTATTTGTAAGAGGATTCAATTCAACACTACAGCTAAGTCAATGCCTAGTCTGGGATACTGAATGAAACCCTTATTGATATATCTTTATGTCCAGTTCATGCGTTCTGGATGACTACCCCTATATAACACCCCTCTCTTGGAATCTCCCTGACCCCACTGAGCCAAGAAGTAGTTCTGTTTTGCAAGTTAAAAGGTTTATTTGAGAATTTAAACAATATATATATATATCACACTTTATAATAAATTAATAATTGAATATCACACTTAATCTGATATGATAAAGATTAACAACGGAGAATCTGGCACTAGCCCACTTCTTTATAATCACTAAGGAGTTGACATGAAATGGATAAGGTAGCACACTGGTAAATAGGGACAGAAGAATAATGTGGTAGAGAATGCTTTATAGGGTTCAAGGAAATGCAAGGTTGAATGAATGAAATGCAGTATAGAAGATAAACTGATATGGTTTCACAAAAGACAAGGTAATCACTTTCCCTTTGTGGCAATTCACCCCCCCTATACAATGTAAGGAGATGGAAGGAAGAGCACACGGTTCAGGTATACAATCACAATGTAATACAGAGTTCCAGTTTCCCAGCAAGCTTAGAGGAGAATAGATATGAGTTTTACACAGGCTCAAAATGCTTTAAAATGTGATAGCAATATATTGGAAAATGTGCTAAAATGATTTTAATTCCCTCTGGAGGTTCAGGTTGAGGATTAGTTGGTTTAAATAAGTTCAGGCTTACTTTAGCAATGTTCTAGGAATGATTGGCAGGTTAAACGAATTTTTGGCAAATGAAAGCAAGGAAGCTGCTGTTTTCACACGTGGAGAAATGTGCAAATTGCGGTAAAATTCGTGAGTGTGTTTTTCGCGATTGCAGCAAAAGTATAGGGAATAGGAATGCGGTTCTAGGTTCGTTGAAAAGCCAAGATTCCCAGCTTTCAGAGGGAATGTACTGCAAGTCTCTAAGACAAACGGTCACAGCGATATGAGCGATATGGTAAAGGTCGTTTTTCAGATTTGAAATTTTAAAAGTTCAAATTGACAAGTTACAGCTAGCAACTAGAAATGACAGGTGACAGCTTTGCAAATGACAGGTGACAGTTAGGAGACAGTTCTGGTTAGATTAAAATAGATTGAATTATATTATTTTAACTAAGAGATTGGTTCTGCACAGTTCTGCTAGGTACTCACAATATATTTAGAAATAGAATGGGCCTCGCCACGGATCTGGTCAGGTTTTCTTCACTCGCCACGGACGGTCTCTGCGCACAGCGGTCTGGGTCAGCTCTCTGGTTCTGCGAACAGCGGTCTGGGTCAGCTCTGCTCTGCCTCTGGTTCTGGATACTACTCTGCTTTCTCTGGGTACAGCACTGCTTCTGGATCTTTCTGCACAGCTTTCTCTGGACCCCGCGCTGATATGCACGGCTCCTGGATGCTGCTATCGCTGTTAGGTTTGCTGGATGCTGAGGCCCACTGAGAAGAGTTCTCAGTTTGTGGGTTTAGGCCCTTGCTTTGAGTTCTGAATCAAGTTCTTTGGAGTTTTAAAGTCTAAGTGTTGAATCTAGTATCTTCTGGATGTTGTGTGGTCCGGCAGAGCGCGTTGCAGCAAATGGAATTGAATGTCCCTATCTGTCCTGACTGTCTGCTTTTATGTGTTTTGAAAGTGGGTGGAGAGGCTAGCTTTCTAGACCCTACCCCTCTCCACTTGTCATTGGCCACTTCATCCTCTTCCCCTTGATTGGGGGAATGAAATGAAGTGTCATCATGATGAGGTCTGTTTATGATACAGAGAACCCACCCCTGTCAAATTACACACAATCTATATTTTGACCCAAAAGACATATTTGCACAGGTACACATTTGTTTAAAATTACATGCACCCATCACATATCAAAGGAGGTATACCCTGTCCAGATCTGCTCTTCCTGAGAGCTTGCATTGAGAAATGGCAACATTTGCACTTTTTAACTGGTTTTGCAATATCGGACATTAACCCAAATTTACACACATGTGCGCAAGGAGTATGGACATTAATTGATGAAGTGTCCGATTTTTAACATGCATACATTTTAAGTAATACCCTCTTAACTGCTAGCTTGCCCCCAGATCATACCACCGGTTCTAAAAACCTCTTAAAATGTGGGCAGAAAAATCACAAGAATTATGGTATCATTTATAAAATTTTCACAAGTCCGTACTATGAGTTATTCATCTTTTTCTAAAACCATATTCTGGCTACAGGGGTGTGTCTTTTCAGGTCACATGGTACAGAAACCAGTCTTTCCACTTTCTTCAAGCTCAGCCTCTGTCTCCAGTTTCTCCCCCTCCCAGTTTCTGCCAAGAGGAAGCCATTTTTATGACACCCCCAATAAAACATTTGCCTGAGTCAGGACAGGGCTTTGTTCAATTTCCTGCAGAGGCCAGGTAATTCAATCAGAGAAGTGTCATATCCCTTTTGGTGGGAGCAGCAAAAGGCAGCTAGGCCTGGGAACACAGCTGTTGTGCAAGTCTCAACTCCTGTCGGGGGCAGCTGGTGGGCAGAATTCAGTTTCATTAAGCCAGGTTTCAGATAAAATGTCACTTTTTGTTCCCCAGTTTAAGTCAAGACAATTTTTACATATGCAGCTAGAATGCTGATTCTAAGTTCAAAACTATGACATTTTAACAGTGACAAACTATGTGGCAGTCACAAGTCTGTCCCTCACTTTATTTACACATTTTGATTTTTGGTAATTTTAAATCCAGTTTCAGTTTAAGCCGCTGCAGACCTGCAGAGCTCAGCCAGTCTTGTTATAAACCTTCAAGTCACTTCAGAATATAACTTTACATTGTATCCACCTCTTAGTAAGTCTTTCTTTGGCCTGCTTTGGGTTCATTTATTCAGTTTTACACAAATGTCTGGTGTTGTTTTAAAACGCCGGCTTTCTGATAGTGGTGAGTACTGGTAATGCAACCATTTTTGGGATTTTTCTTGGATTAATGCATTCCAAACAGGAATGGTTCTTACATGGTAGTAAATCCTTGCTTAACATTGTTTTGATGGGGCTCCTTACAGTAAAATGGTTATGTGGAACCCCACAAAAGGGTTGAATCTTTAAAGTGGTCCGGTGAGCCACGATTTCAGCAACTTTTTGACATCAATAACAGTGGATTTTGTTAACAAAGATCTTTCTTTACACTGGTGGGTGGCAAGTGAGGTAACCATTTTGGTGTGCGCACAAACTGCGTGGTTCTCCTGGATTCTGGCGCACTTGTGGGCTTTTTGGGCATCTTGGATTTTCTAAGCCCACAGCACCAAATGTTGCAGCATGATGGCTCAAACGTGGGTCAGGACACCCGACATAATAAAACAGTTACTGATCGTAAATTGTTGAATTTCAAACAGAAAATGATATTTAAACTATAGAGTCACATAGTGGGGCTTAACAAAGACATTGATTGGCACTGTGTAAATGTAATTTGAGTAGTGGTGACAAATCAGCCGAGTATCAAGATACCTGTATTTACTATGCATTTTGAGTGAGCTTTGCTTTACGAAAGCTGTATATCTAATGTCAAGATACCTGTATTTAATATGCATTTTGAATGATCTTTGCTTCACAAAAGCTTTATATGTAATGTTATTAGGTATGACATTTTGGATCAGATATGAATGTCACCTTTCGATATTAACATCTGTACTTTATTATCTGTACAAACCTGGTTGATCACAACCTTTTTTGTTAAAACTGATGTGTTTAAATTGGATGTGCCTGTATGTATACAAGTGGTGTATTAGAGCCACAGTGTTACACTGCTTGATAAGTTCACTTACAGCTGGTAAAAGGGCATGGAGGGTCTGTTGTGGAAGTAACCCTTGCAGATGATTTGGAAGCAGTCCCAATACACAGAATTGTTGTGACTAATGGTTTGGCTTGCAGGTATATGGGCCGATTAACTGGCAGCCCTAGAGAGGTGACTGACGGGCATCGCTTGGGACATTTGGAGTTTTTGGTGATGTTGATTGGTTATCCCAATTAAAGAGCCTGGAGGTAAATATTCTATTTGGAGACGTGACTTGTACATTTTAAATTTATTGAATACTGGCACACCTCATTTTAATGCTGAGTTGTTGTGTGTTTTTGCTCTTTTATGCTGTCCCTGCAGTTACTCCTGAGAATACTGAGGTGACTTTTTGTACCTATTTTGAGAGATATATGGTCCAAAAAATATTTAACATGTGGCGATCGATAATGAAGAGTATGCCTACCATGAAATATCACTTTGAGGTAATTTCAAGTTCATTTTTGGAACTATGGGAGGTGTGGCCGATTTGTGGGCCATGTTCCTCATTCCTGTTATACTGTCAGTGACTACAGTGATGCAGGATAGCAATTTGAATGTTGTGATTCTCACTACAGATTTCAAAGATTTCTTTTGTATTGTAGGCAGATTGGCATCTAAATGTTTATGTTTAAAAGACCCCCTCTACACAGTGTTGAAGAAATCTCTATTTTTAGAGTGTTCCCCTGAAGAATATTCACCCACTGCAGGGCTTGAAGAACAGAAACATGTTCATTGGGAAATGTTTTTTATGACACATTTAGAATGTTCAATGTTGTTATGTATTGTCATTAGTGTATTTGATTTTTCGAGTTTGTTTTAGATTAACTTTTATGTATAACATTTGCGCACTTTGTTTGAAGTTTGGGTTGATTTTTTTTTTTGGTATGAATATTTTGATTAAATGAATTATAAAAAATTCCTTTTGGAAGAATAGTTGCATACAGTCTATTTTTTCAGGACTAAGTGTACCAGAAAATCAGTGATCTTTGAGTCTGGTGGATGAGATCATAATTTAAGAAATTGAGTCTATCTCCTGCTTTACAAGTACATGGACCAAATGGACTACTGGGCTTGAACTCCCAAATGTAGCTAACAGCTTCCTCAGGTTCACACTGAAACTTCTCTGCTAGTGTCTGAGTGTTTCTATATTGTAATTTGGGGACCCACTTGTGCTCCTGTCCTCATTTCTCCCTTGCCTTGCCCTGTGTATCCCCACCTTGTTCTTTTCCCTCTTAATAACTGTCATGTTCTTGCCTTATCGTCTTCCTCTTCCTGCCTTTTCTTCCTTCTAACTTCCCTTTTTCCACTCTACAACCTCCCCACTCCTCATTTCCTTTTCTTTTGCTCCATCTTCCTTTAAATTCCTTGACATTCCACAATGCACTCTTGTAATTTGTGTTCCGTTCTCTGGTTCTAGTCCGTTCTCTGGTTCTAGTGGTTCTCTTCTCTCTGAGAACCTCCTCCATTTTCCTCTTTCTCATACCTTCTTTGTCTTTCTCTGAATTCTGAATTATCTCTTATAAAATCATCACAACATTTCCTCCTCCTTTACTCTTTGTTCTGTCTCCATCACTTTAATTTTTCTTTCTCTCATAACGCCCTCCTCACACTCCTCTGTTGCTCCTCTCTGGTTCCTCAAGTCTTCTTTCCCCCCTTTACCACCTTTGTACTTGTATCTTTCCTTTTAACATACCCAGCTTCTCTACCTATATCTTCTCACTCCTCTTGTCTTTTATTTATTCTCTGTGCATCTTCTTTGTTGTTGTCTCTCCTTGTCTTCTCCACTTCTCTATGCATGCTTGCCTTCTTGCCTCCTCTTCTTCTTTTGTACTTGTTGTATTTGAGTACTCTCTTACTCCTTCTGGAGGGAAGTTACAAGAGGTGATATTACCATCTTGAAATCACATGCCTGGCTCGAATTGTTACTATAAGCTAATGTGCCAATACTTCCCTAGAGCCATCAGACACATGCAGTAATCATTTCTAACATAATTAGTGTTTTGGTGGAATGTCACAAGAGAGTTTGTCTGGTATCTGTGGACTGGCTTCCTCACTGAGACCACAGGTGTCTGTCTTATTGATATTTCAAGTTTCTCTATGTTCAGGTGAGTGTTGCAGGTTCATCAAGCCTACTACTCATATCTCTCCCTCTCTCAATGTTAGCATATTTGCCCTTATGTTTATTGTTTTTTAGGAGAACCTGGGTGTACCCAGTGATTGATATAAGGTAGGCATGGAAGGTGGGAATTGAATGGGTGTCCTGGGGCAAACTAAATGCACCTGGTGATCCCTGGCGCCACAGTAACCCAACATCCACAAACCTTCCAAAGGTAATCTTGTCACTCAGGCCCCTAAATCGTGTTATGTTATATTATTGATTTTTTGCAATTCACACTCCAGCCATTCGAACATTTCTTGTGATCCTCTGATAGAACTGGAAAATAGAGGGTGGGTGGGGATTTCATTGGTGGAAAGACAGGCACAATGGAATATAGCTTTCCAGTTGTGTTGCTGTGTTGTTCAAAGCTACCTGGAATTGTTTTGGCTCTGTTTCTAGATGGTTTGCTTCAAGAACACTTAAGGTATCTGTGTTATAAGGGGAATCTCATCACCCTGTGACATGAGGATGTAAAGACCAAACCTTTGATTAAAACGTTGCTTGGAGTGGTGTAGATTTCTAAAGTTTTATGTCTATTAGGAGGGGTATTCAATTGACTAATGAGTGTGGCATAATCAATATGTTTATTCTGTGTTTGGGCATAGATGTTTACTTTTAGGGCAATATACAATCACTGAAGCCCCCAATGAGCATGTAGGTCTTTGACAGAATAAATGCAAGGAGAGGACTTGAAGTACCACCCCTTGGTAACCATCTATGCTAATGTACAGTGGGCAGTAACTTCCCATGAACCAGGGTGGGGAAAGGCGGGGTAGGACAAGGAAAGCATATATTAGTGCAGGCTACCCTAGCATGCAATTGGGTACCAAGTACATATTGGGTGATATTTTATCAGGGAATAAAACATAATGGAGAAACTCAGGAGAAAATCACAGTGAGGCACTGTTCCAGTGGAACACATAGGAACATCATTACAGTGAAAAATGTCATACTGTGATATCTATAACCAGATAACAGATTATAGTAGGACACCAGGAAGCATTGTTGAGGACCCATAGGCGATTCACTGATTTTTCTTGATGGTCGGCATGCACTGAGCTCATGCTTTCAGACATCTCAGTTTAACATTGCAGGCATCATCCCATTTTAATATTCTGTCATGTTGCCTTTGTTTTGATGCCAAAGTTTAGAATTACATTTTAATGTTAGTGCCTTGTTTTGGATTTAAGGTAATCCAATGTAATCTAAATTTTGCCCCCAGAAGTAATGTTCTCATCTAGGGGGTTATCCAAAAACGTATGGAAATGTCTACTATATGGCAGCGCTGACCTTGCTGCACACAAGTTACTGTATTAAATTGAAAATTAAAAGCGAGGTCAGGACTGCCATCTAGTGGAAATATCCAGACAATATCATTCCAAAAGATGATCCAATCGGAAATAGGTCATATGACATGCTCCCAATAATACATATTTATTTTATGGAACATGTATTTTTAAAGTAGCAATTTGGAGTGAATTTTTGGATTCCCATAGCCACAGGGGTGAAAAACTTCAGTTACTCACTTGTCAGAGATAACTTTAATCCATCTCTTTTTTATGGTGCCAGAATCTATTTAACCATTGGTGATGAAATTACTTCTGCTGCCCTGCATCAGCACAACAATGGGTAGTGGCTAAACCACCCACACTTCAACAAAAAAGAGTGATCCCAACCACAAAGGTAAAAACAGGCACATAACAGGCACATCTAAGTGGTATGTGTCTCCTTCACCTTTTTTTGGTAATGTGGGCTGAGGGAAGGCTATATTCTCTCAATGTGTGTGAATGTGAGCCACTAGCAACCCAAATAGGAAGGAATAGTACATCATTGCAGAATAAAAGCATGTCCATTAAGGGTTCTATGTATTACACAGCCTGCAGTAGCGGGCATGTAGTTATGCTTAAGTTGCTCAACTCATAGGAAGAGCACTTTTTGGGTGGCTTATAACTTCACTCCCCCTGGACGAATCCTTACCAAAGCTTGCAAAAAAAGAATATGGCCTGCTTCTGAATTTTTATTGCAAGTTGGGTGAGGTTTCGTCAATAAGGCGGGTCAAACCTATATGATGGTCCAAATTTGTTTTTTCTCCATAAACATAATGGATAACAATTTTGCTCATGACTACAGCCCAAACCACTTCAATGGATTTTCAACAAATTAGTGCCAGCAGCAGCAGCTTGGTCCCGGAACCATGCTTTTGTACATTTTGTGTAAATCCATCCAGCCGTTTTTTTAAAACGACCAAAAAGTAGGTCAAAAAAATTTGAGATATCTGGCTCCACCTCGCAGACCCATTTCCCTGTTCGTTCCATGGACAGTCATCCGATTGGCCCAGAGGGTGCTGTGATTTCTGCGGACATCAGACGCGTCCATTGATTGGATGGTGAAAAGAGTGAAGTGTGTCAGATTTTTGGAAATGCCTGCCATGTTAAATTCGCTGATACAACATTGCACTTGTCAAACTTATCAAACAATCTCTGGGGAGGTGAGGGGTGATGGGGATGGGGTATGGCTGTAAGAAGCCACAAAACAGGTGTTTTTCACACCGAACTTTGTGCACGTTCTGGATGTTCGGGGGAATCATGTGATGTTTGGGGACGCTTCAGATGCTCAGGGACAACTATGCCTATTTCTGCATTACACGGTTGGTGAAAAGCAGTTCTTGGATGGCTTATAAATTTGGTGCCATATTAGTGCTTGGTGCACCTTCCTTCATGTCCCACCCCACCTTACCTTCTAACCTATCCTGCAACAACAAAAAAAGGTTCCTTTAGGACCCACCTTTTACAGTAAAAACCTTTTACAGTAAAAAATAGAACTAAAAATAAAACATGTTATAGACTCCATGTACGTTACATTTCTCAGTAAATTACATAGACTCAATAGGATTTTCCAACATTTCCTTTACAATTTTGTGTTATGCTAATGGGAATATTGTGGAGTTCATCCCCTGTTCTAGGAACTGGAACGGGGTATAACGGCCTGCCAGCCCAAGTTATCAGCCCAAGTGAATCGAGGGCGGATAACGAGGGCTCCAGACCATTATACCCCGTTTCAGCCCCTGCAATGGGGTTAAAGTCCATTACCACCCCGGATTGCCAAACCGGTAACCCCGGGAGCTAAAAAAATATATATTTCTTCCTACACCGGTACGAGCGCAGTGTCCCGTTGTAGGAAAGAAAGATGGCCACCATGGAAAGGGAAGGTGGACCTCTGTACAGAACCCCTCTTTCCTTTCCATGGCGGCCTGCAAAAGGCAACGAGAGAACCCTATGTTCATTTTACCACAAGCACATTTTATTTCCCTTTCAAATCCATCCCAATTTCAAAACAATTTACCACAAAAATCCAGTGCGTGGTGGACATGGCCACTTTGTCCCCATTGGGCGTCCCTCGTCGTCATGGCCAATAGCCAGATTGTCCTGCTCATGACCTTATGCCATGACCCGGACAATCTGGCCACTGCCCATGCCGGTCTCCAAGGATATATCACTATTTTTGTACCTACATTATGACACTTGTCAAAAAATAAAACAAAGACACATTTGCAAAACTATGCTTTCAGGTTCTTGCCAATGTTCCTAGCACAAATTTGCTGTAAATCCACCAATTTTTATTTTTTTAAATGTACGTACACACAATAGTCATATAATTTAGCCCCCACGTGACAAAATCCATCCATTTGCACAAACATTCAAGGTTGGGTCTGTAATCTTTCTGAAAACATTTGCCTACATTTGTCAAATGGCAACAAAGTTATAAGCCATCTGTAAATTTTGAGACCCACCTATAATTTAGCCCTCTCTTGGAAAAACTCCACCGAACTTTGCAAAAACATTTATATCTAGATATAAAATCTTTTTGTGCAGATTCGTCAAATGGCACCACATTTATCCTTTACAATATTTTGAACCCCCCTCTAATTTTGCCCCCTCCTGACAAAATCGCACCAAACATTTCAAACATATTTATGTCTAGATCTAAAATCTTTTAGCAACATTTTATGTTCATTCATCAAATGGCACCCCATGTATAAGCCTTTACAATATTTTGGGACCCCCCTATCTAATTGTGTTCCCTCTTGACAAAACAGCACCACACTTGACAGAACCATTCAGAATCAGGTCTATAATGTAATTCCAAAATTTCATGCAGTTTCCTTAAGTGGCGCCAAAGTTATTAATCATCCAAAAGCTGTTTTTTACCAACCTTGTAATGCACAAATAAGCATAGGTGCCCCAAACATCTCAGATGTTCATGGACATTACAGGACTGTCCCGGACTGTTTGCGGACATCGGAGAAGAAAAACACGTGGTATCTTGGCTTTTTATGGCCATATGCCATCCAATCCTCATCACCCCTTACCTCCCCAGAGATTGTTAGATAGGTTCGACAAGTGCAATGTTGTGTTCTTTAATATGTTTTTACCATGATGTTCGTGGAAACCGGCACCTGTCCGCAAAACCAACATGGCGGGCGTTTCCACAAATCTGACGCAACTCACGTTTTTGCATCTATGGGAAAAACACACATTTTGGGACCCCCTATAACTTTGCACCCTCTGCACGAAACCTCACCAACCTTCGCAGAATCAATCCGACGTGGCCATATAAAGTTTCATGAGGATTGGTCCGGGTGGGGCAAAGTTATAAGCCACCAAAAAAGTGCTCTTCCATGGGTTGAGCAACTTAACCATAACTACAGGGCCACTACCCGCCGGCCCTGTAAATAAATATATATATGTATATATTCAGTAAAAGAAATTTGTTAAAGCGACGTTGTGGTTCCAAGTAAAACCGAAAAGCCCTTGAAATTCGCCAGTTATGGTAAGATAAGCAACCATAACTCTCGCCACCACTGTGCACTGCTAAGACTAACACCCAAGACATCAAAGATGACATCACAAATGTCATTGATGACATCACTGATTGTGAGCATTTCCCACGTGAGGAAATGTCTGAAGATAGTGATCCTAATGGTAGACATTTTACTATATAAACCAATTAATAAATATTATTTTATATACATTTAACATATACATTTTTTTTGTACAGACCATACAAAAATTGAAAATACTAAAGAAAAAGAAGTATTGGATAAGACTCTTCAGCACATAGAAGAAAAAAATGATCTACTCAGGGCAAATTTTAACAATTTAAAAAACGTTGTGGAGGATAACTTGAAGCAAACAACTACATACCATTGTCTCACATGTACCTTTCCCCCTCACCATATCCCAGTCAATTATCCCCAAACCCTCTCCATGAACCAAAACGTTTTGATGAGACTTCCATCCCTTCTTCACCTCATATAAATCCTATTGAAACCCTCAATTCTCCTGTTTTTGTTTCAGTTTCCGCCTCACCTTCTCTGTCATAAATTTAACATCCATATAAAATAAAGTAAAATTATTATATTGTGTCCAAACAAATTCATTTCTTGTCTTTTTTTAAAAAGCAGTTCAGGTGTCCGCGGACAGCGCGGGTGTCCGGAATGTCAGTAAAGAAATGAAAATGGGAGCGTCCTAAGGACACTATATCTGTCCATAATGTTCGCATGCAAGTTGAAACTGTTCTAAGAACAGAGCTGGTGTTCGGAATGTCCACAATCAAACTACAACATGCGATGTCCTAAAATGTTCATCAATAAACAAAATTGAGGTGTCCTGAGGATGCCAGACCTGTTTGTGCTGTTTGTAAGCATATTCAAACTGTTCTCAGAACACATCAATTGTCCCGGGATGTTCGCAAATAAACAAAATGGGGTGTCCTGAGGATTCTATGCCTGTCTGTATTGGTCGCAGGCGAGTTGAAACTGTTCTAAGAACACAGGCAGTATCCTGAAATGTTCATAAATAAACTAAATAGGGGTGTCCTAAGGACGGTATACTTGTCTGTATTGTTCGGAGGCAAGCTGAAACTGTTCTAAGAACACACACGGTGTCCTGAAATGTTCGTCAATAAACAAAATGGGTGTGTCCTGAGGACACTATACCTGTCCGTATTGTTCAGAGGCAAGCTGAAACTGTCCTAAGAACACACACAGTGTCCTAAAATATTCATAAATAAACAAAATCGAGGTGTCCTGAGGACGCCAGACCTGTTTGTGCTGTTTGTAAGCATATTCAAACTGTTCTCAGAACACATCAATTGTCCCGGGATGTTCGCAAATAAACAAAATGGGGTGTCCTGAGGATTCTATGCCTGTCCGTATTGTTCGCAAGTGAGTTAAAACTGTTCTAAGAACAAACGCCTGTCCGTAATTGTTCATTTCACTTGTGACACATTTTTAATTAGTTTCAGGACCCCAACAGTGTCCGTAGAACACCAACGCGCATGCGCAAAACAGTTTCAGTGCATTTGATGTCCTGCGGACACCCGCTCCCTTCGTGGACATATTCGCAAAGCTATCATATGACTGCACCCACGCTGAGTGTGTGTTCTGACTGCGAACACTGTTCGTGTCCCCAAACAATTTTAAACTACCTTTTCAAGCAATCCACAATATTTTTCAATAATAACTCACCATAGCACAAGTCCCACATAGTAATCCTGAGTTTCTACATACTTTTTGGGACTTTTTAAACCTTTTTTTGGTGTTCGATCTGTCTGCGGACAGCGCGCATGTCCGCCAACCACACACAAGCACCTCTATAAAAGGCCACACACTAGAGCTCATTCTCATTGTGTTTCTGGCTATCTTACAGAACACAGTGCATTTTCCAGCCAACTTTCCAGATTTTAATCGGAAACCTGATGGCATCCATGGCTGCAGTACTGCCACCTGGTGCTACATCTGCCTCAGCACCACCCCACCCCCTCCACCACCACCACCTCCCCAAGGGCCCGAAGAGGGGAACAGGAGTGAGGATGCAGAGGAGGATGAAGAGGATGATGAGAATGAGGTAGAGGAACTCCCTACTACCAGCACTTGGCGTGAGTCTTGGGTGTGGCGGTTATTTACCATTCATGGTAATGTTCCTAAGGCGCGTACGAACCGAGTCACCTGCAAAGAGTGCAAAATGGTACTCAGTCGCAGGAGGGCTGGTTCATACAGCTTTGGGACAACTACCATGAAGCGACACCTAAAGTCATTCCACACTGGGGCCATTCGTAAGGTTGTACCTTGCAAGGAGCATAGTAGGTTGACTTCCTCTACTTCATCCTCCATTTCTGATCCTGTCACCACAAGGAACACTGCTGTGGGACAGCATATTCCTCAAACTGCCTCACAGGACATACGCAATACTGATGACCCTTACCTTTCGAGGGTCACAGTTGTGTGTATGTACTGCGACGCAGTACTCTGCAGGGGGGAGAGACTTCAAAGTGCTTTTGAGGATCTGGTCTCAGAGCATGAGAAGATCTGCTCACTACCCAAGTAAAACCCACTCTACATCTTCCTCTCTCCACCCGCCCTTTCCTATCCCCATGGTTGGTGTCCCCCCTTACCCTCCTTTTCCCTCCTCTCCTAGTGTGTCGTGTATAAAAAAAACCAAAAAAATATATAAAACAACAAAAATAAAAAAAGGCTCTTTTCAGAGCCGCCTTCCACAGTTTAAAAATAGAAGTGAAAATAAATGAAGCAGGGCCCTGTGTATTTTTTAGAAGTCCGCAGACAGTCCGCGAACATCTAAAATTTTAGGGTGCTGCCCTATCATAACCATGGCAATTTTGTCTGAGAGGAAGTGGTGGCTCTGAAAAGAGCCTTTTGGTGGGGTTTGTTTGTGTTTGAAAAATTTGAAATGCTTAACACCTACTACAAAATGGATGCTGTAATTCCAAAAAAGGTTGCAATGCATTTTGTACATTTCTCAGAAAAATCTGATTGCCAGCATAAGTAAGATGGACTCCATCTCTGCGAAAAATGTATGCGCTATGAAACATAATATTTTAATTGTGAAAAGAGGACATGTCAAAATCTCTTAGAAAGGTACAAACAGCCTTATTGACATTGCGCCTTGCTTTCTCCATTTGTGGACCAAATGAAGAAGAACGAAGCCACATTTGTCTCTGCGCAACCCGTGAAAAAATTACTTGAGAATTTGGAAACATGTCCATGACCTTCCGAAGTCCTTCTTTCATTGCAAATTGCAAAGAAATTCCAGACACATGTCCTAAACTGTTCCCTCCACAATGAATTACAATTATGTCTGGATGTTGCTCTGTCTCCAAAGTAGCACAGAGAGGTAGCAAGTCCAACCACTTTATTCCACGTACTCCATGCCCGTGACTTCCACATGTGGGAATCCAAGATCTACAGCTTCTCCACAGCTTTCTGCATGCACCTTCAACCAATGTAACCACGAGTCTCCCAAAATCCAAACAATCTGTTTTCTGAAACAAACAGCCATGGCTATCTGTTCTTCTCTCAGCAAAAAGAGTATCTGAGAAACTCTCTCCTGGCACAACACACCCACTAAACTTTACTGACATATCCCTTGGTCTGCTCATTCTCATTTGCATGCCTCCCCACCCCAAAATCCCCGGATGTAACATGCGATGTCCGCGGACTTCCGCCATGTCCGCGGACAAATCGTAACATCGACAGTCCTTCTACCGTTTTCATTTCACTTTTTGTGCTATTCCATCATTGGATATTGCTAAGAAGTCACACAACCATCCACCAATCACATCCAAGACCTCTACATCTAAATGCATCATCATAGATCAGCACTTCAAATGTACTGTTAATCTCTCTGAGTACAAGTGTCATATCATTGGAAAGCACCTTCTACAAGAAATACTGTACAAGTCTCCAAGATGTCTACTTGCAGCTGCATGCATATCCATATGCATGAAAACAAAGTACAGGTATGCATATTTTCTGTATAGTACATGTACAATTCTTATAGATTCATATAAACAGATGAACTGACTTTTAACTTGTATAAGCTATAAAATGAACTTACTGGCATCGTTTCCATCTCCTATAATCAACCGTCACTTCCAAACCTATCTGCTAATTCATTTCTTTTTACACACACATTTGCAAAACATGTCGAAACTAACATATTTAAAGTACAATATAAAGAGTTAACATAGTCTCTAACAAAATTGCATGCACACAGTATGTTCAGATATCAAACAACAATACTTGTACAAAAACATGAAAATGTATTTATTTATTTATTTATCTTTATATAGCGCACAAGCAGCCCATGGGCATTGAGGCGCTGTTACTTGCAAGAGCTTAGTTACAGGAATAGTGGCATTCAGTGGTACATTATGAATTCCACAAGGCATAGAACTGATATTTTGGTTGGTACAGTTACTCATTACAATACAGCTTATGCATTAAGAGCATATGATATGTATTCAATTGGTGCGATGCACCTTATGTGAATAAGATAGTTTTCATGGTTTTGCGAAAGGCACAGAGGGTCAACGTCAATTAAAAAAATCAATGTCTAAATTAAAAACAGTGCTATATGCAAACAAAATTACTAATTGGTTTCCTTTACAATTGCAGTGAAGACCATTCTACTGAAAAAAGCAGCCGAATTTGAAGTACAAAGACCAACTAAGAATAAACCTCCTCATTCCAGAAAAAAAGTAAGTTGAATACCACCATAATATTTGTACTATTACTCAAACACACTGTAAGGTTAATTCATGCTATTTCTACCCCTAGAAATAGAGATTGTGCACCATTCTGTCCACAAATCCTCATTTCTTAAACAGAGATTTACAAGCAGAATGGGGCACAAATTCATATTTTTCGGCCCACAAATGACCCAACTCAGCCCCTAGAATTTTGATATTATAGAACAAACAACTGTTTTAATTGTATATCATTAGATGTACTATTTGTACTTCTCCACACCACTAGCTTACTTTCTACTGTGATCTTAACCCGAGTTTGTAGCAAATAAATTCAAGAATACACATCCCAACGAGTTGTAGTTGCCAATGCATAATCACACACCATCATATACATCTTTATCATCTTACTCAGACACTCATGCACACAGCACACATACATTGCAGAACACCCCAACCCATACCTTCTTTATTTTTTCAACAGACCCTAAAGAATGCCTACTAAAAATCAAGTCCGTCGAAAGCAACGCAGAAACAGAGCAAATGAAAATAGAAGTGTCCAAAATTAGCATCCATCTCTAGCAGAATTTGTAAAAAAAGTTCAAACACAACAGCTAATACAGTCATTTAGCGAAACAAAACAAGCTTCAAGTACAGAAACTTTGGCTCCTCTATCACAATGTAAAACGAACCAGAAAACAATTAACAAAAATTCAGCTGCCACTACAGATAAAACTGCTCCTATAAATCTTGATATAGTGCAAACTAAGCATACCAAAAAAAGGATTTTAGCAAAAATGTTCCGTCACAGAGTTCTTCAAAATCTTTTAAAAACAGGAGAGAAATCAGACACAACCCTTAAAACCTATTGTAGGAAATTAATCTTAAAAGCGTTGCTAGACAGTGCAATCCTTCTCAAAAGAAAATTATTTATTTTACTGTTAAACAAAATGAAACCACTAACAAAACTAATGACTAAATTACAAAAAAGACTTGTCAACTTGTCAACTTGTAAATGAAATGTCAACAGAAATAACTTCTTAAGTATCTGTGGAGGTGAGTGGAGTCACACTACAAGCACAGAACAATTTTTTAATGAAGACGCATGCAAACAAAAACAAACAAATACAATTGCCATACATAGCAGTGGACGAGGTTATGAAAAAGTTACCATAATACCATAATGGAACAAGAAATACTGCTTACAAAATATCCCCAGAAAACTTAGAATTACCTCTCCATTCAACTGAATCAGAACGTCTAGTATACAAATGGCCATGCATGTCAATTTGTAACATTCCCAAAAAATCTTTCAACTCTTTACGCCAATTCCTCAATCAATATGTGAAAGGCAAAGACAAAATCAAAATTAAACTAAAAAAAATGGATAGCTGTACAGTGCGCAAGCACACAGGACTACAAGTACATTCATTGGCCTGCATTTCAGGACCTACTTGCGAAACTACCTTCCATTATATCAAAATGATATCTACACATCATTCAACTATTAGAAATCTAGTCTATAAACTGTATTATGCTAAAGGTCCTGCTTTAGCACTAGCCAATTTAAATAACATTCTTCTACATGGTACAGCAAAAGACCTACTTGAAGAAATCGACTATATCCAGAAAAAATATTTTGGAAGTGAAAGCCACTTACAGAATGAAATAGCTTTAAAGCAAATTAGCAACAATTCTATGCATGGCAACCTTCTACTACACACATACAAAAAAGAAATATTGAAATTTAAAAGTACATCTGCTGAAGTACCAAACCATGTGTGTTTATGTTGCCGTAGAACTTTTTATAAAAGTAACACAAAAACTGTAGACCGAACATACAAAATAGAAGACAATGAAGATTCTAAATGGTTTGAATTAGCTCTCTACCTTATAGCAGAAAACAAATATGAAATAACTGACCCCTTAATATTTTGCAGTTACTGCACTACAAAACTTGACAACAACCAAACTCCTTCATGTGCTATCACAAATAATTTAGAATTGTTTCCACTACCAAAACCCCTACAACAACTCAATTTATATGAGAGCATCATAATTCAAACAGTGCACCCCTTTCAAGCAATAATACGCCTCCAACCAAAAACAGCAAAATTACCTCCTTCTGAATTAGTGAAAGGTATCTGCGGAAAAGTAGTGTATTTACCATTAGATCTAAAACAAAATGTACACACTCTAGGAGTGCAACGTCCCATAGAGCAATCTTTAATTATCTTAATAAATGGTGTACCTACAAAAGTCAAAAGAATTTGGCAACAACTGGTAGATTTACATAAAGTTAGACAAGCCTTGCAATATCTAAAAGACACTAATGAATACTACAAAGAAATTAATTGAAGAAAATTTGAAGGATACCACTGAAATAATTCAAGAGACACAAGAAGCTGGTCAATATGAGCTCCTAGATCCTGCTACAATATCCAATCCTTTAGACCATTAGACAATTCATCCATTGCACTCTAATGACACCGTAGAAGATGCACTAGAAACGTACCAAATGCGTCAAACAAAAGGATCACCAATCAGCATGTGGGAAAAAAGTATAGAAGCACGTGCTTTTCCTCTACTCTTTCCTACTGGCAAAGGAGGAAGGTACGATGATAGACCTATTCAAATAACAGCATCAGAATACCACATGTTATGGATGTATTCTGGAGATCCCATATTTAGACAAAATGTGAAATACATATTCCACCTACTCTTTGAAAGTGAACTAGCAACTTTATGTTATGGAGTTGCACACACATTAAAATCAGGATCCCACTTTCAAAATATGTCAGCTACACAATTATTACAAAAAGTGCAACAAAAAGATGAGGTTTTACAATCAAATATTACAAATGTATTAGCAAACATACGTGGTACAAAAGAGTACTGGTTTTGACGTCATGGAGATGTACGTTGTATGATAAGAAACCTTGGCCCACCCACTTGGTTTGTTACATTACGTTGTGCAGAATATGCATGGGAAGATTTACATGATTTCCTACGCATATCAAACAAAAAAAAACAAACATAGATATACTAACACCTGGAGAACATTGTTCTCTAGATCCTGTTAATGTTTCAAGATATTTTAACCATCGCTTCATTGCTATGCTACACTTTATTTGTAATAAAACTGCTCCTCCTCTCGGAAAAGTGCAACACTTCTTTTGGAGAAAAGAATACCAAGCCAGAGGAGCACCACATATCCACATGGTTTTATGTATTAAAGATGCTCCTAAATTTGGTCAAGACAATGACGCCACTGTGTTACAGTTTATTGGAAATATGTCACTTGTGAAATTCCATCAGAAGCAACAAATAATGATCTTCACGCACAAAGTTTACAATTTCAAAGACACAAATGTGACAAATATGGTTGTCGCAAATACAAAAACAAAGGGAAGTACTACACCAAATGCTGCTTTGGTTTCCCTAGACCGGTTACAAAACAGGTCAAGTGAACAACTTCATGTCTTCAGTTAGACATAGCGTTAAAGGTAAATCACCTAAAATTACATATTACATAAAAAGAACAGAAGAAGAAAAATATATCAATGATTACAATGCAATCATTGCCCACTTATGGAATGCAAACATAAATGTGCAGTACATTGCAGACAATTCCACTGCAGTTGCACGATATGTTACAGCATACTTAACCAAAGCAGAAAAAACACAGCTCCAAGACCTCTGGAATGACCTGTCAACAGACACTGTCTCAGAAAGTATACAGCTTGGGCATAAACATGCTCTCCCATAGAGAATGTGGCTCCTATGAAGCAGCAGATCGTTTAACTGGTACTGCTTTGTATGGAACATCTGAAAATATAGTATGGCTAAGTCTTGGTCCTGCTAAATCTAGAAAAAGTGTTCTAAAATCATATGAAGATATAGAAACAATAGCCAAACATGATTCCAACAACCAAGACATTTTAAAAAACAATTTACTGGACACATACTACCCAAAAAGAAGTACCACTTTGGAAAGCATGTGTCTATACCACATAGCCCAAAACTTCACACACAAAAATAATATAAAACCCGGTGAAAAAAAAGGTAAATACAGAGTGACAAATTGTGAAGGCAGCTTAGTAAAAAACACCAGACCAAATGTAATTAATCATATCAAATTGTCATTAAAGACTCCTCAACATAAATAACTATATTACATGTCCCTGCTACAACTCTTTAAACCATGGAGAAAAGAAGAAGAAATACTAGATAACTATGACTCCTATGAAGATGCTTTCAAAGCAAAAGAAAGCACTATAACTGATTTACACTTTACACAGTACAAAACAATGTTGCACAATGAACAGCAACACGAAGAAGAACTCCAGGCCCAACTAGATAAGGACACTCCTGACAGCAGTCAACCTTCTGTAACAGGAATCCAAGAACCACTGGGAGAGCCACTAATAACAAATGAGGCAGAATTAGCTATGACAGAAGTAGAAAACACCATGTGTCAGTATGAAGATAAAGAAGACTTAACTATACTAAAATCAAAATTAAACAATCATCAACGTAGCATTTTTGAAGAAGTAACAAAAGAAATTGCACATGGTGTACAACATGAAAACAAAGAATGCACCTGCCAAATACACAAACCTATGATACTGTATGTCAGTGGTGAAGCTGGTTCTGGCACAACATTCTTAATCAAAATCATCAGTAAATTCCTTTAACAATTGACAAACAACAAACTGCCAGCTGTTGTCACTACCCCCACAGGTTTAGCTGCCTACAACATAGGCAGTGTCACTTTACACCGATTACTACTCCTGCCAGTAGAACACCAAAACAAATTAGACTATTACAAACTTTCACAGAAGCTGCAATGGAAATACGCAGGGTATTAAAAAAAATAAAATCCTACTAATAGATGAAGTGAGCATGGTCTCCAACCTAATGTTGGCCTTGATTCACCTCAGATTACAAGAAGTACTCAACACAAACTACCAAGAGCTCTTTGGAGGAAAACACATTATTGTTTTCGGAGATCTTCTTCAATTGACACCAGTGAAAGGTGAGCCTATTTTTAAAACCTTAGGACACAAAATCTGCCGTAAAACTGTTGGCAGCATTGGAAATGTCAACCTTTGGCAACATTTCCAATACAGAGAATTAACAGAAAACATGCAGCAATCTGCAGATCTCACTTATGCCAACATCTTAAAAAGTATTAGAGTTGGTATATTATCTCAAGAAGCACAAGCAATATTGAAAACCCGGCACATTCATGCACTTTATGGCGATAATGCATGTGCTATGGATGTTATGGAAAAATGAGCCCACAAAAATGTCAATTGTATAGCCTTAATGCCAACGCTTGCAAGCTGTTTCAAATTCAATGAAACAAGGTTAAAAAAAGAAATGCAACCAATAATTGAAATTAGCGCCACAGACAAACTAGACATACATGGTATGACACTACCCATGTGTGAACAAGCCACAACAAGACTAAATAGTTTAGAAAATTCAATCTCCAACACAGCTGGATTGGAACAAATATTAAAATTATCCTTAAATTGCAGAGTAATGCTTAAACATAACCTTGATGTGGATCAAGGATTAGTTAATGGAGCACTGGGTACAGTTGCTGAATTTCAAACATACCCACGTGACAACAACATTCAGTTTGTCAATATTCTCTTTGACAAACTTTCAGAAGTGAAAATGATAGGACGCTCAACCGCTCGATTCCTTCTCTTCAAAGACATGTATGTACGCAGAGAACAATTTTCTTTAACTCTTGCATACACAGTCACCATTCATAAATCACAAGGTCTTACCCTAGACAAAGCATTGATAGACATTGGTAACACAGTCTTTAAAGAAGGCATGAGCTACGCAGCACTATCACGCTTACGTACACTTGACAGTCTATTTCTAATCAACTTTGATGCAAGTAAAGTAAACGCTGCTATTCCTTGCATTTCAGAATACAATAGACTTTGTTCACTATACACCCCCCACCTAAAAACATATCCTATTCCACAAAAAGTAAAATGTTCTAAAAGAAAACTAAATCAAACAGAAATGCAACAAGATGTCACTGCAAATCCACCAAAGAGATTAAAAGAAACTAATACTTCATCAAGTACCACAAGCAAAAATGAACCTATTAGGGAAAGTAAACCGGGTACTTCTTCAAAGAAGGAAGACAAACTCCAAAAAAAGCACTCAGATACAGAACTACCTGGTTCATTTAAACTTTCAAATGTAATTGGTGTAATTTGCTACGCAAATGTAGCAATGAATATTCTATTTCAATTACCACCAATAGTTGACAACATTTACTTACACAGTACAGACCAATTGTGTTTGCAAATGTTAGTACTTCATAGAAACGCAACAAACAATCCTGACAACACGTATAGTGTTTATGGAATAAGACAACAATTGGACTACTGTGCTGGAATGGTGAAATTCACTTTAAACTCACAGGAAGATCCACAGGAATTTCTAATGTACTTACTTCCAGTACTGGAAAACAAAAACATACCTATAAATGAAATCTTCCAGATATCATACATGTGGAAACATACATGCAACAATGTGACACAAGAACAAATCCCCAATGAGCGCTTTGTGTATGTATCAATACCTGATTGTGAATCCGTTCCATTTCAGCAACTTGTACAAAATGCAAACCATGGTAGATTATGTACTTCCTGCAATTCGGATAATCACTCCACCTTACTAATACAAACACATAGTAAATACTTAATACTAATGCTTCTACATTACAATGCAGATGGTACCAAAAACAACTGCAAGCTGACTGGATTCACACATGTTCAAGTATCACTCGGTAAAAAAACCTTCACAACAATAGGTATAATCTACCACACAGGAACCACAACCAATGCAGGTCACTATACTGCATATATAAAAAAAAAAATGTGGATGGTTCGAATGTAATGATAGTACCATTACTCTAAAGCAGAGATTACCTGCAAATCTTACAAATGCTTATTTAACGTTCTTAAAACCAAAATGTATTAACTAAACTGTACTTAACCATTAACTAAACTTCTATTAAAAAACTATAAACTGTTACAATATGCCAACAGCTATATAACTGCCCCAAGATTCTACAACAGCTAAACAGAAAAATGAATACTACTAAATTATATCAAACAATAAACAGTTAGAATACACCAACTGGTATCTAACTACCCCAAAATTTTACAATATCCAAACAGATAAATCAATACCACTTCATTATAACAAAAAAATAGACTGTTAGAATATGTCAAGAGGTATCTAACTGCTCCAAAAATCTGCAACAAGCCAATATATAGAGCATTAGCCAGAAACAACAAGTGAACACTGAAAACAAACAAATAGACTTTAGCATAACAAAAAAAGGTTTTTTTGTAATCCAACATGGATTTTTCTTCTACCACAGACCCAATGATTTTAGCAACAAACACAGAAACTGAGCAAATTGCACAGTACACTGGTTTGTAATCTACTAAATATGAGGGTCAACAAAAAAAATATTGATTATTCAATGTTATATATCGTTGCAAAATACCAATACTAACATGATATTTTCTTTTATCACAGAAATAAAGAAGAAATACATGTACTCCAGTCACTAAACCAAACAGTAAGTATATTATATTAAGTACAACCATCACAGCAAATCACACCCATAGTGACTTATAACTTTGGTGCTTATAAATTCGGTCTTGTCCATGCACCCAAGACTATAGGCCCTGTCCATAAGGCCATGCTCCCAAGACTCTATGCCCTGGCCACAACCACCGCAGCATATCACACCCATAGAGTCAAACATTTTAACTATGCCATATTGGCACTTTTAATGTCCGCGGACATGATGAGTGTTCTTAGAACAGTTTCAACTTGCCTACGACAGTATGGACAGACATAGCATCCTCAGGACACCCCCATTTTGTTTATTTACAAACATCCCAAGACACATAATGTCTTCTAAGAACACTTTAATCTTGCCAGCGAACAATACGGACAGCGTCCTCAGGACACCCCCATTTCATCCATCGACAAACATTTCAGGACACTGCATGTGTTATTAGAACAGTTTCACCTTGCCTGCGAACAAAACGGACAGGCATACCGTCCTCAGGACACACCCATTTCATTTATTTTTTAACATTTCAGGACACCGCGAGTGTTCTTAGAACAGTTTCAACTTGCTTGCGAACAATACGTACAGGCGTAGTGTCCTCAGAACACCCCCATTTCGTTTATTTACAAACATCCCAGGACACTTCATGTGTTCTTAGAACAATTTGAACTTGCTTGCAAACAGTACGGACAGGCATACCGTCCTCAGGACACCCCCATTTTGTTTATTGACGAACATCCCAGAAAACATGATGTGTTCTTAGAACAGATTCAACTTGCCTGCGAAGAAAATGGACAGGCTTACCCACCTCAGAGCACACCCATTTCGCTTATTTTTCGAACATTTCAGGACACAGCAAGTGTCCTTAGTACACTTTCAGCTTGCTTGTGAACAATACATACAGCGGTAGTGTTCTCAGAACACCCTCATTTAGTTTATTTAGAACATTTCAGAACATCCACATTGTTGTGGACAAAGCAAAGACAACAGGGGGGTCTACCACCTAAATAAATACAACATTTAACCCATCTCTTACTCCCCCACCGTCCCCAAACACTTTTACACACCAACACACTCTACTAAATAGTATTTTTTCCATCAAGTTTCATTGCGCTGTCCACGGACGTCCACAAATCCAAGATGGCGGGCGTTCCCGAAAATCTGACGCGCTTCACGCTCTTCACCGTCCAATCAACGAACACGTTGCATGTTCGTGGACATGACGCAAGCCGGTTGGCCAATCAGGACACTGTCCACGGAGCGAACAGGGAAGTGTATCCGCGGACCGAACATAGATAGCAGTAATTTTGTGTGACATAAGTTTTGGTCATTTAAAAAAAAACTGCTGGACATATTTTTACCAAATTTGCAAAAGCACACTTTTGGGACCAATCCGCTGCTCCTGGTCCAAATTTGGTGAAAATCTGTCCAGCGGTTTGGCCTGTAGGCGTGAAAAAAGTTTTTTCCCCATTCAGTCTATGGGAAAAAAAGAAGTTTTGGGACACCCCCTATAACTTTGCCTCCCCTGGACCAAACCTCACCAAACTTGGCAAAAAATTCAGAGTGACCCACATACTTTTTTTGCAAATTTGGTGAGGATTCGTCCAGGGAGAGCAAAGTTATAAGCCGCCCAAAAAGGGCTCTTCCTATGGAAACAGCAACTTAACCATAACTAAGCAGCCACTACCGTGGCTGTGTAATATATATATATATATCAGTAAAAAAACTTTGTTAAAGGGACGTTATGGTTAAGTTGCGCTACTAAAAACCTATGAAATTCAGTAAAAAAACTTTGTTAAAGGGACGTTATGGTACAAAGTAAAACCGAAAAACCCCTGAAATTCGGCAGTTATGGTAACATAAACAACCATAACTCGCGCCACCGTGCACTGCTAACACTAACACCCAGGACATCAAAGATGACATAACAAATGTCATTGATGACATCACTGATGACATCACATGTGCATTTACTTTTCATGAAAACTCTGTAAGAGGGATTCTTATAATGTTGACCAAAAACTGTCAAGGATCATTGGGATAAATATCATGAGCTAATTAGTGCATTAAGCAATGCATTGATATAAATAGCATTCTATTATGAAGTTCTATACAGTATACTAAGCTACTCATGCAGAAATATAGGCATTGTGTGCAGCATACATGATGAAGGTGCCATATTCATAATCTTGCCATGTTGAATACTGAAATGATAACTGCTTTCTTATTAGAGTTTTGCGTACTGTGAAACATGTAATAAGTAGATAATAAAACCCACTTAATACATAATTATTACAGACAAAACACAAAGGGGCCGATTCATGGAACAAACGTGCGCCGAAAATCGTTGCGCAAGCAGGCGCAAGCAGGCGCAAGTGCAAAGAAACAGGCGCACGCGCACGCGTGCGATTCATGGAAGTCCCTGCGCGTGTTCACCTCGGGATGTGCGCCAAACCCGTGCATGGCGCACAAGTCACTGCAACATCCCGAAAGGCGTGCGTGACGCGCACAGTGAAAGCGCACAACCTCGGCGCATACACCAGAAAGTGGGCGGGACACGGGGCGTAACGCGCGGAATGGGGAACAACGCGCGAAAATAAGAGCGTAACTGGGGATGTACTGCAGGGAAGCAGACGGAATGCCCACACGCACTCGAACCACACGTATTCATGGAATCGAATAGGGCAAAGCCACGCACAGCCAAAGACACGCACAAGCTGAAACACGTCCGCCACACGAAGGCAGGCGGTAGAGTCCCAGCGCATCACAAAAGTGGCAACATACAGCAATTGGGCCTGTGCGAGCGGGGCACGTGTATTGCGGGGGTGCGCGGGAAGCAACACACGCGATCGAGCGGGGTACGTGTATTTCGAGGGCGCGCGGGAAGTGACACACGCGATTGAGCGGGGTACGTGTATTTCGGGGGTGCGCGGGAAGTTACACACGCGATTGAGCGGGGTACGTGTATATCGGGGGTGCGCGGGTAGTTACACACGCAATTCAGCGGGGTACGTGTATTTCGGGGGTGCGTGGGAAGTTACACACGCGATTGAGCGGGGTACGTGTATTTCTGGGGTGCGCGGGAAGTCACACATGCGATCTCATCAGGGTACGTGTATTTCGGGATTCGGGGGAAGTATCCCACGCAACATCAGCAGGGTACGTGTATTCCAGGGGTGCGCGGGAAGTTCCACACGCAATTCCATCAGGGTACGTGTATTACAGGGGTGCGCGATATCATCAGGGTACGTGTATTACAGGGGTGCGCGGAGAGCAGCACACGTGAATTGCACGTGTGGGTCCTCCCAGGTGTTCCCTCTACACCCTCCACGGCCCCTGCAGATAGCTCACACCACAGGGGCCTACCCAGCACATGTCATGCAGGCACCCCATCCACCATGGTCATGCCCACCAGCCAACCCACATGTCAACTTGCACTACTGCCCACCAACGCATGTCCCCCTGCACCCCCAGCCACCATGGGCACCCTCCACCAGGCCCCCACCCATGTCTCCCACCACCCCCACCCCCCCAGTCACCAGGGGCAGCCTCCACCAGGCCCCCACCCATGTCTCCCACCACCCCCACCCCCCAGCAGTGCAGGGGCAGCTTCCACTAGGCCCCCACCCATGTCTCCCACCACCCCCACCCCCCAGCAGTGCAGGGGCAGCCTCCACCAGGCCCCCACCCATGTCTCACACCACCCCCACCCCCCAGCAGTGCAGGGGCAGCCTCCACCAGGCCCCCACCCATGTCTCCCACCACCCCTACCCCCCAGCAGTGCAGGGGCAGCCTCCACCAGGCCCCCACCCATGTCTCCCACCACCCCCACCCCCCCAGTCACCAGGGGCAGCCTCCACCAGGCCCCCACCCATGTCTACCACCACCCGCATCCCCCAGCCACCAGGGGCAGCCTCCACCAGGCCCCCACTCATGTCTCCCACCACCCCCACCCCCAGTCACCAGGGGTACCTGCCAGCAGGCCCCCACCCAGGTCCAACTCATGTTCCCCACCGCCCCCACCCCCCAGCACTGTGGGGCACCTGCCAGCAGGCCCCCACCCATGTCCAACTCATGTTCCCCACCACCCCCACCCCCCAGCCACCAGGGGCAGCCTCCACCAGACCCCCACCCATGTCTCCCACCTCCCCCACCCCCCCAGCAGTGCAGGAGCAGCCACCACAAGGCCCCCACCCATGTCTCCCACCACCCCCACCCCCCAGCAGTGCAGGGGCACCCACCACCAGGCCCCCACCCATGTCTCACACCACCCCCATCCCCCAGCAGTGCAGGGGCAGCCTCCACCAGGCCCCCACCCATGTCTCCCACCACCCCCACCCCCAGCACTGTGGGGCACCTGCCAGCAGGCCCCCACCCATGTCCAACTCATGTTCCCCACCACCCCCACCCCCCAGCACTGTGGGGCACCTGCCAGCAGGCCCCCACCCATGTCCAACTCATGTTCCCCACCACCCCCACCCCCCAGCCACCAGGGGCAGCCTCAACCAGGCCCCCACCCATGTCTCCCACCACCCCCACCCCCCAGCAGTGCAGGGGAACCCACCACCAGGCCCCCACCCATGTCTCCCACCACCCCCACCCCCCAGCAGTGCAGGGGCAGCCTCCACCAGGCCCCCAGCCATGTCTCACACCACCCCCACCCCCCAGCACTGTGGGGCACCTGCCAGCAGGCCCCCACCCATGTCCAACTCATGTTCCCCACCACCCCCACCCCCCAGCACTGTGGGGCACCTGCCAGCAGGCCCCCACCCATGTCCAACTCATGTTCCCCACCACCCCCACCCCCCCAGCCACCAGGGGCAGCCTCCACCAGGCCCCCACCCATGTCTCCCACCACCCCCACCCCCCCAGTCATCAGGGGCAGCCTCCACCAGGCCCCCACCCATGTCTCCCACCACCCCCACCCCCCAGTCACCAGGGGCACCTGCCAGCAGGCCCCCACCCATGTCCAACTCATGTTCCCCACCACCCCCACCCCCCAGCACCGTGGGGCACCTGCCAGCAGGCCCCCACCCATGTCCAACTCATGTTCCCCACCACCCCCACCCCCCAGCACCGTGGGGCACCTGCCAGCAGGCCCCCACCCATGTCCAACTCATGTTCCCCACCACCCCCACCCCCCAGCACCGTGGGGCACCTGCCAGCAGGCCCCCACCCATGTCCAACTCATGTTCCCCGCCACCCCCACCCCCCAGCACTGTGGGGCACCTGCCAGCAGGCCCCCACCCATGTCCAACTCATGTTCCCCACCACCCCCACCCCCCAGCCACCAGGGGCAGCCTCCACCAGGCCCCCACCCATGTCTCACACCACCCCCACCCCCCAGCAGTGCAGGGGCAGCCTCCACCAGGCCCCCACCCATGTCTCACACCACCCCCACCCCCCAGCAGTGCAGGGGCAGCCTCCACCAGGCCCCCACCCATGTCTCACACCACCCCCACCCCCCAGCAGTGCAGGGGCAGCCTCCACCAGGCCCCCACCCATGTCTCCCACCACCCCTACCCCCCAGCAGTGCAGGGGCAGACTCCACCAGGCCCCCACCAATGTCTCCCACCACCCCCACCCCCCCAGTCACCAGGGGCAGCCTCCACCAGGCCCCCACCCATGTCTACCACCACCCGCATCCCCCAGCCACCAGGGGCAGCCTCCACCAGGCCCCCACTCATGTCTCCCACCACCCCCACCCCCCAGTCACCAGGGGTACCTGCCAGCAGGCCCCCACCCATGTCCAACTCATGTTCCCCACCACCCCCACCACCCAGCACTGTGGGGCACCTGCCAGCAGGCCCCCACCCATGTCCAACTCATGTTCCCCACCACCCCCACCCCCCAGCCACCAGGGGCAGCCTCCACCAGGCCCCCACCCATGTCTCCCACCACCCCCACCCCCCAGCAGTGCAGGGGAACCCACCACCAGGCCCCCACCCATGTCTCCCACCACCCCCACCCCCCAGCAGTGCAGGAGCAGCCTCCACCAGGCCCCCACCCATGTCTCACACCACCCCCACCCCCCAGCACTGTGGGGCACCTGCCAGCAGGCCCCCACCCATGTCCAACTCATGTTCCCCACCACCCCCACCCCCCAGCACTGTGGGGCACCTGACAGCAGGCCCCCACCCATGTCCAACTCATGTTCCCCACCACCCCCACCCCCCAGCAGTGCAGGGGCAGCCTCCACCAGGCCCCCACCCATGTCTCCCACCACCCCCACCCCCCAGTCACCAGGGGCACCTGCCAGCAGGCCCCCACCCATTTCCAACTCATGTTCCCCACCACCCCCACCCCCCAGTCACCAGGGGCAGCCTCCACCAGGCCCCCACCCATGTCTCCCACCACCCCCACCCCCCCAGTCATCAGGGGCAGCCTCCACCAGGCCCCCACCCATGTCTCCCACCACCCCCACCCCCCAGTCACCAGGGGCACCTGCCAGCAGGCCCCCACCCATGTCCAACTCATGTTCCCCACCACCCCCACCCCCCAGCACCGTGGGGCAGCTGCCAGCAGGCCCCCACCCATGTCCAACTCATGTTCCCCACCACCCCCACCCCCCAGCACCGTGGGGCACCTGCCAGCAGGCCCCCACCCATGTCCAACTCATGTTCCCCACCACCCCCACCCCCCAGCACCGTGGGGCACCTGCCAGCAGGCCCCCACCCATGTCCAACTCATGTTCCCCGCCAACCCCACCCCCCAGCACTGTGGGGCACCTGCCAGCAGGCCCCCACCCATGTCCAACTCATGTTCCCCACCACCCCCACCCCCCAGCCACCAGGGGCAGCCTCCACCAGGCCCCCACCCATGTCTCACACCACCCCCACCCCCAGCAGTGCAGGGGCAGCCTCCACCAGGCCCCCACCCATGTCTCACACCACCCCCACCCCCCAGCAGTGCAGGGGCAGCCTCCACATGGCCCCCACCCATGTCTCACACCACCTCCACCCCCCAGCAGTGCAGGGGCAGCCTCCACCAGGCCCCCACCCATGTCTCCCACCACCCCCACCCCCCAGCCACCAGGGGCAGCCTCCACCAGGCCCCCACCCATGTCTCCCACCACCCCCACCCCCCAGCAGTGCAGGGGCAGCCTCCACCAGGCCCCCACCCATGTCTCACACCACCCCCACCCCCCAGCACTGTGGGGCACCTGCCAGCAGGCCCCCACCCATGTCCAACTCATGTTTCTCACCACCCCCACCCCCCAGCACTGTGGGGCACTTGCCAGCAGGCCCCACCCATGTCTCCCACCACCCCCACCCCCCCAGTCACCAGGGGCACCCTCCACCAGGCCCCCACCCATGTCTCCCACCACCCCCACCCCCCCAGTCACCAGGGGCAGCCTTCACCAGGCCCCCACCCATGTCTCCCACCACCCCCACCCCCCAGCAGTGCAGGGGCAGCCTCCACCAGGCCCCCACCCATGTCTCCCACCACCCCCACCCCCCAGCAGTGCAGGGGCAGCCTCCACCAGGCACCCACCCATGTCTCACACCACCCCCACCCGTGCAGGGGCAGCCTCCACCAGGCCCCCACCCATGTCTCCCACCACCGCCCGCCCCCCAGCAGTGCAGGGGCAGCCTCCACCAGGCCCCCACCCATGTCTCCCACCACCCCCACCCCCCCAGTCACCAGGGGCAGCCTCCACCAGGCCCCCACCCATGTCTACCACCACCCCCATCCCCCAGACACCAGGGGCAGCCTCCACCAGGCCCCCACTCATGTCTCCCACCACCCCCACCCCCCAGTCACCAGGGGCACCTGCCAGCAGGCCCCCACCCATGTCCAACTCATGTTCCCCACCACCCCCACCCCCCAGCACTGTGGGGCACCTGCCAGCAGGCCCCCACCCATGTCCAACTCATGTTCCCCACCACCCCCACCCCCCAGCCTCCAGGGGCAGCCTCCACCAGGCCCCCACCCATGTCTCCCACCACCCCAACCCCCCAGCAGTGCAGGGGCAGCCACCACCAGGCCCCCATCCATGTCTCCCACCCCCCCACCCCCCAGCAGTGCAGGGGCACCCACCACCAGGCCCCCACCCATGTCTCACACCACCCCCACCCCCCAGCAGTGCAGGGGCAGCCTCCACCAGGCCCCCACCCATGTCTCCCACCACCCCCACCCCCCAGCACTGTGGGGCACCTGCCAGCAGGCCCCCACCAATGTCCAACTCATGTTCCCCACCACACCCACCCCCCAGCACTGTGGGGCACCTGCCAGCAGGCCCCCACCCATGTCCAACTCATGTTCCCCACCACCCCCACCCCCCAGCCCCCAGGGGCAGCCTCCACCAGGCCCCCACCCATGTCTCACACCACCCCCACCCCCCCAGTCACCAGGGGCAGCCTCCACCAGGCCCCCACCCATGTCTCCCACCACCCCCATCCCCCAGCACTGTGGGTCACCTGCCAGCAGGCCCCCACCCATGTCCAACCATGTTCCCCACCACCCCCACCCCCCAGCACTGTGGGGCACCTGCCACCAGGCCCCCACCCATGTCTCACACCACCCCCACCCCCCAGCAGTGCAGGGGCAGCCTCCACCAGGCCCCCACCCATGTCCAACTCATGTTCCCCACCACCCCCACCCCCCAGCACTGTGGGGCACCTGCCAGCAGGCCCCCACCCATGTGCAACTCATGTTCCCCAGCCAACATGTCATCACAATCTAGATCCCTGGTCCCTATGGTCAGCCTCCAAATGCAAAACACCCACCCGAGTATTGCATCCACCCACTCATAATTTGCAATTACATCACAGAACACCAATTGCAAGTTCCGAAACAAACACATTTCCCTCACATACACCCAATGGGTGTCAGTGAATCTCAAAACACATCTCATGAAATGCATGAAACCAATGAAATACCACACATTGAAGTTCACCAAAAATAATATGTATTAAAGGAAACATCAATAGAATAAAAAATGAAGAAACAGAAACGTGAATGTACAAAAATGAAAAGAAGCATGTCCGTCAAAAAAAGCAAAACCAAAAATAAAAATCCAAAGTAATGTCCAAAGTCGATGTCCACAAAACAAAATCCAATGGGAAATAAAAAAGAAAGCCATTGCTCCATGGTCAAAAATAGAAAAAAAAATACAATCCAACTGTCAACTATGTACATGGGAACAATCCAGGGTCCATTATCCCAACAAAATAAAGGAAACCTATCTAACTACACTAACTAATAAAATAAACTATATACAAAAATGTGGCCAATGTCCGAAAGGTCCAAATAAAATAAAAACAAAAATGAAACCTAACACTACCTAGAAACTATGTACAAGGGCAGCTGGCTAGTTTCACGGCTTACTTGTGGATGTTCCGGGCCAGGGCATCATCGAACTCCTCCTCAATGTCCCGGAGGCGGTCCTCCTCCATGGCCCCGAGGGTCCGCAGGGCCTGGGGCTGGGCTGTGGAGCGATGGAATCCCAGTCGGGAGTCTTCGGTTCCAGCAGGGGTGGTCACAGCAACAGCACCCCTGGCTGATGTGCAGGCAGCAAATGGCAGTGCAACTGGGCAGCAGGCAGTCAGGCAGCAGCAGATGGCAGGTGGGAGCGTGCTCGGGGCTCTGGGGGCAGTAGTTCGGCCTTCTGGGCAGGAGCGTGGTCTTCCGTGTGCTTACGCGTGGCCAGCTTGATACGGAGTGATTTGGCACGTGCCAGCAGGCCCCCACCCATGTCCAACTCATGTCTCCCACCACCCCCACCCCCCAGCACTGTGGGGCACCTGCCAGCAGGCCCCCACCAATGTCCAACTCATGTTCCCCACCACACCCACCCCCCAGCACTGTGGGGCACCTGCCAGCAGGCCCCCACCCATGTCCAACTCATGTTCCCCACCACCCCCACCCCCCAGCCACCAGGGGCAGCCTCCACCAGGCCCCCACCCATGTCTCACACCATCCCCACCCCCCCAGTCACCAGGGGCAGCCTCTACCAGGCCCCCACCCATGTCTCCCACCACCCCCACCCCCCAGCAGTGCAGGGGCAGCCTCCACCAGGCCCCCACCCATGTCTCCCACCACCCCATCCCCCAGCACTGTGGGTCACCTGCCAGCAGGCCCCCACCCATGTCCAACCATGTTCCCCACCACCCCCACCCCCCAGCACTGTGGGGCACCTGCCACCAGGCCCCCACCCATGTCTCCCACCACCCCCACCCCGCAGCAGTGCAGGGGCAGCCTCCACCAGGCCCCCACCCATGTCCAACTCATGTTCCCCACCACCCCCACCCGCCAGCACTGTGGGGCACCTGCCAGCAGGCCCCCACCCATGTGCAACTCATGTTCCCCAGCCAACATGTCATCACAATCTAGATCCCTTGTCCCTATGGTCAGCCTCCAAATGCAAAACACCCACCCGAGTATTGCATCCACCCACTCATAATTTGCAATTACATCACAGAACACCAATTGCAAGTTCCGAAACAAACACATATCCCTCACATACACCCAATGGGTGTCAGTGAATCTCAAAACACATCTCATGAAATGCATGAAACCAATGAAATACCACACATTGAAGTTCACCAAAAATAATATGTATTAAAGGAAACATCAATAGAATAAAAAATGAAGAAACAGAAACGTGAATGTACAAAAATGAAAAGAAGCATGTCCGTCAAAAAAAGCAAAACCAAAAATAAAAATCCAAAGTAATGTCCAAAGTCGATGTCCACAAAACAAAATCCAATGGGAAATAAAAAAGAAAGCCATTGCTCCATGGTCAAAAATAGAAAAAAAAATACAATCCAACTGTCAACTATGTACATGGGAACAATCCAGGGTCCATTATCCCAACAAAATAAAGGAAACCTATCTAACTACACTAACTAATAAAATAAACTATATACAAAAATGTGGCCAATGTCCGAAAGGTCCAAATAAAATAAAAACAAAAATGAAACCTAACACTACCTAGAAACTATGTACAAGGGCAGCTGGCTAGTTTCACGGCTTACTTGTGGATGTTCCGGGCCAGGGCATCATCGAACTCCTCCTCAATGTCCCGGAGGTGGTCCTCCTCCATGGCCCCGAGGGTCCGCAGGGCCGTCGACGTCTCCACCTCCAAACCCCTGCGGATTGCCTCGAGGCACTCGGCCCGCCTCAGGGCCCTCCGCATGGAGTTCTCCGCCCTGACCATTGTGAGCCGTGCCTCTTCCGCCCGCTGCCGCTCCGCATCTATGGCGTGGCCCAACCGCTGCCACACGGAAGACACTCTCTGTCCTGGGTCCTCCTGCCCTCCGGCCGATGCCTGCCCCTCCGATGTCGTAGGCCCCGAGCCTTCATGGCTCCCACCACGTTGCTGCTGCTGCTGTGCCTCTGCCTGTGCACTTCCTCCTGCTGCCTGCACATCCTCCGCCGGCTGGGGTGCAGTCAAAGATGTGGCCACCCCTGCTGGACGTCCGACTCCCGACTGTGGCAGGGATGCCTCCTCCACCAGCCTGGCCGCATCGTCAGAGGCAGCTCCACAGGGCACCCAGGTGACTGATGGGTGGGAAGATGGCACAGAGGACGACTGGCGCGTAGGGGGTCCAGTTGAGGAGGGGGTCGGAGCAAGCCCCATCAGACGGAGGAATCCGGCCTGGGTGACCTGTCCCAGCAGGCTGACGTGGTCAACGAGCCATTCGAGATGACGTGCAGTCTCTCCATGAAAAGACTGTAGGTCACCTTGCATGGCCCGTTGACGCAACGCCACACCAGCCAGGACAGGCTCAACCCGGACCTGGATAGCCACGTCCGCAGGCAGAAGAAGGCCAGTTGACGTAAGCTCATCCCCTGCCTGAAAACGGGTCTGGACGTAGGCATCCCTGCTGGTGCAAGATGATGCAGGGACAGGATCGGGGACAGGATTGCACACAGGCACCTCCGCGGCGGCCTGTGATGCCTCCTGTCCCTGGTCCTGCACTGCACCACTAGCACCAGTGGGATCCCCACCTCCAGACCCCGTCTCTGGTGCTTGCACGGCCTCCTCCTCCACCAAACCCCCCACCAACCTGGATGACTCCGTGCCATCTTCCCCTGTTGGGCCCTGTGGGGTCCCAGCTGCCCCTTCTGCTGCCGAGGAGTCCAACTCCAACCTCTGCCTCTTGGACCTCCCCCCGGCAGCTGCGGCCTGGGACGCGGCACCGGACTCCTCACTCCCCGACGAGATGACAACCTGGGAGGGGAGCCGGGCCTTGCGTCTCCGGCTGGCGGTCGGATCCCCGCCGCTGTGCTCCACAGCACCTTCTCCGCCCTCTTCATCAGTTGACACTGCAGCCAGGGAGAAACAAAACACAGGCATCAGGGCACTGTACAATGGACACATACACACATGACCGTTATACATGAGTGGCATTGGCAAACCTCAGACATGTCATCACAATCCCCAACACACATGTCATTACAACTCGCACACATGAGCCATACCACAGCCATATCGCAACTGCCACCACCATCCATACACATACAACAGCATGAGCAGCCAAAGGTGAGCCAGACATCACATGCAACACAGGAAGTGCACCACACATGTACACACACCACCACACTTGCATGCATGTGTACACCTCTGCCAAGTGTCGCACTGTTCAGACGGGCATCCATGTCACATCTGCCAATCAGGCTTCCACATACCGCTGTCACATGCATCCATGTTGCATCACTGTTGCACCCTTGTCAAATACACACACATGCACATGTACAAAGTGCTGATACATGCAGCCGAAAACAACATACATGCGTGACATCACGGACATGTCTACTTACATACACATTCATCCAAACATGTGTGCCCACACAACTGCATTTGGCATGCAAGCCTACACACACAAGCACCATCCATGTCTCACACATTACAGCCCTCGCATGTGTCAGCCCCACGGCCCTGTACACCCCCACCCATACTTGACCCCATCAAACAGATGTGCAACCTGCACACTACTGAATAATCACCACACGCACTGTTCACAATCAGGATGCATGTACACTCATTGCTCGACTCCAGACGGGTCTGCTTCTCTAGGACCTGGACGTGGAGCGCTGGGGATATGCGTTCCAGGACCCTCATATGTTCTTCCGACAAGTGACCCCGGCGCCCCTTGGCATCCGCTGCCTTCAAGAGGCGGCGGGCCTTGTTCAGGGTCCTGGACCTGAAGTCGTCCCAGCGCTTCCTGACATGTTGTAAGTCGCGGACTGCCACCCCCTCCGCGTTGATGGCAGTCACGATGTCAGTCCAGATCCGAGTCCGTCCTTCCTTGTCGGCGCAGGAACTTCCGAAGAGGGCATCATACTGCCCCAGGACTTGCTCCACCAGGACACCAACTTCGGTGGCACTGAAGCTGGTGCCCCTCTGCCTCTCTGGCCGGGGGTTGTCAGTGGTCACAGATGGTGTTTGCCCCGACATGACAACCCCAGAGGCAGGAGTGGGTGGGCAACTGGGTCCTCGGGCTGGGCTGTGGAGCGATGGAATCCCAGTCGGGAGTCTTCGGTTCCAGCAGGGGTGGTCACAGCAACAGCACCCCTGGCTGATGTGCAGGTAGCAAATGGCAGTGCAACTGGGCAGCAGGCAGTCAGGCAGCAGCAGATGGCAGGTGGGAGCGTGCTCGGGGCTCTGGGGGCAGTAGTTCGGCCTTCTGGGCAGGAGCGTGGTCTTCCGTGTGCTTACGCGTGGCCAGCTTGATACGGAGTGATTTGGCACGTGAAAAATCTGCACGTCAGTGTGTAATTCGAGGAAAGGCCCTTAGCGCGAAAGCGCGTCTGCACGCATACACATTTTCATTGGACAGAAGGCCCCTCAAGCGCAAGCGCCCCTGTGACGTGACGCGTACAGGCGTGCATGGGCATTTCAGCACGCATGAAAAACTGCATGTCCGCGTATAATACGAGGAAAGGGCCATGCGTGTAAGCACGCTTGGAAACTGCACGACCGCGTGTAATACGAGGAAAGGCCCTTAGCGCGTATGCACGGCAGCACGCATATGCGATTTCATTGGACCAAAGGCCCTTAGCGCGTGAGCGCGTCTGTGACTTGACGCGCGCAGGTGTTTCCCTCATTGCACGTGATGACAGAACACACGTGGATTTCCACCAATCGCGTGTGAAAGTTCCCGGCACCCCGGAACACACGTACCCAGGCTAATCGTGTGTGGAACTTCCCGCGCACCCCGAAACACACGTACCCAGGCCAGTTGCGTGTACGCTCACTCCCCTCCGATCACACGCGATGACACTCGGACCGTATCCGAATACGGGAAACCCGCGCACGGCAAAAGACGTGCACAGGCGTCAACGCGTCTGCCACACAAAGGCAGGCGGAAGCGTCCCCGCGCACAGCATAAAAGTGCGCGCAAACAACAAACGCGTATATACAGCTACGATGAATGCCCCATTTGTCGCTGCACTGATCGTGGGACACCGCAGGAGGAGGAGAATAGCCAGGGCACGCATTTTCGCACCACGGACAAGCCTTTTTGGGATGCCTGACGACCAGGTCTATGGCAGGTATAGGTTTCCACCCCATATCATCCTAGACCTGGTCAGGGAGTGGGAAGATGACCTCACATCCCCCACCCTTTGCTCCCAAGCATTGAGCCCCTTGGAGAAGCTGCTCAATGTCCTGCATTTTTTGGCCACTGGGTCATTTCAGCGACCACTGCCATAGTGGGGGGGGTCTCACAGGCCACGCAGTCACGCTGCCTACACCAGGTACTGGCAATCATAACAGCGCGCCCCTCAGTCCACAGGCACATATACATGCCCAGAACACCCGCAGAAAGGCAGGCCGTTGTCCTGGTTTTTTTCAGGGTGGCACACTTCCCCAAAGTGCTCGGTGCCATAGATTGCACCCATGTGACCCTACGTCCACCTAGGGCCATTGAGCACATCTACCGAAACCGCAAGCACTGGCATTCCATCAATGTACAGGTGGTATGTGATGCAAAGGGAATCATCACCTCTGTCTATGCAAACTACCCTGGCTCCACCCATGACAGTTTCATATACAGAATGTCCGCCCTGAGCCGGGCCCTGGGAGCTGGGCAGCATGGCGACACATGGCTCCTAGGTCAGTACAAATGCCCTTGCACATGCATGCAAGTCACACACGGACAAATATCCAAACCCTAATAATCTCAACTATTATCACCTCCCCAGGGGACAGTGCCTACCCTCTGAGCAACCACATGATGACGCCAATCCGGAACCCCACCACACCACCCCAGGTAAGATACAACGCCGCCCATATTGCAACCAGGAGCATAGTGGAGCGCACATTCGGAGTGCTCAAGTCACGTTTCCGCTCCCTTGACCGCTCTGGTGGGCAACTACTCTATGCACCACCAGTAGTGTGCAGGATCATTGTGGCAGCATGTGTCCTGCACAATGTTGCAACACGGCAGGGCGTCCCGGTGGACATGGTGGTGCCCCCACATCCCCAACCACAGGCACAGGCGCTGCCCATGGGAGGGGACAGGGCACGTGGCGAGGAAGCCCGGACCCAGCTTGTGGCCACATTTTTCACCTAAACTCCCACCCCTGCGGAGTGCACACAGGCCTGGCACATACCAGGTGACAATCGATGATGACAAAGAGACAGTTAACTGTCACAACCCTACCACCCTGAGAAAGTTGCCATGGAAGTGCCACATCGTCTGCATCCCTAGCTACTTAAACACAAGCTATCCTGTGTGACCAAAAGGCACACATATGACATATGACATGATATGGGCCATACACAAGTATTCCAAGGCGCAATGAGGCAGGGAGGGGGGAACAAGGGAACACAGAGAACGGTACTACTAGGCCAGGTGTCATTGGGATCGTGCAAGTGCAGAGGTAGGGGGAATGGGAAAAGTGCAAGGGGAAGGGTGGGGGGGAGTCCAGTACAGGGGAAGTAGCCCAAAAAAATAATACATAGGTCGCCTGGTGGCAACTACAAAGGTAAGTGCAGACAAGTGCTGGGAAGGGAGGGCTGTAGGGATAGAGAGACAGTACTGCAGTGCAGGGGTTGCCAGGGAGGCAGTGCAAGTGGAGAGTGGCTGGGCCAGGGACCAAGGTCGGTGAGAGTGGCCCAGTTGCAGCTCCTGTGCAGTTCCAGTGGAGAATTCTGCAAGGGAGAGGCAGACAGTAAGCAGAAGCAAAGAGGAAGGTCTTGATGTGCTTCCAGAACTGGAGATGATTCCCCTCAAGTTCAAGTCAGGCCGGAAGTCTGTTCCAGGGGGAGGGCCCTGCTGCGGAGAGAAATCTACCCCCAGCTAGTTGCTCTGAGAAGCGGATGACACGGACATGCAAGGTGTGCATCACACACTGCAAACCAGGCCATGGCCATCACTGTCATGTCACTCAAACCCTCCCAAACACCAACATGACATGGCACGCAATACCCATACACCAATGCAGTAACGATAAGGTACACATTGCCATGTCCTAAATGCACAGTGGCATCGGACACTGCTGCCTGACCCGGAATCAGATGAAATGACAGACCAACAACCTCCCACCCAAAATAAGTCATTTCCAAATGCATTACAACAGTCGTAGACGTAACATCACAATGAATGCCTGTCCACATGCACATTATGCATTGCAAAATCAACACTGCAGCTCATGTGTGCAGTGTCCTACTCCTGCATCACACTGCTCAGTGCACAGCACAGTGAACAGCCATTGTGTGTGATGCACACCCTGAGCATCACATCTAAGTGACAGACCACGTCAAACATCAAATTAGGCATGTACTGGATCCATGATCGGTCACAAGAACATGTGCTGCCGGGACACAGTGGGCACCAGAAGGCAAACAGTGTACACGTGGATATGCAAGGGTGGGAGTACATGTAGTGCATCAGAGTGCAAGTGTGTGGTTCTGCAAGGACATGCACTCCACATATGCATGTGCACTCAAGTGACCATCAGTGTTCCCTACACATCACATGTGAACATCCACCATGTGTACACCCCAGCATGTCAAACCACAACTATCCCCTCGCACCTGAAAGGAAAACACAACACATGAACAGGCATTGATCAGCAGAACACAACATGTACATAGGATACCACCATTACTATGTCATAGTTCCCATCACACTGCAGGGCAAGGCAACTATCAACAACAACCCCCCCTCCCTCACAAATGACCATGACCCACTGAACAACTGCACCTGGGTCATGGAGCCTCCAAACCTCAATTCCACCTGGCCACAGGATCACCTTTACCCTTCGTCACCATCTCCCACCTTGTGTGTAAAAAGATGCCTGAACCCTCAGAATCCACACTCATTTCCAAAATCACAAAATCGAAGGCATAAAAACGAACCCGAACACCCTCCAGTAGATGACTTGACGTAGCAGTACCTCACAAAGGCCAAGTACTACCACAATGATGCAACAACCAAGGTAGCAAAGCAAAACAATGTCACGACAGGATGTGAGACATGTGTGGTACATGACATAGGATGATGCACCATGAATGGATGTGTACTGTCACAGGTCCACTGTACAGGCGCGGGAGTGTCACGAAACAACCACCCCCACCATGTCCCGGGTGCCTGCAAGGTCAAACTCACACAGGCCCCTGAGACCCTGGTGGGGAAGGAGGTTCAGGGATATGCAGTCGGGACAGGTGTTGACACACTGGATGACTGGAATGAGCGGCAGGAGAGGGGAGGAGGAATGACACATGAAACTAGGGAATGCACGAAAATGTACAACCTGCATGAACACATACACAATCCAAACAAACTTGGACATCATTGTCATGGCCTTCTGTAGTCCAGGCTCAGGAGTGGTACGAACCAACCACCCCTCTAGGGTTTTGGCGCCTGCAAGTTCGGGGCTTACACAGGCATCCGCAACCCCAGTGGGGAAAGAGGGTCAGGGAACGTTGCTTGGATAGGCACGGGAAGCAGGAACACCGGGTAGAGGGTACAGGTTTCAAAATTGCATAGGATCACGGGTGATTAGGGAGAAAAAAACATACCAAATTGAACCACACATACATCCATGCATCAGTACACTCCCCAGCAAGCCTATGCAGAGCAGTTCGTAAGAAAAACAACAAGACACTTAGCTCTGGTTTTGAGTGCTGGCCTCCTGCCTGCGCACTCTCAGGTCCGGTTACAGGAGCACTGCAATGCTGCAAAGAGAGACACAGTCAAAAACCTGTACGTGCCAATTGCACAAAAACACAACACCAAACATGCCCCATAGCAACAGACTACTCTACAAACAGACAATCTGTGGTGGATGCTTCGTACCCATATATAACATCACCCCTGTGACGGGTCATACACAGTCAATGCAGTAAGGCAGCCGCTGCTGGGTGCGTGGCAAATGGAACACCAATGTGTCACAATTCACACAACATGCAATGTTCCCTGGGTAAGCAGACAGACCCATATAGCAAGCCATGACTACAGAGCAAGTTGCGTACCACCATGACCGAAACAAAGTTGGCAGTGCATTTATCATGAAGTACGTGGAAAAGACATGCACTGCACCCGAGTATGTCCCTTGCTGTATGTCCCTGTGAGCTGCCCCTTTCCATGTCTCGGAAGGCTACATGGTTGATACAAGTGGCTCAATGGACCTTGGTGTACCGGAGGGTATGTGCCACTGCCCCTGCATGTGTCCCAGACAACCCTACTATCAGCAGCTATCAGTCCACAAACACATCTGAGCTGCATTGTGTGCTTCAACACCAATATCCGTCTAAGCTCACCCTCAGTGCTGTGACTAATCCTGCATGTGCAACTCGCCTGGTGCAAGCTTTGCTGTGTCGTGGCCCCCCTGTGATGCTCACCTTGCCTGGAGTTCCTTGGAACATGTCAGCAGTTCTAGGATGTGGGTCTGCAATCACTGTGCCTCTGCTTCTGCACACATGTGCATGTGGGCACCAACAAACGGGTCCAGAATTCCGTCGTCCAATGGGCCATGTCTGCTGGCAAAGGTGCTCTGGAGGCTCATCCTCCTGCAGAAAGGGCATGAAACACATGATTAATGCTTCAAAGTCATCTGTGTGTGTCTCATCAGGCATCTCATTACTTGACCATGTCAGAGAGTCACATCACAAATCACACCATCAGTCCGTCTTTCACCTCCAAAGTGTGGAACACTATCTACAGCATGAATTGCAACAAGCACATGTACAGGAAAGATATGAAACATACTACACAATGCATAGCAATCAATGTCCACATTAATCATGACACACCCCATCTAGCAAAAACTGAACAGTGGACAATGACACCTAAATCATCCCCACTAGGGGTGTCAACACAAGTCACACAGCACCAGACATGCCACAGATATGACAGTCCAAAGCCCTTGTGTAAAATTCTGTAACACCGAACCATCCTTGCGAGCCCATGGATAAGGGAGGCAGGAGTGGCATATGTGAGTCAAGGAACCCAAGCAGCAAACACATACACAAGACAACCATGAAGGGCCCAGCTGGAACAGACAGTGGATGCCTTCAAAATCCACAAAGCACCGCACCGTCACATGAAAGCACAATAGACTAGCAATTTTAAACTAAATCAACTATTAACTAATTACACTAACTATGGAAAACCTACATTACCTATTTAAACTAACTATCAAACAGAAACTTAACTAACTAAACTAAAAGAAAAATCAAAAATGGCCACATACGACCCGGGGGGGAGGGGAGGCACCCAGGAGGGGGGAGGTACAGGGTGCTGCTCAACATCCACATGCGATGATGCTGAGCCAAAAGAAAATCCTCCATGGGCTCAACGCCTGCACAGCACGACCTATGTGGAAGATAGATGGTCGTCCGAGTCTGGCTCATCCTGGAAAGGAGGACGTGGCACAGTAGCCTGGCCACGCCTAGCCGCAGCTTGCCCCTCGTCGGCAGCAAGTCTGCCGGACGGGTGAGCCTGGTTCTGTTTGGCGATGTGACGTAGGTCTGCAAGCAGAACCTCCCGTGATACACATGCTTCCTCTTGCAAGGTAGCACGTGTAACACGGAGTTCCTCCTGCAAGGCCTGGCTGGACAACCGCTGCACCTCCCGGCAAGCCTGTAGCTCAGCAGAGATGGTACGCTCAAGCTGTGCAAACCTCTCCTCTGCCTGCTGCCTCTGGGACATCATAAGGACACCCAGAGTGGATCTGAGGGAAGCATACTCTTCCCTCAGGGCATCCATGTGCGCCTCTGTGTGAGCAGCAATTGCTTGACGCAGAGACGACATTTCAGCCTGGCGTGCCCTGTCTGAGGCCGCCATGCCCAGCCTGAGCGAGCGGGCCGTGGACCGTGCTGCCTGCTGCTGGAGAAGCACCTGCCTAGCAGTGGGGAGCACAGATCGGGCCACACGCTCCATGCTCTCAGCGATGTTCTCCATTGCTGCCCCCTGCCGTTCGGAATTGGCAGTCATGTCTTGCTTCCACTCAGTATACAGCGGTTGCGCGCGGTGACCGCGTTGCCGGGCTTGACCCCTGCGGGACCCAAGGACCGGGGGTCCTCGCTGTGTTGGCACCGCCTGCGGCTGCACGACTACATGCCCCCGTCGACATGATGTCCCAGGCACATCAGTGACTGGTGTGGAGGGTGACCCTGCGTCCCGATCCACCACGGGCGGAGGAACCAAGACTGTCTGATCCCTCAGTGCAGGTGTCGCAGACAGAGGAGTGTCCACATCAGAATCACTCACCCCTGACACATGGACTTGATGCTCATCCAACTCAACATGGATGTCAGAGTCGTCATCAAGGCTGGACTCATAGGCAGCCAGAGACAAGATGGACTGCAGCACTTGGGGGTTTTCGTGGCCTACCACCCCACGACCCCCACTAGTGCCGGGTTGATGTGGCGTTACCAACCCTGTGTCTGGCATGACAACACCATCCTCTGCCTCCATTGCGTCATCACCTGAAAAATAGAGAGAAAAAGGTCAATACACATGTCAGAAGCACACGACACACACACACACCGACAGCAAAGGCATCCGGCAGACATGTGACACACAACATATGACCTGGCATGCATGCTGGGTCTACTTTGAATAGCTTCTGTGATCAGACCTGTTGAAAGGTGGCAGTTTCCATGGAAGTGGGTCTATGCAGTGCAGAAAATGTGTACGCCACTCACTACCTACATGTACAAGCACTACATGGTGTGTGCCAGGAAATGTGAAGGCAGTGCAATGTCAAATTCAGACATCGGATGCATTGTGCATTCAATGTTTTCCATGTCTAGAAGCCAAGCACCCCTCCACCCCAGTACCAAAGCAGGGATGCCTAGCATGGTATCAAAAGGCTGACCATACACCTGTGTATTGACAGGCAGTGTTGACTGGCATCAACAGCTTAATGTGATTCAAATTACAACACTGCAAATGATGCTGGGACAGTGGGCAGGACACATGATGGAAACTCCGGAGGCCGCCCACGTGTGAAGAAGACACAACAAGAGTTGGACAGAGTCATTGGCCATTGAACAGGCTGAGGCCTGTGAGCAACACAGATTGTCAGAGCCTAAACATGTGTGCAACGCAGGACTGAGGCACAGTTGACATGGGAAGGCTGATGAGATGGCAGGCAATGTATGTAACCAAGGATTTATATTACAGTGATCATCCAGTCAAGGACACGTAGGGGCATGCGTGCAATGCATATGGAGCATGAATGGGCACTCATGTCCCTGCGGGACATCTGACCCATGCACAGTACAAGTGAGATACCCTGCATCGAGTACTAAGGCTGTACCACACGGCATATGTCTGGCAGATTCTACGCTGGAAGTTAGCATCTACACAGGACACATGAACAAGAAAGTACACATTGGCAAGATTGAAGCAGACCAGTGCAAAGGTGGAACTGGGGTGCAGAGTGGCGGAGGAGGGGCAAGGGAGCATGCCTACATGGAGTCCCGCATGCAGGCAGAGGAGACATGCATGACGGTAGCATTGCATTACTTACACATCAGAACCATGTACACGTCACATGTAGCAGCAATCATGCACAACACATCCCACAAGTGAAAAACACACGTCCTCAACAAACACGCATCAACACTGACTGGACTGGGCATCAAAGTCCAGCTTCTCTCCCACTCCTTCGACCAATTCAGGTGGTATGAACTCCGCAACGAGAGCCTCATGCGGAGTGAGTTCTTCCTCCTCTGGTGCAGGCCCACCGCCAGTCACCAGAGTCAAGTTGTAATTTGAGGCACGCTTAGCCTTAGTGCTGCGCTTGATGTCATTCCAACGCTTTTTGCACTCCTGCGCCGTGCGCACCTCATGGCCAAATGAACTGACATGTTCCGCAACATGCTTCCAGTGGGTGTCACGTTGGGCAGCCGTGGTCTGACTATTGGCACCCACTAGCATGTCACGGCTGTGGCCCCGCACGTAATCCACGAGGAAGTCCAGTTCCTGCTTACAGAAAGGCTTCTTCCTCGACGTGCAGGAGGTCGTGGCTGTGTGTGGGGTCCCAGCCTGTGCTGCAGGTGCAACCTTCCTCCTCTTGGACTGTGGCGCAGACCCTGGCTGGCTAATGCCGCCCTGACCAGTATGGCCAGTGGGTTCGGTGGATTGAGCCAAGGGAGTGGCAGGTGGAGGGATGACCAAAGGCCTGACTTGTGTCAGTGGCAGCTGGGTGCCCACTAATGGACCCTGCGCAGCAACATCAGCTGTGGCAGGGTCGTTGGCTGCAACGGTCCTGGTTGGCAGACTCACAACCGGGGTGCTGTTGGGTGCATCTGCCCCTGCACTTGCCAATACCCGGCTGTTCGGGGCAGCAGATGACATGACTGCCCCAGGGACACGTGTCTTGGTCTGAGCAGCCCGGCCTGCCCCTATGGTTTCCCCCCTGGCCTGTTGGAGATCTACCAAGGGCTCTTCAAGTGCCAACGCAGCCTGCTCTGGCAGACCCTGAGCCTGGGTGGCGGTGTCCACAGCTGCACCTGCAGCTACCACTACCCTTGGGCCCGTGGCAGTCGATGGAACGGACTGCCGGGTCATATGGGTGCCAGTGCCAGATGCAGGAGCTGCATCCCCCGGAACCACAGGGGGTGGTGGCATGGCTGCACCGACACATGGCACAACATTGTGCTCAAGTGGCGCACCTCTGCCTCTTCCCCCTCTGTGGCTGCCCTGGACACCCTGGAGTCCCCCTACTCCCTGGTCACCACGGCCACGTCCCCGACCACGCCCGCCACAAGGAGTACACCCAGCTGAGGCGCCCCTCACCTTTGGTGGCCTCCCAACCATGGCACAGATGTAGTAGTGCTGGCACAGATGGAGTGGTGCCAATGGGAGGTGTACACCACAATTTACCTGGGCAATTGGGGTGAAGGGGGTGGGAAGCAAGATGTTAACAGCCTCCCTGCACCTGCAAGGCTGTATGTGACCCAAGTGATGTGGTGACGGGTCACGCAACGCTCAGGCACCCCAAAACTGCAGTAAAACCATGCACGCAACCCTGCAGCCTACGTGCATGGATTCAACCTCCCGCAGTACGCGGTGGCACCCAGTAACACGAATAACGCGTATGTGTGGGACACGCAGGCTACTATGACATCGAAAATGGGTGCGATACACAGGGGCACCCGCAGTGGGAAAAAGAGCGTGTGCGACTCACCGTCTGACTAGCGCGATGCAGAAAAACACGCGTAGCCAATACCCCCGCCAAAAGAAGAGATACGTCCTTGATAGCTGTGAAGTTGTGATAGCTCGCGAAACAACAGGAAGCAGCAACACACGTCGGTCTCCACGAAAGGCACGTACAGCGAACTGCTGGGCCCGCTCACCTTTAACCCGTGCTGAGGGAAACGCACGCGCGCGTTGTGGGATGTTTTTACCCATACATCCGAGCCCTTCCTCAAAAACTGTGCAGTACTGGCATGGAAAACATCATGATGGCCAGAGCTTCCCAGAAAATGCACAGGGAAATGCATGAAGAATAGGCTGCCACTCATTTTTGCCGATGTTATGGGCACAGAAGGGCACTGCCTAAAACCACCATTGGGCTACCCACACAGTAGTCTGAAACCATTGGTAATGGCAATGCTGATTGGCAAAAGCAACCTAGAATTGTGGGGAATTCATTTTCTTAAATCCCAAAAATGGGTGCATTACCAGTACTCACCACTATCAGAAAGCCGGCGTTTTAAAACAGCACCAGACTTTTTTCTTTTTCGTGTAAAACTGAATAAATGAACCCAAAGCAGGCCAAAGAAAGACTTACTGAGAGGTGGATCCAATGTAAAGTTATATTCTGAAGTGACTTGAAGGTTTATACAAGACTGGCTGAGCTGTGGATTTCAGCAGTTTAAGTAAATTTGGACTGAAAGACACTAAAAATCTAAATGTTTAAAAGAAATGAGTGACCTACTTTGAGTGTCACATAGGTTGCAATTGTTTAAATGTCATAGTTTAAACTTAGAATCAGCATTTTAGCTGCATATGTAAAAATTGGTAGTTTTATTTGAATGCAGAAAACTGGGTAACTAAAAGTGACATTAGCTGGGGCCTGGCTTAAGGAACTGAATTCTGCCCACCAGCTACCCCCGACAGGAGTTGAGACTTGCACAACAGCTGTGTTCCCAGGCCTACCTGCCTTTTGCTGCTCCCACCAAAAGGGATATATGACACTTCTCTGATTGAATTACCTGGGCTCTGCAGGAAATTGAACAAAGCCCTGTCCTGACTCAGGCAAATGTTTTATTATGGGGGCCATAAAAGTGGCTTCCTCCTGGAAGGAAAGGGGAGGAGCACTGCATGTGAGAGCAAGCTGGCTTGGCAGAAACTGGGAGGGGGAGAAACTGGAGCCAGAGGCTGAGCTTGAAGAAAGTGGAAAGACTGGTTTCTGTACCATGTGACCTGAAAAGACACACCCCTGTAGCCAGAATACGGTTTTAGAAAAAGATGAATAACTCATAGTACGGACTTGTCATAATTATTTAAATGATACCATAATTCTTGTGATTTTTCTGCCCACATTTTAAGAGGTTTTTAGAACCGGTGGCATGATCTGAGGGGATTACTTAAAATGTCTGCATGTGAAAAGTCTGATACTTCATCAATTAATGCCTGCATGCCTTGCACACATTTGGGTAAATTTGAGTAAGAATCTGATATTGGTAACTTGACCAAAAAGTGAAATATGTTGCCATTTCTCAATGCAAGCTCCCAGGAAGAGCAGATTTGGACAGGGTATACCTCCTGTGATATGTGATGGGTGCATGTAATTTTAAACAAATGTGTACCTGTGCAAATATGTCTTTTGGGTCAAAATATAGATTGTGTGTAAAGTTGACAGGGGTGGGTTCTCTGTACCATAAACAGACCTCATCATGATGACACTTCATTTCATTCCCCCAATCAAGGGGAAGAGGATGAAGTGGCCAATGACAAGTGGTAAGGGGTAGGGCCTAGGAAGCTGCCTCTCCACCCATTTTCAAAACACATAAAAGCAGACAGTCAGGACAGATAGGGACATTCAATTCCATTTGCTGCGGAGCATGCTGCCGGACCATACCACATCCAGAGATCCAGACTTCAAATCCATCAATCTCCAGAGAAAGCTGTGCAGAAAGATCCAGAAGCAGTGCTGTACTTAGAGAGAGCAGAGCTGACCCAGACCACTGTTAGCAGAACCAGAGAGCTGACCCAGATCACTGTGAAGTGCCGAGACCAGACCAGAGACCAATCTAAAACCTGACCAGATCCGTGGCGAGGCCCATTCTATTTCTAAATATATTGTGAGTACCTAGCAGAACTGTGCAGAACCAATCTCTTAGTTAAAATAATCTAATCCAAGCTATTTTAATCTAAGTAGAACTGCCTCCTAACTGTCACCTGTCATTTGCAAAGCTGTCACCTGTCATTTCTAGTTGCTAGCTGTCACTTGTCTTTTTGAACTTTAAAATTTCAAATCTGAAAAACGACCTTTACCATATCGCTCATATCTCCGTGACCGTTTGTCTTAAAGACTTGCAGTAACTTTCCTCTGAAAGCTGGGAATCTTGGCTTTTCAACGAACCTAGTACCGCATTCATACTCCATACACTTTTGCCGCAATCGTGAAAAACGCACTCGCGAATTTACCGCGATTTGCAAATTTCTCCACGTGTGAAAACAGCAGTTTCCTTGCTAAAAATTCGTTTGCCTCTTAAGAACCATCCCTGAATCATTGCTAGAGTGAGCCTGGACTAATATTAACTTGATACCACTCACCCTGAACCTCTAGAGGGAATTAAAAGCATTTTAGCATATTTTTCACTTCATTGCCAGCACATATAAAAGCATTTTGGGCCTGTGTTTCAAACTTCTGTAGTCTAAGCTTGCTGGGGTGAACTGAATTACATTTGATTGCATTTCTGAGAACTGTGTACTTTCCTTCCATTTCCTTGCATTGCATAAAGGGGGGAGGGGATTGCCAGAGAAAAGTGATTACATTGTTTTGTTGAAATCATATTGAGTATTTTCTGTATTGCATTTTCATTCAACATTACATCCATCTGAACTTATATAAAGCATTCTCTACCACCTTATTCTTCTGTTCCTATTCACAAGTGTGCTAGTGCCAGACTATCCATTATTGATTACTGCTCAGATTAAGTGTCATATTCAATTATTAAATTATTATAAAGTGTGATATATATATATCTATTGTTTAAATTATCAAATAAACCTTTTAACTTGCAAAACAGAACTACTTCTTGGCTCAGTGGGGTCAGGGGGATTCCAAGAGAGGGGTGTTATATAGGGGTAGTCATCCAGAACGCATGAACTGGACATAAAGATATATCAATAAGGGTTTCCATTCAGTATCCCAGACTAGGCATTGACTTAGCTGTAGTGTTGAATTGAATCCTCTTACAGCGTCACGTCACTTACGCACATGGGCCCTTTCCTCGTATTACATGCGGACGTGCAGTTTTTCACGCGCGCTTACGCGCATGGGCCCTTTCCTCGTATTACACGCGGACGTGCAGTTTCCACGCGCGCTTATGCGCATGGCCATTTCCTCGTATTACACGCGGACGTGCAGTTTTTCACGCGCGCTGAAATGCCCATGCACGTCTGTACGCGTCACGTCACAGGGGCGCTTGCACTTGAGGGGCCTTCTGTCTAATGAAAATGCGTATGCGTGCAGACGCGCTTACGCGCTAAGGGCCTTTCCTCGAATTACACGCTGACGTGCAGATTTTTCACGTGCCAAATCACTCCGTATCAAGCTGGCCACGCGTAAGCACAGGGAAGACCACGCTCCTGCCCAGAAGGCCGAACTACTGCCCCCCAGAGCTCCGAGCACGCTCCCACCTGCCATCTGCTGCTGCCTGACTGCCTGCTGCCCAGTTGCACTGCCATTTGCTGCCTGCACATCAGCCAGGGGTGCTGTTGCTGTGACCACCCCTGCTGGAACCGAACACTCCAGACTGGGATTCCATCGCTCCACAGCCCAGCCCCAGGACCCAGTTGCCCACCCACTCCTCCCTCTGGGGTTGTCATGTCGGGGCAAACACCATCTGTGACCACTGACAACCCCCGGCCAGAGAGGCAGAGGGGCACCAGCTTCAGTGCCACCGAAGTTGGTGTCCTGGTGGAGCAAGTCCTGGGGCAGTATGATGCCCTCTTCGGAAGTTCCTGCGCCGACAAGGAAGGACGGACTCGGATCTGGACTGACATCGTGACTGCCATCAACGCGGAGGGGGTGGCAGTCCGCGACTTACAACATGTCAGGAAGCGCTGGGAGGACTTCAGGTCCAGGACCCTGAACAAGGCCCGGCGCCTCTTGAAGGCAGCAGATGCAAAGGGGCGCCGGGGCCACTTGTCGGAAGAACAGATGAGGGTCCTGGAACGCATATCCCCAGCGCTCCACGTCCAGGTCCTAGAGAAGCAGACCCGTCTGGAGTCGAGCGGTGAGTGTACATGCATCCTGATTGTGAGCAGTGCGTGTGGTGATTATTAAGTAGTGTGCAGGTTGCACATCTGTTTGTATGGGGTCGAGTATGGGTGGGGGTGTACAGGGCCGTGGGGCTGACACATGCGAGGGCTGTAATGTGTGAGACATGGATGGTGATTGTGTGTGTAGGCTTGCATGCCAAATGCAGTTGTGTGGGCACACATGTTTGGATGAATGTGTATGTAAGTAGACATGTCCGTGATGTCACGCATGTATGTTGTTTTCGGCTGCATGTATCAGCACTTTGTACATGTGCATGTGTGTGTATTTGACAAGGGTGCAACAGTGATGCAACATGGATGCATGTGACAGCGGTATGTGGAAGCCTGATTGGCAGATGTGACATGGATGCCCGTCTGAACAGTGCGACACTTGGCAGAGGTGTACACATGCATGCAAGTGTGGTGGTGTGTGTACATGTGTGGTGCACTTCCTGTGTTGCATTGATGTCTGGCTTACCTTTGGCTGCTCATGCTGTTGTATGTGTATGGATGGTGGTGGCAGTTGCGATATGGCTGTGGTATGGCTCATGTGTGCGAGTTGTAATGACATGTGTGTTGGGGATTGTGATGACATGTCTGAGGTTTGCCAATGCCACTCATGTACAACTGTCATGTGTGTATGTGTCCATTGTACAGTGCCCTGATGCCTGTGTTTTGTTTCTCCCTGTCTGCAGCGTCAACTGATGAAGAGGGCGGAGAAGGTGCTGTGGAGCACAGCGGCGGGGATCCGACCGCCAGCCGGAGACGCAAGGCCCGGCTCCCCTCCCAGGTTGTCATCTCGTCGGGGAGTGAGGAGTCCGGTGCCGCGTCCCAGGCCGCAGCTGCCGGGGGGAGGTCCAAGAGGCAGAGGTTGGAGTTGGACTCCTCGGCAGCAGAAGGGGCAGCTGGGACCCCACAGGGCCCAACAGGGGAAGATGGCACGGAGTCATCCAGGTTGGTGGGGGGTTTGGTGGAGGAGGAGGCCGTGCAAGCACCAGAGACGGGGTCTGGAGGTGGGGATCCCACTGGTGCTAGTGGTGCAGTGCAGGACCAGGGACAGGAGGCAGCACAGGCCGCCGCAGAGGTGCCTGTGTGCAATCCGGTCCCCGATCCTGTCCCTGCATCATCTTGCACCAGCAGGGATGCCTACGTCCAGACCCGTTTTCAGGCAGGGGATGAGCTCACGTCAACTGGCCTTCCTCTGCCTGCGGACGTGGCTATCCAGGTCCGGATTTAGCCTGTCCTGGCTGGTGTGGCGTTGCGTCAATGGGCCATGCGAGGTGACCTGCAGTCTTTTCATGGAGAGACTGCACGTCATCTCGAATGGCTCGTTGACCACGTCAGCCTGCTGGGACAGGTCACCCAGGCCGGATTCCTCCGTCTGATGGGGCTTGCTCCGACCCCCTCCTCATCTGGACCCCCTACGCGCCAGTCGTCCTCTGTGCCATCTTCCCACCCATCAGACACCTGGGTGCCCTGTGGAGCTGCCTCTGACGGTGCGGCCAGGCTGGTGGAGGAGGCATCCCTGCCACAGTCGGGAGTCGGACGTCCAGCAGGGGTGGCCACATCTACGACTGCACCCCAGCCGGCGGAGGATGTGCAGGCAGCAGGAGGCAGTGCACGGGCAGAGGCACAGCAGCAGCAGCAACGTGGTGGGAGCCATGAAGGCTCGGGGCCTTCGACATCGGAGGGGCAGGCATCGGCCGGAGGGCAGGAGGACCCAGGACAGAGAGTGTCTTCCGTGTGGCAGCAGTTGGGCCACGCCATAGATGCGGAGCGGCAGCGGGCGGAAGAGGCACGGCTCACAATGGTCAGGGCGGAGAACTCCATGCGGAGGGCCCTGAGGCGGGCCGAGTGCCTCGAGGCAATCCGCAGGGGTTTGGAGGTGGAGACGAAGACGGCCCTGCGGACCCTCGGGGCCATGGAGGAGGACCGCCTCCGGGACATTGAGGAGGAGTTTGATGATGCCCTGGCCCGGAACATCCACAAGTGAGCCGTGAAACTAGCCCGCTGCCCTTGTACATAGTTTCTAGGTAGTGTTAGGTTTCATTTTTGTTTTTATTTTATTTGGACCTTTCGGACATTGGCCACATTTTTGTATATAGTTTATTTTATTAGTTAGTGTAGTTAGATAGGTTTCCTTTATTTTGTTGGGATAATGGACCCTGGATTGTTCCCATGTACATAGTTGACAGTTGGATTGTATTTTTTTTTCTATTTTTGACCATGGAGCAATGGCTTTCTTTTTTATTTCCCATTGGATTTTGTTTTGTGGACATCGACTTTGGACATTACTTTGGATTTTTATTTTTGGTTTTGCTTTTTTTGACGGACATGCTTCTTTTCATTTTTGTACATTCACGTTTCTGTTTCTTCATTTTTTATTCTATTGATGTTTCCTTTAATACATATTATTTTTGGTGAACTTCAATGTGTGGTATCTCATTGGTTTCATGCATTTCATGATATGTGTTTTGAGATTCACTGACACCCATTGGGTGTATGTGAGGGAAATGTGTTTGTTTCGCAACTTGCAATTGGTGTTCTGTGATGTAATTGCAAATTATGAGTGAGTGGATGCAATACTCGGGTGGGTGTTTTGCATTTGGAGGCTGACCATAGGGACCAGGGATCTAGATTGTGATGACATGTTGGCTGGGGAACATGAGTTGCACATGGGTGGGGGCCTGCTGGCAGGTGCCCCACAGTGCTGGGGGGTGGGGGTGGTGGGGAACATGAGTTGGACATGGGTGGGGGACTGGTGGAGGCTGCCCCTGCACTGCTGCGGGGTGGGGGTGGTGGGAGACATGGGTGGGGGCCTGGTGGCAGGTGCCCCACAGTGCTGGGGGGTGGGGGTGGTGGGGAACATGGTTGGACATGGGTGGGGGCCTGCTGGCAGGTGACCCACAGTGCTGGGGGATGGGGGTGGTGGGAGACATGGGTGGGGGCCTGGTGGAGGCTGCCCCTGCACTGCTGGGGGGTGGGGGTGGTGGGAGACATGGGTGGGGGCCTGGTGGAGGCTGCCCCTGGTGACTGGGAGGGTGGGGGTGGTGTGAGACATGGGTGGGGGCCTGGTGGAGGCTGCCCCTGGTGGCTGGGGGGTGGGGGTGGTGGGGAACATGAGTTGGACATGGGTGGGGGCCTGCTGGCAGGTGCCCCACAGTGCTGGGGGGTGGGTGTGGTGGGGAACATGAGTTGGACATTGGTGGGGGCCTGCTGGCAGGTGCCCCACAGTGCTGGGGGGTGGGGGTGGTGGGAGACATGGGTGGGGGCCTGGTGGAGGCTGCCCCTGCACTGCTGGGGGGTGGGGGGGTGTGAGACATGGGTGGGGGCCTGGTGGTGGGTGCCCCTGCACTGCTGGGGGGTGGGGGTGGTGGGAGACATGGGTGGGGGCCTGGTGGTGGCTGCCCCTGCACTGCTGGGGGGTTGGGGGTGGTGGGAGACATGGGTGGGGGCCTGGTGGAGGCTGCCCCTGCACTGCTGGGGGGTGGGGGTGGTGGGAGACATGGGTGGGGGCCTGGTGGTGCTGCCCCTGCACTGCTGGGGGGTGGGGGTGGTGTGAGACATGGGTGGGGGCCTGGTGGAGGCTGCCCCTGGTGGCTGGGGGGTGGGGGGTGGTGGGGAACATGAGTTGGACATGGGTGGGGGCCTGCTGGCAGGTGCCCCACAGTGCTGGGGGTGGGGGTGGTGGGGAACATGGTTGGACATGGGTGGGGGCCTGCTGGCAGGTGACCCACAGTGCTGGGGGGTGGGGGTGGTGGGAGACATGGGTGGGGGCCTGGTGGAGGCTGCCCCTGCACTGCTGGGGGGTGGGGGTGGTGGGAGACATGGGTGGGGGCCTGGTAGAGGCTGCCCCTGGTGACTGGGGGGGTGGGGGTGGTGTGAGACATGGGTGGGGGCCTGGTGGAGGCTGCCCCTGGTGACTGGGGGGGTGGGGGTGGTGGGAGACATGGGTGGGGGCCTGGTGGAGGCTGCCCCTGGTGGCTGGGGGGTGGGGGTGGTGGGAGACATGGCTGGGGCCTGCTGGCAGGTGCCCCACAGTGCTGGGGGGTGGGGGTGGTGGGGAACATGAGTTGGACATGGGTGGGGGCCTGCTGGCAGGTGCCCCACAGTGCTGGGGGGTGGGGGTGGTGGGGAACATGGTTGGACATGGGTGGGGGCCTGCTGGCAGGTGACCCACAGTGCTGGGGGGTGGGAGTGGTGGGAGACATGGGTGGGGGCCTGGTGGAGGCTGCCCCTGCACTGCTGGGGGGTGGGGGTGGTGGGAGACATGGGTGGGGGCCTGGTGGAGGCTGCCCCTGGTGACTGGGGGGGTGGGGGTGGTGTGAGACATGGGTGGGGGCCTGGTGGAGGCTGCCCCTGGTGACTGGGGGGGTGGGGGTGGTGGGAGACATGGGTGGGGGCCTGGTGGAAGCTGCCCCTGGTGGCTAGGGGGTGGGGGTGGTGGGAGACATGGGTGGGGCCTGCTGGCAGGTGCCCCACAGTGCTGGGGGGTGGGGGTGGTGGGGAACATGAGTTGGACATGGGTGGGGACCTGCTGGCAGGTGCCCCACAGTGCTGGGGGGTGGGGGTGGTGTGTGAGACAAGGGTGGGGGCCTGGTGGAGGCTGCCCCTGCACTGCTGCGGGGTGGGGGTGGTGGGAGACATGGGTGGGGGCCTGGTGGAGGCTGCCCCTGCACTGCTGGGGGGTGGGGGTGGTGTGAGACATGGGTGGGGGCCTGGTGGAGGCTGCCCCTGCACTGCTGGGGGGTGGGGGTGGTGTGAGACATGGGTGGGGGCCTGGTGGAGACTGCCCCTGGTGGCTGGGGGGGGGTGGTGGGGAACATGAGTTGGACATGGGTGGGGGGCTGCTGGCAGGTGCCCCACAGTGCTGGGGGGTGGGGGTGGTGGGGAACATGAGTTGGACATGGGTGGGAGCCTGCTGGCAGGTGCCCCACGGTGCTGGGGGGTGGGGGTGGTGGGGAACATGAGTTGGACATGGGTGGGGGCATGCTGGCAGGTGCCCCACGGTGCTGGGGGGTGGGGGTGGTGGGGAACATGAGTTGGACATGGGTGGGGGCCTGGTGGAGGCTGCCCCTGGTGGCTGGGGGGTGGGGGTGTTGCGAGACATGGGTGGGGGCCTGGTGGAGGCTGCCCCTGCACTACTGGGGGGTGAGGGTGGTGGGAGACATGGGTGGGGGCCTGGTGGTGGGTGCCCCTGCACTGCTGGGGGGTGGGGGTGGTGGGAGACATGGGTGGGGGCGTGGTGGAGGCTGCCCCTGGTGACTGGGGGGGTGGGGGTGGTGGGAGACATGGGTGGGGGCCTGGTGGAGGCTGCCCCTGGTGACTGGGGGGGTGGGGGTGGTGGGAGACATGGGTGGGGGCCTGGTGGAGGCTGCCTCTGGTGGCTGGGGGGTGGGGGTGGTGGGAGACATGGGTGGGGCCTGCTGGCAGGTGCCCCACAGTGCTGGGGGGTGGGGGTGGTGTGAGACATGGGTGGGGGCCTGGTGGAGGCTGCCCCTGCACTGCTCGGGTGTGGGGGTGGTGGGAGACATGGGTGGGGCCTGCTGGCAGGTGCCCCACAGTGCTGGGGGGTGGGGGTGGTGTGAGACATGGGTGGGGGCCTGGTGGTGGGTGCCCCTGCACTGCTGGGGGGTGGGGGTGGTGGGAGACATGGGTGGGGCCTGCTGGCAGGTGCCCCACAGTGCTGGGGGGTGGGGGTGGTGGGCAACATGAGTTGGACATGGGTGGGGGCCTGCTGGCAGGTGCCCCACAGTGCTGGGGGGTGGGGGTGGTGTGAGACATGGGTGGGGGCCTGGTGGAGGCTGCCCCTGCACTGCTGGGGGGTGGGGTGGTGGGAGACATGGGTGGGGGCCTGGTGGAGGCTGCCCCTGGTGGCTGGGGGGTGGGGGTGGTGGGAGACATGGGTGGGGGCCTGGTGGAGGCTGCCCCTGCACTGCTGGGGGGTGGGGGTGGTGTGAGACAGGGTGGGGGCCTGGTGGAGGCTGCCCCTGCACTGCTGGGGGTTGGGGGTGGTGTGAGACATGGGTGGGGGCCTGGTGGAGGCTGCCCCTGCACTGCTGGGGGGTGGGGGTGGTGGGAGACATGGGTGGGGGCCTGGTGGAGGCTGCCCCTGGTGGCTGGGGGTGGGGGTGGTGGGGAACATGAGTTGGACATGGGTGGGGGCCTGCTGGCAGGTGCCCCACAATGCTGGGGGGTGGGGGTGGTGGGGAACATGAGTTGGACATGGGTGGGGGCCTGCTGGCAGGTGCCCCAAGGTGCTGGGGGGTGGGGGTGGTGGGGAACATGAGTTGGACATGGGTGGGGGCCTGCTGGCAGGTGCCCCACAGTGCTGGGGGGTGGGGGTGGTGGGGAACATGAGTTGGACATGGGTGGGGGCCTGCTGGCAGGTGCCCCACGGTGCTGGGGGGTGGGGGTGGTGGGGAACATGAGTTGGACATGGGTGGGGGCCTGGTGGAGGCTGCCCCTGCACTGCTGGGGGGTGGGGGTGGTGGGAGACATGGGTGGGGCCTGGTGGAGGCTGCCCCTGGTGACTGGGGGTGCAGGGGGACATGCGTTGGTGGGCAGTAGTGCAAGTTGACATGTGGGTTGGCTGGGGGTCATGGCCATGGTGGATGGTGTGCCTGCAGGACATGTGCAGGGTAGGCCCCTGTGGTGTGAGCCACCTGCAGGGGCCGTGGAGGGTGTAGAGGGAACACCTGGGAGGACCCACACGTGCAATTCACGTGTGGTGCTCCCCGCGCACCCCTGTAATACACGTACCCTGATGGAATCGCGTGTGGAACTTCCTGCGCACCCCTGGAATACACGTACCCTGCTGAAATCGCGTGTGGCACTTCCCGCGCACCCCTGGAATACACGTACCCTGATGGAATCGCGTGTGGGACTTCCCGCGCACCCCTGGAATACACGTACCCTGCTGATTTTGCGTGTGAAACTTCCCCCGCACCCCGAAATACACGTACCCTGATGGAATCGCGTGTGGAACTTCCCGCGCACCCCTGAGATTCGCGTACCCTGCTCGCACGGGCCCAATCGCGTGTGGAAATTCCCGCGCACCCCTGAAATACACGTACCCTGCTGTAATCGCGTGTGTAACTTCCCCTGCACCCTGAAATACACGTACCCTGCTGATATCGTGTGTGTAACTCCACGTGCACCCCTGAAATTCACGTACACTGCGGAAATCGCGTGTGTAACTTCCCCTGCACCCTGAAATACACGTACCATGCTGATATCGCGTGGGGAACTTCACGCGCACCCCGAAATACACGTAGCCTGATGGAATCGCATGTGGAACTTCCCACGCAGCCTTGAGATACGCGTACCCTGCTCGCACGGGCCCAGTCGTGTGTGGAAATTCCCGCGCACCCCTGTAATACACGTACCCTGATGTTATCGCGTGTGGGACTTCCCGCGCACCCCTGGAATACACGTACCCTGCTGATTTCGCGTGTGGAACTTCCCCCGCACCCCGAAATACACGTACCCTGATGGAATCGCGTGTGGAACATCCCGCGCACCCCTGAGATACGCGTACCCTGCTCGCACGGGCCCAATCACGTGTGGAAATTCCCGCGCACCCCTGAAATACACGTACCCTGCAGAAATCGCGTGTGTAACTTCCCCTGCACCCTGAAATACACGTGCCCTGCTGATATCGCGTGTGGAACTTCACGCGCACCCCTGATATACACGTACCCTGCGGAAATCGCGTGTGTAACTTCCCCTGCACCCTGAAATACATGTACCCTGCTGATATCGCATGTGGAACTTCACGCGCACCCCGACATATACGTACCCTGATGGAATCGCATGTGGAACTTCCCGCGCACCCCTGAGATACGCGTACCCTGCTCGCTCGGGCCCATTCGCGTGTGGTAATTCCCGCGCACCCCTGAAATACACGTACCATGATGAAATTGCGTGTGGAACTTCCCACGCACCCCTGAAATACGCGTACCCTGCTCGCACGGGGCCAATCGCGTGAGGTACTTCCCGCGCACCCCAGTGATACACGTAGCCCGCTTGCTGTGCTGGTACAGGGTTGGCGCAGCCCTTTGCGCTGGATTGGGTATATTGATGGCTTTTCCCTGCGCGAGAGGCGTTCTTGGGGGCCTAACTGGCGCTGCTGCAGGGTCGCTGCGCCACTGTGCGCCACGGCTGGTTTTGGTGGCTGGAATCCATGAATAAGCTGTGCGCGGAAATGGATTTTAGCGCACGCGGCTGGCGCAGGGATTCGCAGGCGCACACTGTGCGTCAGCCGCGTGCGCCACTTCTGCGCTGAATTCTATGAATTACCCCCAGAGAGACAACAACACATACAAATATGAGTATATACAGGGACAGTGAAATAAACAAAAAAGCAGAAGTAGTACCAGAAAGAGTTCATAACCTAACTGATTGTCTTTATGCAGAGAAACTATTGCTCTCTTTCAAAGCTGCTACTTACCAAATGTATGTGTATCACATGATGTGACTGCACCCAAAGGAAAGGAGAGTGAGTATAATGTATACAAATATGAGCATATACAGGGAAGGTAGAGTAATAAAAATAAAACTATGAGAAAGTGCTGATAACCCTAAATGATTATCTTCATGCACAGACAGGATTGCTCTCTTTCAAGCCTGTGTCTTCCGCTATGTATATATTTCATATGATGTGACTTGACCCTAAGTCTACAAATATAGTACCTTTTCAATGTTTACTTTCTGACTGAAGAAAACTATGTGGCTTCGATATGTCAGTAAAGGATAAAAAGGGAGAGCCAGCCATGTGATGTCATCAGTGATGTCATCAATGACATTTGTGATGTCATCTTTGATGTCCTGGATGTTAGTGTTAGCAGTGCACGGTGGCGCGAGTTATGGTTGCTTATGTTACCATAACTGCCGAAATTCAGGGGTTTTTCGGTTTTACTTTGAACCATAACGTCCCTTTAACAAAGTTTTTTCACTGAATTTCATAGGTTTTTAGTAGCGCAACTTAACCATAACGCCCCTTTAACAAAGATTTTTTACTGAATTTCATAGGCTTTTAGTAGCGCAACTTAACCATAACGTCCCTTTAACAAAGTTTTTTCACTGAATTTCATAGGTTTTTAGTAGCACAACTTAACCATAGTATCCCTGACTTCATATACATGTAACATAGAACATACTAACCCCCTCGTAGTGATTTTCATGACCGCGGACTACCGCCATGTCCGCGGACATATCGAATATCTGAACGTGGTGAATGTAAATTTAAATAGTGTGCCCCATTTCCCCTTTGAAGTTGGCTCTGAAAAGAGCTGTTTTTTTTTTTTACAGATGGTTGACAGACACCTGTTATTTTGTATTTTTTTTCTTGTTTTTTTTTCTTACTTTACTCCTAAAATCTTTACATAACCTTCTCCAAAGCAACCCTTACATTCCAAAATAGAAAGCCATTTCCCGTAAAAGATAAAGAAATGCCATCTTCTTTAAAATTAACAGCATTACTGGCATGAATATTCTCATTGTTACATAAGAACATACCAGCTCTAAGCATGAAGGCACACATGCCTCGGTTGATGACACACCTAGCAATGTTTTGCTGAGGACAAAAAACTGAACTATTGTCCCATATTGCCCTAGGTAGTAATCCAAAAAAAATTACTTTCGCATTTGGAAGGATCTTCATTACGGCTTGAACCAAGCGTTCCAAATCAGCAAACAAAGTAGGGGCACTGACGTTGCCCAAATGGAAAGCACCATAGTGCAAAACTACCACATGCGGACTGTTCATCGTGGCCATATCCTCACAAACTTGTACAATTCCCTGTACATTGCAATCAGGCACAGTGCTCCACACCACCTCCACTCCTTTCACATCAAAGTTCTTTGCAACATGCCTGCATTCAGCGTACTGCTGTAAACCATGCACAAACATATCTCCGAGCACCAACACCCTGACTTTCTCCACTTCTGCCATCTTCACCACACACAGTCTCTTTCAACACAAATCCACAACCTCGACATCTGATTGGCTGATCCGTACAGTCTTCTTTCCATGTTGGATTTCCTGGAAAAACCCAGATGTAGCATGCCCTGTCCACGAACAGCCGCGGTGTCCGCGGACGGCGTCCACTTTACGCTCTGTGCCATTCCCTCATTGCATACAGCTAAGCAATCACACAATACGAATAACGTCCTCAGAACACCCCCATTTTGCGAATTTTCGAGCATTTCAGGACAATTATCATTTCATTATTCAACAAATTAACATTACAAATATTATACTTTCATCTTGTACTCTGCACACAATGCTATGTTTCTCCATTAGTAGTTCAGTATACTAGATAGAATCCCATAACACAATGCTATTTATATCAATGCATCGTTCAAAGCACTAATAACGGTATGATATTTATTGCAATATCCTTGACACTTTTTTCGCAACATTATAATAAAAATCCCTAGTACACAAATTCCATGAAAAGTACATACACATGTGATGTCATCAGTGATTTCATCAATGACATTTGCAATGTCATCTTTGATGTCCTGGGTGTTAGTCTTAGCAGTGCACATTGGTGGCGCGAGTTATTTTTCATAGTTTACCATAACTTGCGATTTTCAGGGGTCTTTTGGCTGTACTTAGAACCATAACGTCCCTTAAACAAACTTTTTTTAATATCACGCAAACAATATACAAACATGGCTTGCAAAAACCAACTTCTCACAGATGGCTTTACACAGAATGTTGCAAAGTAAGAATTTATGCTCGTTCACAGTGAAGGTCAGCTTCTTCCATTTTTTTCTCGGGCCCCGGAGAGGCTCACGAAGCGGACTATAAGGTTGTATTGTGTTTTGACCTTGACAGACAGACATTGTGATGAAAGACTTCTCTTGCAGGAGTGTTGCTAAAACGTAAGAGAAGATAAGGATGACATTTCTGAAACAAAACCACTTTTATATATTATATCACTATGCGAAAGATCGTTGGCACACGCAGAGTCGTATTTTGGGACTGCACCACTCGTAGACAATGGAAATTGGAATTGTACTGTAAGTAACCCTTTAGATTATTTTATACCAAATATAATCACAATAGCGTAGCATTAAAGACCGCTCATGTTGAACTTGTTAGTTGAAAGTGGCATAATGTTTTCTACCGCGCACTATCACCGCCAAATTGATCCCCTGTTGTTTAGAGGGCTCTGAAAAAGGTAGACGACACAGGGTGGGTTAATAGAAATTATTTAACCAGTCTATAGGCCGTCAAGCGCTCTACTCGCTGTGCCACTTCACTGTAGCCTGTCAAATGGCACAGCAAGTACAACGCTCGCTCTGACATCCGTGCACAGCTTGCTAACGCAAGTTCAAATCCCGGCAAGGCCAAACTCAGCCTTTCATCCTTCTTTGGTCGATAAATGAGCACCACACACCGTGGTTAATAATAAGCACTGCTTAGATACCTCACGGTTCTTAGCGCTATATGAATGGGAAAATATTATTATTTTATTATTAACATACTCCGTTGCACTATCTTCGATAGCAAATAGTTTCACGCCCTAATAAATAAAATTATGATTTTTAATGAAGATCGGCTGGTGAGACTAATTTATGTTTTTTAAAACAGGTATGTGGCCCCATTTTGCCTATGTCACGATTTACAGACTCCAGCGGATGGGGTCTTCAACTGCCAGGTGCAGGTCCAAATATGCAACTTCATGACCCTCACCATTTTATGGAATAATCGCCAAGGACCAATATGCCCTTACGCAGTACTAGCGGCTACAAACAACATACCAACCAATAGGGTGTTCTAATGGCTCATTTTTGGAGCAACTTTCCAATTATCAGAGCGACCATTTACTGCTTTTATCATAAACCAACAGCCTATCTACCGCAAAGGAACAACACGTGGCTCCAAATAAACTTTTGCTGATCGACAGCAGAGACAATAGCAAATCGCTGAATATTCACTAAACATTTCATGTGAAATAAATGTACTTTACCAAATGTACAATCCTGCTGTTTACTTTTAAACCACAGTTTCATATTCTGAATTGTGGCGCACTGAGTTGTAAGCTGATCTAACACCCTCTGTACCGCAAAGGAACATCGCGTGCCTCAACATGAACTTTTGCGGATCGACAACAAAGACAAATGCAAATTGCTGAATATTCTCTAAACATTTGATGTCAAATAAATGTACTTTACAAAATGTACAATCTTGCTGTTTGCTTTTAAATCACTGTTTCATATTCCGAATTGTGGCGCGCTGTGTTGTGACATAATATGTGTTGTCTTCCGGGTTCTGTGTAAAGTCACTTAGGACTGGAGAGGACTGGGCGCGTTTGATGACGCACCCTGTGACGTCACGGAGAGAGGCGGGGAATATGAATGCTTTGATAATATCAGGCTTAGGGGCGGGAGATATGATTTAGTGTCGCAAAAGAAAGTCAGCCAGGTCAATAGCGCCAGTCATAGGATTATCACATAATGTCGGTGCACACCAGCCGGATTTATTGTTTCTTTAGTGGACAAAAAGTCGGTTGACGCCTATAGGAAATTGTACTATTAGCGGACAAAAGGAGTGGTCTTAAAACACTTTCACCCTGACAACAAACAATACAAACAATGTTCTCAGAACTCCCCCATTTTGTGTAATTGCAACCATTATGGGACACCGCGAGTGTTCTTAGAACACATTCAACTAGACAGATCACAATACGGACAGCGTCCTGAGGACACCCCCAGTTTGTGTATTTACGAACAATGAAGTACACCGCGAGTTTTCATAGCTCATTTTTACCTTCCTTGCGAACAAAAATGACACATACTCCGTCCTCTAAACACCCCACCATTTAGTTTATTTACAAAATGTCAGAACAGCCGTGTTCTCCGCGGACAAATTGAACGCAACAAAAACATCTAGCACATAAAAAAACAAAACATTGAACCTATCTCATACTCCCCCACCCTCCCCAAACACTCTTACACACCAACACAGGGCACTAAATACCATTTTTTTATCCACGTTTCACCGCGCTGTATGCGGTCGACGGTGAATACAAGATGACGGGCGCCACAGAAAATCTGACGCGCTCCACGCCCCTCGCCGTCCAATCAGCGAACACGTCACATGTCCGCGGACATGACGCAAGGCCATGGGCCAATCGGGGTGCTGTCCGCGGAGCGAACAGGGAAGTCCGTCCGCGAAGCGAACACAGATATCACTAATTTTTTTGCCTTACATTTTGGTCATTTTTAAAAAAACTACTGGACGGATTTACACCAAATTTGCAAAAGCACGCTTTCGGGACCAGGCCGCCGCTCCTGCCGCAAATTTGGTGTAAATCCGTCCAGCGGTTCGGGCTGTAGCCGTGCGCAAAGTTTTTTCCCATTCAGTCTATGGGGAAAAAAAAGTTTTGGGTCCCCCCCTATAACTTTTCCCCCCCTGGACGAATCCTCAACAAACTTTGCAAAAAATTCAGAGTGGGCCATATACTTTTTTTGCAAAGTTTGGTGAGGATTCGTCCAGGGGGAGCGAAGTTATAAGCCGCCCAAAAAGTGCTCTTCCTATGGAAACACCAACTTAACCATAACTACATGGCCACTACCGTGGCCATGTATATATATATATATATATATATATATATATATATATATATATATATATATATATATATATATATATATATATATATATATATATATGATTCTCAACAGAAAAGAGAAGTCTTGAGGAATATTTGGAATTGCTTTATTTGCAAATTACTGTAGCCTTTAGTGGATGACACGTGTTTCGGCAAATATTGACTTGCCTTTCTCAAATCCAGGCCTTGCTCACTTGCGTGAATAGAAGCATAATGCAAGTTAGTGGTAAGTCATGGGTTCAATACCACCTCATGCAGGACACATCCGCATTTAGTGGATGACACACACTTGTCATCCAATAAAGGCTACAGTAATTTGCAAATAAAGCTATACCAAATATTCCTCAAGACTTCTCTTTTCTGTTGAGAATCCTCAGTTCTGTGCAAGACTGATATGATAATATTTATGGGGCGCACTAACAGGGTAATTCATAGAATTTCGCAGAAAAGTGTCGCAAGCGGCTGGCGCAGAGTGTCCGCGTGCGATTGACTGCGCCAGGCACGTGCGCTAAAACCGATTTCCGCGCACAGCGTATTCATGGATTTTAGGCTTCCAAACCAGCCGTGGCGTGGAGAATCGCAGCGACCCTGCAGCAGCGCCAGTAACGCCCCCAAGAACGCCCTCGCGCATGGAAAAGCCTTCAAAATCGCTAAATCATCGCAAAGGGCTGCACTAACCCTGGACCAGTTCACCGGGCTGGCAAACAGCAAACGCCAAGCGGGGAACGTGTATTTCAGGGGTGCGCGGGAAGTTCCACACGCGATTGGCCCCGTGCAAGCAGGGTACGTGTATTTCAGGGGTGCGCGGGAAGTTCCACACGCGATTTCAGCAGGGTACGTGTATTTCAGGGGTGCGCGGGAAGTTCCACACGCGATTTCAGCAGGGTATGTGCATTTCAGGGGTGAGAGGGAAGTTCCACACGCGAATGGGCCAGTGCGAGCAGGGTACGTGTATTCCATGGGTGCGCGGGAAGTTCCACACGCGATTTCATCAGGGTACGTGTATTTCAGGGGTGCGCGGGAAGTTCCACACGCGATTGTCCCAGTGCGAGCAGGGTACGTGTATTTCAGGGGTGCGTGGGAAGTTCCACATGCGATTGGCCCCGTGCAAGCAGGGTACGTGTATTTCAGGGGTGCGCGGGAAGTTCCACACGCGATTGGCCCCGTGCAAGCAGGGTACGTGTATTTCAGGGGTGCGCGGGAAGTTCCACACCCGAATTCAGCAGGGTACGTGTATTCCAGGGGTGCACGGGAAGTTCCACACGTGATTGGCCCCGTGCAAGCAGGGTACGTGTATTTCAGGAGTGCGCGGGAAGTTCCACACGCGATTTCAGCAGGGTACGTGTATTTCAGGGGTGCGCGGGAAGTTCCACACGCGATTTCAGCAGGGTACGTGCATTTCAGGGGTGCGCGGGAAGTTCCACAGGCGAATGGGCCAGTGCGAGCAGGGCACGTGTATTCCATGGGTGCGCGGGAAGTTCAACACGCGATTTCATCAGGGTACGTGTATTTCAGGGGTGCGCGGGAAGTTCCACACGCGATTGTCCCAGTGCGAGCAGGGTACGTGTATTTCAGGGGTGCGCGGGAAGTCCAAACGCGATTGGCCCCGTGCAAGCAGGGTATGTGTATTTCAGGGGTGCGCGGGAAGTTCCACACGCGATTGGCCCCGTGCAAGCAGGGTAAGTGTATTTCAGGGGTGCGTGGGAAGTTCCACACGCGAATTCAGCAGGGTACGTGTATTCCAGGGGTGCGCGGGAAGTTCCACACGCGATTGGCCCCGTGCAAGCAGGGTACGTGTATTTCAGGGGTGCGCGGGAAGTTCCACACGCAATTTCAGCAGGGTACGTGTATTTCAGGGGTGCGCGGGAAGTTCCACACGGGATTTCAGCAGGGTACGTGCATTTCAGGGGTGCGCGGGAAGTTCCACACGCAAATGGGCCAGTGCGAGCAGGGTACGTGTATTTCAGGGGTGCGCGGGAAGTTCCACACACGATTTCAGCAGGGTATGTGTATTCCAGGGGTTCTGGGGAGTACTACACGTGAATTGGCCGTGTGGGTCCTCCCAGGTGTACGCTCCACAACCTCCACGGCCCCTGCAGGCAGCCCACATCACGGGGGACTACTACCCTGCAACCCTGCTCATGTCCCGCAGGCAGCCCATCCACCATGGGCATGCCCCCCAGCCAACCCACATGTCACCTTGCACTACTGATCAACAATGCATGTCTCCCACCACCCCCACCCCCCAGCCACCATGGCCAGCCCCCACCAGGCCCCCACTCATGTCCCCTATCACCCCCACTCCCCAGCCACCAGGGGCACCCTCCACCAGGCCCCCACTCATGTCCCCCTGCAAACCCACCCCCCAGCAGTGCAGGGGCACCCTCCACCAGGCCCCCACTCATGTCTCCCACCACCCCCACCCCCCTGCCACCATGGGCAGCCCCCACCAGGCCCCCACTCATGTCTCCCACCACCCCCACCCCCCAGCAGTGCAGGGGCAGCCTCCACCAGGCCCACACTCATGTCTCCCACCACCCCCACCCCCCTGCCACCATGGGCAGCCCCCACCAGGCCCCCACTCATGTCTCCCACCACCCCCACCCCCCAGCATCCAGGGCAGCCTCCACCAGGCCCCCACTCATGTCTCCCACCACCCCCACACCCCAGCAGTGCAGGGGCACCCTCCACCAGGCCCCCACTCATGTACCCCTGCACCCCCACCCCCCAGCATCCAGGGGCACCCTCCACCAGGCCCCAACTCATGTCTCCCACCACCCCCACCCCCCAGCAGTGCAGGGGCAGCCTCCACCAGGCCCCCACTCATGTCTCCCACCACCCCCACCACCCAGCAGTGCAGGGGCAGCCTCCACCAGGCCCCCACTCATGTCTCCCACCACCCCCACCCCCCTGCCACCATGGGCCGCCCCCACCAGGCCCCCACTCATGTCTCCCACAACCCCCACCCCCCAGCAGTGCAGGGGCACCCTCCACCAGGCCCCCACTCATGTCCCCCTGCACCCCCACCCCCCAGCATCCAGGGGCACCGTCCACCAGGCCCCCACTCATGTCTCCCACCACCCCCACCCCCCAGCAGTGCAGGGGCAGCCTCCACCAGGCCCCCACTCATGTCTCCCACCACCCCCACCACCCAGCAGTGCAGGGGCAGCCTCCACCAGGCCCCCACTCATGTCTCCCGCCACCCCCACCCCCCTGCCACCATGGGCAGCCCCCACCAGGCCCCCACTCATGTCTCCCACCACCCCCACCCCCCAGCAGTGCAGGGGCACCCTCCACCAGGCCCCCACTCATGTCTCCCACCACCCCCACCCCCCAGCCACCAGGGGCACCCTCCACCAGGCCCCCACTCATGTCTCCCACCACCCCCACCCCCCAGCCACCAGGGGCACCCTCCACCAGCCACCCACTCATGTCCCCCTGCACCCACACCCCCCAGCATCCAGGGGCACCCTCCACCAGGCCCCCACTCATGTCTCCCACCACCCCCACCCCCCAGCAGTGCAGGGGCAGCCTCCACCAGGCCCCCACTCATGTCTCCCACCACCCCCACCACCCAGCAGTGCAGGGGCACCCTCCACCAGGCCCCCACTCATGTCCCCCTGCACCCCCACCCCCCTGCCACCATGGGCAGCCCCCACCAGGCCCCCACTCATGTCTCCCACCACCCCCACCCCCCAGCAGTGCAGGGGCACCCTCCACCAGGCCCCCACTCATGTCTCCCACCACCCCCACCCCCCAGCCACCAGGGGCACCCTCCACCAGGCCCCCACTCATGTCTCCCACCACCCCCACCCCCCAGCCACCAGGGGCACCCTCCACCAGGCACCCACTCATGTCCCCCTGCATCCCCACCCCCCAGCATCCAGGGGCACCCTCCACCAGGCCCCCACTCATGTCTCCCACCACCCCCACCCCCCAGCAGTGCAGGGGCAGCCTCCACCAGGCCCCCACTCATGTCTCCCACCACCCCCACCCCCCAGCAGTGCAGGGGCACCCTCCACCAGGCCCCCACTCATGTCCCCCTGCACCCCCACCCCCCAGCATCCAGGGGCACCCTCCACCAGGCCCCCACTCATGTCTCCCACCACCCCCACCCCCCAGCAGTGCAGGGGCAGCCTCCACCAGGCCCCCACTCATGTCTCCCACCACCCCCACCACCCCCACCACCCAGCAGTGCAGGGGCAGCCTCCACCAGGCCCCCACTCATGTCTCCCACCACCCCACCCCCCTACCACCATGGGCAGCCCCCACCAGTCCCCCACTCATGTCTTCCACCACCCCCACCCCCCTGCCACCATGGGCAGCCCCCACCAGGCCCCCACTCATGTCTCCCACCACCCCCACCCCCCAGCAGTGCAGGGGCACCCTCCACCAGGCCCCCACTCATGTCTCCCACCGCCCCCACCCCCCTGCCACCATGGGCAGCCCCCACCAGGCCCCCACTCATGTCTCCCACCACCCCCACCCCCCAGCAGTGCAGGGGCAGCCTCCACCAGGCCCCCACTCATGTCTCCCACCACCCCCACCCCCCAGCATCCAGGGGCACCCTCCACCAGGCCCCCACTCATGTCTCCCACCACCCCCACCCCCCAGCAGTGCAGGGGCAGCCTCCACCAGGCCCCCACTCATGTCTCCCACCACCCCCACCACCCAGCAGTGCAGGGGCACCCTCCACCAGGCCCCCACTCATGTCCCCCTGCACCCCCACCCCCCTGCCACCATGGGCAGCCCCCACCAGGCCCCCACTCATGTCTCCCACCACCCCCACCCCCCAGCAGTGCAGGGGCACCCTCCACCAGGCCCCCACTCATGTCTCCCACCACCCCCACCCCCCAGCCACCAGGGGCACCCTCCACCAGGCCCCCACTCATGTCTCCCACCACCCCCACCCCCCAGCCACCAGGGGCACCCTCCACCAGGCACCCACTCATGTCCCCCTGCACCCCCACCCCCCAGCATCCAGGGGCACCCTCCACCAGGCCCCCACTCATGTCTCCCACCACCCCCACCCCCCAGCAGTGCAGGGGCAGCCTCCACCAGGCCCCCACCCATGTCTCCCACCACCCCCACCCCCCAGCAGTGCAGGGGCACCCTCCACCAGGCCCCCACTCATGTCCCCCTGCACCCCCACCCCCCAGCATCCAGGGGCACCCTCCACCAGGCCCCCACTCATGTCTCCCACCACCCCCACCCCCCAGCAGTGCAGGGGCAGCCTCCACCAGGCCCCCACTCATGTCTCCCACCACCCCCACCACCAACCAGCAGTGCAGGGGCAGCCTCCACCAGGCCCCCACTCATGTCTCCCACCACCCCACCCCCCTACCACCATGGGCAGCCCCCACCAGGCCCCCACTCATGTCTTCCACCACCCCCACCCCCCTGCCACCATGGGCAGCCCCCACCAGGCCCCCACTCATGTCTCCCACCACCCCCACCCCCCAGCAGTGCAGGGGCACCCTCCACCAGGCCCCCACTCATGTCTCCCACCGCCCCCACCCCCCTGCCACCATGGGCAGCCCCCACCAGGCCCCCACTCATGTCTCCCACCACCCCCACCCCCCAGCAGTGCAGGGGCAGCCTCCACCAGGCCCCCACTCATGTCTCCCACCACCCCCACCCCCCAGCATCCAGGGGCACCCTCCACCAGGCCCCCACCCATGTCTCCCACCACCCCCACTCCCCAGCAGTGCAGGGGCAGCCTCCACCAGGCCCCCACTCATGTCTCCCATCACCCCCACCCCCCAGCAACCAGGGGCACCCTCCACCAGGCCCCCACTCATGTCTCTCACCAACCCAACCCCCCTGCCACCATGGGCAGCCCCCACCAGGCCCCCACTCATGACTCCCACCACCCCCACCCCACAGCAGTGCAGGGGCACCCTCCACCAGGCCCCCATTCATGTCTCCCACCACCCCCACCCCCCAGCCATCAGGGGCACCCTCCACCAGGCCCCCACTCATGTCCCCCTGCACCCCCACCCCCCAGCATCCAGGGGCACCCTCCACCAGACCCCCACTCATGTCTCCCACCACCCCCACCCCCCAGCAGTGCAGGGGCAGTCTCCACCAGGCCCCCACTCATGTCTCCCACCACCCCCACCACCCAGCAGTGCAGGGGCAGCCTCCACCAGGCCCCCACTCATGTCTCCCACCACCCCCACCCCCCTGCCACCATGGGCAGCCCCCGCCAGGCCCCCACTCATGTCTCCCACCACCCCCACCCCCCAGCAGTGCAGGGGCACCCTCCACCAGGCCCCCACTCATGTCTCCCACCACCCCCACCCCCCTGCCACCATGGGCAGCCCCCACCAGGCCCCCACTCATGTCCCCCACCACCCCCACCCCCCAGCCACCAGGGGCACCCTCCACCAGGCCCCCACTCATGGGTCCCACCACCCCACCCCCCAGCAGTGCAGGGGCAGCCTCCACCAGGCCCCCACTCATGTCTCCCACCACCCCCACCCCCCAGCCACCAGGGGCACCCTCCACCAGGCCCCCACTCATGTCTCCTACCACCCCCACCCCCCTGCCACCATGGGCAGCCCCCACCAGGCCCCCACTCATGTCTCCCACCACCCCCACCCCCCAGCAGTGCAGGGGCACCCTCCACCAGGCCCCCACTCATGTCTCCCACCACCCCCACCCCCCAGCCACCAGGGGCACCCTCCACCAGGCCCCCACTCATGTCCCCCTGCACCCCCACCCCCCAGCATCCAGAGGCACCCTCCACCAGGCCCCCACTCATGTCTCCCACCAGCCCCACCCCCCAGCAGGGCAGGGGCAGCCTCCACCAGGCCCCCACTCATGTCTCCCACCACCCCACCACCCAGCAGTGCAGGGGCAGCCTCCACCAGGCCCCCACTCATGTCTCCCACCACCCCCACCCCCCTGCCACCATGGGCAGCCCCCACCAGGCCCCCACTCATGTCTCCCACCACCCCCACCCCCCAGCAGTGCAGGGGCACCCTCCAGCAGGCCCCCACTGATGTCCCCCTGCACCCCACCCCCCAGCATCCAGGGGCACCCTCCACCAGGCCCCCACTCATGTCTCCCACCACCCCCACCCCCCAGCAGTGCAGGGGCAGCCTCCACCAGGCCCCCACTCATGTCTCCCACCACCCCCACCACCCAGCAGTGCAGGGGCAGCCTCCACCAGGCCCCCACTCATGTCTCCCACCACCCCCAACCCCCTGCCACCATGGGCAGCCCCCACCAGGCACCCACTCATGTCTCCCACCACCCCCACCCCCCAGCAGTGCAGGGGCACCCTCCACCAGGCCCCCACTCATGTCCCCCTGCTCCCCCACCCCCCAGCATCCAGGGGCACCCTCCACCAGGCCCCCACTAATGTCTCCCACCCCCCCACCCCCCAGCAGTGCAGGGGCAGCCTCCACCAGGCCCCCACTCATGTCTCCCACCACCCCCACCCCCCAGCAGTGCAGGGGCACCCTCCACCAGGCCCCCACTCATGTCTCCCACCACCCCCACCCCCCTGCCACCATGGGCAGCCCCCACCAGGCCCCCACTCATGTCTCTCACCACCCCCAACCCCCAGCCACCAGGGGCATCCTCCACCAGGCCCCCACTAATGTCTCCCACCACCCCCCTGCCACCATGGGCAGCCCCCACCAGGCCCCCACTCATGTCTCCCACCACCCCCACCCCCCAGCCACCAGGGGCACCCTCCACCAGGCCCCCACTCATGTCTCCCACCACCCCCACCCCCCCAGCAGTGCAGGGGCAGCCTCCACCAGGCCCCCACTCATGTCTCCCACCACGCCCACCCCCAGCCACCAGGGGCACCCTCCACCAGGCCCCCACTCATGTCTCCCACCACCCCCACCCCCCAGCAGTGCAGGGGCACCCTCCACCAGGCCCCCACTCATGTCCCCCTGCATCCCCACCCCCCAGCATCCAGGGGCACCCTCCACCAGGCCCCCACTCATGTCTCCCACCACCCCCCAGCAGTGCAGGGGCAGCCTCCACCAGGCCCCCACTCATGTCTCCCACCACCCCCACCACCCAGCAGTGCAGGGGCAGCCTCCACCAGGTCCCCACTCATGTCTCCCACCACCCCCACCCCCCTGCCACCATGGGAAGCCCCCACCAGGCCCCCACTCATGTCTCCCACCACCCCCACCCCCCAGCAGTGCAGGGGCACCCTCCACCAGGCCCCCACTCATGTCTCCCACCACCCCCACCCCGCTGCCACCATGGGCAGCCCCCACCAGGCCCCCACTCATGTCTCCCACCACCCCCACCCCCCAGCAGTGCAGGGGCAGCCTCCACCAGGCCCCCACTCATGTCTCCCACCACCCCCACCCCCCAGCCACCAGGGGCACCCTCCACCAGGCCCCCACCCATCTCTCCCACCACCCCCACCACCCAGCAGTGCAGGGGCAGCCTCCACCAGGCCCCCACTCATGTCTCCCACCACCCCCACCCCCCAGCATCCAGGGGCACCCTCCACCAGGCCCCCACCCATATCTCCCACCACCCCCACCCCCCAGCAGTGCAGGGGCAGCCTCCACCAGGCCCCCACTCATGTCTCCCATCACCCCCACCCCCCAGCCACCAGGGGCACCCTCCACCAGGCCCCCACTCATGTCTCCCATCACCCCCACCCCCTGCCACCATGGGCAGCCCCCACCAGGCCCCCACTCATGTCTCCCACCACCCCCACCCCCCAGCAGTGCAGGGGCACCCTCCACCAGGCCCCCACTCATGCCTCCCACCACCCCCACCCCCCAGCCACCAGGGGCACCCTCCACCAGGCCCCCACTCATGTCCCCCTGCACCCCCACCCCCCAGCATCCAGGGGCACCCTCCACCAGGCCCCCACTCATGTCTCCCACCACCCCCACCCCCCAGCAGTGCAGGGGCAGCCTCCACCAGGCCCCCACTCATGTCTCCCACCACCCCCACCACCCAGCAGTGCAGGGGCAGCCTCCACCAGGCCCCCACTCATGTCTCCCACCACCCCCACCCCCCAGCCACCATGGGCAGCCACCACCAGGCCCCCACTCATGTCTCCCACCACCCCCACCCCCCAGCAGTGCAGGGGCACCCTCCACCAGGCCCCCACTCATGTCTCCCACCACCCCCACCCCCAGCCACCAGGGGCACCCTCCACCAGGCCCCCACTCATGTCTCCCACCACCCCCACCCCCCAGCCACCAGGGGCACCCTCCACCAGGCCCCCACTCATGTCCCCCTGCACCCCCACCCCCCAGCATCCAGGGGCACCCTCCACCAGGCCCCCAATCATGTCTCCCACCACCCCCACCCCCCAGCAGTGCAGGGGCACCCTCCACCAGGCCCCCACTCATGTCCCCCTGCACCCCCACCCCCCAGCATCCAGGGGCACCCTCCACCAGGCCCCCACTCATGTCTCCCACCACCCCCACCCCCCAGCAGTGCAGGGGCACCCTCCACCAGGCCCCCACTCATGTCTCCCACCATCCCCACCCCCCTGCCACCATGGGCAGCCCCCACCAGGCCCCCACTCATGTCTCCCACCACCCCCACCCCCCTGCCACCATGGGCAGCCCCCACCAGGCCCCCACTCATGTCTCCCACCACCCCCAACCCCCAGCAGTGCAGGGGCACCCTCCACCAGGCCCCCACTCATGTCCCCCTGCACCCCCACCCCCCAGTATCCAGGGGCACCCTCCACCAGGCCCCCACTCATGTCTCCCACCACCCCCACCACCCAGCAGTGCAGGGGCAGTCTCCACCAGGTCCTCACAATCCCCAATCATGTGCGTTATGGTCAGCCTCCACAGCCAAAAAGCCCTACCAAGTAACCCATTCACCCACATGGAAATGGAAATTACATGTTACACCCCCAATGTTCATGAAGCTAATGAACCCATGTCCGTCACACACAATGGTTGCAATTGAATGGGAAAACACCCAACATGACATGCATGAAACCAATGAGATGATACTACACAGTGAAGTATGAAAACAAAATTGTATTGAAAAAAATTAAAGAATGCTAAACAAATGAAACAAACTACAATGGGAAAGAGAAAAAATAAGCTGCATGTCCGTATAAAAAAAAAAAACAGCAAATCAGAATCCAAAAAAATGTCGTCCAAAGTCAAATGTAAAAAAATATCTATCCAATCAATAACTATGTAAAAAACTTCCAAGGGTCCATGAGCCCAACTGAACAAAGGAAACCTACAAAACAACCTAACTAAAATGCAACTATATACAAAAAGTGGAGCAGTGTCCGTCGACTCCAAATCATAATAAGAAACAAAGGAAACCTAAAACTAAAGAACTATATACAAAGGCGGTGGGCAAGTCCAGCGGCTCACTCTGTGGTGTTCCGGGCCAGGGCATCATCGAACTCCTGTTCGATGTCCCGGAGGCGCTCCTGTTCCATGTCCCCGAGGGTCCGCAGGGACGACTCCGTGTCCTCCTCCAACCCCCTGCGGATTGCCTCAAGGCACTCGGCCCGCCTCAGGGCCCTCCGCATGGAGTTCTCCGCCCTGACCATTGTGAGCCGCGCCTCTTCCTCCCGCCGCCGCTCCACACCTATGGCGTGGCCCAACCGCTGCCACACGGAAGACACTCTCTGTCCTGGGTCCTCCTGTCCTCCGGCCGATGCCTGCCCCTCCGATGTCGAAGGCCCCGAGCCTTCATGGCTCCCACCATGTTGCTGCTGCTGCTCTGCCTCTGCCCGTGCACTGCCTCCTGCTGCCTGCACATCCTCCGCCGGCTGGGGTGCAGTTGTTGATGTGGCCACCCCTGCTGGACCTCCGACTCCCGACTGTGGCAGGGATGCCTCCTCCACCAGCCTGGCCGCACCGTCAGAGGCAGCTCCACAGGGCACCCAGGTGACTGATGGGTGGGAAGATGGCACAGAGGACGACTGGCGCGTAGGGGGTCCAGTTGAGGAGGGGGTCGGAGCAAGCCCCATCAGACAGAGGAATCCGGCCTGGGTGACCTGTCCCAGCAGGCTGACCTGGTCAACGAGCCATTCGAGATGACGTGCAGTCTCTCCATGAAAAGACTGCAGGTCACCTCGCATGGCCCGTTGACGCAAGGCCACACCAGCCAGGACAGGCTCAACCCGGACCTGGATGGCCACGTCCGCAGGCAGAGGAAGGCCAGTTGACGTCAGCTCATCCCCTGCCTGAAAACGGGTCTGGACGTAAGCATCCCTGCTGGTGCAAGATGATGCAGGGACAGGATCGGGGACAGGATTGCACACAGGCACCTCTGCGGCGGCCTGTGCTGCCTCCTGTCCCTGGTCCTGCACTGCACCACTAGCACCAGTGGGATCCCCACCTCCAGACCCCGTCTCTGGAGCTTGCACGGCCTCCTCCTCCACCAAACCCCCCACCAACCTGGATGACTCCGTGCCATCTTCCCCTGTTGGGCCCTGTGGGGTCCCAGCTGCCCCTTCTGCTGCCGAGGAGTCCAACTCCAACCTCCGCCTCTTGGACCTCCCCCCGGCAGCTGTGGCCTGGGACGCGGCACCGGACTCCTCACTCCCTGACGAGATGACAACACGGGAGGGGAGCTGGGCCTTGCGTCTCCGGCTGGCGGTCGGATCCCCGCCGCTGTGCTCCACAGCACCTTCTCCGCCCTCTTCATCAGTTGACGCTGCAGACAGGGAGAAACAAAACACAGGCATCAGGGCACTGTACAATGGACACATACACACATGACAGTTGCACATGAGTGGCATTGGCAAACCTCAGACATGTCATCACAATCCCCAACACACATGTCATTGCAACTCGCACACATGAGCCATACCACAGCCATATCGCAACTGCCAGCACCATCCCTACACATACAACAGCATGAGCAGCCAAAGGGGAGCCAGACATCACATGCAACACAGGAAGTGCACCACACATGTACACACACCACCACACTTGCATGCATGTGTACACCTCTGCCAAGTGTCGCACTGTTCAGACGGGCATCCATGTCACATCTGCCAATCAGGCTTCCACATACCGCTGTCACATGCATCCATGTTGCATCACTGTTGCACCCTTGTCAAATACACACACATGCACATGTACACAGTGCTCATACATGCAGCCGAAAACAACATACATGCGTGACATCACGGACATGTCTACTTACATACACATTCATCCAAACATGTGTGCACGCACAACTGAATTTGCCATGCAAGCCTACACACACAAGCACCATCCATGTCTCACACAGCCCTCGCATGTGTAAGCCCCACGGCCCTGTACACCCCCACCCATACTCGACCCCATACAAACAGGTGTGCAACCTGCACACTACCGAATAATCACCACACGCACTGCTCACAATCAGGATGCATGTGCACTCACCGCTCGACTCCAGACGGGTCTGCTTCTCCAGGACCTGGACGTGGAGCGCTGGGGATATGCGTTCCAGGACCCTCATCTGTTCTTCCGACAAGTGGCCCCGGCGCCCCTTGGCATCCGCTGCCTTCAAGAGGCGCCGGGCCTTGTTCAGGGTCCTAGACCTGAAGTCCTCCCAGCGCTTCCTGACATGTTGTAAGTCCCGGACTGCCACCCCCTCTGCGTTGATGGCAGTCACGATGTCAGTCCAGATCCGAGTCCGTCCTTCCTTGTCGGCGCGGGAACTTCCGCAGAGGGCATCATACTGCCCCAGGACTTGCTCCACCAGGACACCAACTTCGGTGGCACTGAAGCTGGTGACCCTCTGCCTCTCTGGCCGGGGGTTGTCAGTGGTCACAGATGGTGTTTGCCCCGACATGACAACCCCAGAGGCAGGAGTGGGTGGGCAACTGGGTCCTGGGGCTGGGCTGTGGAGCGATGGAATCCCAGTCGGGAGTCTTCGGTTCCAGCAGGGGTGGTCACAGCAACAGCACCCCTGGCTGATGTGCAGGCAGCAAATGGCAGTGCACGTGGGCAGCAGGCAGTCAGGCAGCAGCAGATGGCAGGTGGGAGCGTGCTCGGGGCTCTGGGGGGCAGTAGTTCGGCCTTCTGGGCAGGAGCGTGGTCTTCCGTGTGCTTACGCGTGGCCAGCTTGGTACGGAGTGATTTTGCACGTGAAAATCCTGCACGTCAGCATGAAAATCGAGGAAAGGCCCTTAGCGCGTAAGCGCGTCAGCACGCATACGCGAATCTATTGGACCAAAGGCCCTCAGCGCGTAAGCGCGTCTGTGACGTTTCCCACACAGCACGTGATGACAGAGCACACGTGGAAAGACTGCACTTCAGAGTGTCATCGCGTGTAATTGGACAGCACGTCAGAGTGTCATCGCGTGTAATTGGTGGGAATGGGCCTAGCGCGTACACGCGGCAGTGACAAAGCGTGTGATTGGTGGAAATGGCCCTACACGCAGAAGTGACAAAGCGTGTAATTGGTGTAAATGGCCCTACACGCAGAAGTGACAAAGCGTGTAATTGGTGGAAATGGCCCTACACGCAGAAGTGACAAAGCGTGTAACTGGTGGAAATGGCCCTAGCGCGTACACGCCGCGTAAGTGATGCTGGACGTGTGGGCCTGTATAAAAGATACGTGTAGAACACCATTTCCTTGTACGTGCTTTTCGTGGAGAGCGAATTCTGTACTTCTTGTCGTTTCACACGCGATTTACTTCACGGCATTTCAAGTTCGTATTCCCTGTTACCTCTGACAGCTTTTTTTTTTTTTTCTCTTTTACTGGTTTACCTGGGCCTGTTCCCTCAAACAGTGTTCCCTTCTACGGTTGTCCTGTCTCCTCAGACAGCGTACAAATCTTCTTTTGGCGGGGGTGTTTCCAACCAAACGCGCTCCTTTTTCACGCTCTTTTACCTGGCAGACGGTGAGTCACGCACGTATCTAACATCTGTGCTTGCCCCGTGTGTAGCCTACCCCTTCAGAGGTCATTCTAGGCTGCGTGTGACACGCATACGTTCTTTCTTGTGTTACTGGGTGCCACAGCGTAGTGCAGGTTTTTCTTTCTGCACACGTGGTCTAGGAGGGGTTGCGTGCACCTCATCTCCCTTTTTTGGGGCTCCTGTGCGTAGCGTGACCCGTCATCTTTCCCCAGGGGTTACATTCAGCCTTGCAAGAGCACTAGGGTACAATTACCATCTGGTACCCAACCCCTTTGACCCCCAATTGCCCAGGACAATAGTTTACAGCCACTCCCATACGCACATTAACATCAGTGCCTTGGCTGGGAGGCGAGGATTCCGTAAGGGTGGCAAAGGTGGAAGAGCCACAAGTGGTGGCCGTGGTGGATCCGGTAGGGGACGTGGTCGTTACTTGCAGGGTGAGCCTGTCCCCCCATGTGTGGAGGACCAGTCAAGGGCACCCATAATCCCCCCCCCTCCCGTTGAGGCTGATGTGGCTGACACCATCCATGCTCAGCCCTTGTTGGACCAGCCCATTGTGGCACCAGACCTGGCTGACTCCATGGCTGACTTCCAGGTCAGCAGGCCTATGACACGTGCGCTGGTGCACGTTGATGTCACCATGCCACGTGCATCTGGGGCAGCAAGGTCATCTGCTGCCCCAAGTAGGCAGGCCGGAGAGGCTGCAGGGGCAGCTGCGGCTCCATCCACCCCAGCCCTCACACACCCAGCCAGGACAGTGTCGGTCCTAGTCCATCCTGCTGACATTCCCCCTGACACCATCACACTTGAGCCAATGCCTGCACCAACTCCCATGCTGAGTGTGCAATCCCACACTCCTGATACAGAGTCCACCAGGGCTCCTGCCCCTAGTGTCCAGAGCGGCGCAGGACACTCAGGATCACCACCACCTTCCAAGCGGAAGAGGAAGAGTGCTCGTCTGGCACAGGCTGATGCCCCAGACACGGCTACACAGTCCGGCCCGTCCAGGAAGCCCAGCTTCATGGATGACGAACTGAATGCACTTGTTGAGTATGTGTCCGCACATGACAACGAGATGGTCATTGTTGCAGGATCCAAGACCACACCTGCACAACGCCAGGCACACTGGCAGACCGTTGCGGACATCGTAAGTGCCCTTGGAATTGTGAGGCGCACAGCCAATGATTGCTATAGGCGCTGGAATGACCTAAAGCGCAGGGCAAAGAGTAAGCTGGCCTCAAGTCATGCCGCAACTCTAGTGACTGGAGGTGGGTCTCCAGTAGTAGACATGGAACTCACTCCACATGAGTCAGTCGCTGGGACCTACGTCACGGAGGAACAGATCCAAGGCATGGGAGATCTGGCTGATTACGAGGCATTGTCCGGTGAGTGCACATGCATGTGTGTGTCATCCATGTGCATGGTGTGTGTGAGGGCTTCTGTTTGTGTGCCAGGTGAGAGTGTGTGCGCCTGAGTCGTATGGGTCAGCCATGTGCTTCATGCAATACATCCTGCGCAGCTGCATTTGGCCATAGCAGTATTCCTTCTGCCAACAGTAGACATCTAGCCCAACTGCACGCCAGTTGCCTTTGAAGTGTCACCTTGCCACAACATTGTTGCTTATTTTTCACTGTTCATTCAGTCAGATTGTTTGCATTCCACCACTTTTACTAGGCATGTCGCAGTCCTCTAGTCACATGTCTGACATGGCTATGGTAAAGTGGAGTGACTTTGTTACCTGGATATCATTTGTTCACACATGTCCCTGTGCAATTGGCCATTTCGGACTGGCAGCTCCAGGTGAAAAATCTGACCTGTTTGAATTAGAAAAGCTATTACATGCGGGAACTGGACTGAATGAATAGGTGCTGCCCTCCTCTCCATCTTCACTCAATAGCAATGGTACATGCCATCTGTGTGATGGCATGTGTGTTTCACCTGGCAATCACAGGCCAATGTGTGATGCCACTGCCAGGCAGCATGCAGAAAATGTGTTCATCTTCCATCTTGGTGTCATCAGTGTGTGCCATTTGCCTGCCCTTCATACGCAGTGAGGGTGCATGCATGGGAGGGTTTTAGTCATGTGGGACATGTGTCAATCAAGTACTGGTTCTCTTGCTTCTCAGCCCTCATTGTGTGCCATGGTGCTAATGCCTGTTTCCATTTCTTTGTTTTTATGTCTTTGCAGGGGAAGACGCACCTGATACTGCTGGGGTTGTGGAGATGGTGCAGACCCAGGAGGGGTCCGAGGGCCGACCAACCACCAGTGAGGGACGTGGTGTGGTGGTGGGTGAGAACCCACAACTGCTGCAGGTCGTGCTCTCAAGGGGTGTCTCTGGCTGCACCTCCCCCGAGCAGTACTCAGGTGTTGATTCGGATGAGACCTAGGTGCCGTCGCAGGTGAGTGTTCCAGGGAGGGATTCTGTTCTGTCCCACCCACCTGCACCAGGGTCAGAACCCTCAATGGGGATGTCAGTGTTGGCAGCTACGCCTTTTGTGGTTACGGATGCAGGGTCACACTCCGTGACATCTGATCCTGTTCCTGGGCCAGCAGATCAGAGGGGGAATGCAGTCCTGCAGCCTCAGGCAGTGCCGGCACAGCAAGGCACAGTTCGCCTTGCCCCAGACAGGTGTGGTGCCCGCCGACGTGGTGGCCGTACGCCACCTTGCAATACCGCATGGGAGCAATCCATTTACGGTATGGCAACCCAACAGGCAGCATCATCCGAGATGATGGCTCAGGCCATGGATAGGGTGGCCACTTCCATTGTCCCCCCTGAAAGGCTGATGGAGCGACTACAGCAGGCAGCCGACTCCATCTGCCAGTCACACAGGGAGGACATGTTGGTGTCCAACAGGGACAGGCGGGCGGCACTGGCGACTCTGCAGGAGGCCATCTCCATTGAGTCCCAGGGCCACAGGGAAGCCCTGAGGCAGGAGCTCCTTCACCTCAGGACGACTCTTGTTGAGCTTGAGGCTTCAACACACCAAAGGACAGAACAGCAGCTGGAGCGTCTCACCCGTACGCTCTCAGCTGAGATGCAGGCAACGAGGGCGGAGGTCCGGGCATCCCGTGAGTTGTTGCATGGGGACCTCCGCACACTCATCCTCCAGAACCAGACCTACCACACCCGCATGCTTGCAGCCATGGAGGAGCAGACTAGGGCCTTGCGTGGGCTGCCTCCCATAGTGCAACCACCTCCGGATGCAGCTGCACAGGGTGATAATAGCGACAGCAGTGATACTCCCACAATAGGGTAGCCGTGTGGGCCATGAGCCCACGGAGGTGTTTTTTTTCCCAGGATCCACACAGGTGGGTTCTGGTGTGCACCCTGTCCTCGGACCTCCTGGGTGGCCTCCCCAAACCCCCCGGGCACATCAATGGCCATTTTTGATTTTTTTTATTTTTATTTTTATTTTTATTTTTATTTTTAATTATTTTATTCCCAATTTTTTTGGGACGATTTGTTGGCTTCCGTGGTTCCTGTGGGCATACGCTGCATTGTGGCTGGGCACATGCAGGCTTGTAATGTATTTGGTTCAGATGCTTGGGTTTGAGTCACACACACCCCTCCTGCTTCCCGTTTCCATGGGCTTGCAAAGGGTGTGCCCAAGTGACATTGACCTACATGGTGACATTGGACTCCCACTACATGTGTGGGTAGTCTAGTCAATACTGTGTATACATTCCTAGTGCATATTGCTGTTGTGTTGTACACTGCATGTTGCATTGATGTGTAACTCATCATCTGTGTCTACCTCCCAATTTGCAGGTCCCTTCCTCATGTCTACACAGGCCCTCTAGTCTGGAGATGGGGTCCATGTTGGCAGCAGTGCACCTACAACTCTACATGGCGCCAACACTGCACAGTTGGTAGTGGTGGGAGTGCAGGCATTTCCAGGTGGTGAGACTACTAATATATAACATTTGTGATGTCATGTTAATGGTGGTACCTGCTCAAGTTTGTTGTTGGTCCTGCATTACTGTGAGCATTTCAGGTGTTGCAAGTTTCAATTAGGGACACTCTACATTGTGACACTAGTGTCATGTTGTGGGGATTACTTTGTTTACCTGCAAATAGCATGACATGGCACGGTGTGTCGTGTGGCGGTGCTGGGGTTGGGTTGGCTGACATGGCACTGTCCTCTTGTTGCATTTTGCAAGTGGGTATTCATTTTAGCTGCTTGAATGTGTTACTTCACAAAACTGCATTGGTGGTGTCTGTGTGGGTAGGGATGCACACATTGTGACACTTCCAGGTGAACAATCTCAGGCTGATATGCTTTTCACGGTTCATTCTCCAGACATTCAGGATCAGTGTCAGGTTGAGTCATCATTGATTGTCAGATGGAATGTGCCAGGGCAGTGTGAACTCCACAGGGGTGTGATTTCTATGTGAAGTAATTAGCCACTAGCTGTGTACGGGCTGCCTCCCCCCGTGCCCTTTCCCCTCCCATGCGCAGCGGCTGTGCATGTGGTTGGGGATGTGGGGCCACCACCATGTCCACGGCCAGGCCCCGGCGTGTTGCAACGTTGTGCAGGGCACATGCTGCCACTATGATCCTGCACACTACTGGGGGAGAGTACAACAGCTGCCCGCCAGAACGGTCAAGGGAGCGAAAGCGTGACTTTAGCACTCCGAACGTGTGCTCCACTATGCCCCGTGTTGTAATGTGGGCTGTGTTATATCTTACCTCGGGTGGCATGGTGGGGTTCCGAATTGGCGTCATCATGTGGGGGCTGAGAGGGTAGGCACTGTCCCCTGTGGAGGTGGTGATTGGTATCATTGGTGGGGTTGTGACCTTGCTCAGTATCTGACATGCATGCATGTGCAGTGGCATTCATACTCACCAAGCAGCCATGTATCGCCATGCCGCCCAGCTTCTAGGTCCCGGCTTAGGGTGGACATTCGGTAAATGAAGCTGTCGTGGGTTGACCCGGGATAGTTGGCATATACTGAGGTGATGATTCCCTTGGCATTACATACTACCTGCACGTTGATGGAATGCCAGTGCTTGCGGTTCCTATAGATGTGCTCTGATGCCCTGGGGGGACGTAGAGCCACATGGGTGCAGTCGATGGCACCTAGCACTTTGGAGAATCGTGCCACACCGTAAAAATCCAGGGCGGCAGCATGCCTTTCTGCAGGTGTTCTGGGCAGGTATATGTGCCTGCGGACTGATGGGCGTGCAGTGATGATGTTCAAGACCTGGTGTAGGCAGCGTGACTGGGTGGCCTGTGATACACCACCCACAATGGCACTTGTCCGCTGAAATGATCCAGTGGCTAAGAAGTGCAGTACATTGAGGACCTTCTCCAGGGGGCTGAGTGCTTGGGAGCACAGGGTGTGTGATGTGAGGTCATCCTCCCACTCACTCACCAGGTCCAGTATAATGTGTGGTGGAAACCTGTACCTCCCATGCACCTGGTCATCAGGCATCCCGAAAAGGCTGGTTCTGGGTGTGAATATTCTGGCCCTGACTATCCTCCTCCTCCTCCTTTGGTATCCCACGCCCACTGCTGCTAGGAACGGTATGTTCATCCTGGGTCTGAGCTTGTTATTTTGTTAGCGCGCAAATGTATGCGTTGCGCGTGTTGTAGGCGAGCGTGTGACCCGCGCACCCCTGAAATCCAGTACCCAGTCCAATAGCGTGTGGAAATTCCCGCGCACCCCAGGATACAGGTGCGCTGACGTACTTGCGTGTGTATGTGCCCGCGCACCCCTGATATACACGTACATAGGCCAATCACGTGTACGCCACTTTTGTCCAATTACACGCGATGACACTCTGACGTGCAGTCTTTCCACGTGTGCTCTGTCATCACGTGCTGTGTGGGAAACACCCGTGCGGGTGACGTCACAGACGCGCTTACGCGCTGAGGGCCTTTGGTCCAATAGATTTGCGTATGCGTGCTGACGCGTTTACGCGCTGAGGGCCTTTGGTCCAATAGATTTGCGTATGCGTGCTGACGCGTTTACGCGCTGAGGGCCTTTTGTCCAATAGAATCGCGTATGCGTGCTGACGCGCTTACGCGCTAAGGGCCTTTCCTCGATTTTCACGGTGACGTGCAGGATTTTCACGTGCAAAATCACTCCGTACCAAGCTGGTCACGCGTAAGCACACGGAAGACCATGCTCCTGCCCAGAAGGCCGAACTACTGCCCCCCAGAGCCCCGAGCACGCTCCCACCTGCCATCTGCTGCTGCCTGACTGCCTGCTGCCCACGTGCACTGCCATTTGCTGCCTGCACATCAGCCAGGGGTGCTGTTGCTGTGACCACCCCTGCTGGAACCGAAGACTCCCGACTGGGATTCCATCGCTCCACAGCCCAGCCCCAGGACCCAGTTGCCCACCCACTCCTGCCTCTGGGGTTTTCATGTCGGGGCAAACACCATCTGTGACCACTGACAACCCCCGGCCAGAGAGGCAGAGGGGCACCAGCTTCAGTGCCACAGAAGTTGGTGTCCTGGTGGAGCAAGTCCTGGGGCAGTATGATGCCCTCTTCGGAAGTTCCCGCGCCGACAAGGAAGGACGGACTCGGATCTGGACTGACATCGTGACTGCCATCAACGCGGAGGGGGTGGCAGTCCGGGACTTACAACATGTCAGGAAGCGCTGGGAGGACTTCAGGTCCAGGACCCTGAACAAGGCCCGGCGCCTCTTGAAGACAGCGGATGCCAAGGGGCGCCGGGGCCACTTGTCGGAAGAACAGATGAGGGTCCTGGAACGCATATCCCCAGCACTCCACGTCCAGGTCCTGGAGAAGCAGACCCGTCTGGAGTCGAGCGGTGAGTGTACATGCATCCTGATTGTGAGCAATGCGTGTGGTGATTATTCGGTAGTGTGCAGGTTGCACATCTGTTTGTATGGGGTCGAGTATGGGTGGGGGTGTACAGGGCCGTGGGGCTGACACATGCGAGGGCTGTAATGTGTGAGACATGGATGGTGCTTGTGTGTGTAGGCTTGCATGGCAAATGCAGTTGTGCGTGCACACATGTTTGGATGAATGTGTATGTAAGTAGACATGTCCGTGATGTCACGCATGTATGTTGTTTTCGGCTGCATGTATGAGCACTGTGTACATGTGCATGTGTGTGTATTTGACAAGGGTGCAACAGTGATGCAACATGGATGCATGTGACAGCGGTATGTGGAAGCCTGATTGGCAGATGTGACATGGATGCCCGTCTGAACAGCGCGACACTTGGCAGAGGTGTACACATGCATGCAAGTGTGGTGGTGTGTGTACATGTGTGGTGCACTTCCTGTGTTGCATGTGATGTCTGGCTCCCCTTTGGCTGCTCATGCTATTGTATGTGTAGGGATGGTGCTGGCAGTTGCGATATGGCTGTGGTATGGCTCATGTGTGCGAGTTGCAATGACATGTGTGTTGGGGATTGTGATGACATGTCTGAGGTTTAACAATGCCACTCATGTGCAACTGTCATGTGTGTATGTGTCCATTGTACAGTGCCCTGATGCCTGTGTTTTGTTTCTCCCTGTCTGCAGCGTCAACTGATGAAGAGGGCGGAGAAGGTGCTGTGGAGCACAGCGGCGGGGATCCGACCGCCAGCCGGAGACGCAAGGCCCGGCTCCCCTCCCGTGTTGTCATCTCGTCGGGGAGTGAGGAGTCCGGTGCCGCGTCCCAGGCCGCAGCTGCCGTGGGGAGGTCCAAGAGGCGGAGGTTGGAGTTGGACTCCTCGGCAGCAGAAGGGGCAGCTGGGACCCCACAGGGCCCAACAGCGGAAGATGGCACGGAGTCATCCAGGTTGGTGGGGGGTTTGGTGGAGGAGGAGGCAGTGCAAGCACCGGAGATGGGGTCTGGAGGTGGGGATCCCACTGGTGCTAGTGGTGCAGTGCAGGACCAGGGACAGGAGGCAGCACAGGCCGCCGCGGAGGTGCCTGTGTGCAATCCTGTCCCCGATCCTGTCCCTGCATCATCTTGCACCAGCAGGGATGCCTACGTCCAGACCCGTTTTCAGGCAGGGGATGAGCTGACGTTAACTGGCCTTCCTCTGCCTGCGGACGTGGCCATCCAGGTCCGGGTTGAGCCTGTCCTGGCTGGTGTGGCGTTGCGTCAACGGGCCATGCGAGGTGACCTGCAGTCTTTTCATGGAGAGACTGCACGTCATCTGGAATGGCTCGTTGACCACGTCAGCCTGCTGGGACAGGTCACCCAGGCCGGATTCCTCCGTCTGATGGGGCTTGCTCCGACCCCCTCCTCAACTGGACCCCCTACGCGCCAGTCGTCCTCTGTGCCATCTTCCCACCCATCAGTCACCTGGGTGCCCTGTGGAGCTGCCTCTGACGGTGCGGCCAGGCTGGTGGAGGAGGCATCCCTGCCACAGTCGGGAGTCGGAGGTCCAGCAGGGGTGGCCACATCAACAACTGCACCCCAGCCGGCGGAGGATGTGCAGGCAGCAGGAGGCAGTGCACGGGCAGAGGCAGAGCAGCAGCAGCAACATGGTGGGAGCCATGAAGGCTCGGGGCCTTCGACATCGGAGGGGCAGGCATCGGCCGGAGGGCAGGAGGACCCAGGACAGAGAGTGTCTTCCGTGTGGCAGCGGTTGGGCCACTCCATAGGTGCGGAGCGGCGGCGGGCGGAAAAGGCGCGGCTCACAATGATCAGGGCGGAGAACTCCATGCGGAGGGCCCTGAGGCGGGCCGAGTGCCTTGAGGCAATCCGCAGGGGGTTGGAGGAGGACACGGCGTCGTCCCTGCGGACCCTCGGGGACATCGAACAGGACCGCCTCCAGGACATCGAACAGGAGTTCGATGATGCCCTGGCCCGGAACACCACAGAGTGAGCCGCTGGACTTGCCCGCCGCCTTTGTATATAGTTCTTCAGTTTTAGGTTTCCGTTGTTTCTTATTATGATTTGGAGTCGACGGACACTGCTCCACTTTTTGTATATAGTTGCATTTTAGTTAGGTTTGTTTGTAGGTTTCCTTTGTTCAGTTGGGCTCATGGACCCTTGGAAGTTTTTTACATAGTTCTTGATTGGATAGATATTTTTTTACATTTGACTTTGGACGACATTTTTTTGGATTCTGATTTGCTGTTTTTTTTTTTTTATACGGACATGCAGCTTATTTTTTCTCATTCCCATTGTAGTTTGTTTCATTTCTTTAGCATTCTTTAATTTTTTTCAATACAATTTTGTTTTCATACTTCACTGTGTGGTATCATCTCATTGGTTTCATGCATGTCATGTTGGGTGTGTTTTCCCATTCAATTGCAACCATTGTGTGTGACGGACATGGGTTCATTAGTTCATGAACATTGGGGGTGTAACATGTAATTTCCATTTCCATGTGGGTGAATGGGTTACTTGGTAGGGCTTTTTGGCTGTGGAGGCTGACCATAACGCACATGATTGGGGATTGTGAGGACCTGGTGGAGGCTGCCCCTGCACTGCTGGGGGGTGGGGGTGGTGGGAGACATGAGTGGGGGCCTGGTGGAGGGTGCCCCTGGATGCTGGGGGGTGGGGGTGCAGGGGGACATGAGTGGGGGCCTGGTGGAGGGTGCCCCTGCACTGCTGGGGGTTGGGGGTGGTGGGAGACATGAGTGGGGGCCTGGTGGGGGCTGCCCATGGTGGCAGTGGGGTGGGGGTGGTGGGAGACATGAGTGGGGGCCTGGTGGAGGCTGCCCCTGCACTGCTGGGGGGTGGGGGTGGTGGGAGACATGAGTGGGGGCCTGATGGAGGCTGCCCCTGCACTTCTGGGGGGTGGGGGTGGTGGGAGACATGAGTGGGGGCCTGGTGGAAATACACGTACCCTGCTGAAATCGCGTGTGGAACTTCCCGCGCACCCCTGGAATACACATACCCTGCTGAAATCGTGTGTGGAACTTCCCGCGCACCCCTGAAATACACGTACCCTGCTCGCACTGGGCCAATCGCGTGTGGAACTTCCCGCGCACCCCTGAAATACACGTACCCTGCCGAAATCGCGTGTGGAACTTCCCGCGCACCCATGGAATACACGTACCCTGCTCGCACTGGGCCAATCGCGTGTGGAACTTTCCGCACACCCCTGAAATACACGTACCCTGCCGAAATCGCGTGTGGAACTTCCCGCGCACCCATGGAATACACATACCCTGCTCGCACTGGGCCAATCGCGTGTGGATCTTCCCGCGCACCCCTGAAATACACGTACCCTGCCGAAATCGCGTGTGAGACTTCCCGCGCACCCCGGTATACACGCACACGTATTTTTTGTCAGCGGGTTTCCGTGTTTGTGGGTACCCCTTTACACGTCATTTGTCCTGGAGGGCCACAGTATAGGACATTCATCATGGCTGTATATAGGTGCTATTTGTTGGCGCACCTTTTGGCGCACATTTCTTCCAGGCGCAGAGACGCTACCGCCTGCTTTCTTGTGGCGGTCGTGTTTGTGCCTGTGCGCTGGTTTGAGCGTGCGCTTTTTTGCCCTATTCTATTCCATGAATACGTGTTGTAGGCGAGCGTGTGGGCGTTCCGCACACTTGTACCCTGTACTTCCCCTGTGACGCCCACGTTTTGGCAAGTTGTTCCCCATTCCGAGTGTTACGCCCCGTGTTCCGCCTACTTTTGTTGCGTGCGCCGCGCTATGTGCGATTTTCGCTGTGGCCTGTGCGATTTTCGCTGTGACCTGGCGCACGCAGTTAGATGACCTGTGCGCCAACGTGCGCCGCGCACTTTTTTATCGCACATCCGATGGTTTTCTCGCGCACGGCCTTCCATGAATCGATGTGCGCTGCTTTTCGTGCGATTTTCGCACTTGCACTGCGATTTTCGCTATTCCACTGCGATTCGCACGTTTTTGCCCACTTGCGCCGCGCTAATTATTCCATGAATCGGCCTGTAAATGTGTAAACTCACCCTACCATATGCCCAATGATAGCTAACCTGAATTTGAGAAATGTCTTTTCTTTGGTGATAAGATTCACAAGTCTTAGAATCTGCAGACAAGATAAAGTGTGGTATTGGATGAATGGGAATGTATGGCCACAAGGGCAAATGTCAAGTGTTTATCAATATGCATCAACATGAAAGTTGCCTGACACTGCATTCCAAACTGATGAGTTCAGCTGACCGATTGACCTGAACAGCATCATCACAGCACCACGTGAATCCGCACCAATCACAGCACGCTGACCTTATAGCTCCCATAGGTGCCCGTCCCTAGTGACCAATCCCAACTCTTCATGTGCCCTCTAGGCCACCTCTCTCCTGGATGACGCAAACGCTGTATAAAAATGACTTGTAACATGTTCTCTTCTAGGAGATTTTGCTTACCCTATTTTAGATAAAAGTTTTTTGGCTTCACACGCATTTGGTCCTGTCGCATTCCCTTTGGGGGGGTGTCCTATTTGACTCTAATTAAGAGAATTAAGTGAATTGTTGGGGACTTCTTACTTTCATATGTTACGACAATGGGATGCATTTTGTAAATGACCTGTTCAAACACATAACAGCAATGCTAGGTCTAACCCACAAACTTTGCACGATTTATCATCTGCAATCGAACAGAGTTGTGGAAAAAATGAACGGACTACTCAAAAGCAGATTGTAAAAACTGTGCCATACGTTAAGAAATAATTGGGTCTTTTGTCTACCTTTGGCCCTATTCGAAATGAGAAATGAGCCCAGTAAGGACCACCACCTGTCACCCCTGAGATCATGACAGGTAGGAGAATGCAAACAGCTCACTCCCCTTTGTGTAGACAATCAGACACACACAGAAGTGCTACAATATTGGGCGAAGAATTTCATGAGTATCTGAGACACCTTACGAGAGCAGCGCGAGCCATAGCAAAACAAATCACACCCCCTTTCACACAAAATATGGCCACAGATACGACCACACCAGCCACAGATAGCCCAAACCGCCAGCTGATGACAGGCAACATGGTATATGTAAGGAGTTTTGTGCGCTGATGGAACGAACCTCAATTCCATGGCCCCTACAAAGTAATATAATGTACGCCATTGCAGTGAAAGTGCAGGGCCTATAGTATTGGGTACACCTAACAGATGTCAGAAAAGCTCACAGGAGCACAAATTGTGCAGATGAGGAAGAGAGTGTGAACAAACATATTTTACAGACGTATTTAATTTGTGAGAACAGAATTGCATAAACACTCGACCATGGAAAGAACGAAATGTGTGACTTCAAAGAAATTTTCTGAGAAAGAAATGTAAATATACAGAGGTTAACTATTGAGTATTAACTATGAAAAAGATAGCGATGTATATAAATATTCGGTGATATATTGACCTGTCCCTATTGTGTGGCCTCAGTTCTTATTTTCTCTTCTGTCTTTCTGTTTTCTTTTCCCTTCCTACCTCTTTCTCAAGCCCCACACGCATAATGCCACCTTCACAAACTCCTATTCCTCATGGTGAAAGACATGATGAGGAGGAAGGGAGGAATGCGAACAAAATGTATTAAAGTATAAGTGTAACACGTAGGGCGGTAGAGATACAGGAAACATAAGCTGTAAGTAAACAAGGTGAAAATATGAATGTATATGCTTAACAAACCCTTATATTTTGTTCATTAGGAGCTACAAGGGCTATGGAGGAGGCCCCAGCGACAAACAACAATAGAGCAGATAGAAATAGAATAAGAACAAATGCTTATCCAAGTTATTCATATGAATGTGTGCTGTTTGTATGTGCAGTAATATTCTTTTCAACATTGCTCGGCTTGGTGCTGTACTGGGCTATCGCCTTTATTTCAATTGACATGAACGAGGGGGTGGTGGGATAAAATCAATCAAACAAGGAAGCCACCTGATATGGGATGGCATCAGGTTAATTTGGGCACACAGAAGACACAAGAATGAATCGCATAGCAATAATAGCATTAATGATGAGATTACACCTACCACCTCAGGGCCCCAGCACTTCAGTGATTCCAATTTTAGTATTTATTTAATGAATGAACGAACGAACAAACAAACGCCCACCAACCTCACATGGGTGAAGAACCACCCATATCCAACCACAATGTCAGTTGCACAAGTCTCACCACCGGATAGTGTAGATACCAGAAAGGAGGACAGTCATAACAAACACATGGCCAACCACTATCTTAGACTGTACACAGAATGGGAGGAAAAAGAGAATGACAAGATGCCCCAAGAGAATAAGGGGGGTGGCAACAGAAGGACAAGGAGGGGGACACAACAAAAGAAATGGGAGGAGCATTATGACTTCAGCCTAGACACAGTAGATGATCCCCAGCACGCACACCAAACAAACAAATGGTATGCGGACATGAGCAACACCGCAAAGCAGACAACAAATCAAAGTTGTTACATCTGCTCCCTTATACCCCATGCTTCAGGCACTCCTAAAGTATTGTTGCCACAAGAAATTCCATTTGCAGAGCCACAGTGTTTCCTACATCTCGCGCTATGCAGGATCAAAAATACTTTTCAAGCACATACTGTTTCATTTGAACTATTGCAGAACAAACAAACATGTTACTCCAGACGGCAAGGGGTGATCTGGAGCCTTTTTTGGTGATAAAAGGAACACTATATTCATACAATAAATGGCAGAATGGAGAGATACTTTGCAAAGCAGAAGCACTGCGGGGAAGATCCGAAAAAAAACTATCATGGGTACAATGAACATGCGCTCTGATATGGACTGAACACATAGCAAAACTCACGTGGATCTCAGCCCTCGAGAAGCCCTTCAAGTTGCAAAAAGAAATTCCATATGAATAATTTTTCTGTGGAGAATGGAAAAAGAACATGGGAGAAAACAAGAATTGCAGCAAAACTCTCAAAATACCCGACATGAAGAAAGGGACTGCTGCAATGATGGATACATACTGGGTTTGCGGCAACCTGGCGTACTTGCACCTCCCGCAATCATGGAGGGGCACGCGCTCCTTGGCAGTGCTGCATTCTGCGCTGATGGGGATCCCAGTAAGTCATATCCAAGGAGAAAAAACATAAGTGGCGGTGTCAAACGAACTGTCCCCAACACCGCCTGAAAAAGTGCCTATGTATGTCCCAGCTGAAGAAAGTTTACAAAGCACAGTATGGAGAAAGAAAAGGTCATCCAACTATATCGCCGCCAAATCATCAGAGCTTTTGGCACAGATTCCCGATTGATTCCGGTTGTTCAGCTCTGTCAAGCCATTCTTTGCGTCCCTTATTCCCAGCATCCAGGCAAGAGCGAATGCAAAATGCCTTCAGATTATCAGATGGGAGCTCATTCAACTGGCCAATGACACAGAAGAAGGATTCAATGTCATCAAAGTGGAACTCAGAGCTTTACGACTGATGAGCATGCAGAACAGGTATGTGCTGGACCTGTTTACAGCAACGGATAGAGGTGTTTGCCGAAAAATCGGAAGCGCATGTTGCACATATGTACCTTCTGCAGACGCAGATAAAGGCTCTCTTTCCCATGTCAAAGAACTGGTGCACGACCTTGGAGAACGCATGAAGGACGAAGGAGGTGCACAGCAAAGCACCTGGTTCGATAACATTTTTTCTTGGGTACCTTCATGGCTCGGAATGACAGTGAAACTACTCATACCATTCATCGTTTTCCTGCTCCTCATTTATTTTTTGTGTGTGCCAATTAGGTCACAGATGCTATGCCGATGCAGTACCTAATGGTGCGTTAATGATGGTGACAATGGGCCTTGCAAATGGAGTGGAGCAAATAAAACACAAGGCTGAAGTACAAACAGGAGGCACTACAGAGCCAAAATATAGGATGACTGCAACATACAATACCGGGTACATAGTAGATAACTTATATCACATAACCTTAAAAGAACCAAGGGAGCTACAATGGTACAAGGAAGTGTGGGTGGACCTAGAGGGAGGTGGGGGCTGTATTTACATGACCTGTACACCTGATGAATATGCCAGAAGGGGGGAGAGCCTCAGGGCAGTGTGTAGAGCATGGATGCCTATAAAAGGAACTCCCGCATGGGATGAAGCAGTAGCTGAGGAGGAAGAACGTAAGAGATTGGGGCAGTTACAGTATTAGTTACTTAGTTAACAAAAGGGGGAATGAGTAGAAGGAGGGGTTTCCTGACGCCATTCCCATGCATTCCGAGTCAATGCACACTTCCTGGTTCTGTTTTGTGCGCCTACTTAGGGTTCAGGGCCCTGGCCCCGGAGCACCCACACGGGAACACCCCTATGAACTGTGGCTCCTGAGGACAGCTCAGACTACAATCTAACCAGACTCCATTTTGTGTGCCACCGACTCCATCTTGTTTTCATACAATGGCAGGCCCAGCCATTGAACCAGAACACAGGCCTGCAGCTCTCCCGCTAAGATGCGCACAGCGAGCAAGCTACCTCTCCCACCTCCTCCCCTCTGTCATCCCTGCATCCATCTGGTTCTCATGGGAGACTGGCCACCCAAATGAAACAAACTTCACACTGTATCTTCTGTCTTTCGTCTTTCCTCACTGACCCAGCTGTGGCCCAGCTCAAGGCCTGGCAGAAAAGAGTCATTCATCTCTATAAACCTGCCCCCACTATGCAGACCCAGGCCATAAAGAATACCACCCCACATCCTTTGAACATGTTTGGAACAACTAAGAATGACCCTCGAGTATGTACTGTTTATTTGCGTGTCAATATGATAGAAGGGCCTTTCTTCACTCAATTAGAATGGGTTGTTGATGAACCAGTTTTCATTTTATGCGGCAGCATAACAGCATGTTGCACGAAATATGTATAATCGGAGGATTGGCGGTAGATCCCGTTTATATAAGTGTGAAGTATATTAAAGTATAGTATGAGGCTTCATAGAAATAGACTGTAATAACACAATGTATAATGTAACACGTTATTACACAAGCCAGCACAAAGCCACCTCAGTTTGAGCACAATGTAAATATATGCACAGCATTATGTAAAAGCAACCAAGCAGTCATATGACATAACCAGTGTGACCCCACTATGATAATATGTGTTAAGGCCTGAATTAAAAGAATCTAGTAATGGACTGTTAAATATAGTATGGAAAATAACATATGCACACAAGAGTTATCATTGTGAGTTTTATAATGATCAAGGCACCTAGCCATGCAAAGATGATAATACATTTTAGACAGTCATAATCGCAATGTAATAATGATGTACAAAAAGCCTTTATGCAAAGAACGTCTCAGGAGACCCTGTCACCTCATGCAACGAAGGAAAGCAACCTGAAGGTATTTTGACTCCCCCCCACCCCTTATGATGCCAGAACAGATAAGGAGATACTTAATAATGATGTTTATACAAATTGCCTCTAACCTCCACAGCAAGATTTATGACCATTGGAGTATGTGCCTTTTTGTGACCCATCCTTTCAATGTGTAATATAGCCCTCAAATTTAGTGCCCTCTTTGTTGTGTACCAGATGGACATTCCTGACCACACAGTAATTTCAAAGCCTTGGCCCCATAAACAGTATATATTGTATTATATTAACACACTGTTAAGCTGCCCATTCATAGATCTAACACTGGGCTTAAGAAATGCACTATGACCTATGCCCAATGATAGCTAACCTGAATTTGAGAAATGTCTTTTCTTTGGTTTTAAGATTCACAAGTCTTAGAATCTGCCGGAGAAGATAAAGTGCAGTATTGTAGGAATGGGAATGTGTGGCCACAAGGGCAAATGTCAAGTGTTTATCAATATGCATCAACATGAAGGTTGCCTGAAACTGCATGCCAAACTGATGAGCCCAGCTGACTGATTGACCTGAACAGCATCATCACAGCACCACGTGAATCCACACCAATCACAGCACGATGACCGTGTAGCACCTATAGGTGCCCGTCCCTAGTGACCAATCCCAAATTTTCATGTGCCCCCTAGGCCTCCCCTCTCCTGGATGATGCAAAAGCTGTATAAAAATGACTTGTAGCTTTTTTTCTGCAGAGCGCTCTCGGCGTGAGCAGAGTAGATTTTGATTACCCTATTTTAGATAAAAGATTTTTGTCTTCACACGCACTTGGTCCTGGTCTCATTCCCTTTGAGGGTGTGTCCTATTTGACTCTACTTAAGAGAATGAAGTGCATTTTTGGGGACATCTCACTTTCGGTAACAAAGCAGAAAAAATAACCTTGGCATTTGGAAGGACTTTCATGACTACCTGACCCAAGTTTTGCAGATCTTGCAACAAAGTAGGAGCACTGACAGTCCAACTGACCACAGTGCAGGACAAGTACATCTTGAGTATTGAACCTAGCCATATCCTGAGAAACTTCCAGCATTGCCTGCAAATTAAAACCAGGCACAGTGCACCACACCAATTCCCTTCCTTTTATGTCAAAATTGTTAGCCTCATTCCTAGATTTAGCATACTTCTCCAAACCATTCACAAATATATCTCCAACCACCAACACCCTCACTTTCTCTACCTCTGCCATCTTCACTACACACAGCCTCTCTCAATACAAAGCAGAACCTCAACACCTGATTGGCTTATCCCCAAAACACACTCCCATTTCATGCTCAGAAGCCCCAGATGTGGCACGCCCTGTCCGCGAACACCCGCGGTGTCCGCAAACACCCGCGGTGAGCGCGGAGTGCGTTACACTGGGGCAGCCCTTCTACCCTTTCCACTTCACTTTATGCACAATTCCCTCATTGGCTACTGTTATGCAGTCACACAACCATCCAGGAATCACATCCAAGAACTCTACATCTAACTCAGTTCAGCACTTTAGATGTACTATTGATCACTCTGAGTACAATTGGGCTGTGATTGCAAAGCACCTACAGCAACAACTACCACACAAATCTCTAAAATGTCTGCTTGCAGATTCATGCACATCCACATGCATGAAAGCAAACTACAGTTATGAATATTTTCTGCACAGTACATGTACATCTCTTGTCTAAATGCATTTGAACAGGGTAACTGCCACCTAGACTGTATAACCTGTAAAAAAACGCTTACTGTCATTTCTCCCATCTGCTATGATCAAGTGTCACTTGCAAAGCTGTCTGCTCTCCAGATTTTTATTTACCCATATTACTAACTGTAAAGTCCAAACTGTTATTCTCTTTATTCATTCTGTCATTTGTGTAACCACTGCCACCTATTTATCCACAATTCAACGATAATAGCATTTAATGCATTATAGTGCATAGGATGTGCATACAATTTCCTTTCTATACATTCTGGATATTGTACATACAATCTATCATTTGAACTTCATTTAGCAATGATTATAATAGGAATCAGACACAACACACACAGTTGTCTAACAACGTGTCATTTCATGTTAAAAGATGGGCGAAATAACAGTATAATTGTGGGAGAAGGCTTTGTAGTGTGTTATAAAGTGACATACAGCCAGGATGAGTACATGCATCTTTATTCATTCACAAAGATAGCTAATATCATTTGAAAGGCACCCAGCTGAAACAACACCACTGCCTCTACAACTGTTCTTCCAACCTAGACAGCTATCTCATTCCAGCTGGTTGCCCATTCCATTCTAGAATTTATAACAACATTCAACTTACACAGGTGCAGTCATGTCTATCACATCATGTACAACTATGTACAAACAGTGTAGTAAACCAACACATGTAACATCTCCCCCCTTCATTTCAGTCTGCAACGCAAGTACCAGACCCTTCATTGCAACCCTTACTTTATTTCAGACTCTCCCATCCCCAAGCACCACAGGATCACTTAGTGGGTTGCTAATCACCTGCACTCTGGTAAACTTGCTTTGTCCCTTTGCCAATTTTCCAGGTTTTTTTTATTTGAACCTTCTCCCCTACAACTATCCTGGAGAGTAATACGCTGCTGAACCCATAAAATCCTTCTGCTTTATTTCCGAAACCTTCACAAATGCATACATTGCATGTTTTCCCCACAGTTCCTGCCATTTACCCTGGATACATGGCAAGAAAAGCATACAATTATTTCTCCTATCCCCTAACATCCAATAACACTGCCTTAAAAAGCCAAGTGTGCTCTGTGTGCGTACTATTAAAATCATTTCTAAGGCAAGTTCAACTGACAGATTCTAAGTAAAATATACAGAATGCACATAGACAAAGGAAACTGCATATGCATGCTATGCACAGTTATCAGAAAGCACTACTACTGCAAAAACAACTAAATTCATGTCTACATTAACAGTGCTATTAACACACATTTACTAACTTCTTCCTTTCACAATTGCAGTGAAGACCACTCTCCTGAAAACCAGTAGCGTCTGAAGTACGAACCAGAACTCAGAAGAAACCTACTCTTTCCATCCAAAAAAGTAACTGCAATACTGCCATACTCTTCTAACTGTTACTGAAACACTGTAGAATTCAGAATTCTAATATTGTATAACAAACAATGGTATTAACCCTGCAGCATTAGATTCAGTATTACTGCTTGCCCCTCAGCAGCTGCATACTTTGTATTGTCATCTGAACACCAGTATAGTAACACACAAATATGAGAATAGCCTTCCCAACCTAAAGTAACAGCCCACTGTACAATCACACACCTCTACATAAATGTTAACCATCATACTCAGGCACAACGCACATATACACTGCACAACATCCCAACCCACACTTTCTTTTTTCTCCAATAGACCCCAAATAATTTCTACCAAAAAGCAGCTCCATAGAAAGCAACGCAGAAGTAGACAAATTCTAAATAAAAGTGTCCAAAATAAGCATCCACCTCTAGCAGAATTTGTACAAAAAGTTCAAACTCCTCTTTAAAAATGTAAAATGAAACAGAAAGTGATTAACAAGACTGCAGCTACCACTAGTGCTAACACTGCACCTATAAATCTCGATGTACCCACAAGTAAGCATACCAAAATAATTATTTTATGAAAAATGTTCCTCCACAGAGTCCTTCAGAACCTTATAAAAACAGGGGAGAAATCATGCACAACCCTTAAAACCTACCGCAGAACATGTATCCTAGAAGTTCTTATAGACTGTGCAATCCTTCTCAAAAGGAAATTATTTTAGTTTTGAACAGAATGAAAACGCTAACAAAACTAAGTACTAAACTACAAAAAGTCTTCTCAATAAACGGAATATCAACAAAGATAGCTTCGCAAACATCGGTAGAGGTGAATGGAGTCACATCACCAGCACAAAACCATATTTCAATGAAGAAGCACACAAACAAAAGCAAAGAAACCCAATTGCATTACATAGCAATGGACAAGGGTAGGAAAAACATAACAATACCATTATGGAACAAGAAACGCTGCTCACAAAAATATCCCCAGAAAACTTAGTATCAACTCTCCATTCCACTGAGCCAATGCATTCAGTCTACAAATGGCTGTGCACATCAATGTGTAACATAAGCAAAAATAAATTCAGATCTTTACGCCAGTTCCTCAATCAGTATGCGAAAGACAAAGACAAATTGAAAATAAAACTATTACTAAGTATGGACTCCTGTCCAGAGCGCAAATACACAGGACTACAAGGACATTCATTAGCCTGCATTTCTGGACCTATTTGCAAAAGCACCTTCCACCATATGAAAATGTTATCAACACACCATTCAACTATAAGAAACCAGGTTCATAAACTGCACTATGTCAAAAGTCCTGCTTTAGCACTAGCCAATTTAAATAACAATCTTCTACATGGTTCAGCCAAAGAACTACTCGAAGAAATAGAGCATATCCAGAGAAAATATTTTCGAAGTGAAAGCCACTTACAAAATGCAATAGCTTTACAACAGACTAGCAACAACTTTACAGATGGCAACCTTCTACTACACACCTACAAAAAAGAAATAGTAATGTTTAAAAGTACATCTGCTGAAATACCAAACCATCTGTGTGTGTGTTGCCGCAGGACTTTTTATAAGAATAGCACAAAAACTGTAAACATAATGTACAAAATAGAAGACAATGAAAATTTCAAGTGGTTCCAATTAGCTCTCTATCTTATAGCAAAAAACAAATACGAAATTACTGACCCCTTACTAATTTGCAGCTACTGCACTGCAAAACTTGACATCAACCAAACACCTTCACGTGCTATCATGAATAACTTGAAATTATTCCCACTACCAAAAGCCCTGCAACAACTTAACTTATATGAGAGCATCAGAATTCAAACAGTGCACCCTTTTCAAGCAATAATACGCCTTCAACCAAAAACAGCAAAACTACCTCCCTCTGAATTACTGAAAGGCATTTGTGGCAAAGTAGGTTATTTGCCATTAGATCTCAAAGAAAATGTACACAATCTAGGAGTGCAATGTCCAATAGATCAATCTTTAATTATCTTAGAAAATGACGTACCTACAAAAGACAAAATAAATTGGCAACAACTCGTGGACTTACATAAAGTTAGATACGCCCTGCAATATCCAAAAGACAACAATGAATACTAGAAAGAAAGAAATATTGAAGAAAACCTCACGGAAACCACTGAAATAATTAAAGGCTCATCAGAAACTGGTAAATTTCAACTTCTAGATCCTGCTACATAATCCAATATTTTAGACCACTATACAATTCACCCATTACACTCTAAAGACACCATAGATGATGCACTGGAAGAGTACGAAATGCGACAAGCCGAACGATCTCCAATCAGCATATGGGAAAGTGGGTATAGAAGCACATGCCTTTCCTCTACTCTTTCCTACTCGAAAAGGAGGAAGGTACAATGATAGACCCACACAAATAACAGCATCAGAATACTGCACTTTACGAATGTATTCTGAAGACCCCAGATTCAGACAAAACATGGAATACATATTGCACCTTCTCTTTGAAAGTGAACTAGCAACTCTATGCTACGGAGTTGCACACACATTAAAATCAGGTACCAATTTTCAAAATATGTCAGCTAGGCAATTACTACAAAAATTGCAAGAAAAAGATGAGGTTTATAGTGAAGCATTACACATCTTTTAGCAAACATGGGTGGTACAAAGGAATACTTTTTCCGACATCACTGAGATGTATGCTGTACGATAAGAAACCTTGCCCAACCACTTGGTTTGTGACTTTTGTGCAGAATATGCATGGGAAGATTTACACAATTTCCTACACATAGCAAACAAAAACAAAACTAATGTAGATACAAAAACACCAGGAGAGCTCTGCTCTCTAGATCCTTTAAATGTACCAAGGTAGTTCCATCATCGCTACATTGCTATGCTACATTTCATTTGTAATAAAACTGTTCCTCCCCTCAGAGAAGTGCAACACTTCTTTTGGAGAAAAGAATACCAAGCCAGAGGAGCACCACACATCCACATGGTTTTGTGGATTAAAGATGCTCCTAAATTTGGTCAGGACAGTAATGCCACTGTTTTGCAGTTCATCCAAAAATATGTCACTTGTGAAATCCCTTCACAAACGACACATAGTGACTTTCATGCACAAATTTTACAATTTCAAAGACACAAATGTGGGAAGTATTGTTGTCGCAAATATAAAAACAAAGGAAAATACTACACCAAATGCTGCTTTGGTTTCCCTAGACCAGTTTCAACAACAGGTCAAGTAAACATCTTCATGTCTTCAGTTAGACATAGTGTCAAAGGTCAATCACCTAAGAACACATACTATATAAAAAGAACAGAAGTATCAAAATACATCAATGATTACAATACAATCATTGCCCTCCTATGGAATGCAAATATAGATGTCCAGTACATTGCAGACAATTCCACTGCAGTTGCACGATATGTCACAGCCTACTTAAGCAAAACAGAAAAAAACAGAGCTCCAAGACGTCTGGGATGACATATCATCTGACAAAACACTATCACTGACAGTTTAGGCATAAAAATGCTCTCCCCTAGAGAATGTGGCTGCTATGAAGCTGCAGGCCGTTTAACCCGTACTGCCTTGTATGGTAAATCTGAAAATATAGTATGGCTAAGCCTTGGTCCTGCTAAATCTAGAAAACGGGTTCTCAAATCATATGAAGACATAAAAACAATAGCCAAAAATGAAAAACAATTTACTAGACATATACTACCCAAACATGAGTACCACTTTCAAAACCATGTGTCTCTACCACATAGCCCAAAACTTCATATACAAAAATAATATTAAACCAGATGAGAAGAATGGTAGATACAGAGTGGAAAATTGGTTAAAAAAAAAAGAAAAAAGTGGAAAAGCTGTTGTAACTGCCCCATAGGCGGTGGCACTTTACACTGATTACTACTCCTTCCTGTAGAACACCAAAACAAATTTGACTATTACAATCTTTCTCCAGAATCTGCAATGGAACTGCACAGAGTATTCAAACAAATGAAAATGCTGCTAATAAATGATGTAAGCATGGTTTCCAATCTAAATTTAGCCTTCATTCACCTCAGATTACAAGAGGTCCTGAAAACAGACTATGAAGAACTCTTTGGAGGAAAACACATTATAGTTCTTGGAGATATTCTTCAATTAACACCAGTTAAAGGTGAACCTAGTTTAAAATCTTAGGGCACAAACTATGCCGTAAAACTCTTGGCAGCATAGGAAATGTCAACCTTTCGTAACAGTTCCAATACAAAGAATTAACTGAAAACATGTGTCAGTCTGCAGACCTCACATACGCCAATATGTTAAAAAGTATTAGAGTTGGTGTACTATCTCAAGAAGTACAACCTATATTAAAAATCAGGCACATACCTGCGCTCTATGACCATAACTCATGTGCTACTGATGTCATGGAACAATTAGCATACAAACGTGTAAACTGGATGTCCTTGATGCCAACTCTTGTAAGCTGTGCATGCTGTTCAAAATTTTATGAAACAATACTAAAAAAGAAATGCAACCAATACTTCAAATTTGCTCCATAGACAAACTGGACATACATGGTATGACACTACCCATGTGCCAACAAGCCACAACAAGGCTAAATACCTTAGAAAACTCTATCTCTCACACAGCTGGTTTGGAGAAAATATTAAAATTATCTTTAAACTGTAGAATAATGCTTAAACGTAACCATGATGTGGACCAATAACTAGTTAATGGAGCACTTGGTACAGTTGTTGGCTTTCAAACATACCCATGTGACAACAACATTCAGTTTGTCAAGATTCTCTTTGACAAACTATCAGAAGTTAAAAGGAGAGGGGGCTCAAAAGCCTGCTTCCTGCTTTTCAAAGACATGTATGTATGCAGAGAACAATTTTCTCCAACTCTAGCATACGCAGTCACCATTCAAAAATCACAAGGTCATACCCTAGATAAAGCATTGATAGATATTGGTAGCACAGTGTTTGAAGAAGGCATGAGCTATGTAGCACTATCACACTTACATACACTTGACTATTTCTAATCAACTTTGATGTAAGTGAAGTAAATGCTGATATTCCTTGCATTCTAGAATACAACAGACTTTGTTCACTCTACACCCCATCTAAAAACCTATCCTGTTCTGCAAAAAGCAAATATTTGTAAAATAAAACCACTTCAGACTCAAATTATGCAGGATCTCACAGCAATTCCTCCAAAGAAATTAGAAGAAGCTAATACTTCATCAAGGACCACAACCAAAGAATAATCAACTGAACAAACTCTTCAAAGAAACAATGCGTACGCCAAACAAATGACTTGGACACAGAACTGTCAGGTCCATTCAAATTTTCAAATACAACTGGTGTAAATTGCTACGCAAATGTAGCAATCAATTTTCTATTCCAATTGCCACCAATTATTGAAAACATTTACTTACATGAGACAGTCCAATTGTGTTTGCAAATGTTAGTCCTTCATAGAAATGCAACCAACAATCCTGCCAACACTTACAGTGTTTCTGGAATAAGGCAGGAATTGGACTACTGTGCTGGAATGGTCAAATTCATTATAAACACACAAGAAGATCCACAAGAATGTCTAATGTACTTACTTCAATAACTAGAAAATTAGATCATACCTATCAATGAAATCTGCCAGATTTCATACATGTGGAAACATACATTCACTCTTTGCAGCCATGTCGCACAAGAAGAAGTTCCTAATGAACGTTTCGTGTATGTATCCATACCTAACTGTGAATCCATTCCATTTCAGCAACTTGTACAAAATGCAAACCATGGCAGATTATGTACGACCTGCAATTCAGATAATCCCTCCACTTTACAAATACAGGCACATAGTAAATACGTAATAGTAATGCACTTACATTACAATGCAGATAGAACCAAAAACAACTGCAAGCTGACTGGATTCACACATGGACAAGTACCACTTGGTAAAAATTCCTTCACAACATTAGGTCTAATCTATCACGCAGGACCCACAACCAATGCAGGTCACTACATTGCATATATAAAAAAGAATTGTGGATGGTTTGAATGTAATGATACTACCACTACTCCACAGCAGAGATTACAAGCAAATCTTTTAAACGCTTACTTAATATTCTTAAAACCAAAATGTAATAACTAATCTGTGTATAAACATCAACAGAACTTCAACTTCAAAACTATAAACAGTTAGAATACGCCAACAGGTATCTAACTGCCTCAAAATTCTCAACAAGCAAACACATAAAAAAATACTGCTAAAAAGCAACAAATAAGAAACAGTTAGAATACGCCAACAGGTATCTAACTGCTCCAAAAATCTGCAACAAGCAAACAAATAGATGAATATCACTAAAATGGAAAAAGAAATAAACAATTAGAATACACCAACTGCTATCTAATTACAACAATACTACCACTACTTCCAAATAAAAAACCATACACCTATTCAATTCCTCCTCTTAAAATCAATGGAAGAAATATATTGTACCACAACGTAGAAATGTTTTTTTTTTTAATCCAGCATGGATTTTTTTGCCACAGACGCAATGATTTAAAGAAAAATCATAGGAACTGAACAAATTGCACAGTACGCTGGTTTGAACTATAATACTTCTAAAGTACTAACTATGAAGGTCGACAAAATACAAAATATAGAAATGTCTACTATGCAATTCATTACTCATTATAAACTACCAACACTAACAAGTAATCTTTTCTTTTAAGACAGTGATTGAAACAAAATGTCTGCTCCAACTACCCATGTCATGAAAAAACTGCATACAACCACAAAAAGTCAAACAGTATGTATATAATGATTGGACACACAAACACCACAGCATAACACACCCATTCAACCAAAACACCTAACCATAGACCACAATCCAAAATGTTTGCTTCCATGATTATCTTATGCTGCAGTGCTTGTTGCCAACACTACAATCTTGCATGGCCTACCCAAAACTCTACATACAGCATCAACAAAGGAAACAGTAAGTATATAATAATTAGACTCACAAACACCGCAACATAACACAACCATGCAAATGAAAACCTCACCAATAAATACAACCCAAAATGCCTAGAGTCTTCAATACCAACAATCTGAACACAATCTAACAAACAAACTAACACACATCATCTCACTATCCTATAAACAGTATTATACTACTGCCAATCAGGACTTTTGAAAACATATCCCCTAATCAGCCCACATACCACAGTCAAAATGTTTGGTAGCATACATACACATCCAAATCAGAACCTATCCACTTCAATTAACATTCTAAAATAATAATTACAACCAACGCACAAACTCTTCAATAGATTCCCTCTTCATCCAATGCTCTACTAACGACCCAAAACCAAATTCATAGTAAAGTCAAATCGCCAGTGGTGCGCCCAGTGTTTATATGTCCACAGACAAACACGGTGACTGTGGACACCACAAACACATCACGGCCTTCTCCCACCTATACAAATACAGCATTTGACCCATCTCGTACTCCCCCACCCTCTCCAAGCACTCCTACACACCAACACTCTCCCCAAAATTGAATGTATGCTCACTTCCACGCCACGCGGTCTGCGGATCCAATATGGGGGGGCGCATCAAAAGAATGTGATGGACCTCATGCTTCACCCCAACCAATCGTCGAATGCGTCACGTGCCCGCTGACATGACGCAAGCCAATTATCCAATCGATGTCCTGTCTGCTGTCTGCGGAGCGAACAGGGAAGTGTGTCCGTGGAGCAGACATAGATATCACTAATATTTTTAGACCTACTTTTAGGTCATTTTAAAAAAGACAACTGGACGGATTTTCACCAAATTTACATTTTCGGGACCAAGCCTCTGATCCTGCCACAAATTTGTCGAAAATCCGTCCAGCGGTTTGTGCTGTAGGCGTGAGCAACATTTTGTTTCCATTCACTTAATGGGAAGAAAATACATTTTGGGACCCCCCCCCCTATACGTTGGCCCCCCTCAACCAAACCTCACCAAACTTTGAAAAATAATTCAGAGTTGGCCATGTACTTTTTTGCAAACCCTTAAAACCTATCATAGAAAAGTAATCCTAAAAGCTCTCATAAACAGTGCAATCCTTATGAAAAGGAAGTTATTTATTTTATTTTAAACAGAATGAAACCACTAACAAAACTAACTACTAAATTACAAAAAACACTTCTCAATAAACTGAATATAAACAAAAATAACTCCTTAAACATCTATGGAAGTGAATAGAGTCACACCACGACCACAGAACCATATTTTCATGAAGAAGCATATAAAAAAAAGCAAACAAACCCTATTGCCATACATAGCAGTGGAGGAGGGTATGAAAAACATAATAACACCATTATGAAACAAGAAACTATGCTCACAAAAATATCCCCAAAAACCTCAGTATCATCTCTCCATTCTAATAAAACCAGAAGGTCCAGTCTACAAATGGCTGTGCACATCAATGTGTAACATTGCCAAAATATCTTTCAAATCTTTACGCCACTTCCTCAATTAGTATGTAAAAAGCAAAGACAAAATCAAAATGAGACTATTACAGAATATGGATAACTGTCCAGTGTGCAAATACACAGGCCTACAAGCACATCCATTAGCCTGCGTTTCAAGACCTGTTTGCAAAACCACCTTCCATCATATCAAAATTATATCAACACATCATGCAACTATACAAATCTGGTCCATAACTCTACTATACTAAAAGTCCTGCTTAAGCACTAGTCAATTTAAATAACAATCTTCTACATGGTACAGTCAAACAAATACTCCAAGAAAGCATATCCAGAGAAAATATTTTCGAAGGGAAAGCCATTTACAAAATGCATTAGCTTTACCACAAACTACCAACTACTGTACAAATAGCAACCTTCCATTAAACACATACGAAAAAGAAATACTAAAGTTTAAAAGTACCTCCCTGAAGTACCAAACCATGTGTGTGTGTTGCATAACACACCTATAATACCAAACATTTTGACTATGATATGTGAGCTCCTTATAGGGGATATTAATTACAATCAATTATCTACTAACAACCCAAAACCAACATCATACTAAAGTGAAATAGCCAGTTATGCATTGACTATATCCGCAGACAGCCGCTACGACCACAGACATGGCAAACACATCAGGGGCACTTTCCACCTAAACAAATACTGTATTTCACCCATCTCTTACTCTCCAACCCTCCCCAAACACTTCTGCACACCAACACACTCCCAAAATGTTTGCCGCTACGCTGTGGCGGATCCCAGATGGCGAAGGCATCGAAACAATGTGACACACCTCACGCCTCGCCCCAGCCAATCAGAAAACCCGTTGCATGTCCGCGGACATAACGCAAGCCGATTAGCCAACCGGTGTCCTGTCCGCGGAGCAAACAGGGAAATGTGTCCGCCAAGCGGACATAGATATCACTAATTGTTTTGCCTTATGTTTCAGCCATTTAAAAAAAAAAAACTACTAGATGGATTTACATCAAATTAACAAAAGCACTCTTTCAGGACTAAGCAGCCGCTCCTCCCACAAATTTGGTGGAAATCCGTCCAGTGGTTTGAGCTGTAGGCCTGCACAAAGTTTTTTCCCATTATCTCTATGGGAAAAAAAGAAATTTTGGGACCCACCTATAACTTTCCCCCCCCCCCCGAACCAAACCTCACTATAATTTGCAAAGAAAATTCAGAGTGGGCAATATACTTTTTTTGCAAAGTTTGGTGACGATATGTCCAGGGGTAGTGAAGTTATAAGCCACCCAAAAAGTGCTCTTCCTATTATGAGATTAGCAACTTAACCATAACTACACAGCCACTACCACTAATATATATATTACACGGTAGTGGCCATGTAGTTATGGTTAAGTTGGTGTTTCCATAGGAAGAGCACTTTTTGGGTGGCTTATAACTTCGCTCTCCCTGGACGAATCCTCACCAAACTTTGCAAAAAAAGTATATGGGTCACTCTGCAACGTTTGGGGAGGATTCGTCCAGGGGGGGCAAAGTTACAGGGGGGGTCCCAAAACTTTATTTTTTCCCATAGACTGAATGGGAAAAAATTTTGCTCGCGTGTACAGCCCAAACCGCTGGATGGATTTTCACCAAATTTGGACCAGGAGCAGCGGCTTGGTCCCGAAAGCGTGCTTTTGCAAATTCCGTCCAGTAGTATTTTTTAAAATGACCAAAAAGTAGGTAAAAAATGTGTGATATCTGTGTTCAGTCCGCGGACACACTTCCCTGTTCACTCCGCGGACAGTGTCCTGATTGGCCAATCGGCTTGCGTGATGTTCGCGGACATGCAACGTGTTCGCTGATTGGACGGCATGGAGCGTGAAGCGCGTCAGATTTTCGGTAGCGCCCGCCATCTTGGATTCGCGGTCGTCCGTGGACAGCGCGGTGAAACTTTGTTCAAAATTTGTATTTAGTAATGTGTGTTGGTGTGTAGGAGTGTTTGGGGAGGGTGGGAGTGTATGAGATAGGATGAAAGTTGTGTTTTTTTATGTGTTAGACGTTCTTTTTGTGTTCGATTTGTCTGCTGACATCACGGGTGTTCTGAAATGTTCTAAATAAACTAAATGGGGGGTGTTCTGAGGGCTCAATATGTGTCCGTTTTGTTCGCAAGCAAACTGAAACTGTTCTAAGAACACTTGCAGTGTCCTGAAATGTTCGCAAATAAACAAAATGGGGGTGTCCTGAGGACGCTGTCCGTATTGTTCGTTGTCAAGTTGAATATGTTCTAAGAACACTCGCGGTGTCCTGAAATGTTTGCAAATACACAAAATGGGGGTGTTCTGAAGACGTTGTCGAACACTCGCTGTGTCCTGAAATGTTCGCAAATATGAATGGGGTTTGTGGCTGACAAGTTGAATGTGTTGTAAGAACACTCGCGGTGTCCTGAAATGTTCGCAAATAAACAAAATGGGGGTGTCCTGAGGACGCCGTCCGTATTGTTCTCTGTCAAGTTGAATGTGTTCTAAGAACACTCGCGGTGTCCTGAAATGTTCGCAAATAAACAAGATGGTGGTGTTCTGAAGATGCTTCTAAGAACACTCGCGGTTTGTAGGGGGTGTCCTGAGGACGCTGTCCGTATTGTTCTCTGTCAAGTTGAATGTGTTCTAAGAACACTCGCGGTGTCCTGAAATGTTTGCAAATAAACAAAATGGGGGTGTTCTGAAGACGTTTCTAAGAACACTTGCGGTGTCCTGGAATGTTCGTAGGGGGTGTCCTGAAGGCGTAGTCCATATTGTTCGCTGGCAAGTTGAATGTGTTCTAAGAACACTCGCAGTGTCCTGAAATGTTCGCAAATAAACAAAATGGGGGTGTCCTGAGGACGCTGTCTGTATTGTTCTCTGTCAAGTTGAATGTGTTCTAAGAACTCTCGCGTTGTTCTGAAATGTTCGTAGGGGGTGTCCTGAAGATGCTGTTCGTATTGTTCTCTGTCAAGTTGAATGTGTTCTTAGAACACTCATGGTGTCCTGAAATGTTCGCAAATAAACGAAATGGGGGTGTTCTGAGGACACTGTCCGTATTGTTCGTTGTCAAGTTGAATGTGTTCTAAGAACACTCGCGGTGTCCTGAAATGTTCGCAAATAAACAAGATGGTGGTGTTCTGAAGACGCTTCTAAGAACACTTGCGGTGTCCGGGGAATGTTCTTAGGGGGTGTCCTGAGGACGCTGTCCGTATTGTTCTCTGTCAAGTTGAATGTGTTCTAAGAACACTCGCGGTGTCCTGAAATGTTTTCAAATAAACAAAATGGGGGTGTTCTGAAGACGTTTCTAAGAACACTCGCGGTGTCCTGGAATGTTCATAGGGGGTGTCCTGAAGGCGTAGTCCGTATTGTTCGCTGGCAAGTTGAATGTGTTCTAAGAACACTCGCAGTGTCCTGAAATGTCCGCAAATAAACAAAATGGAGGTGTCCTGAGGACGCTGTCCGTATTGTTCTCTGTCAAGTTGAATGTGTTCTTAGAACACTCATGGTGTCCTGAAATGTTCGCAAATAAACAAAATGGGGGTGTTCTGAGGACACTGTCCGTATTGTTCGTTGTCAAGTTGAAAGTGTTCTAAGAACTATAGCGCTGTTCTGAAATGTTTGTAGGGGTTGTCCTGAAAACGCTGTCCGTATTGTTCGCTGGCAAGTTGAAAGTGTTCTAAGAACACTCATAATGTCCGCGGACATTAAAGGTTTCCATAGACCATAGTTGAAATATTTGACTCTATGGATGTGATATGCTGCGGTGGTTGCATTTGGCCATGCACCCAAGACTCTATGCCTTGGCAACAACCACCACAGCATATCACATTCATATTTGCTTATAACTTTGGGTGAAAAACAAATGTATAAGGAACAAAGGTATTAGATACTATGGATGTGATATGCTGCTATGGTTCTCCTTATTATTGTATACTTACTGTTTGGTCTAGTAACCGGAGTACATGGATTTCTTGTTAATTTCTGTGATAAAAGAAAATAGCATGATAGTATTAGTATTTTGTAATGACTTATTACATTGTATAATCAATATACTTTTTTTTTTGGACCCTCATATTTAGTAGGTTACAAATGAGAGTACTGTGCAATTTGCTCAGTTTCTGTATTTGCTGCTAAAATCATTGGGTCTGTGGGAGAAAAAAAAAATCCATGTTGGATTAAAAAAAAACCTTTTTCTGTTATCCTACAGTTTATTTGTTTGTTTGTTTTCAGTGTTCACTTGTTGTTTCTGGCTAATGCTTTATACTTTGGCTTGTTGTATTTTTTTGGAGCAGTAACATATTATTTATTTGTTTTGATATTATAACATTTTGGAGCAGTTAGATACCAATTGGCGTATTCTAACTGTCTATTTTTTTTATTATATTTTAGTAGTATTGGTTTATCTATTTGGATATTGTTAGATTTTGGGACAGTTAGATACCAATTGCGTATTTTAACTGTGTATTTTTTGGTCTAATTTAGTGGTATTCATTTATCTGATTACTTGTTGTAGAATCTTTGAGCAGTTAGATAGCTTTTGGAGTATTCTAACAGTTTATATTTTTTTAACACAAGTTTACTCAGAGTTTAAATACAGTTTAGTTATCAAATTTTGGTTTTAAGAACATCAAATAAGCATTTGTAAGATTTCCTGGTAATCTCTGCTTTAGAGTAATGGTACTATCATTACTTTCAAACCATCCACATTTCTTTTTTATATATGCAGTGTAGTGCCCTGAATTGGTTGTGGCTCCTGCGTGGTAGATTATACCTATTGTTGTGAAGGTTTTCTTACCAAGTGATATTTGAATATGTGTGAATCCAGTCAGCTTGCAGTTGTTTTTGGTACCATCTGCATTGTAACGTAGAAGCATTAGTATTATGTATTTACTGTGTGTTTGTATTACTAACGTGGAGCGATTATCTGAATTGCAGGTAGAGCATAATCTACCATGGTTTGCATTTTGTACAAGTCGCTGAAATGGAATGGATTCACAATTTGGTATTGATATATATATGAAGCGTTCATTGGGGATTTCTTCTTGTGTCACATTGTTGCAGAGAGTGCATGTATGTTTCCACATGTATGAAATCTGAAAGATTTCATTTATAGGTATGTTTTTGTTTTCCAGTACTTGTAGTAAGTACATTAGAAATTCTTGTGGATCTTCCTGTGAGTTTATAGTGAATTTCACCATTCCAGCACAGTAGTCCAATTGTTGTCTTATTCCATAAACACTATACGTGTTGTCAGGATTGTTTGCTGCATTTCTGTGAAGTACTAACATTTGCAAACACAATGGGTCTGTACTGTGTAAGTAAATGTTTTCAAGAATTGGTGGTAATTGAAATAGAATATTCATTGCTACATTTGCGTAGCAATTTACACCAACTATATTTGAGAATTGAAATGGTCCAGGTAGTTCTGTATCTAACTGCTTTTTTTGGAGTTTGTCTTTATTCTTTAAAGAAGTACCTGGTTTACTTTCCCTAATTGATTCTTTTTTGCTTGTGGTACTTGATGAAGTATTAGTTTCTTTTACTCTCTTTGGAGGATTTGCAGTGACATCCTGTTGCATTTCTGTTTGACTTATTTTTCTTTTATAACGTTTTACTTTTTGTGGAACAGAATATGTGTTTAGATGGGGAGTGTATAGTGAGCAAAGTCTATTGTATTCTAAAATGCAAGGAATATCAGCGTTTATTTTACTTGCATCAAAGTTGATTAGAAATAGACAGTCAAGTGTACGTAAGCGTGATAGTGCTACATAGCTCATGCCTTCTTTAAAGACTGTGTTACCAATATCTATCATTGCTTTGTCTAGGGTAAGATCTTGTGATTTATGAATTGTGACTGCGTATGCAAGAGTTAGAGAAAATTGTTCTCTGCGTACATACATATCTTTGAAGATAAGGAATCTAGCTGTTGAGCGTCCTATCCTTTTTACTTCTGAAAGTTTGTCAAAGAGTATATTGACAAACTGAATTTTGTTGTCGCGTGGGTATGTTTGAAAGCCAACAACTGTACCCATTGCTCCATAAACTAGTCCTTGGTCCACGTCAAGGTTACGTTTAAGCATTACTCTGCAATTTTAGGATAATTTTAATATCTTTTCTAAGCCAGCTGTGTTTGAGATTGATTTTTCTAAACTATTTAGTCTTGTTGTGGCTTGGTCACACATGGGTAGTGTCATACCATGTACATCTAGTTTGTCTGTGGCACTAATTTCCATGATTGGTTGCATTTCTTTATTTAGCATGATTTCATTGAATTTGAAACAGCTTGCAAGAGTTGGCATTAAGGCCATACAATTGACATTTTTGTGGGCTAAATGTTCCATAACATCTGTAGCACATGCATTATCGCCATAAAGTGCATTAATGTGCCGGGTTTTCAATATTGCTTCTGCTTCTTTAGAAAGTATACCAACTCTTATACTTTTTAAAATGTTGCCATAAGTGAGATCTGCAGATTGCCGCATGTTTTCTGTTAATTCTCTGTATCGGAAATGTTGCCAAAGGTTGACATTTCCAATGCTGCCAACAGTTTTATGGCAGAGTTTGTGTCCTAATGTTTTAAAAATAGGCTCACCTTTTACTGGTGTTAATTGAAGCAGATCTCCAAAAACAATAATGTGTTTTCCTGCAAAGAGCTCTTCATAGTCTGTTTTGAGTACTTCTTGTAATCTGAGGTGAATCAAAGCTAACATCAGGTTGGAGACCATGCTCACTTCATCTATTAGTAGCATTTTCATTTGTTTCAATACTCTGCGTAATTCCATTGCAGCTTCTGCAGAAAGTTTGTAATAGTCTAATTTGTTCTGGTGTTCTACTGGTAATAGTAGTAATCGGTGTAATGTAACACCACCTATGTTGTAGGCAGCTAAACCTGTGGGGGCAGTGACAACAGCTGACAGTTTGTTGTTTGTCAATTGTTGAAGAAACTTACTAATGATTTTGATTAGGAATGTTTTGCCAGAACCAGCTTCACCACTGACGTACAGTAGTATAGGTTTATAATTATGGCAGGAACATTCTTTATTTTCATGTTTTACACCATGTGCAATTTGTTTTGTTACTTCTTGAAAAATGCTACTTTGCTCATTGTTTAATTTTGATTGTAGTATAGCTAAGTCTTCTTTATCTTCATGCTGACACATGGGCCCTCATTACGACCCTGGCGGAAAGTGACTGACCGGACCGCCACAGCGTAAATAGCGTTTCCGCCATTGCACGATGGAGCAAAGTGCGGCCCATTCCGACCCATCGGGCACAAGCACCACGCCATGGCGGAAGTGCAAAGTCCGCGATGGCGGAAATGACCCCAAAACGGCCCACACCGCCGCCGTACGGCGCCCTAGGTGCAATACCGCCACCCATCATAGCGGACACCGCAGTGAGCGCCAAGCGTAAAGTACGGTGACCGTAAATATACGGAAACGGAAGTAAAAACATGGGCCCGGAACGGGAAACAACACCCCGTACACCTATAAAACCACAAAATACACACAACCACTAAAAACACCACCCTGAGACACATCCCAACCCGTCATCCACCGTAGTGAAACCAAGAAAAATGGGAAAAGTAGCGAAGAAAGCGTGCGACCGCAAGCGGCAGGTCCACTTCTCCCGTGAGGAACTCACCGTGCTAACAGAGACCCTCCAGGAGAATGCCGCCGCCGTCTTCTCCACGCAAATGACCAGGACGGCACTTGTGAACAAGAAGGCCATATGGGCCCTGGTGGCACAGCGGGTAAGTGCGGTGGGGACCGCACCCCGCAACCCACAGCAATGCAGGAAGCGGTGGGACGACCTGCGGATACGCGTCCGTAGCATACTTTCTGCCAACCGCAACATTGCCACAGCCACCGGGGGAGGGTCGGAATCACCCATCAAGTTGACCCCCTGGGAAGAAATCTGTGCCTCCACCATTGGAATGGAGAGCATAGAGGGAGTCGGAGGGATGGAGAAAGGAGTGCAGACATCCGGAGAATCAGGTAGGTGGCCCAAATAAAACCATGCCAAATCCACAATGTCCAATCATGTGACTCACATGTGTCCACATAGCGCAACAGCAACACATGGCCAGGAGAACGTCCACACACATTGGCCTGATAGCGCACTTTAAAACCACAATAAATACATAAATAATTAAAAACCCCAAAAACACCCACTACACGTGCAGCAGGCACACCCTAACTGCAGGCTGCCAAACAACTGCACCCTCACTCCACACACAAATGAAAGCACCTCCAAGGCCCCGACCCAAATCACCCTCAGGTACCACCCCAATGCATGTGATACATTGCCATTCCAATTCCCACAGACCCATTAATAACGCTCGCCCTCCTTTACTCCACCACAGGGTCCGATCCAAACGACGAGCTCCAGGACACCCCTACCAGCACACCTGCAAAGAGGGCCAAGACCGACGGCCAAAGACCCTCCACCTCAGCTGCACGCATCAAGACACGGCAGCAGCACATATCAAGTGGCAGCACACAGGAGGGAACATCAACAGGCACCCCAGCAGCCAGCATGCCCACAACAGCACCACCACAGGTCCCCCCAATGGATGCCACAGAAGGTACTGCCTCTGGTGGCAGCAGCACCATAGGTGACACCCCATTAATGGCAGCATGCTCCGACACAGAAGACGGGGATGTCGAAGTCATATCCATCCATGACCTGTCCCAATCCCCCTGTCTGTTCCATCCCGTACACCATGAGGATACCACGCAGGGGCACCCACCAGACGACGACTGGCCATCCCCCACAAGCCCTGTGGCAGGGTAACATGAGGCGAACAGCCCCTCTGTGACACCACCGCAAATGGCCATGGCCCAGCAGAGGCAACAGTCCCTCGACCAGTTAATCGTGCAACAGCAGCAACTGGCCACGCTCCTCAAGGACCATGCCGATGGATGTGGGGGCACTAAGGCAGACATAGAAACATCAACTGAGACACTTAGGGCACAAATCGAGAGTAGCACCGAGAGCCTGAGAGTCCAAATGGAGAGTAGCACCGAGAGCCTGAGAGTCCAAATGGAGAGAAGCACCGAGAGCCTCAGGGGGGAACTGCATGCGACGTCCAAAGACGTATGTGCCGAACTTGCCGCAGTGCGCCGTGTGCTCACTGAGCTCTCACAAACCCTTAGGGACATGCATGGACGTGAGCAGGCAGAGACATCATCCGTTGCAAGTTCCGTCCAGGGCAGCCCCCAACGTAGATCTGGGAGGAACCTGCGCTCCACAGGCAGGGGTGCCCCTGATACCCGCAGAGGGGGCTTGCAATAGCGACTGCCCACTGACAATGAGCATCTTTGGACACTGGTGTTCGGGGGGGAGGTGGGATGGTGGAGGGGGTGTGTTGGGCTCACTTGGGTGGCGGGTCGATAGGGTGTTCCACATGATATCACATATGCCATAAACAATGCACGATCAAACAATGAGATGTGTGGACAATGATCTTTGTGTACTAGGCCATCATAGGCGTACAGTCCATATTGTGCATGTACCAGACACACACAGTGCCACGAGTCCCGTGTCCATGTATCAGCCACCAGGCGTGAGTGCTAGAAGCATGCATCTATGAGATGCTGACGAATTTCACGGCCCTCCTGTGCCTCGCAGACTCCTTGAGGTGCTGCCACATCCCCACCCTCATCATGACCATCTTCAGGTGCTTGCAGTTCTGCGTCAGGGGGCATGGGCACATTTCTACGTACGCACATGTTGTGGAGCATGACACATGCCATCACCATCTTTGCAACCTTCTCATGGCGGTACAGGAGTGCCCCGCCAGACCTGCTGAGGCACCGGAAACGAGTCTTCAGTAGGCCGAATGCCTGTTCAATGACTACACGGGTACATGAGTGGGCATGGTTGTAGTCCTCCTCATGCTGGTCCCGTGGGTTCCGGACTGGTGTGAGGAGCCATCTCTTCAGTGGATATCCGGCATCACCTGTATGTGGACGATAAACGAATAATGTGGAATGCCATTGCTACGTACGCACCCCCCCCCTTCCTGCCAGGTCATTGCCGCATCACATACCCCACATCATCATGCATGAAATGAGACTCACCGAGTAGCCAGGATCTGTTCCCTGCGTGTCGCTCCATGTAGCGTGGTATTGTAGAGTTCCTCAAGACCATAGAATCATGGGTTGATCCAGGGAATCGGGCACAACAATGTGTAATGATCCTGTTGGAGTCACACACCATTTGTACATTCAGTGAATGAAATGGTTTTCGGTTGCGGTACTGGGCCTCCATGGCATGTGGGACGACCAATTCCACATGGGTGCAGTCGATGGCACCAATGCAACCCGGTATGCCGGCAAGTGCATGGAATCCCACTTTTGTGTTGGTAATTTCCTGCTCCGAGCGTGGTAGAGAGATGTAGTCGTCTGCGTGCTGCAGGAGGGCATCGAGCACTTGCAATAGTGTCCGTGAGAACAGTGGCTGAGAAATGCCATGCAACTGTCCGACTGTGTGCTGGTAGGTGCCTGTGGCCAGGAAGTGTAGTACAGACACCACCTTCAGTAGGGGTGGGATGGCGGTTGGGCTATCTATCATGCTGACAAGGTCAGCCTGTGTCATGTCCACAATGGCGGCTATGGTGTCCCGGTCCAAACGGTAGAGGGTGTGGATCTGCTCATCAGTGAGGTTGAACGGATGTGCTCGGAGGCGTGGGATTGCGGGCTGCCTGCGTGGTGGTAGTGGCTGTGCTGGCAGCCCTTGCTGGCCCTCCTCCTCCTCCTGCGTCTCCTCCGTGCGGCCGGTTGTAGTTGGTGTTCGTCTTCTTCTTGGAGTTGGAGTACTTGCAGTGCTATCAGGTCCCCCCGGGCCAACATCGCGAGTCCTGCCGGTAGCATTTCGGAGTGGTTGTGGGAGGAGACTGGGCGTGCAATTTATGTGTTTTCAGGCTGTATGGCCTCCACCTGTGGTGATTCATTCCACCTGTGCAAGCTGTTCTCCCCTTTGGGCGAGCACGTCCCGCACACAACGCTGCAATTCGAGGAATGGCATCTTGCTATTACAATCATGTATTAGTACCCGATGGCCGTGTAACATTGGTTGATATGTTCATTCGGCTATGGTCCCATTGTTTCACATGCATTCTTTGCAGTCGCGAACAGACTTGTGAAGGGTCAGTGGAACGTAGTACTCGAGTAACGGTGGGCCCTCATGCATCACTGTACCGAGTTGCACCGACGGGCGGGGCGTCCCATTTGTGGGTGAAGGCAGTTGCCATTTTCACACACAGCCGCACTAGATGGATTAATTTGTGATTTCAAGCGGCCACAGATGCCTTTTCGACGTGATGTTGCAAATGAGGAATTCGAAGGGCGGCGCTTTCGGTCTTCAGCTAGCGGCGAGGAGATGCCCACAGGTCTGACTGCAAATATAACGTTCTATTGTTCAGTGTCCTTGGGACAGGGGCCATGGCGAGGATGCAATGATTGATATGAATAGTTTGGGATGCGCAATAGCGAAGTGGATGATGAGGCCGGACGTTCCCAAATACATGTTACTTCACAACACTGGAATTACGGGCTGGGGCATAGTGGATTTTGCAGGCTGCATAACGCACAGACTCAATGGAATTCTCACATGTTATGTGAGTATGGAAACAGGCGTTATCATTACGGGATGAGGGAATGATGAATGGATGCATGGGCAGATGATTTGATACGGTGTTTGCCATGTACAGGGCTTCTTGGAATCTGTCCGCCTCCCCTGCGCTATGTGATGCAGGGCTGCCATAGTGGGACCATCGTCTATCTGGCCTTGTTGAGCCCTCCCTGTCTCGACGCGCCTTCAGACACTTGTGTCCATGCACGTTACCAATCCCATCTGATGGATTCCGTTTTCACAGACGCATGCACAGGTACACTCGTTTGTGATGGTGTTTTCACCTCGATATGGATAGTTATGAGTCGCAAGTGGTTTTGGGGTGGTGATGATCCTTTGGAGTGGGCTAGCATGCATATGGCTGTGGATCTAGTGTGATCATTGAAGTGAGTTGTTCGAATGTAGTTCTGATGGCCATTCTTTTCTTTTTCTTTTCTTTTGGTTGACAGGTATCTCCTCCCCTTTTGCCACTGCCATCTGTATGCCACTCCTGCAGATGGGTTTTACTCCCGACACCTGCTGCTTCGTGTTAATCAGTGGAGCAGCATTACGATCTCATGGGACGATCGCCAATGGGCCACATGCCCTTACGCAGTACTAGTGGCTAGGAGCAACATTTCGGCCTTTCAGCTGGACTAGTGCCTCCCTATTGGGACGGCCCTGCGGTTCTAGGCGCTTCCATGTTGCCTTTTCGTACGAGAATGTAGCCCCTGTGTACCATGAAGGAACAGGGCGTCACACAAGAAGTAGCTGGTCATTTATTGCCGATGCAGCCCACAATGGTGAAATGTGTTTTGGAGTTCATGGCCTAATGGCTGTATGGGCTTGGTGAATTTGTTGTGCATTAAATTTCTATTCTGATATGGGCCGTGTAGCGTTCTTCTTTGCAAGTGATGTGGCATATTCCTATTTGGGGAGCGATGTATTGTGAGGAGATCTGCATTGGGTTCCAGCTTCGGAGTATAGTTGCGTGGTACTGTGCTGGGCGCGTTTGCCTACGAAGCCCAGTGAGGTCAGGGGTGAGGGCTGCCAATATGACTGTTTGGATGATGTCATGCTCAGGGGCGGGGGATTAGGTTTTGTGTAACAGATGCCGGTCAGCCAGGTGGATTGGTGGAATGATGTGATTATCGGAATATTGCTGGTCACAGGTGCCTGTGTTTGCGTGCGTTTCTTGGTGGGAGTCTGAGGTCATGTCCATTGGAATAGCTTCTGTGTTCGTGCCATCTGTGCCCTGCAGCTCCCATTGGCCCCTCTTGTGATTCTTTTGTTCGTTGGCATGCATGGGTGACGTGTACATTTCACTGGTTGCATTGTGTGACTTCATTGCACCTACGAGGAGTTGTACTATGTGGCCAGGGAGCGGTGTACAGGCACTCAGTGGGGCCGTTTACGGTTGATTCGCGATGCCGTACTTCTCACCATGGCGGAATGGTACTTTCCGCCGTGCTTGATGGCGTTAAGTACATGTCCGCTAAGGTCGGAATTCGCGTACCCTTGCGCCATGGTGGTAATTACGGTTTGGCATGGCGCGTGCGCGCGTACTTGGTGCAGTTAGCGTTGGCGTTCACTACGGTGTCGCTAATGGCATCGTACTTTACGGTGACGGGTCATAATCGCACCGAGCGCTATTCGATGGCGGTATTGCATTTCCGCCATCGTTTTTCGATTTCCGCAATGGTCGTAATGAGGGCCATGGTGTTTCTACTTCTATCACAGCTAATTCTGCCTCATTTATTATTAGTGGTTCTCCCAGTGGTTCTTGGCTTCCTGTTACAGAAGCTTGAATACTGTCAGGAGTGTCCTTATCTAGTTGGGCTTGGAGTTCTTCTTCGTGTTGCTGTTCATTGTTTTGTACTGTGTAAAGTTTACATCAGTTATAGTGCTTTCATTTGCTTTGAAAGCATCCTCATATGAGTCGTAGTTATCTAGTAATTGTTCTTCTTTTCTCCATGGTTTGAAGAGTTGTTGCAGGGACATGTAATATACTTCTTTATGTTGAGGAGCCTTTAATGACAATTTGATATGATTAATTAAATTTGGTTTATTGAGTTTAACTAAGCTGCCTTCACAGTTTGTCACTCTATATTTACCTTTTTTTTCATCAGGTTTCATATTATTTTTGTATGTGTAGTTTTGGGCTATGTGGTATAGACACATGTTTTCCAAAGTATTACTTCTGTTTGGGTAGTATGTGTCCAATAAATTGTTTTTTAAAATGTCTTGGCTGTTGGGATCATGTTTGGCTATTGTTTCTATATCTTCATATGATTTTTGAACTCTTTTTCTAGATTTAGCTGGACCAAGACTTAGCCGTAGTATATTTTCAGATTTACCATACAATGCAGTATCAGTTAAACGATCAGCTGCTTCATATGATCCACATTCTCTATGGGTGAGCATTTTTATGCCCAAGCTGTATAATTTCTGAGATACTGTTTTATCTGATGACAGGTCATTCCAGAGGTCTTAGAGCTATGTCTTTTCTGCTTTAGTTAAGTATGCTGTGACATATTGTGCAACTGCAGTAGAATTGTCTGCAATGTACTGCACATCTATGTTTGCATTCCATAAGTGGGCAATGATTGCATTATAATCATTGATATATTTTTCTTCTTCTTTTCTTTTTATGTAATATGTATTTTTAGGTGACTTACCTTTAACACTATGTCTAACTGAAGACATGAGGTTGTTCACTTGACCTGTATTTGTAACTGGTCTGTGGAAACCAAATCGGCATTTGGTGTAGTATTTCCCTTTGTTTTTGTATTTGTGAAGACAATATTTTCCACATTTGTGTCTTTGAAATTGTAAAATTTGTGCATGAAGATCACTATTTGTGGCTTCTGATGGAATTTCACAAGTGACATATTTTTCAATAAACTGTAAAACAGTGGCATCACTGTCTTGACCAGATTTAGGAGCATCTTTAATCCATAAAAGCATGTGGATATGTGGTGCTCCTCTGGCTTGGTATTCTTTTCTCCAAAAGAAGTGTTACACTTCTCCAAGGGGAGGAACAGTTTTATTACAAATAAAATGTAGCATAGCAATGAAGGGATGGTGAAAATATCTTGAAACATTAACAGGATCCAAAGAACAAAGTTCTCCAGGTGTTAGTATATCTATGTTTGTTTTGTTTTTATTTGATATGTGTAGGAAATCATGTAAATCTTCCCATGCGTATTCTGCACAACTTAATGTAACAAACCAAGTGGGTGGGCCAAGGTTTCTGATCATACAACGTACATCTCCATGACGTCAAAACCAGTACTCTTTAGTACCACGCATATTTGCTAATAGATTTGTAATATTTGATTGTAAAACCTCATCCTTTTGTTGCACTTTTTCTAATAATTGTGTAGCTGTCATGTTTTGAAAGTGTGATCCTAATTTTAATATGTGTGCAACTCTGTAACATAAACGGGGTAATTCATGGAATTTCGCACAAAAGTGGCATACGCGGCTGGCCCACAGTGCTCCCGTGCGATAGACTGCGCCAGCTGCGTGCGATAAAATCCATTTCATCGCACAGCGTATTCATGGATTTTAGCCTCCAAAACCAGCCGTGGCGCAGAGTGGTGCAGCAACCCTGCAGCAGCGCCAATTATGCCCCCAAGAACGCCCTCGCACAAGGAAAAGCCATCAAAAGGCCCAATTCAGCGCAAAGCGCTGCGCTAACCCTGGACGGATTTACAGGGCTGCCAAACAGCAAATGCCAAGCGGGGAACGTGTATTTCAGGGGTGCGCGGGAAGTTCCACACGCAATTGTGCTGGGTACGTGTATTTCAGGGGTGCGCGGGAAGTTCCACACGCGATTGTGCTGGGTACATGTATTTCAGTGGTGCGCAGGAAGTTCTGACACGCGATTGGGCTGGGTCCGTGTATTCCAGGGTTGCGCGGGAAGTGCCACACGCGATTTCAGCAAGGTATGTGTATTTCGGGGTGCGCGGGAAGTTTCACACGTGATTGTGCTGGGTACGTGTATTTCAGGGGTGCGCGGGAAGTTGCACACGCGATTCCAGCAGGGTAGGTGTATTTCGGGGTGCGCGGGAAGTTTCACATGCGATTGGGCTGGGTACGTGTATTTCATGGGTGCGCGGGAAGTTTCACACGCAATTGTGCTGGGTACGTGTATTTCAGGGGTGCGCGGGAAGTGCCACACGCGATTCCAGCAGGGTACATGCATTTCGGGGTACGGGAACTTCCACACGCGATTGGGCTGGGTATGTGTATTTCAGGGGTGTGCGGGAAGTTTCTCACCCGATTGTGCTGGGTACGTGTATTTCAGGGGTGTGCGGGAAGTGCCACACGTGATTTCAGCAGGGTACATGCATTTTGGGGTGTGCGGGAAGTTCCACACGCGATTGGGCTGGGTACGTGTATTTCATGGGTGCGCAGGAAGATTCACACACGATTGGGCTGGGTCCGTGTATTCCAGGGGTGCGCGGGAAGTGCCACACGCGATTTCAGCAGGGTACGTGTATTTCGGGGTGCGTGGGAAGTTCCACACGCGATTGGGCTGGGTCCGTGTAATGCAGGGGTGCGCCGGAAGTGCCACACGCGATTTCAGCAGGGTACGTGTATTTTGGGGTGCGCAGGAAGTTCCACACGCGATTGGGCTGGGTGCGTGTATTTCAGGGGTGCGTGGGAAGTTTCACACGCGTTTTCAGCAGGGTACGTGTATTTCGGGGTGTGCGGGAGGTTTCACACGCGATTGTGCTGGGTACGTGTATTTCAGGGGTGCGCGGGAAGTTGCACACGTGATTCCGGCAGGGTAAGTGTATTTCGGGGTGCACGGGAAGTTTCACACGCGATTAGGCTGTGTACGTGTATTTCAGGGGGGCGCGGGAAGTTTCACACGCGACTGGGCCTGGGAGAGCAGGCTACGTGTATTCCTGTGGTGGGCAGGAAGATTTACATGGTCGCCTACAATGCGCCAAAAAAGATGGTCCAATCCAGAAACACATACGCCAGCATGAAGCCGGCGTACGTCGACTCGCAGGAAGCAGGCGTACGTCGACACGCGCAGCATAAAAGTGCACGCAAACAACAAACAAGCTCATACGCCAGGATGAATATACCGTTCCTAGCAGCAGTGGCCGTGGGATACCGCAGGAGGAGCAGGAGGATAGCCAGAATCTTCACACCCAGAACCAGCCTTTTTGGGATGCCTGATGACCAGGTGTATGGGAGGTACAGGTTTCCACCTCACATAATACTCGACCTGGTCAGTGAGTGGGAGGATGACCTCACATCACCCACCCTCTGCTCCCAAGCACTCACCCCCCTGGAGAAGGTCCTCAATGTACTGCACTTCTTGGCTCCCGGATCATTTCAGCGGACAAGTGCCATAGTGGCGGGGTGTCACAGGCCATGCAGTCACGGTGCCTACACCAGGTGTTGGCCATCATCACTGCACGCCCATCAGTCCACAGGCACATATACCTGGCCAGAACACCTGCAGAAAGGCAGGCTGCCGCCCAGGATTTATGTGGGGTGGCACAATTCCCCAAAGTTCTAGATGCCATTGATTGCACCCATGTGGCGCTACGTCACCCCAGGGCATCTGAGCACATCTATAGAAACCGCAAGCACTAGCATTCCATCAACGTCCAGGTAGTATGTGATGCCAAGGGAATCATCACCTCAGTATATGCCAACTATCCAAGGTCCACCCACGACAGCTTCATTTACAGAATGTCAACCCTAAACCAGGACATGGAAGTTGGGCGGCATGGCGATGCATGGCTGCTTGGTGAGTATAAATGCCACTGCACATGCATGCATGTCAGATACTGAGTAATGTCACTACGCCACTAATGAGACCCATCACCACCTTCCCAGGGGACAGTGCCTACCCTCTGAGCACCCACATAATGACGCCAATTTGGAATCCCATCACGCCTCCCGAGGTAAGATACAACACAGCCCATATTGTAACCCGGGGCATAGTGGAGCGCACATTTGGAGTGCTCAAGTCACGCTTTTGCTCCCTTGACCGTTCTGGCGGGCAGCTGTTATACGCTTCCCCAGTAATGTGCAGGATCATAGTGGCAGCATGTGTCCTGCACAATGTTGCAACACGCCGGGGCCTGGCTGTGGACATGGTGGTGCCCCCACATCCCCAACCACATGCACGCCCGCTGCGCATGGGAGGGGAAAGGGCACGGGATGAGGCAGCCTGTACGCAGCTGGTGGCTAATTACTTCACATAGAAATCACACCCCTGTGGAGTGCACACAGCCCTGGCACATACCATCTGACAATCAATGATGCCTCAATCAGACAATGATGATGAATGAAGGGACAGTCAACTGTCACAACCATAGCAGCGTGAGATTGTTCACCTGGAAATGTTACAATGTGTGCATCCCTACCTACACAAACACGACCAATGCAGTGTCATCAAAAGACACACTTCTATGCAGCAAAAATGAATACCCACTTGCAAAATACAACATGAGAACAGTGCCATGTCACCCAACCCCTCCCCGGCACCGCCACACAACACACCATGGCATGTCATGCAATGTGAGATCAAACAAAGTAATCCCTACAACATGACACAAGTGTCACAAAGTTCAGTGTCCCTAATGGAAACTGGCCACACCTGAAATGCTCACAGTAATGCAGGACCAACAACACACATGAGCAAATATTTAGCAATAATACAAATCAGCTACACAACCTCAAGCCTACCATAAACATGACAGTACGAATTTTAAAAAATGTGTAGTCTCACTACCTGATAATGCCAGCGCTTCGACCACTTCCAACTGTACAGTGTTGGCGCCACGTAAAAGTGTAGGTGCACTGCTTACAACATGGACTTCATCTCCAAAGTAGACGGCCTTGTGAAGAAATGAGGAATGGTCCTGCAAATCAGGAGGATGAGATGGATGCAGAGGCACATATCAATACACCATGCAGTGTACAATACAACAACAATATGCACTAGGAATGTATACACAGTATTGACTACAGACTGACCACACAGCACATGGGAGTCCAACGTCACTGTGTAAGTCAATGTCACTTGGGCACACTCTTTGCAAGCCCATGGAAACGGGAAGCAGGAGGGGTGTGTGTCTCACAAACCCAAGCATCTAACCCAAATTCAGGACAAGCCTGCATGTGCCCAGCCACAATACAGCACATGCCCACGGGAGCCACACAAGGCAACACACCGAAAAAAAAAATCAAAATTCAAACAATCAAAAATCAAAAATCAAAAATGGCCATGTATGGGCCAGGAGGGGTGGGGGAGGCCACCCAGGAGGTCCGAGGACAGGGTGCACACCAAAACCCACCTGTGTGGATTCTGCGAAAAAAAAACACCTCCATGGGCTCATGGCCTGCACGGCAACCCTATTGTGGGAGAATCGCTGCTGTCGCTCTCCCCACCATCTGCAGCTGCATCAGGAGGTGGTGGCACTATGGGTGGCAGCCCACGCAAAGCCCTAGTCTAGTCCTCCATGGCAGCAAGCATGCGGGTGTGGAAGGACTGGTTCTGGAGGATAATCGTGCGGAGGTCCCCATGCAGCAACTCACAGGATGCCCGGACCTCCTCCCGAGTTGCCTGCATCTCAGCTGAGAGCGTACGTGTGAGACGCCCCAGCTGCTGTTCTGTCCTCGTGTCAGTTGAAGCCTCAAGCTCAACAAGAGTCACCCTGAGGTGACGGAGTTCCACCCTCAGGGCTTCCCTGTGGCCCTGGGACTCTATAGAAGTGGCTTCCCGCAGAGTCTCCAGTGCCGCCTGTCTGTCCCTGTTGGACGCCAACATGTCCTCCCTGTGTGACTGGCAAATGGAATCTGTTGCCTGCTGTAGTTGCTCCATCAGCCTTTCTTGGGGGACAATGGAAGTGGTCACCCTATGCATGGCCTGAGCCATCATCTCAGCTGATGCTGCCTGTTGGTTTGCCATACCGTATATGGATTGCTCCCATGCGGTATTGCCAGGTGGCGTACGGCCACTGCGTCGGCAGGCACCACACCTGTCTGGGGCAAGGCGAACTGCGCCTTGCTGTGCCGGCACTGCCTGAGGCTGCAGGACTGCATTCCCCCTCTGATCTGCTGGCCCAGGAACAGGATCAGATGTTGCGGAGTGTGACCCTGCATCCGTAACCACCAAAGGCGGACCTACCAACATTGACATCCCCATTGAGGGTTCTACCCCTGGTGCAGGTGGGTCGGACAGAACAGAATCCCTCATAGAAACACTTACCTGCGACCGCACATAGGTCTCATCATCTGAATCGACACCTGAATAGAGCTCGGGGGAGGTGCACCCAGAGTCACCCCTTGAGAGAATGGTCTGCAGCAAGTGTGGGTTCTCACCCACCACCACACCATGTCCCTCACTGGTGCCCGGTCGATACTGAGACCCCTCCTGGGTCTGCACCATCTCCACAACCCCAGCAGTATCAAGTGCATCATCCCCTGCAAAGACATAAAAGAAAAGAAATGGGAACAGGCATTAGCACCATGGGACACAATTAGGGCTGAGAAGCAACAGAACCAGTACTTCATTGACACATGTCCCACATGACTATAACCCTCCCATGCATGCACCGTCACTGCGTATGAAGGGGAGGCAATTGGCACACATTGATGACACCAAGATGGAAGATCAACACATTTGCTGCATCCTGGCTAGCAGTGCCATCACACATTGGCCTGTGATTGGCATGTCCAATACACATACATGACACATGCCATCACACAGATGGAATGTACCATAGACATGTCACACATGTGACAATAGGACTGAGAAAGGCCTAGTGAAAGTGGTGGAATGCAAACAATCAGCCTGAATGAACACAGAAAAATATGCAACAATGTTATGGCAGGATGACACTTCAAGGGCAACTGGCGTGATGTTGGGCTAAATGTCTACTGTTGCCAGAAGGGATACTGCAATACCCAAATCCTGGTGCACAGAATGTATTGGATGAAGCACATGGGTGACCCAAACCACTCAGGCACACACACCCTCACCTGGCACTCAATCAGAAGCCCTCACACACACACCATGCACATGGATGACACACACATGCATGTGCACTCACCGGACAATGCCTCGTAATCTGGCAGGTATCCCACGCCTTGTATCTGTTCCTCCATGACGTAGGTCCCAGCAACATACTCATGTGGAGTGAGTTAAATGTCCTCTGCTGGAGACCCACCTCCAGTCACTAGAGTAATGGCATGACTTGAGGCCAGCTTTTTCTTTGCCCTGCGCTTCAGGTCATTCCAGCGCTTGTTGCAATCATTAGCTGTGCACCTCACGATTCCAAGGGAACTTATGATGTCCGCGATTGTCTGCCAGTGTGCCTGACGTTGAGCAGATGTCGTCTTGTACCCAGCAGTAGTCAACATTTCCCGGTCATGTGCGGACACATACTCCACAAGTGCATCACGTTCGGCCTCACTGAAGCTAGGCTTCCTCGAGGTGCCTGACTGTGTAGCCGTGTCTGGGGCATCAGCCTGTACAGGACGAGCACTCTTCCTCTTCCGCTTGGAAGGTGGTGGGGATCCTGAGTGTCCTACGCCGCTCTGGACACTAGGGGCAGGAGCCCCGGTGGACTGTGTACTAGGAGTGTGGGAATGAACACTGAGCATGGGACTTGGTGCAGGCATTAGCTGAAGTGTGATGTAGTCAGGGGGAACGTCAGCAGGATGGACTAGGACCGACACTGTCCTGGCTGGGTGAGTGAGAGCTGGGGTGGAGGGAGCCGCAGCTGCCCCTGCAGCCTCCACACCCTGCCTACTTGGGGCAGCAGATGACATAGCTGCCCCTGATCCACATGGCCTGGTGACACCAACGTGCACCGCCACATGTGGCCTAGACCTGCTGACCTCGAAGTCAGCCTGGGAGTCACCCTGTGCCAGGTCTGGTCCAACAAGGGCTGAGCAGGGGTGGTGTCAGCCATGTTACCCTCAACCGGGGGGGGGCATGGGTGTCCCTGACTGGTCGTCCACACATGGGGGGCTAGGGGCACCCTGCAAGTCCCGGCCATGTCCCCTACCGTATCCACCACGCCCACCTCTTGAGGCTCGGCCACCTTTGCCACCCTTACCGCGTGCCCGCCTCCCAACCATGGCACTGATGTTGTTGTGCGTATGGGAGTTGCAGTAAACTATTGTCCTGGGCAATTGGGGGACAAATGGGTAGGGTACTAGATGGAATTCATACCCCAGTGCTCTAGCAAGGCTGTATGTGACCCCTGGGGAAAGATGACGGGTCACGCAACGCACAGGCACCCCAAAAAAGGGAGATAACGTGCACGCAACCCCTCCTAGACCACGTGCGTGGAAAAATAAACCTGCACTACGCTGTGGCACCCACAAACACAAAAATGAACGTATGCCTGAAACACGCAGCCTAGAATGACCTCTGAAGGGGTACGTGACACACGGGGCAAGCACAGATGTTAAATATGTGCGCAACTCACCGTCTGCCTGGAAAAATAGCATGAAAAAGATGCCGTGTGCGCGCTGGCAACACCTCCGCCAAAAGAAGAATTGTACGTTGTCTGAGGAGACAGGACAACAGAAGAAGTGTACGCTGTTTGAGGAAACAGGCCCAGAAAAAAGACAAAAATAGAAAAAGCTGTCAGTGGTAACAGGGAGTAGGAACTTGAAACGCCGTGAAGTAAATCGCGTGTGAACTGACAAGAAGTACAGATTTCACCCACTCGCTCTCCACGAAAAGCACGTACAAGGAAATGGCGTCCTACACGTGCCTTTTAAACATGCCCACACGTCCAGCGTCACGCCCTATCCTCCAATTACACAAGCTGACACTCTGACGTGCAGTCATTGGACGTGTAACATGCACCTGTGTACAGGGTAACGCCCGCGCACGCACGTCACAGACGCGCATTCGCGCTGGGGCCCTTTCCACCAATTACACGCTTTGACACTCGGACATGCTTATTTTTTCCACACGCCATGGAAAATGCCCGTGCGCGTAACGTCATAGAGGCGCCTATATGCTGGGGGCCTTTGGGCCAATTAATTCGCGTACGTGTGCTGACGCGCTTACGAGCTAAGGGCCTTTCCTCAAATTACATGCAGACGTGCTGGATTTTCACGTGCCAAATCACTCTGTATCAAGCTGGCCACGCATAAGCACACGGAAGACCATGCTCTTGCCCAGAAGGCCGAATCACTGCCCCCAGAGCCCCGAGCACGCTCCCACTTGCCATCTTCTGCTGCCTGACTGCCTGCTGCCCACGTGTCCTGCCATTTGCTGCCTGCACATCAGCCAGGGGTGCTGTTGCTGTGACCAACCCTGCTGGAACCGAAGACTCCTGACTGGGATTCCATCGCTCCACAGCCCTGCCCCAGGACCCAGTTGCCCACCGACTTCTGCCTCTGGGGTTGCCATGTCGGGCACTACACCATCTGGCACCACTGGCAACCCCCAGCCAGAGAGGCAGAGGGGCACCAGCTTCACTGCCACCGAAGTTGGTGTCCTGGTGGAGCTAGTCCTGGGGCAGTATGATGCCCTCTTCGGATGTTTGCGCGCTGACAAGAATGGACGGACTCGGATCTGGACGGACATCATGACTGCCATCAACGCGGAGGGGGTGGCAGTCCGACAATTCCATCATGTCAAGAAGCGCTGGGAGGACATCAGGTCCAGGACCCTGAACAAGGCCCGGTGCCTCTTGAAGGCAATGGATGCTAAGGGGCGCCGGGGCCACTTGATCGAAGATCAGATGAGGGTCCTGGAACACATATGCCCAGCGCTCCACGTCCAGGTCCTTGAGAGGCAGACCCGTCTGGAGTTGAGCGGTAAGTGTACATGCATACTGATTGTAAGCTGTGCATGCGGTGGTGTGCCAGTAGTGTGCAGGTTGCACATGTGGTTTTATGGGGCCAAGTATGGGGGTGTGTGTACAGAGCCGTGAGGCTAACACATGCGAGGGTTCTCATGTGTGAGACATGGATGGTGCTTGTGTGTGTAGGCTTGCATGCCAAATGCAGATGTGTGTGCACACATGTTTGAATGAATGTGTATGACTGATTGGCAGATGTGACATGGATGCCGATCGCAACACTGCAACAGTTGGCGGAGGTGTACACATGCATGCAAGTGTGGTGGTGTGTGTGCATGTGTAGTCCACTCCCTGTGTTGCATGTGATGTCTGGCTCACCTTTGCCTGCTCATTCTGTTGTATGTGTATGGATGGTGCTGGCTGTTGCGATATGGCTGTGGTATAGCTCATGTGTGCGAGTTGAAATGACATGTGTGTTGGTGATTGTGATGCCATGTCTGAGGTTTGCCAATGCCACTCATGTACCACTGTCATGTGTGTATGAGTCCATTGTACAGTGCCCTGATGTCTGTGTTTTATTTCTCCCTGTCTGCAGCGTCAACTGATGAAGAGGGCGGAGAAGGTGCTGTGGAGCACAGCGGCAGGTATCGCACCGCCAGCCAGAGACGCAAGGCCCGGCTCCCCTCCCAGGTTGTCATCTCATCGGGGAGTGAGGAGTCCGGTGCCGCGTCCAAGGCCGCAGCTGCTGAGGGGAGGTCCAAGAGGCGGAGGTCGGAGTTGGACTCCTCGGCAGCAGAAGGGGCAGCTGGGACACCACAGGGCTCGACGGGGGAAGATGGCACGGAGTCATCCAGGTTGGTGGGGGGTTTGGTGGAGGAGGAGGCCATGCAAGCAACAGAGACGGGGTCTGGAGGTGGGGATTCCACTGGTGCTAGTGGTGCAGTGCAGGACCAGGGACAGGAGGCAGCACAGGCCGCCGCGGAGGTGCCTGTGTGCAATCCAGTCCCTGATCCTGTCACTGCATCATCTTGCACCAGCAGGGATGCCTACGTCCTGATCCGTTTTCAGGCAGGGGATGAGCTTACAATAACTGGCCTTCCTCTGCCTGCGGACGTGGCTATCCAGGTACGGGTTGAGCCTGTCCTGACTGGTGTGGCGTTGCGTCAACGGGCCATGCGAGGTGACCTGCAGTCTTTTCGTGAGGAGACTGCACGTCATCTTGAATGGCTCGTTCACCGTGTTGGCCTACTGGGATGGGTCACCCAGGCCAGATTCCTCCGTTTGCTGGAGTTTGTTCCAACCCCCTCCTCAACTGAACACCCTATGCGCCAGTCGTCCTCCGTGCCATCTTTCCACCCATTTGTCACCTGGGTGCCCTGTGGAGCTGCCTCTGACCATGCGGCCAGGCTGGTGGAGGACACATCCCTGCCACAGTCGGGAGTCGGTCGTCCAGCAGGGGTGGCCACATCAACGACTGCACCCCAGCCGGAGGAGGATGTGCAGGCAGCAGGAGCATGGGCACAAGCACAGGAGCAGCAGCAACGAGGTGGGAGCCATGATGGCTCGGGGCCTTTGACATCGGAGGGGCAGGCATCAGCCGTAGGGCAGGAGGACCCAGGATGGGAAGTGTCTTCCGTGTGGCAGCGGTTGGGCCACGCCATAGATGCGGAGCGGCAACGGGCGGAAGAGGCACGGCTCACGATGGTCAGGTCGGAGAACTCCATGCGGATGGCCCTGAGGCAGGCCGAGTGCCTTGAGGCAATCCGCAGGGAGTTGGAGGAGAAAATGTCATCGTCCCTGCGGACCCTCGGGCCATGGAAGAGGACCGCCTCTGGGACATTGAGCAGGAGTTCGATGATGCCCTGGCCCGGAACATCCAGAAGTGAATCATCGGACTAGCCCGCTGCCCTTGTAAATAGTTATTTAGTGCTAAGTTTCCTTTCGTTTTTTTTTGGGGCGGTTGGACAAAGCCCTAACTATATATATAGTTCTTCATTAGGTAGGTTTATTTCATAGGTTTCATTTTGAGGATTGGGCACATGGACCCTGGATGTTCACTTTGTAAATAGTTAACAATGGATTTGGATTTTTTTTTTTTTTACATGGATCAATGGTTTTTTATTTTTTTTGCACCTTGGATTTATTTTCTCAGACTAACACTTAGGAGACTTGCTTTTGGATTGCTTTTCATTTGGATTTCATGCATCTTTTTCATTTATTGGACATGCAGGATTTCATTCCTTATTTCCATTTTCTTCAGTTCCATTTCATTCCCTTGTTTTTCTGTTTAATACATTATCATTTGGTACTTCAAAGTGTGGTATTCTCTCTTTGGTTTCATGCATGTCACAATGTGTGTTTTATCATTCACATGCTCTCATTGTGTGGGTTTGACGGATATATGTGGATGTGCAGATTAGCCATTTGCGATGCATCATTTGATGGTGATTTCTTTGTGGGGTGGATGTCATACCTGGTGGTGTGTTCAGACTGGGGTGGCGTGGGGGATGTATTGAGGGGGCATGGGGACCATGATTGTGGATCGTCATGAGATGTTGGGGGGACATGTGTGGGGGCCTGCTGGCAGGTGCCCTGCACTGCTGGGGGGTGGGGGTGCAGGGGGACATGTGTGGGACATGAGTGGGGGCCTGGTGGAGGGTGCCCCTGACTGCTGGGGGGTGGGAATGCAAGGGACATGAGTGGGGGCCTGGTGGAGGGTGCCCCTGACTGCTGGGGGGTGAGGTGGGGGTGCAGGGGGACATGAGTGGGGGCCTGCTGGCAGGTGTCCCTGACTGCTGGGGGGTGGGGGTGGTGGGAGACATGAGTGGGGGCCTGATGGAGGGTACCCCTGGATGCTGGGGGTGGGGGTGCAGGGGGACATGTGTGGGACATGAGTGGGGGCCTGGTGGAGGGTGCCCCTGACTGCTGGGGGGTGGGGGTGCAGGGGGACATGAGTGGGGGCCTGGTGGAGGGTGCCCCTGACTGCTGGGGGGTGGGGGTGCAGGGGGACATGAGTGGGGGCCTGCTGGCAGGTGTCCCTGACTGCTGGGGGGTTGGGGTGCTGGGAGACATAGGTGGGGGCCTGGTGGAGGGTGCCCCTGGATTCTGGGAGGTGGGGGTGCAGGGGGACATGTGTGGGTCATGGGTGGGGGCCTGGTGGAGGGTGCCCCTGACTGCTGGGGGGTGGGGGTGCAGGGGGACATGAGTGGGGACCTGGTGGGGGGTGCCCCTGACTGCTGGGGGGTGGGGGTGCAGGGGGACATGAGTGGGGGCCTGCTGGCAGGTGTCCCTGACTGCTGGGGGGTTGGGTGCTGGGAGACATGAGTGGGGGCCTGGTGGAGGGTGCCCCTGGATGCTGGGGGGTGGGGGTGCAGGGGGACATGTGTGGGACATGAGTGGGGGCCTGGTGGAGGGTGCCCCTGACTGCTGGGGGGTGGGGGTGCAGAGGGACATGAGTGGGGGCCTGGTGGAGGGTTCCCCCGACTGCTGGGGGGTGGGGGTGCAGGGGGACATGTGTGGGACATGAGTGGGGGCCTGCTGGCAGGTGCCCTGCACTGCTGGGGGTGGGGGTGCAGGGGGACATGTGTGGGACATGAGTGGGGGCCTGGTGGAGGGTGCCCCTGACTGCTGGGGGGGTGGGGGTGCAGGGGGACATGAGTGGGGGCCTGGTGGAGGGTGCCCCTGACTGCTGGGGGGTGGGGGTGCAGGGGGACATGAGTGGGGGCCTGCTGGCAGGTGTCCCTGACTGCTGGGGGGTTGGGGTGCTGGGAGACATGAGTGGGGGCCTGGTGGAGGGTGCCCCTGGATGCTGGGTGGTGGGGGTGCAGGGGGACATGTGTGGGACATGAGTGGGGGCCTGGTGGAGGGTGCCCCTGACTGCTGGGGGGTGTGGGTGCAGGGGGACATGAGTGGGGGCCTGGTGGGGGGTGCCCCTGACTGCTGGGGGGTGGGGGTGCAGGGGGACATGAGTGGGGGCCTGCTGGCAGGTGTCCCTGACTGCTGGGGGGTTGGGTGCTGGGAGACATGAGTGGGGGCCTGGTGGAGGGTGCCCCTGGATGCTGGGGGGTGGGGGTGCAGGGGGACATGTGTGGGACATGAGTGGGGGCCTGGTGGAGGGTGCCCCTGACTGCTGGGGGGTGGGGGTGCAGAGGGACATGAGTGGGGGCCTGGTGGAGGGTTCCTCTGACTGCTGGGGGGTGGGGGTACAGGGGGACATGATTGGGGGCCTGCTGGCAGGTGTCCCTGACTGCTGGGGGGTGGGCGTGCTGGGAGACATGAGTGGGGGCCTGGTGGAGGGTTCCCCTGGATGCTGGGGGGTGGGGGTGCAGGGGGACATGTGTGGGACATGAGTGGGGGCCTGCTGGCAGGTGCCCTGCACTGCTGGGGGTGGGGGTGCAGGGGGACATGTGTGGGACATGAGTGGGGGCCTGGTGGAGGTGCCCCTGACTGCTGGGGGGTGGGGGTGCAGGGGGACATGAGTGGGGGCCTGGTGGAGGGTGCCCCTGACTGCTGGGGGGTGGGGGTGCAGGGGGCCATGAGTGGGGACCTTCTGGCAGGTGTCCCTGACTGCTGGGGGGTGGGGGTGCTGGGAGACATGAGTGGGGGCCTGGTGGAGGGTGCCCCTGGATGCTGGGGGGTGAGGGTGCAGGGGGACATGTGTGGGACATGAATGGGGGCCTGCTGGCAGGTGCCCTGCACTGCTGGGGGGTGGGGGTGCAGGGTGACATGTGTGGGACATGAGTGGGGGCCTGGTGGAGGGTGCCCCTGACTGCTGGGGGGTGGGGGTGCAGGGGGACATGAGTGGGGGCCTGGTGGAGGGTGCCCCTGACTGCTGGGGGTGGGGGTGCAGGGGGACATGAGTGGGGGCCTGCTGGCAGGTGTCCCTGACTGCTGGGGGTTAGGGTGCTGGGAGACATGAGTGGGGACCTGGTGGAGGGTGCCCCTGGATGCTGGGGGGTAGGGGTGCAGGGAGACATGTGTGGGACATGAGTGGGGGCCTGCTGGCCAGTGCCCTGCATTGCTGGGGGGTGGGGGTGCAGGGGGACATGAGTGGGGGCCTGGTGGAGGGTGCCCCTGGATGTTGGGGGGTAGGGGTGCTGGGAGACATGCGTTGGTGATCAGTAGTGCAAGGTGACATGTGGGTTGGCTGGGGGGCATTGCCATGGTGGATTTGCTGCCTGCGGGACATGACCAGGGGTGCAGGGTAGTAGTCCCCCGTGGTGTGGGCTGCCTGCAGGGGCCGTGGAGGGCGTAGAGGGAACACCTGGGAGGACCCACACAGCCAATTCACGTGTAGTACTCCCCGGCACCCCCGAAATACACGTACCCTGCTGAAATCACGTGTGGAACTTCCTGCGCACCCCGGAATACACGTAGCCTGCTGTATTCGCCTGTGGAACTTCCCGCGCACCCCAGAATACATGTAGCCTGCTGTGATCACGTGTGAAACTTCCTGCGCATCCCAAAGTACACGTACCCTGCTGTAATCGCATGTGGAACTTCCAGCGCACCCCGGAATACACGTAGCCTGCTGTGATCGCGTGTGAAACTTCCCACGTACCCTGCTGTGATCACGTGTGGAACTTCACACGCACCACAAATTACACGTACCCTGCTGAATTCACGTGTGGAACTTCCCACGCACCTTGAAATACACGTACCCTGCTGCTTTCGCGTGTGACACTTCACGCGCACCTTGAGATACACGTACCCTACTGCATTTGCGTGTGACACTTCACGCGCACCTTGAGATACACGTACCCTGCTGCATTCACGTGTGACACTTCACGTGCACCTTGAGATACACGTACCCTGCTGCATTCACGTGTGACACTTCACGTGCACCTTGAGATACACGTACCCTGCTGCATTCGCTTGTGACACTTCACGCACACCCCAAAATACACGTACCCAGGCCAATCGCGTGTGGTACTTCCCGCGTACCCTGAAATGCACGCACACGCTATTTTTCACGCAGTGGGTGTCCATGTTTGTTGCGTACCCCTTTGCACGTCATTTGTCTTAGAGGGCCACAGTATGGGACATTCATCATAGCTTTATATAGGTGCTTTTTGTTAGCGCACATTTTGGCGCACCTTTATTTCAGGCGCAGGGACGCTACCGCCTGCATTCTTGTGGCGGACGTGTTTGGGCCTGTGTGCGTCTTTGCCCGTGCGCTGGTTCGCCCTATTCGATTCCATGAATACGTGTTGTAGGCGAGCGTGTGGGCGTTCCGCGAACTTGCCTCCTGTACTTCCCCCTGTGATGCCCATATTTTCACGCGTTGTTCCCCATTCCGAGTGTTATGCCCAGTGTTCCGCCTACTTTTGTTATGTGCGCCGTGCTATGTGTGATTTCGCTATGGCCGTGGCACACACCGTTAGATGACCTGTGCACCGGCGTGCGCCGCACACTTTTTCAGTGCACATCCAATATTTTTCTCGCGCACAGACTTCCATGAATCGATGTGCGCTGGTTTCCCTGCGATTTTCGCACTTGCACTGCGATTTTTGCTCTTTCACTGCGAATCGCACGTTTTCGCACGCTTGGGCCGAAATTTTCGGCGCACATTATTTCCATGAATCGGCCACAAAGTTGCTAGTTCACTTTCAAAGAGTAGGTGGAATATGTATTCCACATTTTGTCTAAATCTGGGATATTCAGAATACATCCGTAATGAGCGGTATTCTGAAGCTGATATTTGAATAGGTCTATCATCATACCTTCCTCCTTTGCCAGTAGGAAAGAGTAGAGGAAAAGCACGTGCTTTTATACTTTTTTCCGATATGCTGATTGGCGATCCTTTTGTTTGACGTATTTGGTAAGTTTCCAGTACATCTTCTACGGTGTCATTACAGTGCAAAGGATGAATTGTATAATGGTCTAAAGTATTTGATATTGTAGGAGGATCTAGTAGCTCAAAATTGACCAGCTTATTGTGTTTCTTGAATTATTTCAGTTGTATCTTTCAGGTTTTCTTCAATATTAATTTCTTTGTAATATTCATTATTCTCTTTAAGATATTGGAAGGCTTGTCTAAATTTATATAAATCTACCAGCTGTTGCCATATTTTTTTGTCTTTTGTAGGTACTCCATTTACTAAGATAATTAAAGATTGCTGCATTGGACGTTGCACTCCTAGAGTATGCACATTTTGTTTTAGATCTAATGGTAAATAAACTACTTTTCCACGAATGCCTTTTACCAATTCAGAGGGAGGTAATTTTGCAGTTTTTGGTTGAAGGCGTATTATTGCTTGAAATGGGTGTACTGTTTGAATTATGATGCTCTCATATAAATTAAGTTGTTGTAGGGGTTTTGGTACTGGGTATAATTCCAAATTATTTGTGATAGCACGTGAAGGAGTTTGGTTGTTGTCAAGTTTTGTAGTGCAGTAACTGCAAAGTATTAAGGGCTCAGTTATTTCATATTTGTTTTCTGCTACAAGGTAGAGAGCAAATTCAAACCATGTAGAATCTTCATTGTCTTCTATTTTGTATGATAGGTCTACAGTTTTTGTGTTACTTTTATAAAAAGTTCTACAGCAACATACACATACATGGTTTGGTACTTCAGCTGATGTACTTTTAAATTTTAGTATTTCTTTTTTGTATGTGTTTAGCAAAAGGTTGCCATGTGTATAAGTGTTGCTTAATTGGTTTAAAGCTATTTCATTCTGTAAATGGCTTTCACTTCCAAAATATTTTTTCTGGATATAGTGAATTTCTTCAAGTAGGTATTTTGCTGTACCATGTAGAAGGATGTTATTTAACTTTGCTAGTGCTTAAGCAGGACTTTTAGCATAGTAGAGTTTATAGACTAGATTTCTTATAGTTGACTGATGTGTTGATATCCTTTTGATATCATGGAAAGTGGTTTTACAAGTAGGTCCTGTAATGCAGGCCAATGAATGTCCTTGTAGTCCTGTGTATTTGCGCACTGGACAGGTATCCATATTTTGCAGTAATTTAATTTTGATTTTCTCTTTGGTTTTTACATATTTATTGAGGAATTGGCGTAAAGATTTGAAACATTGTTTGGGAATGTTACACATTGACGTGCATGGCCATTTGTACACTAGACGTTCTGATTCAGTTGAATTGAGGGGTAATTCTAAGTTTTCAGGGCATATTTTTGTAAGGAGTACTTCTTGTACCATTATGGTATTATTCAATTTTTCATAACCTCGACCACTGCTATGTATGGCAATTGTATTTGTTTGCTTTTGTTTGTACGCTTCTTCATTAAAATATGGTTCTGTGCTCGTAGTGTGATTCCATTCACCTCCGCAGATACTTAAGAAGTTCTTTCTGTTGACATTTCGCTTATTGAGAAGTCTTTTTTGTAATTTAGTTATTAGTTTTGTTAGTGGTTTCATTTTGTTTAACAGTAAAATAAATAACTTTCCTTTGAGAAGAATTGCACTGTCCATCAAAGCTTCTAAGATTAATTTCCTATGATAGGTTTTAAGCATTGAATCTGATTTCTCTCCTGTTTTTATAAGATTTTGAAGGACTTTGTGACGGTACATTTTGGCTAAAATACTTTTCTTGGTATGCTTACTTTGCACTATATTAAAATTTGAAGAAGTAGTTTTATCTGTAGTGATAGCTGATTTTCTGTTAATTGTTTTTTGGTTTGTTTTACATTTTGATAGAGGAGGCAAAGTTTTTGTACTTGAAACTTCATGTGTTTCACTAAATGACTGTATTAGCTGTTTTGTTTCAACTTTTTTTACAAATTCTGCTAGAGATGAATGCTTATGTTGGACACTTTTATTTTCATTTGCTCTACTTTTGTGTTGCTTTCTACGGACTTGACTTTTGGTAGGCATTCTTTAGGGTCTGTTGAAAAAAATAAAGAAGATATGGGTTGGGGTGTTCTGGAATGTATTTGTGCTGTGTGCATGAGTGTTTGTGTAAGATGATAAAGATGTACGTTATGGTGTGTGATTGTGCATTGGGAACTACAACTAGTAGGGATAGGTATTCTTGAATTTATGTGTTACTAAAATGGGGTTCAGATGACAAAAAAAAAGTAAGCTAGTGGTGTGGAAAAGTACAAATAGTAAATATAATGTATACAATTAAAACAGTTGTTTGTTCTATAATATGAAAATTGTATCGGTTCAGTTGGGTAATTTGTGTGTCCAAAAATATGGAATTTGTGGCCCATTCTGGCTGTAAATCGCTGTTTAAGACATGGAGATTTTTGGACAAAATGGTGCACAATCTCTATTTTTAGGCACAGAAATAGCTTGTATTAACGTTATAGTATGTTTGAGTATTAATACAAATATTATGGTGATATTCTACTTACTTTTTTTCTTAAATTAACAGGTAACTTCTTAGTTCTTCTTTGTTCTTCGAATTCGGCTGCTTCTTTTCAGTAGACTGGTCTTCACTGCAATTGTAAAAGCTTCAAATTAGTAACTTTGTTTGTATATAGCGCTGTTTTTAATTTAGATATTGATTTTTTTAATTGAAATCCTCAGCGCCTTCTTTAAAACCATTAAACTGATTTATTTACATAAGATACATTGCATCAGTTCAGTACATATGATATGTTCTTAATGAACAAATTGTATTGAATGACTAACTGTAGCAAAAATAATATCTTTACTATGTCTTGTGAAATTTATAATATACCAGTGAATACCACTATTTTTGTAACTAAGCTGTTCTAGGTAATAGCGCCTCAATGTCATGTCTAAATTAAAGTAATTAAGTAAATAAATAAATAAAAACAAAAAAATATGAAATTATATAAGTACTTTTTTAAAAGATTTAAACATAGATTGTGCTTGCATGCAATTTTGTTTGAATATATGTAGTCTATATATTTCATTTAAAAAATGTTAGTTTAACATGATTTGAGTGTGTGTGTATAAACAAAGTAAATAGTATAAAGGTTTATAAGTGATAGTTGATTTAAGGAAATTGAAAAAAATACAGTAAATTCATTTTACAGATTACACAAGCTAAAAGTCTGTTTGAAAATGTGTTCATCTACTGTACAGAAAATATGCATACCTGAAGTTTGTGTTCATGCATATGGATATGCATGGAGCTGCAAGTAGAAATCTTGGAGACTTGTACAGTATTTCTGGTAGATGGTTCTTGCCAATGATATGACACTTGTACTCAGAGAGATTCACAGTACATTTGCAGTGCTGATCTATGATAATGCAGTGAGATGTAGAGGTCTTCAATGTGATTGGTGCATGGTCATGTGATTTCTTAGCTACATCCAATGAGGGAATGGCAGAGAGAGTGAAGTGGAAATGGTAGAAGGGCTGTTCATGTTACGATATGTCCGCGGACATGGCGGTAGTTCGCGGACATCGGGAGTTATATCCGGGGATTTTTGGGTTCAGAAGTCATGCAAATGAGAATGAGTACTAAAAGGGATTGGTCAGGAAAGTTTAGTGGGTGTGTTGTGCCAGAGGAGAGTTTCTCATATACTGTTTTTGCTGAGAGAACAACAGATAGCTATGTCTGTGTATTTTAGGAAAAAGATTGTATGGATTTTGGGAGATTCATGGATATATTGGTTGAAGGTGCATGCAGAAAGCTGTGCAGTAGCTGTAGATCTTGGATTCCCACATGTGGAAGTACACTGGCATGGAGTATGTGGAATAAAGTGGTTGGACTTGCTACCTCTCTGTGCTACTTTGGAGACAGAGCAACATCCAGACATAATTGTAATTCATTGTGGAGGGAACAGTTTAGGACATGTGACTGGAATTTGTTTGCAATTTGCTATGAAAGAAGGACTTGGGAAGGTTATGGACATGTTTCCTAATTCTCAAGTGATATTTTCAAGGATTGCGCAGAGACAAATGTGGCTTCGTTCTTCTTCATTTGGTCCACAAATGGAAAAAGCAAGGCGCAATTTTAATATAGCTGTTTGTGCCTTTCTAAAAGATTTTGGCATGTCTTCTTTTCACAATGAAAATATTCTGTTTCGTAGTACAAACATTTTTCGCAAAGATGGAGTCCATCTTACTTATGGTGGCAATCAGATTTTTCTGAGAAATGTACAAAATGCATTGTGACCTTTTTTGGAATTACAACATCCATTTTGAAGTAGGTGTTAAGCATTTATAATTTTTGACTTACAAACACCTCCCAAAGGCTCTTTTCAGAGCCACCACTTCCTCCCAGAGATAATTGCAATGTTTGTGATGGGGTAGAAACCCAATTTTTTAAATGCTCGCGAACTGTTCGCGGACTTCTAAAAAATACAAAGGGCCCTGCTTCATTAATTTTCACTTCTATTTTTTAACTGTGAAAGGCGGCTCTGAAAAGAGCCTTATTTATTTATTTATTTTTTGATATTTTGTATTTTTTTTGGTTTTTTATACACGACACACTAGGAGAGGAGGGGAGTTGAAGGTAAAGGGGGGGACACCAACCACACCAACCACAGGGATAAGAAAGGGCGAGCTGAGAGAGGAAGATGTAGAGTTGGTTTTATTTGGGTAGTGAGCAGATCTTCTCGTGCTCTGAGAAGACAGTCTCAAAAGCACTAAGAAATTGCTCCCCTTGCAGAGTACTGTGTCACAGTACATACATATAAATGTGACCCTCGAAAGGTAATGGTCATCAGCATTCTGTATGGCCTGTGAGGCAGCTTGAGGAAGACGCTGTCCCACAGAGTGTCAATCTGGAAAAATGAACACCCTTCATTTGAATGATGGACGTAACTTGATGGCCGTGGGCCAACCGTCTTATGCACCGACTTATAGAAATATAAACTGCTATGCTTGACCAACGAGCGGCCATTTTAAATGTAGCAAGAATCGCCATTTTGCTTGTTGACCATTGCTCATTGCTTTCTGTCTAAAAACTGCTTTGCAGCTTGCAATTCTTGTGGATTCTGCTTACTCTGCTCAACTGTTAACATTGGTGTCTGATTATGAAAGGACAAGGTTGTGGGACTGAAGAGTTTGTTGAAACTCCTCATGAGTAGCCCAGAGAGGAATGCCCACACTCCCTCTCTGTAGCCTTGGGAGGGAGCTGCAGGGCATTTAATCACTTCACAGCTGCCAGCCAGTCTTGTACGATGGTAGAATATGTTAGAATAATACAGCTAAAGGCTTGAATTATGCTTTTCTTATGGCCCCCCTTCGCAAAACCTTTTAGAACGTGTCGGCTCCCAGGACACGAATAGTACCTCATAGATAGCAAAGCTTGGAATGTGGCTCTTCCCCCGTGTGCAGCTTGCTTCCAAGAACAGAACCACCATGTTCTGTTCAACAACTAAAAGATGCCTCCGCACTTTCTAATTGCACATTGTTACTAGAATAGACATTGAAAATGTTATAATCGTCATACTCGTCGGATATGTCCATCGTCATCCCGAGTTCAAAGGAACTTAATAAAGAGGGGTGTTGAACATGACTTTGCTGATTGTATGATATGCATTTTGTATATATGTAACTGATGTACGTAATTCGCTCTCTTGCGTCCCTCGAGTTCTAGGAAACTCACATCGCGGGGCATGAGATCAGAATTGGCCAATTGATACTATCTTTTGCTTGCAATAAACCCTAGCATTGGGAATTTGAACCTCGTGTCTGGCGCATCTTTTCGTGTATGGTTATTGCCTTGTTTCCATAGCACGAGGGACCTTGTGGTGACAGGATCAGAAACAGAGGATGAAGTAGAGGAAATCAAATTGCTACGTTCTTCCCTGCGAATAGCCCCAGAGTGAAATTACCTCAAGAACCTACTTGAAGAATATGTCTACAAATAAAATAACATTTTTAATTTCTGACTGTTACTAAAGAAAACCATGTGGCCTAGATATGTCAGCAAAAGAAAAAAGAGTGAGCCAGACATGTGATGTCATCAGTGATGTCATCAATGACATTTGTGATGTCATCTTTGATGTCCTGGGTGTTAGTCTTAGCAGTGCACGGTGGTGGCGCGAGTTATGGTTGCTTAGCTTCCCATAACTGGCGAATTTCAAGGGTTTTTCTGTTTTACTTGGAACCATAACGTCCCTTTGACAAAGTTTTTGCACTGAATTTCATAGGTTTTTATCAGTGCAACTTAACCATAATGTCCCTTTAACAAAGTTTTTCACTGAATTTGAAAGGTTTTTAGCAGCGCAACTTAACCATAACGTCCCTTTAACAATGTTTTTTCACTGAATTTCATTGGTTTTTAGCACCGCAACTTAACCATAACGTCCCTTTAACAAAGTTTTTTCACTGATTATATATATATATACATATATATATATATATATATATATATATATATATATATATATATATATATATATATATATATATATGCACACATACACATATAAAGAAACCATCCCTGTAAAAAAAACACAGAACATGCAGCACAGAAATGTATAAGCTGTCTGGATATTTTGTCGGGGAGAAAAACAGGCAAGAAATGTAACAATGCATTGAAAAAGGATATGTATTTTAGGAAAATGTACAAAAGGACTTTACTAGTATCTATGGCACCAAAAGGTGGACCGGGTGTTAGAGCCTCTTTTGATTACCTGGTTTCAATATTAGGAGGTTCAATGGTGTTGAACCATGTTTCAAGCTGTTGTACTTGCAGATCAAACCGGTTTTGAATTCATCAAGTCATGTTGATTGCAGATGGCATGTTGGCATCAAGTCAGATTTCAGTGGGTGCTCTGTACCAATCAAGGCATCATGGAGGTCGAATGGATCACTTGGCGTAGTCGTCGAAGGAGCGTGGTTCCAAACAATGAGCACCGCTGATTCATTTTGATGAGTGACACAATCGTCAAGCTGTTCGAATTGATCCTTAATGCAATGTCCTAGCAGTTTGATGTGTGTTTAGTTGTGGCAGTTTGAATTTGCCTGCATTGTGCACTGATTCTTGCCCCAGACACAGGACAGGACTCAGCTGGGGCACGGAACTGGTTCCATCATGCAAGCACAGTGGTTTGAAGTTCGAGTGAGTGCCAAAGGCAACACCGGCAGGCCCTATTGGTTCTAATGTGCCAAATGTTGTTAGAAGATGGCTTGATTTAGTTTGAACCACAAACACAGGGATCCTGTCTGTTCTCGCTCTCAGGATGCTGTGTGACCCCAATCTAGAGATAAGATTGGGCCTTTTTGTATTTACTCACAACCCAGTGGGGGCTAACTAGTACCTTCTGCAGCCCTCCACCTCTGGGGAGGGGCCTGGCTACCAGTGTCACTGGCAGAGAGAGAAAGGACTGGGTCACAACAGCAGTTCACCCTCAAAGTGTAATGGGAATGGGTTTGGAGCAGACCTTACATCTGCTTTGGAGCACTCCAATATCTGAGGGCTTTGGAATGATCAACTCTCAAAAAAGAAATTCAAATTAATTATTTCTTAAGTCTGGGATGGTCCGAAAGTGAATCAATGAAGGAGTGGGATACCCCCTCTTTTATAGACAAAAAAGACTATTTTAAGTAGTCCAATCAGAGTCCTTGAGACAAGTGATCCTTGCCATCTGATTTCATACCCAGGGTGCTATGTTTCACAGGAAGTGGAGGGTACTGGAAGTAGAGAAAATCCCACAGAAAAAAATATGGAGGAACCCTTCTTCCAACCCACCTGCATTGCCTGGTTGCACTTTCTCCTCCCTTATTCCCAGCGTGCAGCTTCAAAAGTTCTTTGGTGTACAGCCCCCAAATGTGAGGTAGGCCTTTGTTGGGGGACTAGCTCTTTGAAGCAAGGCTTACAGGGCGACTTCAGCTTGGAGTTCCCCATCCTCACACTGGGGGCATTAGTTTCCCTCTCCGAGATTCAATATAGGCATGCACATTGAACTTTGTCTCATTCACTGGAATGCAGTGAGGCTGGTGCCTGAAATCCACATTGCCTCATATAACTGTTTGAGCTCACAGAGATGGCACAGATATGCTAAAAATCAGATGTGGCATTAATAACTATGTATACTCCCCACCACCATACCAAAAGAAGTATGGCTTACATTTTCAGATTATCCTGCCACCAGATGAGTAGATTATCATTAATATTTTGCATTTAGAACAGACGTGTATACTTGAATGCAAACCCTGTACTGTGGTGACTTGACAGTCACCAGCAACTGTCAAGAAGGGCACCTGTGACCTCTGAACCTGCTCTGTGGAACTGGAGATCTGAATACTGATGAAGCAGAGCACAGGTGTTTTGGCACAGAGTTTAAGGAGAGGTGGTCTGCATAGAAAACCACTATTTCAGAGATGGGAAATCCTGCATCATTGTATTATTTGATAAAAGTTAAAAAAAAAAGCCATATCTTCTACACTCTTGTCAGATGACAATTCCTCACAAGTCCCCAGCCAAAAAGAATGGGAACCAACCTTTTAAGGGCCAGGAGAATCCTCAATGTAAAACAATATACTGAAGCCAACTCCACTAGAATTCTGAGATCTAGACATAGGTTGTATTTTCATTTGCAATACTCTTCGAGATCTGGCCTAATGCCCAAGCTCTGGAGCCTTCTCAACTTTGGCCCAGTTTTTCTCGGTCCCCATTAGCCACTAGTGAATGTAAGAAATGGGCGCCGCTCGTGAATGTAAGAAATGGGCTGATCAACAACTTTTGAGCTCAGCTGTTTTTAGTCTTACTCTATTCCTATTCCGGATATACAGGCGCATGTCCGCCAATTTATTTTGCTGCCTATAATCTGAGACTCCTAGAACTGTTGCCCTGGGCAAACCAGCTTTTCAGTGCCTTTTGCAGACAGAGGCCTGGTATTTTTTATGTGCTAAATGCATAGTTACCTTTCGTCTCACAACACCATTCGACTACAGGTAGTGAATTTAAGCAGGTCTGTTGTTCCTCTCCTGTCTTCTCAGTACCTAAGCAAGATCGAAAGAAGTGCACTGTTGTCAGTATTCAATCCACCCTGGGCTTCAAAAACTGATTTTAAAGCTGTCAGATGTCCCATCCATCTCTAAATGACCAGCAAGTGTGCCAGGAGCCAGGTCAGGTAGGAGACTCTTGAGCCCTAAGTAAGCAACCAATTTCAGGTAGTAGCTTGCATCCAAATTCTAGGACTCCTTGTCTGTGAACATGTCATGGTGTTTACCTTGCACTAGTTCCCTGTTCTGCAATAGATAATGGGCCTCATTACGACCCTGGCGGAAATCGAAAAACGATGGCGGAAATGCAATACCACCATCGAATAGCGCTCGGTGCGATTATGACCCGTCACCGCAAAGTACGATGCCATTAGCGACACCGTAGTGAACGCCAACGCTAACTGCACCAAGTACGCGCGCGCGCGCCATGCCAAACCGTAAATACCACCATGGCGCAATGGTACGCGAATTCTGACCCTAGCGGACATGCACCTAACGCCATCAAGCACGGCGGAAAGTACCATTCCGCCATGGTGAGAAGTACGGCATCGCGAACCAACCGTAAACGGCCCCACTGAGTGCCTGTACACCGCTCCCTGGCCACATTGTACAACCCCCCGTAGGTGCAATGAAGTCACAATGCAACCAGTGAAATGTACAAGTCACCCATGCATGCCAACGAACAAAAGAATCTCAAGAGGGGCCAATGGGAGCTGCAGGGCACAGATGGCACGAATACAGAAGCTATTCCAATGGACATGACCTCAGTCTCCCACCAAGAAACGCACGCAAACACAGGCACCTGTGACCAGCAATATTCCGAAAATCACATCATTCCACCAATCCACCTGGCTGACCGGCATCTGTTACACAAAACCTAATCCCCCGCCCCTGAGCATGACATCATTCAAACAGTCATATTGGCAGCCCTTATCCCTGACCTCACTGGGCTTTGTAGGCAAACGCGCCCAGCACAGTACCACGCAACTATACTCCGAAGCTGGAACCCAATGCAGATCTCCTCACAATACATCGCTCCCCAAATAGGAATATGCCACATCACTTGCAAAGAAGAACGCTACACGGCCCATATCAGAATAGAAATTTAATGCACAACAAATTCACCAAGCCCATACAGCCATTAGGCCATGAACTCCAAAACACATTTCACCATTGTGGGCTGCATCCGCAATAAATGACCAGCTACTTCTTGTGTGACGCCCTGTTCCTTCATGGTACACAGGGCCACATTCTCGTGCGAAAAGGCAACATGGAAGCGCCCAGAACCGCAGGGCCGTCCCAATGGGGAGGCACTAGTCCAGCTGAAAGGCCGAAATGTTGCTCCGAGCCACTAGTACTGCGTAAGGGCATGTGGCCCATTGGCGATCGTCCCATAAGATCGTAATGCTGCTCCACTGATTAACACGAAGCAGCAGGTGTCGGGAGTAAAATCCATCTGCAGGAGTGGCATACAGATGGCAGTGGCAAAAGGGGAGGAGATACCTGTCAACCAAATGAAAAGAAAAAGAATAGAATGGCCATCAGAACTACATTAGAATAACTCACTTCAATGATCACACCAAATCCACAGCCATATGCATGCTAGCCCACTCCAAAGGATCATCACCACCCAAAAACCACTTGCGACTCATAACTATCTATATCGAGGTGAAAACACCATCACAAACGAGTGTACCTGTGCATGCGTCTGTTAAAACAGAATCCATCAGATGGGATTGGTAACGTGCATGGACACAAGTGTCTGAAGGCGCGTCGAGACAGGGAGGGCTCAACAAGGCCAGATAGACGATGGTCCCACTATGGCAGCCCTGCATCACATAGCGCAGGGGAGGCGGACAGATTCCAAGAAGCCCTGTACATGGCAAACTCTGTATCAAATCATCTGTCCATGCATCCATTCATCATTCCCTCATCCCGTAATGATAACGCCTGTTTCCATACTCACATAACATGTGAAAATTCCATTGAGTCTGTGCGTTATGCAGCCTGCATAATCCACTGTGCCCCAGCCCGTAATTCCAGTGTTGTGAAGTAACATGTATTTGGGAACGTCCGGCCTCATCGTCCACTTCGCTATTGCGCATCCCAAACTATTCATATCAATCATTGCATCCTCGCCATGGCCCCTGTCCCAAGGACATTGAACAATAGAACGTTATATTTGCAGTCAGACCTGTGGGCATCTCCTCGCCGCTAGCTGAAAACCGAAAGCGCCGCCCTTCGAATTCCTCATTTGCAACATCACGTTGAAAAGGCATCTGTGGCCGCTTGAAATCACAAATTAATCCATCTAGTGCGGCTTTGTGTGTAAATGGCAACTGCCTTCACTCACAAATGGGACGTCCCGCCCGTCGTTGAAACTCGGTACAGTGATGCATGAGGGTCCACCGTTACTCGAGTACTACGTTCCACTGACCCTTCACAAGTCTGTTCGCGACTGCTAAGATAGTATGTGAAACAATGGGACCATAGCCGAATGAACATATCAACCAATGTTACACTGCCATCGGGTACAAATACATGATTGTAATAGCAAGATGCCATTCCTCGAATTGCAGCGTTGTGTGCGGGACGTGCGCGCCCAAAGGGGAGAGCAGCTTGCACAGGTGGAATGAATCACCACAGGTGGAGGCCATACAGCCTGAAAACACATAAATAGCACACCCAGTCTCCTCACACAACCACACCCACTCCGAAATGCTACCGGCAGGACTCGCGGTGTTGGCCCTGGGGGACCTGATAGCACTGCAAGTACTCCAACTCCAAGAAGAAGACGAACACCAACTACAACCGGCCGCACGGAGGAGACGCATGAGGAGGAGGAGGGCAAGGCAGGGCCAGCAAGGGCCGCCAGCACAGCCACTACCACCACGCAGGCAGCCCGCAATCCCACGCCTCCGAGCACATCCGTTCAACCTCACTGATGAGCAGATCCACACCCTCTACCGTTTGGACCGGGACACCATAGCCGCCATTGTGGACATGACACAGGCTGACCTTGTCAGCATGATAGATAGCCCAACCGCCATCCCACCCCTACTGAAGGTGGTGTCTGTACTCCACTTCCTGGCCACAGGCACCTACCAGCACACAGTCGGACAGTTGCATGGCATCTCACAGCCACTGTTCTCACGGACACTATTGCAAGTGCTCGATGCCCTCCTGCAGCACGCAGACGACTACATCTCTCTACCACGCTCGGAGCAGGAAGTTACCAACACAAAAGTGGGATTCCATGCACTTGCCGGCATACCGGGTTGCATTGGTGCCATCGACTGCACCCATGTGGAATTGGTCGTCCCACATGCCATGGAGGCCCAGTACCGCAACCGAAAACAATTTCATTCACTGAATGTACAAATGGTGTGTGACTCCAACAGGATCATTACACATTGTTGTGCCCGATTCCCTGGATCAACCCATGATTCTATGGTCTTGAGGAACTCAACAATACCACGCTACATGGAGCGACACGCAGGGAACAGATCCTGGCTACTCGGTGAGTCTCATTTCATGCATATTGATGTGGGGTATGTGATGCGGCAATGACCTGGCAGGAAGGGGGGGGGTGCGTACGTAGCAATCGCATTCCACATTATTCGTTTATCGTCCACATACAGGTGATGCCGGATATCCACTGAAGAGATGGCTCCTCACACCAGTCCGGAACCCACGGGACCAGCATGAGGAGGACTACAACCATGCCCACTCACGTACCCGTGTAGTCATAGAACAGGCATTCGGCCTACTGAAGACTCGTTTCCGGTGCCTCAGCAGGTCTGGCGGGGCACTCCTGTACCGCCATGTGAAGGTTGCAAAGATGGTAATGGCATGTGTCATGCTACACAACATGTGCGTACGTAGAAATGTGCCCATGCCCCCTGACGCAGAACTGCAAGCACCTGAAGATGGTCATGATGAGGGTGGGGATGTGGCAGCACCTCAAGGAGTCTGCCAGGCACAGGAGGGCCGTGACATTCGTCAGCATCTCATAGATGCATGCTTCTAGAACTCACGCCTGGTGGCTGATACATGGACACGGGACTCGTGGCACTGTGTGTGTCTGGTACATGCACAATATGGACTGTATGCCTATGATGGCCTCGTACACAAAGATCAATGTCCACACATCTCATTGGTTGATCGTGCATTGTTTATGGCATATGTGATATCATGTTGAACACCCTATCGACCCGCCACCCAAGTGAGCCCAACACACCCCCTCCACCCTCCTACCTCCCCCCCGAACACCAGTGTCCAAAGATGCTCATTGTCAGTGGGCAGTCGCTATTGCAAGCCCCCTCTGCGGGTATCAGGGGCACCCCTGCCTGTGGAGCGCAGGTTCCTCCCAGATCTACGTTGGGGGCTGCCCTGGACGGAACTTGCAACGGATGATGTCTCTGCCTGCTCACGTCCATGCATGTCCCTAAGGGTTTGTGAGAGCTCAGTGAGCACACGGCGCACTGCGGCAAGTTCGGCACATACGTCTTTGGACGTCGCATGCAGTTCCCCCCTCAGGCTCTCGGTGCTTCTCTCCATCTGGACTCTCAGGCTCTCGGTGCTACTCTCCATTTGGACTCTCAGGCTCTCGGTGCTACTCTCCATTTGGACTCTCAGGCTCTCGGTGCTACTCTCCATTTGTGCCCTTAGTGTCTCTGTACTTCTCTCCATTTCTGCCCTAAGTGTCTCAGTTGATGTTTCTATGTCTGCCTTAGTGCCCCCACATTCATCGGCATGGTCCTTGAGGAGCGTGGCCAGTTGCTGCTGTTGCACGATTAACTGGTCGAGGGACTGTTGCCTCTGCTGGGCCATGGCCATTTGCGGTGGTGTCACAGAGTGGCTGTTCGCCTCATGTTGCCCTGCCACAGGCCTTGTGGGGGATGGCCAGTCGTCGTCTTGTGGGTGCCCCTGCGTGGTATCCTCATGGTGTACGGGATGGAACAGACAGGGGGATTGAGACAGGTCATGGATGGATCTAACTTCGACATCCCCGTTTTCTGTGTTGGAGCATGCTGCCATTAATGGAGTGTCACCTATGGTGCTGCTGCCACCAGAGGCAGTGCCTTCTGTGGCATCCATTGGGGGGACCTGTGGTGGTGCTGTTGTGGGCATGCTGGCTGCTGGGGTGCCTGTTGGAGTTCCCTCCTCTGTGCTGCCACTTGATTTGTGCTGCTGCCGTGTCTTGATGCGTGCAGCTGAGGTGGAGGGTCTTTGGCCGTTGGTCTTGGCCCTCTTTGCAGGTGTGCTGGTAGGGGTGTCCTGAAGCTCGTCGTTTGGATCGGACCCTGTGGTGGAGTAAAGGAGGGCGAGCGTTATTAATGGGTCTGTGGGAATTGGAATGGCAATGTATCACATGCATTGGGGTGGTACCTGAGGGTGATTTGGGTCGGGGCCTTGGAGGTGCTTTCATTTGTGTGTGGAGTGAGGGTGCAGTTGTTTGGCAGCCTGCAGTTAGGGTGTGCCTGCTGCACGTGTAGAGGGTGTTTTTGGGGTTTTTAATTATTTATGTATTTATTGTGAGTTTTAAAGTGCGCTGTCAGGCCAATGTGTGTGGACGTTCTCCTGGACATGTGTTACTGTTGCGCTATGTGGACACATGGTGATTCACATGATTGGACATTGTGGATTTGGCATGGTTTTATTTGGGCCACCTACCGGATTCTTCGGATGTCTGCACTCCTTTCTCCATCCCTCCGACTCCCTCTATACTCTCTATTCCAATGGTGGAGGCACAGATTTCTTCCCAGGGGGTCAACTTGATGGGTGATTCCGATCCTCCCCCGGTGGCTGTGGCAATGTTGCGGTTGGCAGAAAGTATGCTACGGACGCGCATCCGCAGGTCGTCCCATCGCTTTCTGCATTGCTGTGGGTTGCGGGGTGCGGTCCCCACCGCACTTACCCGCTGTGCCACCAGGGCCCATATGGCCTTCTTGTTCGCAAGTGCCGTCCTGGTCATTTGCGTGGAGAAGACGGCGGCAGCATTCTCCTGGAGGGTCTCTGTGAGCACGGTGAGTTCCTCACGGGAGAAGTGGACCTGCCGCTTGCGGTCGCACGCTTTCTTCGCTACTTTTCCCATTTTTCTTGGTTTCACTAGGGTGGATGACGGGTTGGGATGTGTCTCAGGGTAGTGTTTTTAGTGGTTGTGTGGATTTTGTGGTTTTATAGGTGTACGGCGTGATGTTTCCCATTCCGGGACCATGTTTTTACTTCCGTTTCCGTATATTTACGGTCACCGTACTTTCCGGTTGGCGCTCACTGCGGTGTCCGCTAAGATGGGTGGCGGTATTGCACCTAGGGCGTCGTACGGCGGCGGTGTGGGCCGTTTTGGGGTCATTTCCGCCATCGCGGACTTTGCACTTCCGCCATGGCGTGGTGCTGGTGCCCGATGGGTCGGAATGGGCCGCACTTTGCTCCATCGTGCAATGGTGGAAACGCTATTTACGCTGTGGCGGTCCGGTCAGTCACTTTCCGCCAGGGTCGTAATGAGGGCCAATGTCTTTTGCTCTGCAGTTGTTCCTCTTTATGGAGTGGCTCAGGACCTCTGACATCTGCTGACAGACTCCAGCTGAAGACAGCTCATTCAGTTTTGACACACCCTTCAGGGCTGACGATGTGTGGTCCACCATCTCAGCTTCCTTTTCTCACAACTAGATAACATCAAGATTGCTCAATCTGGTGCTAAATCCATAGACACCTGATTGGCCACTGAACTCTCTCTTGAAAGAGTTGGGCACTTCAAGGAAATTCAGGTCACGACTGAGAGTTAGCGGCGAGACAGATCGCTCGCACTCTCCAGCTAGGAAATACTTAGGGCTTAGGCCCTCAACTGATTCCTCCTGTGTTTTCTGCAGTACTCATACTTTAGTTACTACACTGACTAAGTCTGGATCTGGGAGTTCATCACCCAACAGACACACTATTGTAATTGAATCTTTGACTGCAACATTGTGCAATGAGTTGTTACACCTCCAACTAAGTTCTACCTTTGACAAGGGATGATATGTAAGACTGTCAAACCCCCTTACTGGCTGGTGTGTTCCTGGTATGTACAACTCTTCCTTCATCCATTGTCGTCTGCCATCTGCAATACTAGCAGCATTATCAATCAAAGTGAAAAACGGTTTACCATTTATGGAATACTGCATTTAGAAAGAGGTGCAGACTTAAATGCAAACTCTGTACTATGATTACTTTGCTGTCACCAGCAACTGTCAAACAGGGTACCTGTGACCTATGAACCTGCTCTGTGCCACTAGAGAGCAGGAACTGCAAATCAGAATACTGATGCAGCACAGTACAGATGTACACTATGCTTTTGGCATGGGGTTTAGGGAAAGGGGTTCTGGTTAGCAGTCCACCCTTTAGATGGAATTACCCACATATTTGTTATCATTTTAGAAAAATAAAAAGCCAGGGCTTCTACACCCTTGCCAGATGGCCATTCCTCAGATCGTCCAAGTAAATATGCAAACTTGATGTCCCCCTTGCACCTTACACACACTCTTCCAAAGTTATTTCAACTTTGGGAAGTGCATGCAGTAGGGTTCAGTGCAAAATTGATTTGAGTTATTTTCTTGGCCAATGGGAGGCAACTGGAGTTTTCGTTTCAAAGTTCAAGAATGCAAATAATTAACAAGGGCTGCATCAGTTTAAGGTTTGCTTGTTTGTTGCTTCAAAAGAATTATGCATAATGCATATGCAGCAATTAAAGGTACATTTTTGTCACATGGAAAAATATAGTTGACTGCGATTCTTGTGAGGCAAACAGCGGGAGAACAGGTAATATACACAGATTTTGAAAAAAAATGAAAACCCTAGAAAAATGCCATCACATTGGAAACACATAAACATTGAAAACAGGAAAACCTTACTGAGGTTGTTTGAACATACAGGTTGTAAATGACATAAGGTCAAGGGGGGGTCAATTGTGCAAATTCCCCTCAGAAGTGGGTTCCAGAGTTTGCCTGTGTTGCTGGGATGGCAGAACCTTCACCTTTTTGACATTCTGTGGGGTTGTTAGAAGCACATTGTTCTTTGGAACATTATTGGTATATTATTACATAATCAGGGACAATATTAGGTACAAGGGCAAATTTGTTAATCAGAGTAACCAGGTGTATTATCAAAACATGCAGTTTGCCGCGGGGAGAAGCACTGACACAAACATATCTACCAATCAGGAGAAAAACGTCGAGAAAAGGAAACTAATTCATTTTGGTAGTCATTGACATTTGCAACTAGGTACACAGAGGAAGTTCCCATAAGGTCTGTCACAGCCAAATCAGCTGCCTGAGTCATCATTAGGATATTCACCAGGGTTAGCTGAATAAAAAAGAAGTCATTTCAGACAAGGACTTAACCTTTAAGTAGTCTTACATGAAGTCTATGTAGGAAGATTGTGGTGTAACATATGTTCTAGATCTCTTACCACTCAGAGGAACATGGGCTGGTACAACGCTTAATCAAGATGTTAAAAAGCATGATGGCAGCTTTGGAACAACTCTTACGGAGAATGTGAACCCTACTGTTGCTGTACTTACTTTTTCCCTGCACTAAGTAACCCAAAAAGGAACAGGGGTCTGACCATTTGACCTCCTCTTTGAGCACCCAGTGAGGGGGCCTTTGACCTTAGGGAAGGAAGGATGGTGCTGGGAGAAAAAGGAAAAACAATTGTCATCAAATGGCAAATGAAACACCTTTCCGTAAGCATCAGAATACAATTTAGAAATGTCAAGCCATGTGTGCCCCTCATATCAACATTAACAGCGTTTTAATTAGTAATATCTGGAGCTGATGCTATGCTTCTCCTTGCCCTCATAGACGAACTGTGCAGCGCCATCTGTGGGAAACCAGTCTATAAATTCATCTAGGTTTCCCCAATTCCTCGGGTAAGTCAGGCGTTACATATTTTAGGATGTACTCAATCTTCTTAAGGAAAGAGTACAAGCTCTTTTAAGGATGTATAGCCTGATTCTCCAATGCTTTTGACTCATTGCTCAGCATAGAGTACAGTGGAGGAAAAGGAAAGCAAAAGGACATTTGCTTTTCCCCGGGGCCACTATGACTATTGCAATCTGGGTGGAGAAGTGATCGATTCCCAAATTGTTCATCTTTCAGAAACCTTATATTTTAAGTCCAAAGATGTTTACATTTGAGCCTCAGTGTGATGCTTCTTCCAGATGGTTAAGGACGGCTCCAACATGGCAGTGTCCACTCCAAAAAGAGATCTGTCTTGAGCAGAGAAAGAAAGTCAGTATAATAAGCCTTCAGTGGGAGGCTTTGCAGGAACTACACTATTCAAAACATGCATAATTTATTCCCCACAAAATAAATGGAGGTTTAGTTGGAAGAATGGCATCATACTCTTGCCCAGAAGTGTTGTCAGAGACTGTATCTACCCTAGGAGCCTTACCTGATGTATTGTCACATGGAATCGGTACGGTTAGCAAGGTCTCATTGAGAGCAGCAGGAAGGCAAGTATTAACAGATTCAGTAAACCACAGAAGTTACAAGGAATCTTTAATGTGTGTGACAAAATGTAGAAATTGGCCTGATAACTGAGAACCTAAGGCCCTGTACCAGAGACATCATTTAGGGGCCTCCAGGAGTCGCACCTTTGACCCCTGAGGTCTCCCTTGCTACCCCTCTGGTCTCCCTTGCTACCCCTAAACACAAAATACCCGAACAAAAAGTGTATTTCGCTTTTTAAATTGTTTTTATGCAAGCTCCTGGTCTCTGGCCAGCGCCATGTGGCGCATTGCTTCTGGACTGGCTGGCTTTATTGTTCAGGCCTCTTAAAAAAATTAAAACAAAATAAAAAAGAACTGGGGTTCCACAAGTCTAACATTTTCAGCAGTGACCCTAAATAAGAAAAAATAGGAATACCAAAAAATGTGTTTTTCTGCAATAATTAAAGGTTTATTTTACGCACACTTCAGGGGGTGAGTCACTGACTCTTCTTAAACACCTCAACTTAGCCTTTCATCCTTCTGAGGTCGATAAATGAGTACCAACATAGGTTGGGTTATATTGTATGTATATCTTTTCTAAATAAAGTGCTTAAGCTTATGTGCTATATAATAACACATCATTATCATTTTGCCATGGACATCTGCTTGCATTCACTGTAATTTGGTAATATGGTCCTATACACACTGATCTTAACGATACATATGGCGATCCATTCTTGTATGAAATGCATATCACATTATAGTAATATAGTATCCATATTATTCGTAGTGTACTTAGGTACAATGCTATGTGATGCCACTTCCTGTTTTGTCAAGGGGTGAAAGCTCTTGTTCGATCGCTACCCGCGATATCACTTCAGGGTGGTGTCAAATGACGTCCCTTCCTGTGATGTCATCAGAGGACAAGGGTCTTGTGATGTCACTTCTGCTACTCCTGGCATTTGGTGAAATGACGTCCCTGCACTGTACGTTGCCCTTTCAACATATTCAACAAAGAGGCAGAGAGCCCACCACCATAACTGATGTAACTTACTCAGGCGAATATCTCGTCTTGTAAAAAAGGTGCTCAGAAACCTCTGGGTATTAAGCATGTTATAAATAACCAATTATAATGATAATTTACCACCTGAATTGAACACCTCCACACATGGACAGCAGTTACTGGCAAATGTTAAAAACCAATTCCCTACTGACTTGCATGATGTTAAAAATACAAAATGGACTGCAGTTTGACTACAGTTTCACCCACCTGCATTGGGAATCGGACGGCAGCGGCACTCCTCCTGTACCTACGTTGGCTGTTGGGCACATAGCCCATTGAGTCGCACTGACACAGTCTCTGTCCCCTTTCTTGCTCCTTTCTTGCTCCTAATAAAAGCAGCATATAGAGCTGAAGCGGCGCTTGACTACAGTTTTACTTACCTGCATTGGGAATCTGACAGCGGCAGCACTCTTCCTGTACCTACAGTGACAGTTGGGTAGGTAGCTGTTTGAGCCGTGCTGACACAGGCTACGCCCTGCTTCTTGCTCCTGATTAAAACAGCGTATAGAGCTGAAGTGGTGCTTAGCTACAGTTTCACTTACCTGTATTGGGAATCGGACGTTGGCGGCACTCCTCCTGCACCTGCAGTGACTGTTGGGCACATAGGGCCTCATTACAACTCAGGCGGTAAGGGGTTTACGGCAGCGTTAACAGCGCCGACCCTTAGCGCCTGATTACGAGGTCCCCTAGCGCCATGGTGCTTTTAACACCTGCTTTTAGCAGGTGTTAAAATCCATGGCGCTAAGGGACCATGGAGTTAATTACGCCACCGTAATTTACGGTGGCGTAATTAACGCCTTCCCCACTCCCATTATGCCCTATGGGGCAAAAATGGGAATGGGGAAGGGTAAATGGGGATTGGGGACTTACCGCCCCGCCTAGGTCGGAATGGGGCGGTAAGTCCGCCAACCACCATGGCGTAAACGTAGTTTACGCCATGGTGGTAAAGTCACGGCCCAGGCGGTAACTTACCGCCTGGGTCGTAATGAGGCCCATAGTCCTTTGAGCCACGCTGACAGAGGCTTCACCCCGTTTCCTGCTCCTGATAAAATCATCGAATAGAGCTGAATCAGTGCTTCAGCGGCACAACCATATTGCGTGTGAAGCGTATCGCGGGCACGCCATCAGATGGACTGATGGACAGTGGAGCTATGGATATGAATGCTCTAGATAAGGACACTCTGCTTAATGAGGAAAGAGAAATGATTATGATTGCTGACTAGAACAGCTCTGAAAATCAAGTAAGCGAGCCCCTGAAAGCCCTTATTAGTAAATACGAGTTCAGGAGTCAGTGTGGCATGAGGAATATATGTGTGCTACAATCAAGAAGTCAAACCTATGCACACAACTACAAGTACTACATAATTATGGATTACTATTCTACTATGAGTGGTGCGGAAGAAGTAGGTACTAAGGGAATGACTCCACTGGAAGAGCTGGTCTCAAGGAATTTGAACTCCTTAGGGAGTAAAATGACAGAAACTATCCTGGGAAATCTTAGTGAAACTATTGACCCAACCAAAGGCAACTGGGGGCAGGAGTGAGGAATCTGCAGAACCTATAACTATGTTAAAGGAAACGTCCAACCATGATCACATTAATAAGCACACATTGCGTAAAATCTAACTGATTTTGACGATCATAATACTAGTGCTGAATTGTTAAGCGTCTGCTTTGTACGCCGGCACTTTCGATCATGAACTGCACCATAAATACCACTGGGAATGATGATACTCTAAATTATGTATGCACAATGCCCCACCTAATTTCCAGATCAAATTGCACTTTGTTCACGCCTGTTCAGGAACCAGAAAATGGTACACAAATAAAGAAATCTGGGACAACGTCAGAGAAGGGAGGACATGGGTGCATCGAGATACAGGCGCTCGCATATGTTCTTACTGTTTTGGTGAATCTATCTGGTTTGAAACATAGAGAGACGGTAAAGCGCACTAACATCTTGAAAATGATAAAAACGCATGGCAATAATGTGTCCGGCCATTATTATGTCCCTTGTGTAGCACCCACGATGAAAGAGGGAAATACTACCATTGAAGGAGGAGGGGGGCCTAAATAACGCCAAATGCATGAACACAAATGTGTATGTTGACACCAACACTACTTTGCATAAAATCAGCACAGGCCTTGTTCATAACAACCTCATTGAGAAGGATAATAAACGTGGTAGCCAGCACGATCATAATTCTGTAAAAAAAAAAGAAATAATTGCCATGCTAACTATCAGCCTAAGGACAAGTAAAAAAGGAAACATCCAAATAGGAGCACCATGATTACAAAGCCGAGGTAGGTAGGTGGCAAGGGATTACCGGCACCGGTAAGGACACCGGTGCCGGAAACCCTTACCACCCTTACCACCCTATTCTGAGGTCCCTTAGCGGGTGCCTTCCTTAACGCCTGGTTTAACCAGGCATTATGGAAGGGACCCGTTGAGGGACTTCAGAGCTAATAACGGTACCGCAAATTGCGGTACCGTTATTAGCTCCATCCCCATTCCCTTTGAGCCCTATGGGGGCTCGAATGGGAATTGGGAATGGTTCCCGGAATGAGGACTTACCGGGTCCTCCAAGGTTGGAATGACCTGGTAAGTCCCTATTTCGGGAACCCGGAAGGTGGTAAGGAGTGCTATTAGCACCATGGCTACCTCCTACCGCGTAGTGAGGCCCAATAGGTCTAGGGCAGTAATTGTTGAATTGTAAATAACAATTTTCTTAAAAGGAATTTTTAAAAAATTGTCCTTTTGGTTACATAATACAACACACCTTTTGCACTTATTATAGATGTAAGAAACAAAACAAGAACATGTTTTTTTTCAGCAGGCACAATAGCAGCAAAATAATCAATTAAAATAGTACAATGAACAAATTATATTAACAACAAGTTAAGAAAACCTTTCCAAATATAAAATGATGCTTCTTTAAACGAATCCATAAAAGATTACCACTCTCAGTACAATAATTCATTAGTTAAAACAGGTATTCCACAATATAGTATTCAACACCCACTAGGGCCCTCAAAGTAGTGCTATTTGACTAAGGGCTACTGTCCACACATGGTAAGGTCGCAGCAATTTTCTGCTTAAAATCATGGATAAGATTGCTACTATGCAACTCCAACAACATTTAAAAAGCTCAGAATCCCTTCATCACCAACAGTCAGGCTTTCGTCCTGCCCATTGCACAGAAATGGCTATGCTGGATCTTCAGACCATGATGCTCAACATCATAGATCAGGGGAAAGCTGGTCTCCTCATCCTTCTAGACCTGAGCGCAGCATTCGACCTACTCGATCATAATCTAGTCAAGACAGCACTAAAGAAAACAGCAAATTGCTCAGATGAAGTGATAGGATGGATTATGTCCTTCCTCCAAAATAGAACTTCTACAGTGCATTGGGGAAACCTGTTCTCACTAGAAAAAGAAATCACCTGTCTAGTTCCACAGGGTGCTAGTATGTCCCCGCTCCTCTTCAATCTATACTTAAGGTTTCTCTATACAGTCCTGGATAACATCGATACATTCTTTACCAACTATGCTGATGACACTCAGCTGGTAATTGAATTAAGCAGAGACCATCACAAAGACAACGAGAAACTATCCTTGGTATACAATGTAGTAGAGCAGTGGATGGACACGAATTGGATGTGCCTTAATTTCAATAAAACAAAGCTTATGTTGTTTGACACTAACCTAGCCTGAACAAAGCTCCATCCCTCATACAGCACCTTCACAATAAAAGATACCCAAATTCAAGTTTTAAACAAGGTCAAAATCCTTGGGATGATGTTAGAATCTCACATCACCTTTGCCTACTAAAAGCAATAAGACCATACCTATCAGAAGAAAATAGCGCAATGATCGCAAGAGCCACCATTTTATCTAGCCTTGACTATGGCAACACACTCATCCTAGGTTCCAACAAACAATGCTATCATAGCTACCAAGTTTTACAAAACAATGCAGTAAGAATTATCAAACAAAAAACCAGAAACCAGCATATCAGCAAAGCGAGAAAAGAACTTCATTGTTTAAAAATAGAGGAAAGGGTCCAGTTTAAATCTCTTACACTGACACACAGATGCATTTTTGGTAAAGCCCCCGCATACCTTAAATCCAAACTCATTCCATACGTGCCCATCAGAAAGCTAAGATCGGCGGATCAAGGCTTGATTGCTGTGGTCCCTTTCAGACACAAAAACGGTGCAGGTAAATCCTTCCCCGTATCAGTGGCTGGCATAAGGAACAACCTCCCAGTTCAGCCAAGGTTGGAATCAAACTATCAACATTTTCACAAACTATTGAAAACACACATCTTTAAGTCAATCCAAGAATCCAATCCTCTCAGCTCTTTTATTATTTTAATGTCCTGTGTTATATGTTCCGCCTATTTTTCTGTCTTTTGTGTTCTTGTCTCTGCGCCCTGAAGCTTGTGAGCTACCGGCGCAATACAAATAAATAAATAAACAAAGAAAACAAATAAATAAGCAGTGATAACAATTGATTCAGCCCCGAATATGGAGCTCCAGAATTGATCAGACTTCATCAAATAAATGTCACTGATGAAACTGGAAAAGCTCTTAATGTAGCTGGATTTTAAGTGAGGGCATTGTTCAGTAGATGACGAGCTGACTTGATTATCTGGTTGCATAGTTGGCAAGTCCGCTCACTTCGAGGTAATTTTATACAGCGCCCTGTGCGCTCATGGGTAGGTAAGATAATAACCTCTAAAGTGCCAAGGATGAGGATGCTCATCCTTTTTGCATAGACTTATATAATAGCATGGCACTTACATAGATACGTCATAAATCTATGTATTTTTGGCCATTATCATTTAGTTAGGTGGGGGGGAGTATAACATCAAATGCCCTGAGTACAATAAGCTGCAAGTAGTTTATTTTGCCCTAGAGACTCAATATTAGTAATAATATCATAATATCTAGTTCTGTTTTTAATTTCATTTGAGCATTAGTGTCCTGAACCAGGTCTGCAAGGACTTGCTTGAGATGATTTCATGGAGTGAATCGGAGCTACTTCAAAAACTCATTATGCTGTTCCTGGGTGTATTGGCTAACAACAAGGCAGATTAATGTGTTTGCCGAAGGCAGAGCTGTGTGGATGGCAAGAAAAAGATGACAATGTTGGATGAGCCAAAGGGAGTGTATGGATGGAACACCCAGCTCACAGCATAGAGCCTCAACTGGCATAGAATTAGGGACACCCAAGATGGAGAGCAAGATCTTAGCCTCAAATCTTTCCACCCTCTTCATCTTAATTTCAGATAAAACCGCAAGCCGGTAAAGAATTCCAGGTATAATACTCTTGCGATAAATCGAGACGAAATCGATGTTATGGCCACATCTTTTATGGTGAAATGCTTAATTATCAGCCATTTCGTCAGAATTGTTGTTCGAATAAAGTCTCCATGGAAATCTTGAGAAATAGGATAACAAATGGGGACACCCAAATAAATATATTGGTCCACGATCTCCAAAGTAGACCCCTTGAATAGTCAATTAAACCCAGGTAGCTTTTTATTTCCACTGATAATCAGAATTTTAGTTTTTTATACATTAACATTGAGATAATTTTTATTGGCGTAGGAAGAAAGGGCATCAAGCGAGTGCTAGAGGCCAATCGGAGTTGACAAAAAACGGTGTCATCCGCATACCCAAACCAAGGCACCAGAGCATTTCCAATGCTGGGAGGGAAATTGCAGGCAGACTCTACAACAGGGTCCATGTCAGAGACATATATATTATAGAACAGTGATGCCAGGACACGGCCTGCTTCAGGTCAAGATTAGCAGGGATTTCCCCTGTTATCTCTCCAGCCTTGTGAATAATAATGATGGCACCTTTGATGCAGTTGAGCCCACACAAAGTAATCAATTAAACTCACTTGGAAGTAGGACAAAAAGATGCAAGAAAGCTCCCAAGAAGCATGGCAGTGATATTCAAATAAAATACAAAAGAACATACATACATACCCTCCTTCCTCTCCTCCTTGTGCGGGGTTCGGAATATCCGTGTTCACGGGCAGTTGAAAACGGACTGTTTTCTGTGAGAAATTTTGATTGCCTTTCTTGTATCGCTTAATCTGATTCATATACCCGCCTGATTCCTGTGTCTTGGCACTCTCGCTTTCTTGTTTATCTGGTTCTGAGTCCACATCCGAACTGGCTGATGATGTGTTAGGAGTTGAGTTCCTCGAGGATGGTTTCAAAGTTAAGTCATACTTGGTTTGAAACGTATACACTCGGTCTTCCTTATAATCACGTTCATCTCTGTGGCATTTTCTAAGTTTCCTGTTTTTGACCTCATCTTGATATGTTTGTAGTACTTCATACATCTTTTCATAGTTTTTGATTTTGGTGGCTTCATTAGATTTCATAGCCGCAATTTCTTTTTTAATTACTTCTATTCCATCCACTGCTCTCTGATGTTCTCTATTTGCATGTTCTATCAATAGGTCCATCATTTTCATTGAGCTATTGCTTAGATTGGCTTCCCAGCCTTCAGCTAGGACTTTGTCCAACTCATTGTTGAAGTTAGGAAAAATAAGGATCCTCAAACCTCTTGGAACTCTGTCATTCGCAACATAATTTTCAAGGGAGACTTTCTCCCAATACTTGTCAATTTCTTTCTTGGATATTCTCACCAATTTGATACATTTCTAACGTAAGCCTTCTCGTTTGTTGGCAAGGTTAGAAAAAGCATGTGTCAAATCCCCTCAGGGATTCAATAGGTTCTTAGTTTCTTCTTCGCTGTTCTTCAAATAAGCTGCCATTATCAAAATCAACTCAAATGAATCAAGGTAACGGGTCAGCCCAAATGGCAACTTCTAAAACGTAACTGAAGAGAATGGCTTTGGAAAAAGTTGCTCTGTAGGGCGACACCTCACAATCCCTTACATAAATATCAGTACTGGATTGGCCATATAATGTTGTGTCTTCAAGCATAGGATAAGATTAAGGATGTCGCAGGTCAACGGATCCGGATGGTAATAAAGCCTAACCGTCACCATAAACAGTGTAAAAAAGAAGAGACTCCAGGAATCAGCGCCATCAAAGATGTGTGTATGTTTAATTATATCACATATTCACACTTCTTGAACAAAAGCCCATAAACGATAACATGTTTCGGCTCTGCTGAGCCTTTTTCAAATCTGGGCTACATACAATTTCACAACAAATCATCAGAAGTGTGTTACATAGTTTAGCAACATTATGTATGATTTCAACACAAAGATAATATCAGTATAAAACCAATTATGAAATCATATTGCGTAGGCATTATTCCATTATGCCGCAATACGAGTGTACACATCACAATAAAAATAAAAATAAAATGATAAGAGGACAGAAAAACAAGGATTGGTGAGAGGGAGGATTCAAGGGTGTGGAGAAAAACACATTATGTATGCACATTATTCCAAAATCAAAGACATGAAAAAACAGAACATGGGGGAGAAAAATTGAAAACACAATCAATAACTTGGTTCACGGGTAATTGGTCCATAACGGTCAACTGACCGACATATTATCCTAATGATATTTTGAGCAAGTATGCTTACCCTTAATGGCTTGTAATAAATCCATAGGACTGTTGTCCCTGTAGTAATAACTGGGTATAATCCCCAATAGAAAGTCTGAAATCAAGTTAATATAGGATCAGATCTCTGGTGATATGGATATCGGCTGGACACTAATTCTTAAAGTGAAAGCAGATAACCACTCTCCTCTGGGACATACGTACTAAGCATTGCAATTCAACTTGTTTATTATTCCAAAAGTGTCCATGCACTGTAACTAAAATCCCTCATCAAGTGCGTTAGGCTAAGTAGAAACCTCAACACCAAGCTAATATAGTGTCAAATCACACATCGAATCCTAAAACCATGTTGGATTACATGTTAATAAAAACCAACATTATTACCATACTACGCTCTACCTAGACTGTTGGATGCCAGCGGTCCATCGAGAGTTTCTCACGCTTACCTGATTCCTACGGACTGAAAAATAACACGCGTCGGCAAAGATACAGCGCCGTCTGCATCCACCATTTTGATAACTAAGTTGTACACAGTAGTCATGGCAATGTGTGAAGCGTCGCCATGGTGATCTGTGTCTGACGGCACGTTGCGAAACGTCCGCTGTGATTCGAGCAATTATGACTGCCATTGTGTGTTCGAAGGGCGCCATTGCTAAATGGTTCTTATGCCCATAAAACATGCCTTACTACCCTTCAGGTCTCTTCGAGATTATACTTTGACAATCTGTTTTTAACAAAAATAAAAATGTAGCTTTTCCCGGAAAATGTTTGTGTGTAAGTACATAAAATTCCCATTGTATTAAAGTCTTAATACGTGCTCTCACCCAATAATGACATGTCATGAAACTAGAAAGTATCCTTTGTTAATATCTAAGTGAAAATACATTACAATGAGACTACTACTAATTGCACCTATTATGTTGCACTTCCGATAAACGAAAAACCTCTCTAAAACTGGTCGGTACTACAGGTACTTCGGGACTGTGTTACAATGGGCTAACGCTACAAGAATGACACCATTTCACTGTAACTGTTGAGACCTGTGACAGTCGTATTGAAGTAACAGATTGCTCATGCTTCAGCTTGTCTTAGAGCTTTTAACCTATCGCCACCCCTTTTGTTCAAAGTCACTTGTTGTAGACCAATGCATTTGATCTCAGATTTGTTATGCAGTTGATGCACCTGCTGCCAATGATCGGCTAGTGGGATCGACGGGTCCTGGCTACCAGTTTTCGCCAGATGCTCACGTATTCTGATTCTCAAATCTCTCTTCGTGCTCCCTATGTACAATTTCTTGCATACACAAACAATACTGTGAACAACAAATTTAGTCTTACAATTTATCCCTTGTTTGATTGACCAATGCTTGCCGTTAAAGTCTTCAAATTCAGTAGTTTGCTCATATGCATATTTACATTGTGGACAAGTACCACATTTTCTGAAACCAAATTCTTTTTTGTTTAACCATGTACCTTGATTGTCCCTTGCTGCGTCCGGCAGAAGGGATGGACTGAGAATAGACTTAAGTGTACTGGCTCTTTTATACGTTAAACGTGGGTGGTCACCCACGAAATCGCTAATGTGATCATTCAGTTTCAGCAGGTACCAATGTCTTTTCAGTATTTTCTGAATTCTCTGGTGATCAGAACAGTATTGAGTAATGAAACGTATTGTCCTGTTCGAATCTGGATTGACCTTGGGTCGGCATCCCAACATATCTTGTTGTTTCATCAGTCTCGTTTTCTTGTATGCCGTTCTTATGGATTTATCCGAGTAACCTCTTTTTCTGAAACGTTGACGTAGTAGGGTACACTCTTCTTCAAATTTGATTTCATGTTGACAATTGCGTCTTGCTCTAATATATTCACCCAATGGTATATTGCGTATGGTTGGATGAAAATGACAGCTGTTAGTGTGTAGCGTAGAGTTCACCTCGGTTGGCTTCCTAAACGTCCATGTCTCTAATTTATGGCCATCAGAGTGTATTGTCAAGTCCAAAAAGTTAGTTTTGTGTTTGTCACAATCTCCTGTGAATTGAATATCAAAGCTGTTTAAATTTAAATATGCGACAAATTCTTGAAAATCATCTCTGCTTCCATCAATGATGCAAAAAACATCATTGATGTACCGTGTCCACATCTTGATTTTATCTCTGTAGAACTGTTCCAGGTAAACTGATTTGTCTTCTAGCATGCCCATGAATATGTTGGCTAAGGCTGGGGCGTATTTCGTGCCTTGGTTTGTTGGTATTTCTTGTTGTCGAAGGTGAAAAAGTTAAGATCAAATGTAAGCTGCAACATTTCCTTAATCATCTGAACATGGTTGTAGTAAGAGGCTGATTCATTCCTGAACGTATAGTCAATTGCAATCATAGCCCATTTGTGCTCTATTGACGTGTATAGTGCCTTCACGTCTAAAGTTGCTAGAAGGTAAGTATTATGCCATGTGAAATTCTGAAGTTTCCGTATGAGACTGGTAGAATCCTGTAAGTATGAATGTAATAAACTAGCCCTTAGTTTGAGAATGGAGTCAAGGTATTCCGATATATTCTCAGTACCCACCCAATCCCGCTCATGATTGGGCGGCCCTCAGGTATGTGATCATAATGTTTATCTATTTTAGGCAGAAAATACATGGTTGGGGTTACTGGTTCCTTGATAAACAAGAAAGCACGTTCTTCATCGGTAATCAGACCTTTGCTGTACCACATCAAAATGTGAGATTCCACTTGCTCCAAGGCTATTACATACCAGTTGTTGTGGCAGAGAAACAAAGACCAGCTACAGATGGTGTTGCTGATCTGGCCGGAGGCAATATAGACTATGATGGTAATGTTGAACTGTTTGACAGGCAGAGGACAACTGTATAGTAGGCGATACTACAATACAATAGAGAAAATAAGGAGGAATAACAGAGATAACATTGATGTAGAATTATTTGAAGAAGGTATATTACGCATCTCTAGAACAAACACAGTAAAATCTGTAAATCACGTAATCACTAACAACAAACCCATTGGGGCCAATCTGACTTTTTCACAGATTCCACCACTGCCTCATAAAAAGCGTGTGATACAGATTAGAAGTCTCTTCTCTACACCAAGAGATCTAATACCAAATAGGGCACCTGTACTGAAATTATCCTATTTACTGCTACAATTTCTGGACATTTGGCCTCATCATTGGTTTGATGGTATTTCGGCAGTAAATCTGCTAAAATACCACCAAGCAGATTTACTGTTACTGCCACTTGGTCCAGCAGAATTACCGCCGGATTATAAATGGCGGTAGGTGGTGTTAGTCCATTAATTGGAGTCCATAGGACTCCATGGTGATTTTGGTGGAATTACCGTCTGTGCTAATTCCGTCAAATTTGATGATTTTTGGTAGTCAAGTGGCAGATTTACCTCTAGCCTTTTGTGTGCTAATGTACTTATCAATCTTGGCATGGTTGTGTTAAAAGGACGCTTCAGAGGGGACTCCCCAGGTGAATAAACTAGGGTATGAAATAATTCAGCTTCAACACTATGTTGTATTATGTTTGTTATGTTATGCAAATTTATAGAGCGCACAAACGCCTAAGGGCACCTTGGCACTAACACGTGAACAGAGTAGATACGTATCAGGGTTAGAACACAAACGTTTTTAGAAGGCGTCGAAAGGTCAGGTGGTCAGCAGTCTTGCGCTATGCAGGAGGAAGAGTATTCCAAGCCTGAGCGGCCGCAACTGAATAGGACAGCCCACCTGTGCGCATCAATCTAAATCAGGGAACCACAGTCAGGAAAGCAGACTGTGAATGGAGACACCGAGTGGGAGTGTAGTGGGGAATTTGTCCTGAATATTTTCAGGTCCCAGGCCATTAAAGGCATGGTGTACCATACACAGGCTGGGGTCAGTGTAGATAATGTCGAGGAGGTTTCTCACGTGATTAGGTGCGGAATACAGGAGATGCCGTGGAGTCTGTGTGCGTGATTAGGGGGAAGGCTTAAGTTTCGCGTTCTAATTGAGTCACCGATTGGTGGTGATTATATATCTGGGGTTAACGTGTTCCCCTAGACACGTTTTGGAATGTTTGGGAACTTTAGTGTTTCCCTATAATAGCACGGTATATATGTCGCGCAGTTTTTCCACATTGTTTGTGAAATGCTTAAGTCACGCATTTGTACAATCAGCTGCTTAACAGCTTGTGGATGCCCAAAGGACGCTGCGTAATGCGCAACACGCTCACGTGAGGAGATCGTGTGGGTTATTTAAACGCTCCAACAGCTCTGTCAGTCAGATGCGCGTTTTTTGTCCCCAGAGAAGGTCCGGGAATGTTCGAGTGCGTGATTTTACCCGTGGATAGTTCCATCACATCAGCGGATGTCAGCTTCAGGTAAATTGGGCATACATTCATGCCTGAACACCGTGATTACTTTAATTAAGTTAGTCCAATTTAATTGGATGTATCTTTGTTGCCCATTTGGCACATGCAGCTATTTAGCAGATATATGCTTTAAACACTGTGATTGTTCCGCTTTGATAAGCCCACTTTAGCATCATATTATTGTAATGCCCATTTGGCTTTCCTTAGATAATAAACAACTTGACCCTAAGTAATGACACTTTAATTATATCATGACTCTTTCTTTCTGTTAAACTTGTTTTCTTAAATCCTTTTTTCAACTATTCCTGGCTGAGAGTACAACTATTTATTAGTTTCGTTCTGCTCTTTCTTTTTCTTCCGCTGTGGCTGCTGAAATATGTAACATCCCGGCTCCATTCTTCCTGTAACTGCAGCATCTCCCTCAAAAATCATCTTGTGAGGTGCGTCACCAGCACCACTCACAGTACCATCGTGACTCGGTTTTCTGGGGTAAGACCATTGTTGGCCTTCGACATCTTTCCTGATTTTCTGACTCTGATTTTGCAATCTCACATGCAAAATATGTGCTTTGACTCCTTGACAGAGGGTCCCTGATTTCTTCATCTTATTTTAAAACCCCTACAGATTGGAGCACCAAGTGCAGCTATCTGCCAAGCTGGATCTCTGATCTGAATGCTGCCAATCTTTATGACAGCTTTTTCAGTTCTTTATAAATACACACCACGGATTGACTCTTGTTGGTGGTACCAAGGTTAGTGTATGGGGTTGTCTAAAAAACTGTACAGACTTCACAATTTGGGCTGTCACTCCGTGCATGGTTTGCGCTTATCTTCGCATTACAATTGGTCTGTTTCGAGTCATGATCTATTCCCGCCTTGTCCAGGGACACTGATCTCCTTTGGTAGCAC